>NC_066583.1:543030152-544230152 GCF_024323335.1 Lathyrus oleraceus | reverse complement strand
ACGGCTTGCTCTGATTCTCATCCCAGATGAGATACGTAGGCATAAGACGCGATGTCTTACCGGGCACACTTCCCTTAACCCCTAGGTAGCCGAGCTACGAAGACTCTGATTCTCAAAAGAAAATGACTCGCACGGACGTCGCATCCACTGCATACGTATCTCATCTGAATCTGAGAATCAGAGTCTTCGTAGCTCGGCTACCTATGGGTTAAAGTGGAGTGTGCTCGCTAAGACATCGCGTCTTATGCCTACGTATCTCATCTGGGATGAAAATCAGAGCAAAACGTAGTTCGACTAACTACGGGGTTAAGGGTTTTGGGCGAACGACGTTACTACGCAATCTACCGGATGCTCGACCTTTGGAGACTTACTCGCCTGTAGTAGAAGGAGTAAACATGTTCTATGAAGAAGAAAAATCAATGAATTTGTTTGCGTTTTAGGAACGCTCAAGCAAACGGGAAGTCCTAGACGAAGGAACCTACATAAAGTAAACACACAAAACATTGCCTCCTATCGAGGTCTTCCAGCTAAGAAAGCGGTAAAAATACGGGAAAATGTAAAAGTACCACACGGATAAAGATCCGAAGTAACAGTAATTAACGGAACAAGGAACCCAGAGATCTCTCAAGCTAGCACCATCAAAGAAAGTGAGTCAGTACAGGTAATCGGAATAAACCTCCAGGTGGTATCCCACAAATAAAGTGGAACACCAGGCAAACCATCTCCACAAGAGTCATATGAGCCCTCACAAAACAAAACTCAACAAACAGGTTAGAGAAACAAGATAGGGTAACCAAGAGTTGCCCCTAAATCAAAATGTAACCACATGAATCATGCCATTAAAATTCACAAAAAATCTCACAAAAAGCAACCAAGGGTAGGAGGCATAAACCTCTTGTCAAACACATGCATCAAAAGGGTATCAAATTCACCCATAATACCTCATACATTCAGAGCATTCAAACTAAAAGCATAAAGTAATGGGAATAAGGCAAACCTGACTGGAGAGATCAATGAAATTGAATTGCCCGGTTGGGTTTGCAAAGCACTCTTATGGTTTATATGAGAGGGAATTGGTTCTTTGCCGATGAGTTCCCTTCAGTCTCTGGAGGTTTCTCTGAACTCTGTTAGCTCTTCTCTCACTATCTTTTTCCTTGTCAGGGTAATAGGAATGGATTGAAATTTTGTTTCACTGAAACTCTGAATTTATAACCTGATTTTGTAGACCTGTGGCCTAAAATGAGAGAGGCCCAAGTCCAAAATTTTTCAGTTATATTTTATTTATTTATTATTTTTTTTTCTTTTCATTTTTTGGTTCTTTTTTTAAACACGTGGGCTTCGCCTAGCGAGCATGACAGTTCATGAACAAACTTTTTCTCCTTCAAGATTAACGTTTTGACTGACGAATAGACCCCATTTGAACCTGTTGGAAGTATCTCAAGCCATTCCCTTGTGTTGACTGATCATCTAAATAGAACCCACAAAGTGTCTTGGACTATACTCGAGCTTCAAACAAAAGATGTTAGTGACACATTTTTGTGCTTTTGATTAGTAAACAAAAATAAGAGAAACAATGATGTATAATTCAAGCATGCTTGGTGATCTAAACCAATCACAAGGAGTCCCACCCAAAGGCAAAGGGAACCAAGATGCTAAAGATCCTTGAGGCAATGCATATGCAATGTTATGATGCCATGAGGGATCTTACGGTCAAAATTGGGGTCTTACAGTTCTACAAGAGGTTCCCATAGTCACCATCCCATCTTTCAGATATTATCGGAGAAACGACTACTCGTATTCCAAAAATATTCTTAAGAGAGACTCTTATGAGTGTAGTATCGCGTAACAATCGTATCAAATCTTACACTTGAATGACTTTCGCACTACATCCCAAGAATAGGCCAAGATGGGCTTGGTAAACTAAAGTCATTGGCTTCTAAGGTCTATATTGGAAAGAGTAATGTCTAACCACAACTACTTGTGTGACATTATTGATCCCAACATGACCTTCACCAAGTGAATGGACTTGCAAGTCAACTTGCTAAGGAATAACTCCACACAAGTCAATAAGACTATGTCATTCTCCTATCTTAAGTGCACTCGAGTTCGGGTATAGAACTCATCTCACAAAAATCACCAAGCACACAAAGATTTAATATTCAAGCAATTCAATCATTACATACAATACAGTAATCCCAAATTGCACAAAAATATGTCACAAAACAACATTCACAATAATACAACAAATATGAAAAGTAGGCAAAACCCACTAGGCAAATGTCCCCAGCAGAGTCGCCACTTTTCTGTAGCGGGGTATTTGTTACCATTAGAGATATTGACTAAATCTAAGGTAAACCATACAAGTCGAGTCGCCACCGCACTTCTATTTATCCAAAGGAATGGTTAGAAAGCGAACAAAAACCTAAAAGTTTTATCGAATCAAAAACTAGTAAAAATGTCAGAAATCGGGGTAAGGGGGTTGGTTATGCAATGGGAAGGTTTTAAGCACCCAAAACATCCTAGGTACTCCTAGGGATCCCTTTTCACATTTGTTGTAAGGTTGGTATTTTGTGAAAATTTATTTGTGCAAACATGATTGAAGAGATAAGAAGAGAATATACAAGTTATTTACATTTTGTGTTTGGATGGATAAACCCATTGCCTATGTACCATCTTAAAAAAGATTAGGATCAAAACCTCGTAGTTCGGGGTAAAAATCTCAAAACAAGTTGGTGAATTGATTGGTCCAAAAACCTTAAGGTCTTTTGTTATCCAAGGGAGAAAACTCAACCTAAAACCACAAATCCACCATGTGAGGATAGCTTTAACATGCTAGTGAGGGGTTAACCCTATAATAAGCATGGAAGACTCATTGTCCATTACTAAGGATATAGGTGAGTATTACATCTACCTCAAGGATAACTCAAACCTAATAGCTAAAGGTTATGAAAGATTTTAAATAAGAGAGTGGCCATTGAAACCATAAAAGGTATTTGAGTGAGTGGTATTTACCAATAAAAAGTATCTACAAAATATGGTCAAAGTTGATTTAAAGGTTCAATTCAAAATAAGTGTTATGAAAAGAAAGTTTGAAAATCAAAAGCATAAGGCTTAGGTTTCTAATGTTTGAAAAGAAGTGTTAAATTTTTGCACAAAAGTTTTGGCTTGGGTTAGAGTGGAGGGAAGAAGAAGAATGGCTAAAGTCCTAATCATACAAGAGATAAGGGATAAGAAACAAGACCACAAATGGAGTTCCTCTCTTGAGATCATATTGATGATCCAAGTAGATCCCATCCTTTGGAATATGCAAGAAAAATAATAGTAAGCTCAAGCAATCAACATAATCAAACAAGCTTCTTAGAAGATCTCCAATGTATCTTGTATCTTTCACTTTGGATGAACATGGCAATGGTTCTTCAATTTGAGCTCTCATAGGATTCCCTAGCACAAGAGCACACACATCAAAGAGTTTTATGAAGCGAATCAAGAATGGACAAGAGTGAGTTTAGAGGTTTTGTCCTTCTAATCCATCTTCAACATTTAAAGCCCTTTTAATCCAATTTGCATAGGGAAAGTCCTAGAAACTAAGTCCATTTGTCCATTTCTTTGCATTTGGTCCACAACAATCAAAACAAAATACAAGCACAATAATATATACACAATGATGTTGTCAAGTGAGCAAAAGGCAAATTGCATTAACATAAACATGTGCTCAAATGAGCAAAAGGGGAAAAGCAAATGAATAATATGTACAAGAATAGTAAATTGCATAAATGTAAAGATCAAAAAGTAAATGTTAATGGTTAATGGTTAGTGTTAGTAGTTAGTGTGCCATAAGGCAAATTTAGCGCTATGTTAAGCAATCGTAATTGGACTTATGTAGAAGTCACAACTATCTGAGGCCGATCAATAATAATGTAGGCAACAACACAAGTTAGAGGTCTTGATTAGTGAATCAAACTCCAACAACTTGCCATGCCAAAAAGAAGATGAGAAATGATCTTGTATTGATTTAGGTCTTTTGCATGATTTAGAAAGCAATCTATCCTTAATGCAAAGCCATTCACTTGATCCATGATCAAGATGAATTAGATTTGAATCAAGGAAGATCAAACCTCCCTAATCAATGCTAACCACCAATTTTTAACTCATTGATCAAAAAAAGAAAAAGAAGAAGAAGAAGAATAAGAAGAAGAAGAATATTAAAGTGCATTAAATGAAATGGAAGGTACTAATCAACAAATGTTGACCAAAGATAGGGAAGATCAAGGTCAAACAATAGAAAACAGAAGCAAAATGAATATTAGAGATCAAGAAATAAACAAAATATTTTTGGCATTTTTAATATTTAAAATAATACTTGAATGAAAATAATAAAGAAAGGTCAAACATCAAATTCACTTCAAATTAACTTTGAAAAGTCCAAGTGAATTATCCCAAGTTCAACAAGGTCAAACAAAGTTTGACAAAAAATTTCAGCATTTTTAAAAGTCAGAAACTATTTTAAATCAATTAAAAATGTATAAAAATAACCTAATTCAACTAAAATCTCAAATCAATTAGTAAATTGATGAAAATATTTTTGTATTTTTTGAATATCAAAAACTATTTAAAATGAATTAAAAATAACTAGAAAAGAGAAAATTGCTAAAAAATAGCAAATGATAAAATAAAAAATGTTAAAAATTATTTTTAGAAAGTAGAAAATAAAAGAGAAATAATGCAATTGGTCCCATAATTTTTGGACCAATAATGAAAGAGATATGAATTTTAGAAATAAAATGGAATTTAAAAAATAAAATGGATTAATTCAGAAATAACAAAAATCCACATGCGTTGGATTTAACTTCATTAAATGACGTGGAGGATCCAATGGCAATGGCATGCGCGCGCACCATGAACCTCAGTCAATGAGAAACACAAATATTTAAAAAAGGTCATAACATTGGACAACCTAGATCTAATCTGGAAATGAAAACGGACGACCACGATTGGATCTGGAGACCAGACAGTTGCCAGCGCCACCGTCTTCTCCGGCTAGCTCCGGTGAGAGCTCAAATTTGCAGGAGAGCAAATGTGCACCAAAACGCACGATCCAGGTACCAAATGAAAGGTAAAGTGATGTACATCACTCCTACGCCACTCAATTCCACTCTAGATCCCTATTGAGAGAGAAATCAGAGATGGAACTTTGGTGGTGTTCAACTGAACTTACTTGATTTCAAAAATTAAGAACACAATAATGATGCCTCTATGTAGAGGACTTCAGACAACACAAAATCAAGGCAAATGGATCAATATATGAGCTGTTTCGAAGCAAAATGCAGTTGAGTGAAACCTTTGAATTATGAAGAATTGAGTCACGATCTTTGATTCCTTTTGCAAACAGAAGCTTCTATGGATCAAATGAAGAAGGTTTAGGAACTATGGATCTTAAAAATCAATCTATGCAATTGAATTTCAGATCTGAAAATTTTGAAAGAAAGAGAAAAGTTCCTTTGGTGAGGGTTGGGTTTTGAGTTCAGCAGAGGTTTAGGCGCCTTTAGGTTGAAGAATTGTGAAGCTATGGCATGGTATTTATATATGGAGATGGCTGAATGCATGAGCTAACTCGTGTGCACGGGAGAAGAGGGCCTCCATGCATGGGCCTGTACAGGCGCATGGATGGCCCAATTCGGATTGGAATTGAAAGATATACATCACCAAATAAGAATTGGACGTGCAGATTGGATGTTAATGGATCATGCATGGCAATATGAATTATTTTCATAAAATGCACTATTTCATTGAAGCTTTTGAAAATGCCATGTCCAAAATCCAAATGCAACCTTATGAGTAATGGTTGGAAAGCTTATTGCATAAGGAACAAATGTCATGTTGATCAAAACTTCGTTTGGGCCTTGGAAATTAATGAAATTTGAACTTGAAGTGTAAGGTGCAAAACATGTACATGTGAAATTTCCAAATTTGGCCAATGTTCTAGCCCCTCTGTCTCAATGATGAAAGTTCCAAATGATAAAATCTTCAACATGCAAGTTGTAGATCTTTTCAAGACAATCAATTTGGACTTAAATTATGCATCATTTGGTTTTTTAATGAAGAAGTTGTGGGCACTTGAAGTTGGACTTTTTCACATTTCAATGCATTTGGCCCAAAGTGACCTATAATGTTTTGCATTATCACATGTATTTCTTTTTAGATTTTGAACTTTTTATCAACATAACATTTGAAGTAGACACACTAGTCTTTCCAATTCCTTAAGTCTCACCTCAAAATCATTAAAAATGAATGAGTTATGTTCTTGGGAAGTTGACCAAAAATTAGGGTTTCAATTAAAATGACCTATAATGTCTTAGAATGGATGATGACCTTCCAAGCTTCAAATAAATTTTTGATGAACATGAAAGTTATTCATATTGTCCTTAAGAACATTTTTACGCTTGGGGTAATCTCCATTTGACCAACACATAAAAAGTTAGGTCTCAGTGTATTACAAAATAGTCAGATGAATTGACTGATCAACTTCTCAAGTCCACACCTCATATATTGATTGAATGGATGATTGAGGACACCTAAATGAGTTCAAATATGCATGAAATGATGAATTAAAGAACTTTCCTTGATTGTATTTGACCATGGGTTAAGGTTGCTTCATGAGCAAGGCATAGTTGATGAACAAATGAATTAGGGTTTCCTTGGGAAACAAACCTCAAACCCTTTGATTTTATTTGATCAAAATGATGAATTGAGAAACTTGGGAGGCATATTTTATGGATTAGTGCTTTGGGAACCATTACCATGCTTGCTTTCATCTTCTCTTGCCCACATCATTGCACAAAGGGTCTCCTAGAAGCCTTTAGACCTTGTGACTGCTCAAGCTACAAACAAAAGAGATTAGTGACATATTTTTTGTGCTTTTGTGAAATAATATACAATTCAAGCATGCTTGGTGATCTCAAACCACTCACAAGAGATCCCACCCAAAGGCAAACGGAGCCAAGATGCTTATGATCCTTGAGGCAATGCAAATGCAATGTAATGATGCCATGAGGGATCTTAGGGTCAAAATTAGGGTCTTACAATTAGAAACTAAATTTCTATTGCCCGACCTCAGATAGTTGAGACTTCTAGATAAGTCCAATTACGATTGCTTAACATAGCGCTAAATTTTGACCCAAAAGGTATAGCATTCTAGTAAGTGGGATTGTAAGTCTCCCCCCTTTCATGGTATTGTGTTAAAACTTGGCCTTTTTTCTTTTCTTTGAAAGATGTCTTAGTTCAGGGATCCATGCTTGTCAATAGATGGGTGAGTGTTCTCCAAAGAATGACTTAATCAATTGAAAAGCAAAACTCTACTAACCACTAATCAACTAACATTTGACTAATTTTTATTCTTATTGCTTTTAATTTCAAATCATTTACTATATGTAATTTAAATTCAAGTCATTTACCATTTCATTTTCCATTTACATGTCATTTAACTTGTTTACGTTTATGCCATTTTAACTTTGCTCATTTGAGCCATGTATTGTGATTGTATATATTTGTTTGTGTATCTTGTTTGTGTTTGTGGTCTTAGGACCTTAAACTACCTAATAAACAACAAAAACCCTAAAAAAAATTATGTGGACTGTTGGATGTGATCTGAGCTTTGGACTTAGAATTAGGCAACACTCCCTATGAAAAAGGACTTGGCCAATGCCAACATTTCTAAAACCAAGTTGTTATGATTTGAGCTTTCACATTTCAATGCATTTGGCCCAAAGTGACCTATAATGTTTTGCATTATCACATGTATTTCTTTTGAGATTTTGCAATTTTGCTCAACATAACATTTGAATTATACATATTAAGCTTTCCAATTCATTAAGTCTCACCTTAAAATCATGAAAAATGAATGAGTTATGTTCTTGGGAAGTTGACCCAAAATTAGGGTTTCAGTCAAAATGACCTATGATGACCTTCCAAGCTTCAAATCAATTTTTGATGAACACAAAAGTTGTTCATATTGTTCTTAAGAACATTTTTTCTCTTGGGATCATCTCCATTTGACCAACACATAAAAAGTTAGGTCTCAGTGTATTTCAAAATAGATAGATGAATTGACTGATCAACTTCTCAAGTCCAAATCTCATATCTTGATGAATTGATGATTGAGGACACTCAAATAAGTTCAAATATGCATGAAATGATGAATTAAAGAACTTCCCTTGATTGTTTTTGACCATGGGTTGAGGTTGCTTCAAGAGCAAGGCACAGTTGATGAACAAATGAATTAGCATTTCCTTGGGAAACACACCTCAAACCCTTTGACTTTCTTTGATCAAAACGATGAATTGAGATACTTGGGAGGCATATTTGTTCGATGAGAGCTTTGGGAATCATTACCATGCTTTCTTTCATCTTCTCTTGACCATGTCATTGCACATAGGATCTCCTAGAAGCTTTGGATCTTGTGACTGCTCAAGCTACAAACAAGAAATGTTAGTGACATATTTTTGTGCTTTTGGTTAGTAAATAAAAATGAGAAAAGAAATGATATACAATTCAAGCATGCTTAGTGATATCAAACCACTCACAAGAGAGATCCCACCCAAAGGTAAGAAGCCAAGATGCTTATCATCCTTGAGGCTATGCAAATGCCATGTTATGATGCCATGAGGGATCTTAGGGTCAAAATTGGGGTCTTACACTAGGTATCAAGCTGAACCAAAAGTCATTCACATAAACCAAGTGAAGAGAATACTGAAATATGTCAATGGCACCAGTGAATATGGGATGTTGTATACTCATGGATCTGGATCTATGCTGACTGGTTACTGTGATGCTGACTGGGCTAGAAGTGCTGATGATAGGAAGAGCACATCAGGAGGATGTTTCTTTTTGGGGAACAATCTGATTTCATGGTTTAGCAAGAAACAAAACTGTGTATCTCTATCCACTGCTGAAGTTGAATACATAGCAGCTGGGAGTAGCTGTTCTCAACTGGTCTGGATGAAGCAAATGTTGTCTAAATATAATGTCACACAAGAAGTCATGACATTATACTGTGACAACCTGAGTGCTATAAATATTTCCAAAAATCCTATTCAGCATAGCAGGACAAAGCACATTGACATTCGTCATCACTTCATTAGAGAACTTGTAGAAGAGAAGATCATAGCTCAGGAGCATGTTACTACTGAAAAGCAATTAGCTGACATTCTCACTAAAGCTTTGGATGCCAATCAATTTGAATGTTTAAGGGGGAAGTTAGGGATCTGTGTTCATGAGAACCTATAGCAAGCAAAGGAGGTTGTGGTTAATATCCCAGAGGATATTTCTGACTGTGTGAGGTGTGTTATTGTAGCGGTGTATTCGTCATTTTATGATTTATTGATTAAACCAAAAGCAAAGTATACAAAGAATCGAGTCACCACCGCACTTTTATTTATCCAAAGGAATGACTAAAAAGCGAACAAAAGCCTAAGAAGTTTTACACATAGAAAACTAATGAAAAGATCAGAGATCGGGGTAAGGGGTAAATTACGCAATGGGAAGGTGTTAGGCACCCAAAACGTCCTAGGTACTCCTAGGGAGCCCTTTTCACACTTGTTGAATGAAATGTTATTTGTTTATGAAATATTTATTGTGCAAACATGATTGAAGGGATGAGAAAAGAATATACAATTTATTATTTTTGTGTTTGGATGGATAACCATTGCCTACGTACCTTTACAGGATCAAAACCTTGTAGTTCGGCTAAAAGATTTCCAAATTATGAGTGGGTTGATTTTAAAACAAAAGCCTTAAGGTCTTTCGTTATCCACGGGAGAAAACTCAACCTTATACAAACAACAAGTCCACCACGTGAGAATAACTTCAACTTGCTAGTGAGGGGTTAACCCTATAATAAGCAAGGAAGACTTACAATTCAATCACTAAGGATAAAAGGTGAGATTAACATCAACCACTAAGATAAATCAAACCTATGGCTAATGTATGAAAACTTATCAAGAATGGACAAAGCCACAAAACGATTGAATGAGTTGGATTAACCAATTAGAATTTATTCATAAAAGATGGTCAAAATATTATTAAAGTCAATTCAAAAGAAGTATTATGAAAATGGAGTTTGAAAATCAAAGGCTTAAGGCCTAGGTTTCTAATTTGAAAAGAAATGAAAATGTTTGCACAAAGGTTTTCAAATTTGGGTTAGCATGAAAATGGATGGTTTAAAGAAACAAAAGGATGGGAGGGTGAGGAAGTAAAACTTCTTAGATGTTCACCTCTTGAGATCATATGTAGATGATCCAAGTGTGTCCTTTGGAATAGGTAATGAGTAATAACAGATGAACAAGGTAAAAGAAGAAAATCAACAAAAGGTGGATACCGGATGTCAATCAATGGTCTTACACCAATCTCCTAAAACAAAACCAGATACCGGATGCCAATCTATGGACTTATACCAATCTCCTGAAACAAACAAAATAGGGATACCGGATGCCAATCTATGGACTTATACCAATCTCCAAGGAATGATCATAGGAAACAAATGCCAATAAATGGACTTACAATTGACTCCTCACATACAACAAGCAAAACAAATGCAAAAGAAAAAAAGGAAACAAGTTGCCAATAAATGGACTTACACTCGACTCCGAGGAATTAGGATGCCAATAGATGGTCTTAGTCCCAACTCCTTCCAGATCATAGGAAACAAATGCCACTCAATGGACTTACAATTGCCACTTCAATGGACAAACAAAGATGTCACAAAGATATGAACAATGATCATGCAATGATGTTCAATTACTGATGATAAATGCACAAGGCACACATAAGCAAATATGCACAAATGAATCAGGTAATCAATAACCAAGTCAATTAGCACACACTATACACAAGCAATTAGGCTCAAACAAGGTTAGATTGTACAGTCAACTGGAATGGGGTAATTTGAGCTCTTAACCCTAACATTGAGAGTTAGGGTGAAGCAGATGAAATGGAGATGAGGGGTGTGCCTCATAGCTCTTATCCCTGGCCTGGGAGAGCTTGTAAATAAAGGAAGGTGTGGGAGTTCAGAAAGTTGGAACTCTTCTCCACAAGTGAATGACTCTATAAGATCTTGGGTTAGTATCCACAATGCATCAACACATTGTGTGAGCAAAGGGATGACACACTGAATAGCAAGAGATGGATTACACATCTCTTTTATCTGCCAATTGCCTCATAAGAGGACTTTTCCTGCTTGGCACAAAAGATAAACAATCACAAGCATTGCCTCTTAAGGAGGACTTCAGACAGGTGCCTACCACATAACAGTAGGTCTTTCAGACTACATGAAGAAGAGAAATTATACCTAAGTGGTTAAGCAACCAAGCAAAAGCAAAGTTCAAAAGAACTTAAGCAACTAATGTACCTGTGGAAAATCCAAACAAATCAGTTAAACTGTACAGACAATCAATCAACATCTAATAAGCAACAAACAGACAAGGTTCACAATGTGCAAGCCAAAAGCAAAACTCAAATGAGTTCACATCAACCTACAAAACACACAAAGGTTAGTAATCAAAGCCAAACATCAATGCTCAAGTGATGAAGCATCAACAACTATGGAACTTGGATGATCAACCTGAAAACAAAGCTCAAAGATGAGTCACAAACCACTAGGTCAAAGCCTAGGGTCAAAGATGGAGAAAAAATCCAAAACAGAAGATGAAATTTAACATGAATCAATTTCAAACACATCTTGAAACATTCGAAAAGGTCTCACATCAATATCATATACCAAAAGTATTTCACAATCAAATGAAGTTCAAAGCAATTTTAAAGTCCAAATGTGATCAACCAGAATGAAAAATCTCAATTAAATCCAAAATGATTCAAATAATTCCAACAAAATTCATGTTCATTCACAACATTCATAACATGCATCATACAAAAAATCAGGACAATTGGAGATCATTTGGTATGGCAAACACATCACATAAGCTGAACAAGCAAAGGTGTGACACAAATTGGCACACCAACTTAATATGATCATAAAACAGAAATGACAAATGGTAAAAATACCACATCAACACCAAAATGTCAAGCAAAGAGTCTAGTTTCATCATGCAAATTTTCAGATTCATTGGATCAAAGATGAGCATTTCACAAATGATATGGCAAGGCAAGGTACAAAATGGATACATGCTCACATACCCTAGCATAAAATGAAATTCAGCCAGGAAAAATTTATGAAAAATGATCAAAACAATACTAGACAAAATAAGGAATACAATGCAAAAAACCTCATAATTTTTGGATGATATTTCAATTATATATGATTTTTTTAAGATGAAGAAAAATAAAAATCAACATGTGAAGCATGGTATGAATGCATGGAGGGAAAAGGAAAATCATGAAAGCATATTTGAAATATTTGGCGTGGCCAGGAATCGAAGTAGGGACCATTTTGAAATGCAAGTGGCTCCAGAATGAAACTCAGCGTTTCATTAAATACGTGGCATGGTCAAAGCGCAATCAAACGATTCGGACCAATCAGAAGCTAGCATGGCAATCAGCATGCAACAATCACACGCGAGCCCTATTCTAACATACAGGAACGGATTTATGTTGCAGAAAATGAATCAAAAGCGTGGCCTAATCATGAACAGCATCATCTTCATCGTGAATCATGAACAGTACCACATGCTCAAGAACAAAATTACCAGAAATCCAAATTGAATACATCAACATGTAGATCTTTCAACATAGAGCACGAATCCATGCATGGCTAAGTCTAATTCCACATGTGGAGAGCAAATCGAACGCAAGAACATTCATGCACAAAACTTTAAACAACCCTAACTCATTCAATATTGCATGAAATTCTATGATTCGAAGCTCAGCATGACCACAACAACAAGATCTACAAATATATCACAAGAATTTTGAGAAATAAAGAGATCGATTATGTAACCTCTTGAAGAGCAGAACTGGAATTGGATGAATTCAAGCCTTGTGATGCTTCAATGTTCCTCCAGGATGCTTGTATGAGTGATTGGAAGAGAGATCAAAGCTCAATTGCTCTTGAATCCAACAGAATTTGACATTGCCATGGATGCTTTCAAGCTTCAACTATGAGCAAAACAGGCACAGTTTCTCTCGAATTCTTCTTCAAACTAGCTCAAGAATGCTTCAAGAAGATGAATTGATCAAGAGAAATGGATCTTGTTTGAAGAATTTTGAAGAAATTTTTGAGAGAAAATTTGATGAGTTTTGATCTAGATCTGAAATTGTGATTGTTGTTCATGCTGAAACAGTTAGGGTTTGCTATATATATGCCATGCTAATTACCCTTTTAATCATGCTTAAGCCAATGCAAAGTGGATTAACCAAAAGTGAGGTGTAAGTGAAATTTTGCTTTTCACCCTTATGCATGGGATGCATGCATGAATAGTGCACGAATTTTGATTCATTTTCACTTAAAAATCTGTTTTGGAGCTAATGGCAATGATACAATGCTTAAACAATGCACCAAATTTAAACTTCATAATTTCCCTCCAAAAATCAAGTGGATTACCAAATGCTCATGTGATGATAATTGGTGTAATGCAATGCATAATTTGGAAATTAGAGGTCAAAATAAGAACAATGCAAAAAGAGCCATCCAATTTGGAGCTTTGGTTGAGAAGTTATGCCCATTTGAAGTTCCATATTAACTTTGTCAAGTTTTGATCATATCTCCTTAACCACACATGAGAAATTGATGATCTTGGACTTTTTGGAAATGGGAGAGAAAGATCTACAACTTTCATGTTCAACAAAATTTCATATGAAGCTTTCTTAATGATATAATTTGAAGTTGAAGTTAGGTTAAAACCTTTCCATTTTTTGCAAATTCAAATTATAGGTCACTTTCTATTTTTGGAAAGTTTTGACTGGACCTCAAATTCTTCAATGTTGATGTTTGAAATGTCAAATGAGACTTGTTTGAAGATGAATGAAGTATTTCTAATCACTTCCCACCTCCAAGTCCATAGTTGACCTTGCAGTTGACTTTTCTAGGTCCTCAGATGACCTGGCAATGTTCTGATGAAATTCAAGCCTCTACCACTTGGGATTTTGTTTCAAAATGATATCATAGCTCATATAAGCTCTTGTGAATGATTGTGGGGTCCAAATATCAAGCATGACCACCATCTATTGCTCAATGACTGCCTTTGACTACTTTGACCTGTGATTGCTTCATCTGCAAGACAAAGGTTAGATGACAATATTTTTGTACTTTTGGTTAGTGGTAAAAAGAAAAGCAATGATATACAAATGCAAACATGCTTGGTGATCAAGAATCACTCTCAACAAAGATAACCCACCCATAGGAAAGGAGCAAGGTGCACAATGATCCTTGAGGAAATGCAATGATATGATATGATGCCATGAGGGATCTTAGGGACAAAATTGGGGTCTTACAGATGACCCTATTTAAGGTCATTCTAGCCGGAGAAGTGAAGTTTAGAAATCTTCATCTCGACGCGGTAGAATGGACTTAAATAACAGTAATGAGACAAATTTTGGTCCCTAAGAGACCTCATGATGCAGATGTATGCATGCAAAAGAAACAAACTCTGTGGGGGATATGGTTCACACAGAAGAAAAGACGATCCATCGGAGTAATACACTCACCAGGAACAGAGACTCTGACAGGACTCTCATGGGGATAATAAAAAGAAAAGAAAGCATGAGCAGGACACGACTCTGAATTAGGGGACCCAAGAAATAGACACTGCGTGAACAAGACACGACTGGACTGGAGACCTCACTGGGGAGGTGAAAACTCACACTGGGGACAATCGAATAATTCCAAAGGAAAACACATCCATTGGAAGGACTCAAGCTGACTCAAACTATCCACAAAGGATACTTCGGATAAAAATCCGGACTCGGACTGGGAAAGATTCACAACGAATCTCCCTGTCGGGAAAATGCATATATTGGAGAAAACATCAATATAACAAGAGGGCAAAAATCACAACAGGAAACTCCGCAGGGGATGTCTAATAAAAAGACCCTCCTGGAGGGAGCAACAAGAATGAGGTCTTATCGGTATAAGGGTAACAAGCTCATGAAGAAATAATATCTAAGACCGGTATAAGGGTGAGAGATATAAATCAACCAAACATCTGAGAAAGACCTGAAAAAGGTACATCAACTCAGGAAAATCTGACTCCACAGGGGACCAAGGTCATAATAGGGAGCAGAAAGGAAGGATCACCAGGGATACCGGTTACTGGGTATATAATAGGTGACCGACCGAAAACGTGAATTGGTATATATGCCAAAACACTCATCATCCGAAAGGAAGGCTTGAAAAAGCAAATCGACTTACAGGATGGACATTCGACTCCGCAACGGGAAAACGAACCTTACTCAGCTGGGAACAACCCAAAGAGTGCATGAGATATAATATCCATTACCGTCAGAACGTGGATAGTATACTCGCATGAGATATATTATCTATTACCGTCAGAACGTAGACAATATACTCGCATGGAAGGAAACACCAGGGATACCGGGGTATATAATAGGTGACCTACCGAAACGTGAGTTGGCATATATGCCAAAACACTCATCATCCAAAACACAAACTAGTTAAAGGATGAATATTCGATTCTACAAAGAATACGAATCTTACTCCGCTGGAGAAACAAACAAAAGATTTGACCAAGGAGTACATGAGATATACTATCTATTACCGTCCGAACGTAGATAATATACTCGCAAAGAGGAACAATCCTTACCAACAACAACAGGGTAAACGAAAGACAACTCACAGGGGATAAATTGCAAGCATCCGACAATTATCCAGAAACAAAGAATATTCGATTCCGCAAAAGGAATAACGAATCTTACTCGACTAGGGAAACACAACAGGCTTCGACTGAAGAGTGCATGAGATATATTATCCATTACCGTCAGAACGTGGATAACATACTCGCATGGAAGATTATCCACAACTGGCTACTCAACCGAACAGAAAGGCATCGGGATACCAAAACTAGGTATATAAAGATGATCGATCAAAGGGAGCAACATCATTACCAACCAAGGGTAAATGAAAGATGACCCGCTGGGGATGAATTGCATAAACAGCAATTATCAAGGACTTGCTGGGGACACAATTGCTAGCATACGGCAATTGCCCAAAAGCATGTAGGAAATACCAACATCGAATATTGAATGAAGATAAGGGAGATAACAAGCTACTAGGGAGACTACGACTCGAGCCTAGAAGTTGTCATGCATACGATCCCTATGTTGAGGTCTCTATCCTAACTTGCATAGGGAGCAAGCTAGCGTAAACAACACATAAGCAAACACAAGCACAAGAGAGCAAGCACACACACTATATGCAAACAAGTGGCTCATACAAGGCTAGGCTTTAGTCAAGGGGTCAAATCAACCTCGACAAACAAGCCAACTGGAAAAGGGTGTTGTTAGCTCTTAACCCTAACATTGAGAGTTAGGGTGAAGCAGATGAAATGGAGATGAGGGTAAGACCTCACAGCTCTTATCCCTGGCCTGGGAGAGCTTGAAACAATAGAAGGTGTGGGAGTTCAGAATGAAGGAACTCTTCTCCACATGACTGACACAACAAGATCTTTGGTTTTTATTAAAAGTGCATCAACACATGGTGTGAGCAAGGTGAATGACACAACTGAATAGCAGGGGATGGATTTCACATCCCTTGTATCTGCCAATGCCTCTTCACTTAGGAGGTCTTTGAATGTACAAGACACAAAGTTAAACAATCACAAACATTGCCTCTTAAGGAGGGCTTCAGATAGGTGCCTGCCAACATAACATGACAGGTCTTCCAGACTACATGAAGTCAGAGGTCATTACTTAAGTGGTATGCCAACCATAAGCAAAGCAAAGCAAAGTTCAAATGAACTTAAAGAAACTTAGGTACCTGTGTAAACAACTAAACAAATCAGTATAATACTCAGACAAGCAGACAACAATCAATAGTTCTCAACAGACAGACAAATCCAATATGCACAATGAAGAAGCCATAAGGCAAACACTCAAATGAATTATCATCAAAGCCTACAAAACAAATAAATGTTAGCCAACAACAACAAATGACCAAGCTCAAATGAAGGAGCAACATCAATCA
This sequence comes from Lathyrus oleraceus, assembly GCF_024323335.1. NCBI lineage: Eukaryota > Viridiplantae > Streptophyta > Magnoliopsida > Fabales > Fabaceae > Lathyrus > Lathyrus oleraceus. The sequence goes on along the minus strand of NC_066583.1, from coordinate 544,213,006 downwards.
TGGAGATGCATACTTGAACCTGAAATTCACAACTCAAATGGTAAGTCCAAACCACTAGGTCAAAGCCTAGGGTCAAAAGTGAAGCTAAAACCCAAAACAGAAGCTCAAACTCAACATGAATCATATTTAATCAAGTAAGAACAAGCCCTAAAAAGGACCAAAACAAAATCATCATGCAAAGGCACTTCATGTGCAAGAGAAGTCAAAGACCAATTCAAAGCATCCAAATGATCATCATGAATGAAAATTCCAAATCAAAATAGAAATGATTCAAACAAATATGGAAAAATTCATGAGCAATCAACACATCCAATTCAATCATCATACAAAAAATCAGAAGCATCCAAGTTCAATTGATATGGAAATTAAATTGCACAAGTTGAACATCAAATTGTGTGATACAAATTGTCACACCATGCAAAGACATGCATAAATCAGAAATGGTGAATGAGAAAAATACCAAACCAAACCTCAAACATCCATCAACATGTCAAGAAGCATCATACAAAATTTCAAAGCATTTGGATTAAAATCAAGTATTTCACAATAGAAAGAGTGGAGCAAGGTCACCAAAGCGCATATGATCAAAGAGTCTAGCACAAATCAGAAACCAGCCATGCACAACTTCAAAATTCATCATCATAAAAAACTAGACAAATCAAGGATCATGCTACAAAAAATTTGGAATTAATTGAGGCATTTTTCAATTTGTTATGCATTTTCTAAGTTGGAAAAATAAATTGAAATCAAAATGAAGCACATATGGAAATTATGGAGGGAAATGTAATAAATGGATGAACATTTGAAATATGGGATGCGCCAGGAATCGAACTTGGTTCAAACTTGAATGTGGCGCGCCAACAAATATGAAACACAGCGTTTCATTAAAATATGTGGCAGGTCAAAGCCTACTTGGCACGGTCAGACTAATGTGAGCCTATCAATTCGCTTGCAAGGCAACAACGTGGACCAATAGGATACAAGCCCTAGGCCAGCATGGAAATAACCAGATCCGTCGCTAACATGGATGAACGGACGCTAACAGGATGATCTTCATCTTCTTCATGAAGATGAAGATGAACAACATGAATGTTCATGAGCGATTTCCAGATTTTCCAGAATTTTTCCAGATTTCATCAAAAAGCATATCATTAGAAAGATCTTTCAATGGAGATCAAGGATCAACCAACAACTAAGCCTAAATCCACATGATTAAAGAGAATCGAGCAAAACATTTTTTGTGCATCAAACTTCAATCATACATAACTCAGTGAATAATGCTCTATTTCATGTGATTTCTTCACCAGATTCATCAGCAAACAAAGATCTACACAAATATACACACGGATTTGAGGATTGTGAAGGTCAAAAAACTCACCTCTTGAAGAGCAGGTTCTTGATTCACACGATTCAACACTTGTAATGGTCCAAATCAGCTCCAGGATCCTTGTAGTGATGATTTATGAAGAATTGGAGGCTTAGAAACGTGTAGAGCCAGCTTAATTTGAAATTGCCATCAACACCTTCAAGCTTTGGTATGCACGATTTTGAGCAGAAATCCACAAAATGCACGTTGAATCACACTCTAAACTTCACCAGGATCAAGAATTCACCAAGAGAAATGAGGCTTATGTGAGGAATCTTGAAGTTCTTTGTGAGAGAAATTTTTGATCAAAACTCCAATTCTAGATCTGAAACTGTGTGTCCTCTTCAATACAGTTGCAATTAAGCTTATATATGCCCTCTTAATTAATCTGAAATCATGATTAGGCCAAAGCTAATTGAGATTAGAAGAATACAAGGTGTATGCACAAATTTGCATTTTCACCTCATGCATGGGAAACACACGTGAACAGTACACACCAAGGGTCCAAATTCACTCCAAATCAGCCCATGCACACATTGGAAATGGAATTACATGCATGTGATCAACCAATTTTGATTTTGGCAATTTTCCTTCAAAAACTTCAGGAATAAACAAATGATGATATATTCCAATTTCATGCAATGTGATGAGGTATTTGGAAAATTCATGTCATGAGGAGAAATGTGCAAAAAGGAGCACTCAAATTGGAGTCTTGGCTCAAAAGATATGGCCATTTGAAGTTTCAAGCACACTTGGCAATGATTTGATCATAACTCCTTAACCATTCATCATAAATTCATGATCTTGGACTTTTTGGAAATGGGAGAGAAAGATCTTCAACTTTCATGTTGGATAAAAATTCCTTTGAAGCTTCCTTGATGTTGGAAAGTTAAGTTGAAGTTGGTCCAAAAACTTGCCATTTTGGGAAACTTGAAATTACAGGTCACTTTCCATTTTTGGAAACTTTTGATCTGACTTCAAAATCTTCAATGTAGACACTTGACATGTTGAATGAACCTCTTTTGGACATGAATGAGGTGTCTCAAACCATTTCTCCATCTCTTAGCCCTCAGTTGACTTGCAGTTGACTTTTATGGGCCTCAGATGACTTGGACATGTACTGATGACTTTTAAGCCTCTAGCCTTTGGTCAAGTTGCTTCAAAATGATCCTTGAGTTCACATAAGCTCATTGGAACACCCATAGGGCCTTTTTCATCATGCAAATGCCTTGCTCTCTTGTGCAGATGACTTCTCCTGGTGCCAGTCTTGACTGATGCAATTCAATGTTAATGTAATGTTAGTGTAATGTCAATGACCTAAAAATGAAAAGAATGTACAAATGGGAGGTGCAAATTTGAGGTGCTACAGCTGCCCCTATTCAATCAACTGGGAACCTGAACGGATGAGAGCAACAACTGTCAGACCTTCAAGGTAAACAGGGATTGAATACCAAAGAACCGTAGAAATTTGCACTCTGCGGGGGATGAATCAAAGAAGAGCTAGGCCATTTACCGATGGCGGCTTCAAAGCAAAACTTCAGGAAAGCGAGGCCATTTACCGATGGCGGCTGAACTTGGAAACTTGATATTTACTGATATCAACGTTAGCGAGGCCGTTTACCGATGGCTGCTGGTGTAGGTGTTTAATTGGCTGCATTATATGGTAAAACACTAGCTGGGTACTAATGTCTTGACTGATGTCATGACATGGGATGTATGAGTGACTACATTGTAGGTTAGAATATCTAACTGTACTCTGATGTCTTGACTGATGTCATGACACACTGGAGTAGTTACTGCAGGATTAGCTAATACAGGATTTATTGAATGTCAAACTGGATGTTGTGACATTCATACTTGTCAGCAGATACTAAGGAATAGAACAGCTGATGTTCTGTTGGAACTTAGTATTTATTTCCAGTCTGGTTATCAAGGAAAGACCAGACCTGGCATCAGGCCTACTGACTGAATGTCAAACTAGATGTTATGACATTCATCATTGACAGCATTTACTGAACATTAGACAGAGTGGTGTTCTGCTATACTTCAGCATGTTACTGAGTCTGTTCTTCAAGAGAATAACAGAACTAACTTAAGGCCAAATGTGTAAATGTCAAATTGGACACTTTGACATTTATTAATGTAAGCTGTTACTATAGTATGGTCAATTTGGTCATGTACAGGTCAGCAAAATTGTACAGTCTGTTTTCTGGAAAAACAGACTCAGCATATGGTCCTTGATGTCAAGCTGAATGTCGTGACATTCATTCCTGACAGCATATGCTATATTGTAGGTTGTTCAGTTTTCTGTTTCAGCTTTTTCTCAGGCTATTCTTCAGGGATTCAACAGCTTAGAGAAAATCCAGGAAATCAACAACCAAGCTACATTTAATGAACCTAACAAATAGCCTATTTGTTAGTAACCTAGATGCTGAATTTATGGGAACTCGCGTGACCTTAAATTCAGGAGAATACAAGTGCAAAAGCCCAGGTACTGCAATATAAAAGGAAGGCGTTCCTTCATTCAGTTTCGGGGATTTTGAGGCGTGAAGATTTAGTGTGTCCATCATACTTCACTGCTGTATTTTTGTGAGTCTTGTATTAGACGTATCTTGTAAGCCAAGCCATTATCAAGTAGATGATTGATGTGGCATAGGGTGTTCATTGAGTTGTAAGTGTTGTGTCACTCAAAGCTTTTAAGCGTGAGTGTTGTGTATCTTGATTAAAGTTGTAAAGCACAATCAAGAGTTGTTTGAAGTGTGACTTCAAAATTGTCTTTAGTAATCACTGAGGTGATTGAGGGGGAGTGAGTAGGAACTCTGATCTTAGTGTAAGATTGAAATTGCATTGGGTAGGGATTAAGTGATAAGTTGTAAACGGGTGAGTTTAGCTTTGAATTGATACTACTGATAGTGGATTTCCTCCCTGGCTTGGTAGCCCCCAGATGTAGGTCATGTTGGACTGAACTGGGTAAACAATTACTTGTGTTATTTACTGCACTTACGTTTAAGTTCTGCATAATTCTTGTCTGTGCAGAATTGGATGTCATAACAACCCGTGTGACATCTAAAGTCTGATAACTAGAATTTCAGCTGGGAAACAACATCCAAAGGAATCGGAACCATTTACCGATGGTGGCTTCAACTGGGAATCTGATATTAAAAGGAAGCAAGACCATTTACCGATGGTGGCTTCAAAACAACTTGATATTTACCGATATCAATGTCAGCAAGACCATTTACCGATGGCTGCTGGGAAACAGATGTCACAGGAATCAAGGCCATTTATCGATGGTAGCTAAACTGGGCATTCGATATTTACCAATATCGAAGAAAACGAGGCGATTTACTGATGGCAGTTTGGAATAGTCGACTTGATATACACTGATACCAAGGAAAGCGGGGCCATTTACCGATGGCAGCTCTAACTAGGGAGGAAAAAGATATTTACTACTGGAACCAGACAAGACGTTCACCGACGACTCTACTGGGGATTTGATACAGGACCAGACATTTACCGATGACTCGAAAAACTCGATGTTTACCGACATCGAAAGATGATGTTTACCGACATAAAAAAAAAGGATGACCAGAAATTTACTGATGACTGGGAAAAACAAACGCAACCAGACATTTACCAATGACTGGGAAAAACTCGATGTTTACCGACATCGAAAGATGATATTTACCGACATCAAAAAGGATGACCAGACATTTACCGATGACTGGGGTGAGACTCGATGTTTACCGACACCGAAACAATGGTGTTTACCGACACCAAAAACGACCAGAGACTTACCGATGACTGGGGTGAGACTCGATGTTTATCGACATCAAACGATGATGTTTACCGACATCAAAAAACGACCAGACATTTACCGATGACTGGGAGAAACAAACACAACCAGACATTTACCGATGACTGGGAAAAAGACTCGATGTTTACCGACATCGAAAGATGACCAGATATTTACCGATGACTAGGGTGAGACTCGATGTTTACCGACACCGAAACAATGGTGTTTACCGACACCAAAGAAAGAACACACACGGGTGTCGACATGACACTTACTGGTATCATAAGAATGACATCTTCATACGTCAAGGTAAGGCCAAACACTTGCCGGGGACTACGCTGGGGAGAATCAAACTTTCCTTTCACGGACAGATGAGGAAAATAAACCTCTCTGGGAATTATCAAACCCTGAATGCTGTCAGGAGCAACTGTAGCAAATGTGCCATACAGACGTTGAAATATGATCCGCCTCCGCTGGGGATATGATCCAAACAGGTTTAACACATGTATGCATATGTTTGAGTTTTTTTATGGCGTAATGCTCCATATTGAATGGAAATGCTACGCGATTTGAGGATGCAATGATTACTACATGCAAGATGCAAAATGATGAAAACCCCTGCTGGGGAGAACAGGTTGCTACGCTGAGCACACAATTCTGATTAGATTCTCCAGCTCTGTGGGGAGACGCACTGTTGGGGGTGCTTTGCTGATCTGATGCTCTGGGGACGGCAGAGAAACCAAGCCAACTGGGGAGACTCTGGCTGGGGAACACACCAACCTCTCAACCGTGTTGGGGAATAGCACTGCTGCTTGAGAAAGGATAAATCCCACCGGGGACCTGTTCAGTGAATCCAATCCACTTGGGGACTTCATTGGGGGAAAAAACCAATGTAAACCTCTATTGGGGATAATTTTCACCGAACCCGATCCACTTGGGGACTTCACTGGGGAAAACCATCAACGCAAACCTCTACTGGGGATAATTTTCACCGAAGCCGATCCACTTGGGGACTTCACTAGGGAAAACCATCAACGCAAACCTCTGCTGGGAAGACTACCCATTTCAAAATTGCTTGGGGAAAACAATCACAACCCTGCTAGGGATTACAGTACTTCAGACCTGACTGCCGAGGACCAACCTACCCACAGACACATCCGCTGGAGATACGACAACCTTCCGGCTCAGTGGGGACCAACAACCTTCAGACTAGCTGGGGACAGGGTGGCCTTTGAACCTGCTCCCGGACTACCGGGGAAGAACAATTCTACAAGCTTCCAAACTTGCTTGGGGAAATAGCCACTTTCAAGCCTGTTGGGGAAACATCCTCAACCCTGCTGAGGAATCCCTAATCTTGACTATGCTAGGGAGGCAAGTCCTGAATTTGCTTTAGACAACCCCACTTCTCACACTACTGGACAGTGCTGAAACGTCTCTGATCAAACCATGGCTTATCTGCTTCAGCCAAGAATCAAAGGTAACAACCTGCAAAACATCAAGACATACATGCCCCAGGGGATTGTATGGACGAGATACACACAAGTGTACTCAACATTCAAAATGATTTTCAAATGTTTTATCTTTCTGCACGTTATCGTCTAGCCTTCATGTTTTTAGATGCAATGTTTATCAAAAAATTCGGACGTTTTTGCAAACAAAGCAGTAAAATAAAAACAAGAGAGCAATTTATCTGAATAACGACTTTTATTGATTGAAAATGGGCCTGAAAAGGCAAATACATCAGGAAGCAATTCCTAGGAAGAGGTAATTGCGCACAAAAGGAAAATAAACTATCCTAATGGCAATGTGAACACGGCATCTACTATTTCCCAATTCAGTTATGACTCACAGATCCTCAATTTATTCCCCGAACTCCTTGCTTTCTGAGAAGAACGATTAGGCCGATCACATCCTTGGAGATGGTAAACGATGAAACATGGTGAAGTACAGATAACTCAGACTGTAGTCTTCGCTTTAATCCCTCTTTTGCCTGGATCGCCTTTTCAGGTTTTCAATCCACCGGGATACCCATTTTTGCCTAAGCCGCCCTTGCGGGTTTTCGACTTACCGGGTGTACATATTCTTTTCCTTCTTTATCCCTAACTTTTGCCCAAACCTTTTTCTTTTTTTTTTCGGTTCGCCGGGATGCCCATTTTTGCCTGGACTCTTTTATTCTTTTCGTCCAGCGGGTCAATTTATGCGAAGTATTTTTTGACTACATCTGAGTTAACAGCGGACGGAAAATCTTCACCGTCCATAGTTGTAAGCATCAAGGCTCCACCAGAGAAAACCTTTTTAACAACATATGGACCTTCATAATTTGGAGTCCACTTGCCTACTGTTATCTGTACCGGGAGGAAGGATCCTCTTCAAAACCAAATCACTTGTTTGATAGCTTCGAGGACGCACTTTCTGATCAAAGGCTCTCTTCATCCTTCTCTGATACAACTGCCCATGGCACACCGCTGCTAACCGCCTCTCCTCGATAAGGCTCAACTCGTTAAACCTTGTTCGAATCCACTCAGCTTCGTCAAGCTTGACATCCAGCAAGACTCTCAGAGAAGGAATCTCCACCTCAACTAGTAGGACTTCTCCCATACCATACACAAGGGAGTAAGGGGTTGCGGCCTCTACAACACCATTCATCTTCAGTCTGTAAGGAGAAGAATTGTGATGTTCAATTTTGAAATCTTTGCAAAGCTCTTTCATCATCTTGTTATTGAGATTCGAACCATTGTCAGTGATGATTTTCTCAGGGACCCCATAACGACATATGATTTCCTTCTTAATGAACCGGGCAACCACTTGCTTGGTAACACTGGCATAGGAAGCTGCTTCCACCCACTTGGTGAAGTAATCGATCGCAACCAGGATGAAGCGGTGTCCATTAGAAGCAGTAGGTTCAATCTTCCCAATCATATCGATGCCCCACATCGCGATTGGCCAAGGCGAATTCATGACATTCAGAGGGTTGGGTGGTATATGCACCTTATCAGCATAGATCTGACATTTATGGAACTTCCGAGCGTATTTGAAACAATCGGATTCCATAGTCATCCAATAATAACCGGCTCTCAACAACTTCTTGGACATTGCATGACCACCAGCATGGGTACCGAAAGATCCCTCATGCACTTCCTGCATCAACATGTCTGCTTCGTGTCTATCCACGCATATGAGAAGAACCATGTCAAAGTTCCTCTTGGACAACACGTCATCCTGATTCAAATAAAATCTTCCAGCTAGCCTTCTCAGGGTTTTCTTATCATTCTTTGACGCTCCTTCAGGATACTCCTGGTTCTTGAGGAAGTTCTTGATATCATAGTACCACGGCTTCTCGTCAACAACAGACTCGGCTGCAAACACATATGCAGGCCTCTCGAGTCGATTCACAGCAACATGTGGCACATGATTCCACCAATGGACTTTGATCATAGAAGACAAAGTAGCCAAGGCATCAGCCATCTGATTTTCATCTCAGGGAACATGATACAGCTTCACCTTCTTGAAGAAAGTCAGGATCCTTCTGGTGTAATCTCGATAAGGAATCAAATACGGCTGATGGGTATTCCAATCTCCATTGACCTGGTTAATCACTAGAGCGGAATCTCCATAAATGTCTAGAGTTTTGATCCTTAGATCAATGGCTTCTTCAATCCCCATGATACAAGCCTCATACTCAGCCTCGTTGTTGGTGACGTTAAAAGTCAATCTGGCAGAAAAAGGTATATGAGCACCTTTGGGATTAATGAGTACTGCCCCAACACTGTTACCATTCACATTCACAGCCCCATCAAACATCAATGTCCACTTGTCATCAGGATCCGGTCCTTCCTCGACAAGAGGCTCTTCACAATCTTTCATCTTCAGATACATGATGTCTTCATCAGGGAATTCAAACATCATCGGCTGATAATCATCAATCGGCTGCTCGGCAAGGTAGTCTGACAGAATACTACCTTTGATGGCCTTTTGCGACGTGTACTGAATATCATACTCTATTAAAATCATCTGCCAACGAGCAACACGTCCGGTGAGAGCCGACTTTTCAAAGATGTATTTCACTGAATCCATCTTAGAAATCAATAAGGTAGTATGGTTCAACATATACTGTCTCAGTCGGCGAGCAGCCCAGGCCAAAGCACAACAAGTTTTCTCGAGCTGCGAATATCTTATTTCACAGTCGGTAAACTTTTTGCTAAGGTAGTATATGGCATGATCTTTTCGACCAGACTCGTCATGCTGTCCCAATACACACCCCATCGAATTCTCAGTCACTGAAAGGTACATTATCAGAGGCCTCCCAGGAACTGGAGGTATTAGGATTGGAGGTTTCTGCAAATATTCTTTTATCTTATCAAAAGCTTTCTGACAATCATCATTCCACCTGATTGCTTGATCTTTTCTTAGCAATTTGAATATCGGTTCACACGTGGTCGTTAGGTGAGATACAAACCGTGCAATGTAGTTCAATCTCCCTAAAAACCCACGAACCTGCTTCTCTATTTTTGGTTCAGGCATCTCTTGTATAGCTTTGACTTTCGCTGGATCAACCTCAATCCCCTTCTCACTGACAATGAAGCCTAACAGCTTCCCGGATCTCACCCCAAACGTACACTTGTTTGGATTCAGCCTCAGTTTGAACTTTCTCAACCTTTCAAACAACTTCTGCAGATTTACCAGGTGCTCCTCTTCTGTCTGAGACTTCGCAATCATATCATCCACGTACACTTCAATTTCTTTGTGCATCATGTAATGAAAGAGAGTCGTCATAGCCCTCTGATAGGTAGCACCGGCATTCTTCAGGCCAAATGGCATCACCTTATAGTAGAACATGCCCCAAGGTGTAATGAATGTCGTCTTTTCCATGTCTTCTGGCGCCATCTTGATCTGATTATAGCCAGAGAAACCATCCATGAAAGAGAAAACCGAAGATTGAGCAGTGTTATCAACCAATACATCAATGTGAGGTAATGAGAAGTCATCTTTCGGACTGGCTCTATTTAAATCCCGGTAATCGACACGCATCCTGACTTTCCCATCCTTCTTCGGCACGGGAACGATGTTGGCCACCCACGGGGGATAATTAGTAACTGCCAGAAAACCCGCATCCAACTGCTTCTGAACCTCTTCCTTGATCTTGACAGCCATATCAGGACTAGTTCTGCGAAGCTTCTGCTTTACCGAAGGACAATCTTCTCTGAGAGGTAGCCTATGCACCACGATATCTGTATCCAACCCAGGCATATCTTGATACGACCAGGCGAATATCTCCACATATTCCCTCAGCATTTCAATCAGCCCTCTCTTGACATCTTCCTTCAAAGCAGCCCCAATTTTGATCTCTCTCCTGGCGTCCTCAGTACCAAGATTAATAATCTCCAACTCCTCCTGATGAGGTTGGATGACCCTTTCCTCCTGCTTCAATAATCTGACCAGTTCTTTAGGGAGTTCACAATCTTCCTCACTCTCCTCTTCAGCTTGGTAGATGGGATTATTGAAATCATACTGAGCCATAACAGAATTGTTTATAGTGGAGTCCGTAAGATCGATTCTGCATGTTTAATGCTTTATTTTAGAAAAAAGAGTTCAAGAAAGTCACAAAAACAAAAACATTGCCATTTTTATTGTTTTAAAAAATGAAAAATAAAAACAGAAAGACAGGGATCACAAAATTGTTTGCAAAACGTCCTTTATTAATGATAATCATTGAAAACATGATGAGGCCCTACAATGAACCACTACGTCTTGGGCAGAACGTAGGGTTTTGTGCAAAATGAAAAACAAAAGAAAATTACTCTGTTTGAAGAGTAACTTGGACCACTTCTTCGGCTGTCCAATTGTTCACCCTCTCGCCTGGAGCACACGGGCGCACCCAGTTGTCCACATCATAATCACTGTCACAGTCTTCACTACCGGTTGCAAAGACGTCGCCATGATTCATCAGCTCAACGCTGGTGAAGGTACTCGGCCCCTTCTGCTCTTGAACACCCTGCTCTGCCTGCAGAGGTTGATAACCAATACCAAATTTGTCTTCTTTAACAGGCAGGTCAACCATCTTGCCCCAGCCTTCTGCATTGCCCGAGTTGACAACCTCCATAGCCTGCTTGTATGATGCAATTGAGGAACTTGGCTTCTTCTGCTCAGCAAAAGCCACCCTCTCAAGAGCAACGGTCTCAAATGCTTGGGATAGAGTTTCATGGATCTCGCCATCCACCTCCACATACTTGAAAGAGGATAAGTGACTCACCAGAATGTCCATCTCGCCGTACACAGTCACAATCTGACCGTTCCATACATACTTCAGCTTCTGATGGAGAGTTGACGACACTGCTCGAGCCCCAAGTATCCAGGGACGCCCCAATAAACAACTATATACTGGTTGAATATCCATCACATAGAAGGTAATGTCAAATACCTCCGGTCCAATCTTCACTAGCAACACGACTTCACCAAAAACAGACCGTTTGGATCCATCAAAAGCACGAACAATGAGATCACTCGGAGTGAGGACAACCCCTTAAACATCAATCTTGCTCAGAATCTTCTTGGGCAACACGTTCAACGACGAGCTAGTGTCCACCAACACATGTGACAACACTGCGCCTTTACACTCCATAGTGATATGCAGGGCTTTGTTATGATTACGACCCTCAGGCGTCAGATCCAAGTCTGTGAACCCCAAACCGTGTCTTGTACTAACATTAGCAATAACACCCTTCAACTGGTTGACAGAAATCTCTTGAGGCACGTAAGCCAGATTCAACATTTTCAGCAAGGCATTACGGTGTGCCTCAGAGCACAATAGTAATGAAAGGATAGAGATCTTGGACGGAGTTTGATTCAGCTGATCTACAATCTTGTAGTCACTCTTCTTAATAATCTTCATAAACTCCTCCACATCTTTCTCAAATGAACCCTCAGGTGCTTCCTTCTGTACAGGTTCTTCCTTAACCACAACTTGCTTTTCCTTTGCTTTGGCGAGAGCCTCAGCATTGTTGTCTCTCAAAACCTGTGGCGCAAACAGAAGACCACTCCTTGTAAACCCTCCAGGTCCCCTTACATTGTCTACAGCCAAACCAACAGTCACAGGAGCTTTACTTGGCAAACCAATTGTCACCGGAGTCTGATTCACTGGCCTTGCCTGACTTTCTGCCCTTCTGTTGTTACAGTAAGCATTATCATACTTCCACGGAACCGCTCTACTATTCTCAACCGGTCTTCTACCAGAAACAGCAATAGTAGTGGGAGCACCAACGGTTATTGGAGCAGATATGGTAACAGGAGTACCAACGGTCACGGGTGCATTAACAGTTCTCTGGCCACGTCCAGGGCCCTCGGATGGTTTGAAATAAATGGTGACAATTGACACCACTCCACGATCTTTCACAGCCCTAGCAAACTGCAGACAACCCTCATTAATCAAACCCTGGATACCATTCTTCGACTTTTCACAACCATTCTCTGAATCTTCACAGTCTGGACAACCCTTATCACAGCCCGGGAACACTCCCCCTTTCAACAGACATTCTTTCACAACCAAGAACGATGTCTGAATATCATCAACACTAGCTACCAAATCCACAGCTTCCCCATCTTCCATATTATTCACCCTATGCCCACCATGCTGAGGCATAGGGTTGTTCACAACATTAGGCACAGGTGTAAAGTTGATTGTCTTAGCGTCAATCAAATCCTGGACCTTATGATGAAAAGCCCGACAGTTCTCAATATGGTGCCCCGGTGCACCGGAATGGAAGTCACAACGAACGTTGGCATCATACCCAGCAGGAATCTTTGTCAACAGAGCCATTGTACGCAATTCAACAAACCTCAATCTGAGCAATTCGGGTAGCAACTCAGCATATGTCATAGGTAATGGGTCGAAACGACGATCCGGCATTCTCTGTCTCGGCTGAAAGGGACGTTGTTGTTGTTGTTGTGGTGGTGCTCTCTGTTGTTGTTGAGGTTGATGTTGGGGTGCTGGGATAGTCACAGCAGCAACCTGACGATAATGTCCTCTGTTCACATTTCTACGACTGTGTACGGAATTAGTCTCACCCTCCCTTCTTCTGGGTGCCCCAAAAAATGGCTTTTTTGAAGACGAAGAACCAGCATCCTGAATCTTTCCTGCTTTAATGAGGCTCTCGGTTCTCTCTCCACAGATTACTACATCAGAGAAACTACCGAACGGGCAACTTCCCATCCGGTCCATAAACACTCCTTGCAAAGTCCCAATGAACATATCGGTCAACTCCCTCTCCAGCATAGGAGGTTGCACCCTTGCAGCTAATTCACGCCATCTCTGGGCGTACTCCTTGAAGCTTTCTCCAGACTTCTGACACAAGCTCTATAACTGAGTTCGGCTCGAAGCCATATCCATATTATGCTTATATTGCCTCAAGAAGGTGTAGCACCTCAAATTTACACCTCCCATTTGTATATACATTTTCATTTTTAGGTCATTAACATTGCATGGGTCATTGCATAGTCCATCAAGTCATCAGGCAAGATTGGTCAGGAGATGATCAGGGGATTCAGTTGTGCAAGCAAGCAAGTGCATTATCCATGAGATCAAAGTCCTAGGATTGGTTCAATAAGTTCATATGACCTAGGGATCATTTTGAAGTGATTTGGCCAAGCATTGGATGTTCAAAGCTCATCAGTTCATGATCAATTCATCTGAAACCCTAGAAAGTCAACCAAAGTCAACTGTCAATTCAACCATGGATTTGAAGGTGGGAGATGGTTAGAGAGGCCTCATTCATGTCCATACAAGTCTCATTTGAAATTCCAAACATTAACAATGAACAATTTGAGGTCAGATGAAAACTTTCCAAAAATAGTAAGTGACCTGTAATTTGAAATTGCCAAAAATGGAAAGGTTTTCTCCTCAAGATTACATCATCAAGCAAGCTTCAAATGAAATTTTGTCTAACATGAAAGTTGAAGATCTTGTTCTCCCATTTCCAAAAAGTCCAAGATCATGAATTTCTCATGTGTGGTTGAAAAGATATGGATCAATCATGGTCAAGTGAACATGGAACTTCAAACATGCATAACTTTCAAACCATATGGCCAAATGAAGTGGTTCTTTTTGCAACATTCATGTCTTGACATACACTATCCAAATTATGCATCACATGCCATGCATTCTCATCACATATTTTTTTGGTTTTTCATTTGAATTTTGGAGGGAATTTTCAAATTCAAAAATAATGCATTGTTTGAACATGGCAACACTTGCATTTGGCTCCAAATTGGTTTTTCAAGTGAATTCAAGCTGAACTCGTGCACTGTTCCATTGGCTTTCATGCATAAGGTGCATTATCCAAATTTGCATCCACACTCTCATTTCCTTAATCCAATTACCAAATGGTTAAACATGATTAACAGCTTGATTAAGAGTAGGTATATAAGCCAAATCATAACAGATTTCAGCATGAACAACATCACTTTTTCAGATCTAGATCCATTTTCTCCAAATTTTTCTCTCAAACTTTCATCAATTTTCTTCAAATACATTGCATATTCCTTGATTCCTTCATCATCCATAAGCATTGTGGAGCATTATTGAAGCAAGATTCAGTGGAAATCGTGCAATTGGAAGCTGTTTGGAACTTGAAGCTCATCCATGGCAGTTGAGAATTGTGGCAAGATCGTGCATGATTAAACCTTCATTCTTCATCCATTCAATCATACAAACACCTTGGAACATCTGTTTGTGCATTTCATGGCCTGAATCAAGCTATTTCAGTTCTGCATCTTCATCAAGGTTAGAATTCGAATGTCTCAATTCTTGAAATTGTTAGGTGATTGTTGTAGATCCTTGAACACTGAGCAAGCTGAGCTTTAGATCACTGATTTCCGTGCAATATTGTGTTAGATATAGTGATTTGAAGTTTGATGTGCAAAACTTAGTTGCTTCGATTTGCTTGTTATACGATGAATTAGATTAAACTAGGCATTGATCCTTGATGTATGTTGGAAGATGAACACAATGATATGATTATTTTGTGTTTCTGAGAAATTTTTTCTTGGCCTTGTATGAACATGATGAAGATGATAGGGTTTGCGTTTCCAGATTTGTTTTGATCTTCCAAAATCATTTCCAGCATGTTTGCATGTGTTTGTGAGGAGCGCGTTTTCTGATTGGTGCATGCGCTTTCCATGCTTGCATTTGATTGGCCAAGGAAATTTTAAATGAAACGGTGCGTCTATCACCTGGCGCCACTATTTGAATCTGCTCCGCGTTCGATTCCGGCCTATACCACTTTTTCAAATGCATTCCACATTATTTCATTTTCCCTCCATGCATTCATCTACTATGCTTTTCACATTTTTTTATTTTTTCTTTCACTTCATAAATTCATAAGTAAATGATACATGATCCAAATAATGTGGGAATTTTTGCATTGTTCTCCTTATTGTTTCTAGTTTGTTTTGATTATTTTTACCCAATTTGTGCATGGCTGGAAATTAATTGGTGCTAGGGATTGTGAACATGCATGTTTTTTTGCACCTTGCTTGCCATATCTTTTTTGAAATGATGAGTTTTAATCCAATGCCTATGAAATTTGACATGCTTAAAATAGACCCTTGGCTGGACATTTTGGTGTTAAGTTTGCATTTTTATCATCTGTGGTTGCTGAGATATGCTCATGTGAATGTAGGTGTGACAATGTGTGTCACACCATTGCTTGTCCAACTTGATTAATTGATTTGCCATGCCAAATGAATTCCAATTGATGTGATTTTTTGTATGATGCTTGTTATGGATGTTGTGATTGATCATGAATCTTCTTGGAAATTTTGGATTCATTTTTGATTTGATTGAGATTTTCCATTCTGGTTGGTCATTTGTGGACTTTGGGATTATCTTGAATTTCAATTGTTTGTGAAATGCTTGTGCTTTATCATATGAATGTTAAATTTTGCATATTGTTTCTAGACATATTGAAGTTTGTCTTGGCTTTGGTTTGAGGTTTTTACCTATTACCATTCTTGTTTTAGGCTTGTGCTAATTTGATGTAACATTTGGTGTCCCATTTGAGCTTGTTTTGATAGCCTTGCCTTATACAATTTGATTGCCATGCCTAATCTTGTCCAAATGCCCTAATTTTTGGTGTGACGATCATGTTGTGTGTTCTGTTTAACCATGAATGTTTTTGAGATTAATTGAATCATTTTTGAATTGATGTGCATTTGTTCATTCTGTTGCCTCAATGTGCTTTCAACTTGCATACTTTGCCATGATTGGTTTGTGAAATGAATTTGGTTGATGCTATTGACATGAGACCTTTTGGATGATGTTCTTAATTGATTAAGGTTGATTCATGTTGAATTCCATGTTCTGCTTTGGATTTTTCCTCCCTTTTTGACCCTAGGCCTTGACCTAGTGGTTTACCTCTCACAGTTGAGCTTTGTTTTCAGGTTAAGAAGTACATGGCCATAATGGGATTTTTTCACTTGCTTGAGTTGACTAATTGGTTAATGTTGACTAATCTTGAGTTGTTTTGTAGGTTGATTCCAAGTCATTTGTGTTGTGCACATTGAGCTTATGGCTTGCACCTTGTTGCATTTGTTTGATTGATTGTGTACTGTTGACTGTTGACTATTGGTCTGTCTGTTGGACTTTTTGACTTGTAAACTGATTGAGTTAGATTGTTTTCTAGTACCTAAGTTGCTTAGAGTTCTTTTGAACTTGCTTTTGCTTTGCTTGGTTGCTTAACCATTTGAGGTATAACTCACTGAGTTCATGTAGTCTGGAAGACCTGTCCTGTTATGTGGGCAGGCACCTGTCTGAAGTCCTCCTTAAGAGGCAATGCTTGTGTTTGTTTATCTTTGTCCCTGTACATATCAAAGACCTCCTAAGTGAAGAGGCATTGGCAGATACAAGGGATGTGCAATCCATCACCTACTATTCAGTGTGTCATTCACCTTGCTCACACACCTTGTGTTGATGCATTGTGGATAATAACCCAAGATCTTGGTTATGTCAGTCATGTGGAGTAGAGTCCCACATTCTGGACTCCCACACTTTCATTTGTCTGAAGCTCTCCCAGGCCAGGGACAAGAGCTGTGAAGTCTTATCTTCACTTCCCATTTCATCTGCTTCACCCTAACTCTCAATGTTAGGGTTAAGAGCTAACATCACCCTGATACAGTGGCTTGTTTGTTGAGGTTGACATGACCCCTTGACTAAAGCCTAGCCTTGTTTGAGCCCCTCTGTTTGTATATAGTGTGTGTGCTTGTTTTTGTGCTTTGTCTGTTTGTGCTGTTAGGATAGCTTGCTCCCTGTGCAAGTTAGATAGCAACCTTAACTTAGGGATCGTATGCATGACAACTTCTAGGCTCGAGTCGTAGTCTCCCTAGTAGTTTGTGTCTCCCTTTGTATCTGGTTAGGCTAGTCCTTTTTCCCTGTGTAGGGGAACTACGTCGCCCTGATCCTCATACCAGATGAGGTACGTAGGCAGGAGATGAGCTGATCTCTCCGGGCACCCTTTGTTTTCTTTGTGTGTGTGGTCCTTCTTGTGTGTGTTAGGAGATGGATGTAAGACCAGCGATTGGCATTCCGTATCCTATTATTGTGTGCTTGGAGTCCGATATAAGTCCAACGATTGGCATTTGGTTTCCAGTGTGGGTTTGTTGGTTCGGAGTCTGATATAAGTCCAGCGATTGGCATTCGGTTTCCATGTTTGCCTCCTTTGTGTGGAGTCTGACGTAAGTCTAGCGATTGGCAGTCGGTTTCCTGTGTTTGTGTTTTGGTTTTGTTTGGCGTGTGTTAGCCGAGCTACGAGTGCTCTGATTCTTCTACAGTCCAAGAAGATACGTATGCATAGGATGCAACATCCTAGCGAGCACGTTTCCCCCCTGTCCCGAACTACGTCGACTCTGATGTCTGTGCCTGACAGACTACGTAGGCCCAGGATGCGATATCCTGCCGAGTTAGTTTCTTTTGTCTTTCCTGTGTCTCTTTTCAGCCAGTGTGTGCAGTTTGTGTTCAGTGTTTAGCAACCTTTATCCTTTCTTTTGAGCGTGGATCCCGTCGAGTACGACGGATGCGTAGGGGTGCTAATACCTTCCCTTCGCATAACCGACTCCCGATCCCATCTCTCTCTGGTCACGAGACCATGTCTTTTCCAGGTTTACTTCGAGCGTTTCCTTTCCCTCTTTTGGGATAAATAACGCATGGTGGCGGCTCTGTTGTTTTGTTTTCCCGCCGGTTTTTCGCGTAATACGACAGAAGGCTTCACCCAGATCTCTCCAGCTTCTAATGGATTCTCTCTTCAGCTCCATGTACCAGTCCAAGGAAGCTCCAGACAAGCTGTCCTGTAAAAAGTACATCCACATCTTCTCATCATCAATGTAGGCGAAGATTTTTCTGTAATAGGCCTGCACATGGGTGCGAGGACAAGAAGTACCATTATATTTGTCAAAAGATGGTGCCTTGAACTTATAAGGAATTCTCAACCCCTCAACCAAACCCATATTGGTAACATCAAATCCCAAAGAGTTTTGACACTCCATGGCTCTGATCTTCTCAGCTAGGGCATCCACCTTCCTATCCCTTTCCTCAATTCTTCCCACATCGTCTTCATCACTGAGCAGGGTGAACATATCTTCCTTCCGGTCAACCAACGGAGCAGGATGGCGAACCAGAGCACGGGTTGCTCTGACATTGAAAGTCTCTGCAGCAAGAGGCTGTCCATTAATTCTGATACCCCTCAATTCATCACCCACGGCATAATCATTGACGGGAATAGTAGCAGCAGCAGCGTTATCACTCACAGGGACACCCACTGGTGAAGCACGACTGGCAGGTGGAATCACAGCTTCCTGTCTCTGGGCTAAGGCACGCAGCTCCTCTTGCCCTTGAACGACCCCTTGCATCATGGTCATGAATTGGGCCATGTTAGCCCTCATCTCTGCTAACTCTGCTTGAACTTGATCCATATTCCTCTGTTGATTCAGTCTCGTAGCGTAGCGGTGCGGACGTTGATCAGCAATCCTGCCTAAAACAGGAACCAGAGTGAGAAGTCTCATTGAAGAACACCTGTAATGCAAAAGGATATGTGTATGATGCTTATGATGCGTATGATGCATATGATATGTTCATTCCTCAGGCATTCAAGAGCCTAATTCATCTTTCAAGAGATGGCAACCTGCCACATGAACAACACAGAAGCAACCTACACAGGATAATAGGCACAAGGTGAAACATCAACAATCTCATCTATAGACATGAGCAACAAGGATCATACAACATTATTCAAGTAAAGATCCAAATGATCAGAATACAACAACGAATCCCATCCAACAATCCTGGAGGTAATTCTCAACATAAATAACAGATACATTCTAAGAAAGTCGTCTTCCAGGAATGAGAGTCTTCAGGTACTGGCACTGGTCTATCAACAGGTCACACTCTGAACACTCAGGCAAAGGAGTTAGCTTCTCTTTTAGTTGTCTTCTGAGCTCCACAACTTCTTCTCTTAGTTGGCTCTATGATGCATGTCTCAGGTCCACCTCCTTCTTCAACTGAACGTCTTTGTCCTTAAGCTGCTTTTCCAAGTCTCTTATCTTCTTCTGGTAATTAGCTTCAGCTCTTTGCAACCTCAAACACTCATGGTGCTCTTCATTCAACAATGTCACTATCTCCTCATAAGACCTCTTCTTGCTCTTCAGTCTGCTAGCATCCTCCCCTTGCATGCCTTTGAGTTGATGAGCCAAGTTCAACTTATCAGCTTTGGCTTTGTAAAGCTCCATCTGGGTATCTTGTTCCTTCTCTTTCAACCGACGATTCTCCATTAAGGCCTGTTTGTAGTGCTCAGCAGGTACATTCTCAGAAAGGATCACAGGTGGTTGTTCTTGCAATGGCTCCATCCTATCATAGGGCAGCAACAAGGTCTCAACTCTACTCTTGACCCAATCAATGTAAGCAGGCATAGCAATAGCAAACTTCTTTCCTAGAACAACTCCATCCTTGACACCAATATTCTTCCAAGCCCTTCCCACTTGCTCCAATCTAGCTGGGTCACTCCACTTCTCAAAATACACACTCTCAACTATCTCAGCATCTAGTGGTCTTTCATTCATAACAAATCCCAACTGACGAAGAGAAAGAACCGGATTGTAATTGATGCAACCCTTAGTCCCTATGAGTGGCACATTATGAAACTCTCCACAACTCATGATGACATTACGCACATTCAACCTGTAAGCCTGCCACTTGATATCATAGGATGTAAGAGACATGATCCTCTGAGTCCACTTATGAGTGCTCTGAGTATCCACAAAAGGTCCACCGGTTGGCAGGAAAGACAAGAACCGTCTGAGTAGCAATGGGAGAGAACACCTGATAGCTCCACCCTTACCATGCCTGCCGTGTATAGCATAATAAGTGTCAGCTAACAAGGTAGGAACCGGGTTTCCTTCAACGAAAATATTGATAGCAGCAAGATCCACAAAATTAGGCATACTCGGGAACAAGACAACTCCATAGATCAAGATAGCCAACTGAGCATTGAAAGCTTCCCAATTACCTTTCTTTGCTTCTTCCTTAGCCATTCTCACCAAGAACTTCAAAGACAAACCCACAACATCACCACTGGGCTTCCAATTGTCACTCACTTCTTTGACACTCAAATAAAGAGCTCTAGCAACAACCTTGAAATCAACCTCCTTTGGTACATCCAGAAAAGGTACCTGATACCTGATCGGGACATTCATCAGGATATAATACTCTTCAAGAGTGGGAGCTAACTGATAATCCTGAAAGGTGAAACAACGGAGCTCTGGATCATAAAACTGTAGGAGAGTCTGCAAAGGTACTGGATCTACCACCATCTTTAACAGTGCCAGAATATCTCCATACTGATCATCAAACCCCTTCTGATTACCACCGGTCACAAGATTGCTCAACTCTACCAAAGGTGTCAACGGCTCACAGTGAAAACTGTAGGTGCAAGTCTTCCTCTTCAACTCTGGAATGGTTGCCATCTCTCACAGTGAACAGACCCCTGAATGAACCTAAGAAATGATATGCATGAGGAGATTAGCTTTTTTCTTTTCTCTTTTCTTTTTATCTTTTGATTTCTTTCTTTTTTTTGCATTATTTTTTGAAAATAAACATTCTATGATGCAATGTCTGGTTGGCTGTGTATCTCGGAGCACAGGATTAGAACTTCGGCATCGGAACCACAAATCAGAGTCATCTGGAACCCAAAGTCATCTGAGACCCATATAACAAGAACCAAGTCACCAACAGGAACCAAGAGTCACCAACAGAACCAAGTCACCAACGGTACCTGTAATGATTCATTCCCTCCCCATTCACGGGTGTCATCTAGGCCAGGGTAAGGTCAAGAGAAACGCAGGATAAATAACTCTTTCAAGAATATCATCATATACACACCAGATGTATGTAACGATAATACTCCATCAGAATCTGAACTGCTCGTGATATCATGTTCTGCTAAGTGGCACAATACCACCCGCTTCCCATGAATCACTCTATTCCTAGGTGTCCTAGAGTTCACTCATAGCCTGGGTATTGGGCCTTTTACCTCTTATAACTCCCACCCCATAGAGAGACAGACACACAGCCAGCATGATAATATGATGCATGCAAACATATAATGCACATAAATGCAAACATATACAATCACAGCAAGATAATAAATGCAATGAATAAAACAGTAAAAGCAACCAAACCCTATCCTAAAGAGCGCTAGGACTGACTCGCTTAGGGAAGATGGACCAGCAAGAGGTCAACTTCTCGGGATACTCTCCAGCAGAGTCGCCAGCTGTCGCATTACGCGAAAAACCGGCAGGAAAAAGAAACAACAGAGCCGCCACCGTGCATTATTTATCCCAAAGGAGGGAAAGGAAACGCTCGAAGTAAACCTGGAAAGGAACGGTCTCGCGACCAGAGATGGATGGGTACGGGAGTCGGTTATGCGAAGGGAAGGTATTAGCACCCCTACGCATCCGTCGTACTCGATGGGATCCACGCTCAGAAAGAATAGAAGGAAGGTTGCTAAAAACTGCTAAAAACTGCACACACACTGGAAGGAAACAAAGAGGACTAACGGAAGAAGGTAACTCGGCAGGATGTCGCATCCTGGTCCTACGTAGTTTGTCAGACACAAACATCAGAGTCGACGTAGTTCGGGGAAGTGGGAAACGTGCTCGCTAGGATGTCGCATCCTATGCATACGTATCTTCTCTATCCAGAGAAAGAATCAGAGCACTCGTAGATCGGCTAACGCACGCCAAACAAAACACACAAACTAGAAACGGAATGCCAATCGTTGGGTTTACATCCAACTCCAAACGCACAGGCAAACATGGAAACCGAATGCCAATCGCTGGACTTACATCAGACTCCGAACCAACAAACACCAAATAGGAAACCGACTGCCAATTGCTGGACTTACATCAGACTCCTAACAAACAAGCGCACACGGGAAACTGACTGCCAATCGCTGGACTTATGTCAGACTCCAACAAACAAACGCACACAGAAAACTGACTGCCAATCGCTGGACTTATGTCAGACTCCAACACAACACAAAGGGGTTGAAAAAGCAAAAGGGTTGCCCGGAGAGATCAGCTCAATCTCCTGCCTACGTACCTCATCTGGTATGAGGATCAGGGCGACGTAGTTCCCCTTAACAGGGAAAGAACTTCTATCCTAACCAGAGACAAGGGAGATAACAAGCTACTAGGGAGACTACAACTCGAGCCTAGAAGTTGTCATGCATACGATCCATATGTTGAGGTCTCTATCCTAACTTGCATAGCGAGCAAGCTAGCCTAAACAGCACATAAGCAAACACAAGCACAAGAAAGCAAGCACACACACTATATGCAAACAAGTGGCTCATACAAGGCTAGGCTTTAGTCAAGGGGTCAAATCAACCTCGACAAACAAGCCAACTGGAAAAGGGTGTTGTTAGCTCTTAACCCTAACATTGAGAGTTAGGGTGAAGCAGATGAAATGGAGATGAGGGTAAGACCTCGCAGCTCTTATCCATGGCCTGGGAGAGCTTGAAACAATAGAAGGTGTGGGAGTTCAGAATGAAGGAACTCTTCTCCACATGACTGACACAACAAGATCTTTGGTTTTTATTCAAAGTGCATCAACACATGGTGTGAGCAAGGTGAATGACACAACTGAATAGCAGGGGATAGATTGCACATCCCTTGTATCTGCCAATGCCTCTTCACTTGGGAGGTCTTTGAATGTACAAGGCACAAAGTTAAACAATCACAAACATTGCCTCTTAAGGAGGGCTTCAGACAGGTGCCTGCCAACATAACATGACAGGTCTTCCAGACTACATGAAGTCAGAGGTCATTACCTAAGTGGTATGCCAACCACAAGCAAAGCAAAGCAAATTTCAAATGAACTTAAAGAAACTTAGGTACCTGTGTAAACAACTAAACAAATCAGTACAATACTCAGACAAACAGACAACAGTCAATAGTTCTCAACAGACAGACAAATCCAATATGCACAATGAGTAAGTCATAAGGCAAACACTCAAATGAATTATCATCAAAGCCTATAAAACAAATAAATTTTAGCCAACAAAAACAAATGACCAAGCTCAAATGAAGGAGCAACATCAATCATGGAGATGCATACTTGAACCTGAAATTCACAACTCAAATGGTAAGTCCAAACCACTAGGTCAAAGCCTAGGGTCAAAAGTGAAGCTAAAAGCCAAAACAGAAGCTCAAACTCAACATGAATCATATTTAATCAAGTAAGAACAAGCCCTAAAAAGGACCAAAACAAAATCATCATGCAAAGGCACTTCATGTGCAAGAGAAGTCAAAGACCAATTCAAAGCATCCAAATGATCATCATGAATGAAAATTCCAAATCAAAACAGAAATTATTCAAACAAATATGGAAAAATTCATGAGCAATCAACACATCCAATTCAATCGACATACAAAAAATCAGAAGCATCCAAGTTCAATTGAAATGGAAATTAAATTGCACAAGTTGAACATCAAATTGTGTGACACAAATTGTCACACCATGTAAACACATGCATAAAACAAAAATGGTGAATGAGAAAAATACCAAACCAAACCTCAAACATCCATCAACATGTCAAGAAGCATCATACAAAATTTCAAAGCATTTGGATTAAAATCAAGCATTTCACAATAGAAAGAGTGGAGCAAGGTCACTAAAGCACATGTGATCAAAGAGTCTAGCACAAATCAGAAACCAGCCATGCACAACTTCAAAATTCATCATCATAAAAAACTAGAAAAAACAAGGGTCATGCTACAAAAAATTTGGAATTAATTGAGGCATTTTTCAATTTGTTATGCATTTTCTAAGTTGGAAAAATAAATTGAAATCAAAATGAAGCACATATGGAAATTATGGAGGGAAATGTAATAAATGGATGAACATTTGAAATATGGGATGCGCCAGGAATCGAACTTGGTTCAAACTTGAATGTGGCGCACCAACAAATATGAAACGCAGCGTTTCATTAAAATATGTGGCAGGTCAAAGCCTACTTGGCACGGTCAGACTAATGTGAGCCTATCAATTCGCTTGCAAGGCAACAACGTGGACCAATAGGATACAAGCCCTAGGCCAGCATGGAAATAACCAGATCCGTCGCTAACATGGATGAACGGACGCTAACAGGATGATCTTCATCTTCTTCATGAAGATGAAAATGAACAACATGAATGTTCATGAGCGATTTCCAGATTTTCCAGAATTTTTCCAGATTTCATCAAAAAGCATATCATTAGAAAGATCTTTCAATGGAGATCAAGGATCAACCAACAACTAAGCCTAAATCCACATGATTAAAGAGAATCGAGCAAAACATTTTTTGTGCATCAAACTTCAATCATACATAACTCAGTGAATAATGCTCTATTTCATGTGATTTCTTCACCAGATTCATCAGCAAACAAAGATCTACACAAATATACACATGGATTTGAGAATTGTGAAGGTCAAAAAACTCACCTCTTGAAGAGAAGGTTCTTGATTCACACGATTCAGCACTTGTAATGGTCCAAATCAGCTCCAGGATCCTTGTAGTGATGATTGATGAAGAATTGGAGGCTTAGAAACGTGTAGATCCAACTTAATTTGAAATTGCCATCAACACCTTCAAGCTTTGGTATGCACGATTTTGAGCAAAAATCCACAAAATGCACGTTGAATCACACTCTAAACTTCACCAGGATCAAGAATTCACCAAGAGAAATGAGGCTTATGTGAGGAATCTTGAAGTTCTTTGTGAGAGAAATTTTTGATCAAAACTCCAATTCTAGATCTGAAACTGTGTGTCCTCTTCAATACAGTTGCAATTAAGCTTATATATGCCCTCTTAACTAATCTGAAATCATGATTAGGCCAAAGCTAATTGAGATTAGAAGAATACAAGGTGTATGCACAAATTTGCATTTTCACCTCATGCATGGGAAACACACGTGAACAGTACACACCAAGGGTCCAAATTCACTCCAAATCAGCCCATGCACACATTGGAAATGGAATTACATGCATGTGATCAACCAATTTTGATTTTGGCAATTTTCCTTCAAAAACTTCATGAATAAACAAATGATGATATATTCCAATTTCATGCAATGTGATGAGGTATTTGGAAAATTCATGTCATGAGGAGAAATGTGCAAAAAGGAGCACTCAAATTGGAGTCTTGGCTCAAAAGATATGGCCATTTGAAGTTTCAAGCACACTTGGCAATGATTTGACCATAACTCCTTAACCATTCATCATAAATTCATGATCTTGGACTTTTTGGAAATAGGAGAGAAAGATCGTCAACTTTCATGTTGGATAAAAATTCCTTTGAAGCTTCCTTGATGTTGGAAAGTTGAGTTGAAGTTGGTCCAAAAACTTGCCATTTTTGGAAACTTGAAATTACAGGTCACTTTCCATTTTTGGAAACTTTTGATCTGACTTCAAAATCTTCAATGTAGACACTTGACATGTTGAATGGACCTCTTTTGGACATGAATGAGGTGTCTCAAACCATTTCTCCATCTCTTAGCCCTCAATTGACTTGCAGTTGACTTTTATGGGCCTCAGATGACTTGGACATGTACTGATGACTTTTGAACCTCTAGCCTTTGGTCAAGTTGCTTCAAAATGATCCTTGAGTTCACATAAGCTCATTGGAACACCCATAGGGCCTTTTTCATCATGAAAATCCCTTGCTCTCTTGCGCAGATGACTTCTCCTGGTGCCAGTCTTGACTGATGCAATGCAATGTTAATGTAATGTTAGTGTAATGTCAATGACCTAAAAATGAAATGAATGTACAAATGGGAGGTGCAAATTTGAGGTGCTACACATATGCTTGGTTTTTATTTCAAGGAACTTTTAGGGATATATTTGCAAATTTGAATATTTAACATTTTATCGCATATGGAAAATATCTCATCAAATATATTAGCAAAAGAAGTACAACATTGTCAATCATTACAAGAGAAAAGGAAAGTAATCATCCTACGGATCCCTATGACAAACATTTGATACTCAGGGAACAGGACGATAAGATGCTTGAAGCTTCTTCACCTCTCTCTCATACGCTGCTTCCATATCTGCTTTGTCTTTTGCGAGTCGATCATACCTCCTTTTCCAAAACTTGGAAGACTGAGGAAGTAGAGAAGTCCATGCGTCATTAGGATCATCAATAACTTGATGCTCGAGGAACTCGATCATAGCATCTTTCTCCTTAATCTGCTGAAGCAACTCTTCCCTTTCACGGATCCAGGCACGTGATAGGTCTTCGTCTCTCAACTCCTCTACTCCTTGATTAGGGAGGGTTGAAGGCCCAACCACAATCAAAGGTGTAGGTCTCGGATAATTGTAAGCCATGAGATACTCAGATGCTCTCTTCCTTACCCAAGCTGTGTACGGCTCCAAAGCAATGCAATTCTTCGGACCCAACTCGTTTCTACCCTTCTTGTGAATCTTGCGCCAAGCGCGAATCATTCTATCCTTCAAGCCTTGGGGATCTTTACCCTCCTGAAAGAATACACCTTCTAACAACAAGTTATTAGGTTTATCCTTTAGGGGGAACCATAGCTGACGACGTGCTAAAATAGGGTTGTAGCTGATCCCACCACATGTACCAAGAAGAGGCACATTGGAGAATTCACCACAAGAATCAATAATCTGCACAGTGTCATATACACGGTTATACCAAGAGATATCATCATTGGTGAGAGACATAAGTCTCGTAGACCACCATAGACATCCTTTGTTCTCCTTGAAGGCGACCGTCTGAGGCAAGTGCGAAATAAACCACTTGTACAACAGAGGCAAACAACACACAATAGCGCCACCACCCTTTGCATTCTTCATATGCAAAGAGAAATAGGTATCACCCAACAGAGTCGGAACGAGATTAAGAGCAAAGTAAATCCTAATGGCGTTCACATCCACAAATTTGTCGATGTTGGGGAATAATACCAATCCATAGATGAGAAGTACAAATATGGCTTCAAAGGCATCCTCACTCATGGCCTTCCCATAAACAGTAGCTTGAGCGATGAGGAACTCAGAAGGGAGACCTCGAATTCCACCTTTGGTAGTCATATGAGCACGAACTAAGGATTCATCTATGTGCAACATGTCAGCTATCTCTTGAGCAGTAGGAATACTCTCCAAGCCACTAAACATCATCTGATCCAGAATAGGAATACCCACAAGATGAGCATACTCCTCAAGGGTAGGCAAAAGCTAAAAGTCCGGAAAAGTGAAGCAACTGTACAGAGGATCATAGAACTGCGCCAAGGTACTCATCAACCCTTCATCCATCTGAGTAGTCAGAAGCGGAAGAAGCTTTCCAAAACGAGCTTTGAAACCCAAGGGATCCAATACGTAGGATGTCAGATTCCTTAACTCTTTCAGATCAGGTTGTCTGAAGATGTACTTCTTTGTATGCCTTTTTTGTCTTTCCATGTCTGAAAATTTTGCAAATAAACCCTTTAAGTTCCTTGAAAATTTTCCTTCATTTTTTTGATGACATGAATGCAAATGGGTGCATGAATGCATGAATGCAACAATCACACTCAAGGATCAAGCAAAGCACACCAAACAAAGGTCATGGGATGATTCATATTATCCCTAATATCAATCATCCATTTTGGTGGATTATGGTTTTCACCTTATCAACACCCAAGTTCCATTGATATTAACGATATATGAACAACTCAACCATCCTTAATATCAATCATCCATTTTGGTGGATTATGGTTTACACCTTATCAACACCCAAGTTCCACTGATATTAAGGATGTCTGAACGGATCAACCATGAATTACGGGTTTGTTGTGAGTCACGAGTATGGAGTCTCGGTTAAGAACCACCCAAAGGGAGTGTACTATGGTTTAAACCTGCTGAACATGTTCTACAAGAGGTTCCCATAGTCATCATCCCATCTTTCGAATATTATCGGAGAAACGAATACTCGTATTCCAAAAATATTCTCAAGAGAGACTCTTATGAGGGTAGTATCGCGTAACAATCGCCTCAAATCTTACATTTGAACGACCTTCACACTACGTCCTAAAATAGGCCACGATGGGCTTGGTAAACTACGGTCCTTGGCTTCTATGGTCTATATTAAAAGAATAATGTCTAACCACAAATTACTCGTGTGACATTATTAATCCAACATGACCTCCACCAAGTGAATGGGCTCGCAAGTCAACTTGCTAAGGAATAACTCCACACAAGTCGACGAGACTATGCCATTCTCCTATCATAAAGTGCAATCGAGTTCGGGTATAGAACTCATCTCACAAAGATCACCAAAGCATGTAAGCAATTGATATATCAAGCAAATCAATCATTACAAACAATACAGTAATCCCAAATTGCACAAAAATATGTCATAAACAATATATCACAACAAGTGTGAAAAGTTGGCAAACCCACTAGGATGTGATTTTTTCCCCAGCAGAGTCGCCACTTTTCTGTAGCGGTGTAATCGTCACCATTGGAAATATTAACTAAATCCAAGGCAAATCATACAAAGTAGAGTTGCCACCGCACTTCTATTTATCCAAAGGAATGGCTAGAAAGCGAACAAAAGCCTAAGAAGTTTTGCAAGAGAAAACTAATAAAAGAAACAGAGATCTGGGTAAGGGGGTAATTATGCTATGGGAAGGTGTTAGGCACCCACAACATCCTAGGTACTCCTAGGGAGCCCTTTTCACAACTTGTTGTGAAAGGTATTGTTTATGAAAATAGTTATTGTGCAAACATGATTGAAGAGGATGAGAGGAGAATATACAAGTTATTTATTTTTGTGTTTGGATGGAAGAATCCATTTCCTATGTTCCTTCTTATAAAAAGAATAGGATCAAACCCTCGTAGTTCGGCTAAAAGATTTCCAAAACATGGGTGGATTAATTGGTCCCAAAAGTCTTAAGGTCTTTTGTTATCAAAGGGAGAAAACTCAACCTGAAAAACCACAGGTCCACCATGTGATGACAGCTTCAACATGCTACTGAGGGGTTAACCCTATAATAAGCATGGAAGTCTTACAATCAAATCACTAAGGACAAGGTGAGTATCATATCTACCACAAGGATAACTCAAACCTAATAGCAGATGGTTATGAAAAATTTGATTATGAACATGGTTGTTGGAACCACAAAAGAATCACATTTGAATGTGTTGAATTAACCAATTAGAGTATGTACAAAATGAGGTCAAAGTTGACTTAAAGTTCAATTCAATATGAGTATCATGAAAAGAAAGTTTGAAAATCAAAAGCCTAAGGCTTAGGTTTCTGGTTTTGAAAACAAGTCAGATGTTTGCACAATATTTTTTGGTTTTGGTTTAACATGCAAATGGAGGTATAAAGGAAACAAAAGGTGGGAGGGTGAGGAACAAAACTTCATTAGGAGTTCCTCTCTTGAGATCATATGTAGATGATCCAAGCAAGTACCATCCTTTGGAATAGGCAACAAGCACAAGAAATAGCAATAAAGGTAAAGAGGAAACGGAATGCCAATCAATGGACTTGTATCCAACTCCTGCACAACAATGGAAATAGAATGCCAATAAATGGACTTACATCCAACTCCTGAACAAAGAAAAGGAAACAGGTTGCCAATAGTTGGACTTATACCCGACTCCAAAATAACGAAACAGGAAACAGATAGTCAATCAATGGTCTTACATCTGACTCCAGAAAACAAAACAGGAAACAAATAGCCAATCAATGGTCTTACATCTGACTCCACAAAACAAAACAAACATGCATGAAAAGCAAACACATGAAAGATGCAAAAGCAAGCAAACAATCAAACATCACACTCTATGCACAAACAAGAGGCTCATACAAAAGTTGGGCTTTAGTCAAGAGGGGTCATATCAACCTCGACAAACAAGCCAAATCTGTAGGGGTATATTGAGCTCTTAACCTCTAACATTGAGAGTTAGGGTGAAGCAGATGAAATATGGAAATGAGGATTAGACCTCATGCTCTTAACCCTGGCCTGGGTGAGCTTAAATCAATGAAAGTGTGGGGGTCCAGAATGAGGGACCCTATTCCACTTGACTGACTCTATATACAAGATCTTGGGTTAGGTTCAAGAGCATCAGCATGTAGTGCGAGCATAATGAACGACTCACTGATTAACAGGGGATTGATTGCTAATCCCTTCTATCTGTCAATTGCCTCTTCACTTAGGAGGACTTAACAAGTATCCATGCCTCAACAAGGAGGTCTTTAGCACAAATATAAACAATCACAGTCATTGCCTCTTAAGGAGGACTTCAGCCAAATGCCTGCCAAAAGAAACGACAGGGCTTCCAGACTACATGGAGAAAAGAGTGGCTACCTAAGTGGTGTACCAACCACACTCCAAAGCAAATCTAGCAACTAATGTACCTGTACAAAAGCCAAACAGTCAATATTATGTTCAGACAAATCAAACAGTCAACAACAGTGGGACATTTCCAATATGTACACAATGCAAGTCAACAAACCAAGTGAGTTCAATACATCAAAGGACCTACAACACAATCAAAGTTAGTAAACCAAAGCAAACTTGCATCTCAAGTAATGAGATCACATCAACCATAGAGCTAAATGCTTGAACCTGAAATACAAAGCTCAAATGGTGAGTACAAACCACTAGTGCAAAGACTAGGGTCAAAGGCAAGGTAAATAGTCAAAATAGAAGCTAATATTCTACATTAAGCACATTTAATCAAGCAAGAACATGTCCTAAAAAGGACTAAGTCTAAATCCCAAGGCAAAGCCATCACATGAACAAGATAAGGCAAAGGCAAGCAAGATGATCACAATTGAAGATCAAGAATAGGAAATCCACATTAAAACAGAAAAGCATCCAATGATCATGAATTTTTTTATGTGAGATCGACATGTTAAACACAAGCATCATGCAAAAAATTGGGACCATAAGAGATCAAATGACATGTGTATGAAACTGAACACAAGCAACATCCAAATGTGTGACACAAATTGTCACACACAAAGTTCATGTGTCTAAAACAGTGATGGAATGTGCTAAAAATGCCAAACAAAAGCTCAAAAATCATGTCACATGTTATGAATGAGCATGTCAAATTTCAAGTAAAATGGACAATCAATGAGCATTTCACAAAATAATGGGCACAACATGTAACATTTGCATTATGTTCAAATAACAGTTCACAATTAAAAATCAAGAAATCCTAAAATCAGGAAATTAATATCTCAAAATAATAGACATTCAAACAAACATGTAGGAAAAAATTTGGATTAATTTGGATGCATTTTCTATTTTTTATAATTTTTGGAAGTTAGTGAAAATAATAGGAAATAAAATGAGAATCATGTAAAATGTTAATGAAATGAAGAACATCATAATGCAATCAGCAAGATTCGAACCAAGGCACTCCAGCATGTACAAAGCGCTTAAGTAAACAATTGGAATAAATGGAAGGTGCAAGCGCTAAGGTTCGAACACTGGTCTGGAAGCTCAAGCGCGCTACACAAAACACAACGTTTGGCAAGGGAAAGAAAACTAGTGGAAAATAAAATGGCAACGCGAGGAATCGAACTGGAGATAGCAAGGTCCAAGGTGCTTCTACAGGAAACCCTAAATGCATGCACCAGACGGCCGGAATGGTAATTCTGGTCGTCTTCTCCGGTGGATCACCGGTGAAGGTGATGAATTTCAATAATTTTTTTCCAGAATTTTGCATGGGATACACCGTTGGATAGGTCTTTCCACGTAGAACACGGATCTATGACTATCTAAACCTAACTCTCCATGAATAAGGCAAATCGAAGGAAAACATAATGCACATACAAACTTCAACTCATCATATCTCATGCAAATCTTCACCAAATTCAATTATATTTATATCAGCATCATCAGTGAATCAAGATCTAGCTAATCATGGCAATAAAATGAAGAAACAAGAGGTTCGAATTCCAACCTCTTTGAAGAACAGTGTGATGAAACAGTTGATTCAAGTGCTCAAATCTTCCAGATCTCCTCTATCAACCTTGTAGTGAAGCTCTATGCACAAATCAACACTTGACACGGCCTGGATCTAGCTAAATTTCAGAACACCATCTTCATCTTCAAGCTTTGTGTATGCACGTTTCTTCACCAAAACCTTCAATCCAAGCCTTGATTCTTCATCAACAATGCTCAATAAACCAGAATAAGCAAGGATCTTGATGAATTAGGTGAAGAATTTTGAAAATTGAAGAGAGAGAAATTTGAGAGGGAAGTGAAAAATTTGATCCAAATTCTATTATCCTTCTGATTGTGATTAGCAAATTGGCTTTTATACTCCATGTTAATCATGTTGTAATGATAATTAGGCAATGGTTAATTGAAATTAGGAGAAAATGAGGTGCATGACCAAATTAGCAAATTCACCTATGCATGGCAAAAGCACACGTGAACAGTGCCATGTGAAGGTGTAATTTCACTTAAAATCAGCTCATAATCAAGATGGAGTTGGAATTTTATTCATATGATGCACCAATTTTGAATTAGGCATTTTCCCTCCAAAATGTTCATGCATGGACAAATGATCATGTGATGTTATTTTATGCAATGCAATGATGGATTTGGGATCTCTTGGTCACAAGGAGCATTTTGCAAAAAGAGTGACTCAAATTGGAGTTTTGGATAAAAAGTTATGGCATGTTGAACTTCCATGTACACTTTGCAATCATTGGACCATAACTTCTCAACCATTCATCAGATGATCATGATCTTAAACTTTTTGGAAAAGGGAGAGAAAGATCTTCAACTTTCATGTTGACCAAAAATTCATTTGAAGCTTCTTTATTGTTGGAAAGTCAAGTTGAATGTGGACCAAAAACTTGCCATTTTTGGAAACTTGAAATTACAGGTCACTTTCCATTTTTGGAAACTTTTGATTTGACTTCAAATTCTTAAAGATAAATGTTTGACATGATGAATAAACCTTGTTTAAACATGATTGGGATGAAGAAATTCATTTCCCCAATTCATAGCCCTTAGTTGACTTTCAGTTGACTGGCATTGGGCCTCAGATGACCTGAAAATGCACTGATGAACTTGAGCCTCTACCACTTGCATGTATTGGGGAAAACGCCAACACAGCAACAACTAAACACAAGGGATCTTCCACTGGGGATGTCTGGAAAAGAAACTCCTAAGGAAGCAAAGGGGGTGAGATGTTACCGGTTACTGGTTAACAAGCTCAAAGAGACATGTGATCTGAACACCGGTTACTGGGTGAGAGAACAACAAGCTCGGGAAGAATGAATATCTAAGACCGGTATAAGGGTGAGAGCTATCAATCAACCAAAAACATCTGAGGAAGACCTGAAAAAGGTATATTTCGACTCAGGAAAATCTGACTCCACACGGGACCAAGGCCATAATAGGGAGCAGAAAGGAAGGAACACCAGGGATACCGGTTATTGGGTATATAATAGGTGACCGACGAAAGCGTGAATTGGGTTTCACTTCCAAAACACTCATCATTCGGAAGAGAGCTAGAAAAGAAATCTTATTTATATGATGGACATTCGATTCCACAAGGAATACGAATCTTACTCAACTGGGGAAGGACAGAAGGCTTCAACCGAAGAGCGCATGAGATATATTATCTACTACCGTCAGAACGTAGATAATACACTCGCATGGAAGATTATCCACAACCGGTTACTGGGTTAAAGGATAAAACGACCGAAAGAGGAAGGAACACCAGGGATACCGGTTACTGGGTATATAATGATGACCAACCAAAACGTGAATTGGATTTCACTTCCAAAACACTCATCATCCGAAAAGGAGGGCTGAAAAAGCAAACTCAATTTACTGGATGGGTATTCGATTCCACAAAGGGACTACGAATCTTACTCAATTGGGGAAACAACCAAAGGCTTCAACCAAAGAGTGCATGAGATATATTATCTATTACCGTCAGAACGTAGATAATATACTCGCATGGAAGATTATCCACAACCGGTTACTGGGTTAAACGGATAAATCAACCGAAAAGAAGGGCATCAGGATACCGGTTACTGGGTATATAATGATGACCAATCAAAGGGGCAACAAACATTACCACAAAGGGTAAATGAAAGAAGACCACGCTGGGGAATAAAATTGCTTACTCAGAGCAAACATCCAACAGAGGGAGGGAATATCAAGACCGAATATTGGATAATGATAACCATCAAAGAGGTGATTATATCTACCGAATACGGGGTAGAAAACCACGGAAAACTAACCGTCATCAACTAGGATGAACACAAGGGTTAACTCTGCAAAGGGGAGAAAAGTAGGATTTACAACTACCGATTCTTGCTGAGGAACAAATTTTTTACCACTACTGGCTACTGGGTAGAAAACCACAGACTCAGCTGAGGATAAAAGAGTAGGATTTACAACTACCGGATACTGGGTAGAAGACCACAAACTCTGATGGGGAAACAAGGGTTTACATCTACCGGTTACTGGGTAGAAGACCGCTAAAGTAGGACTTATAACTACCGGTTACTGGGTAGAAAGCCACAAACTCCGCAAAGGGAAGAAAAGTAGGGTTTACAACTATCGGTTACTGGGTAGAAAACCACAAAGATAGGACTTATAACTACCGGTTACTGGGTAGAAAGCCACAAACTCCGCAAAGGGAAGAAAAGTAGGGTTTACAACTACCGGTTACTGGGTAGAAAACCACAAAGATAGGACTTATAACTACCGGTTACTGGGTAGAAAGCCACAAACTCCGCAAAGGGAAGAAAGAGTAGGATTTATAACTACCGGTTACTGGGTAGAAAACCACAAAGATAGGACTTATAACTACCGATTACTGGGTAGAAAGCCACAAACTCCGCTGGGGAATAAGATGAACTATTACCGGTTATTGGGCAATTTATTCATTTATACCATAGGGAAACACAAGAGACAGTAAAAAAGGAGCCAATTTAGGATCAAACCAAAAAGGCAAACTGAATCAAGACTCATCCTAATGAGGAAATAACTCAATAGGGAAACCCATCCCAATATATGTTGGGGGAAACGGAAACAACTGTCATCCACGAGGATATAACTCAGTGGGGAATGCAGAAGGAAATGGTAGACACTTTTTGCTTAAGGGGCTGACTCTATATAGAGAGATCAGACACACCGACATCTGCTTGGGGGGATCTACTAGGGAGATCAAGACCACCAATTAGCAGGACACAACAATCAAAAGATATATGGCAAAGAACGCAACATGAATATCTGAATGTTATGATTATGCATATATATGCATGATTTATGTATGATGAATGCTGACAAAACAAACATGTCTAACACACATAGGATTCCAAGAATCAACCACCCGGTACCATCCCTCGAAAGGGAAAGCCAAAATCACCAGAGCAAGAGATCTGCCGGAGATTGGAGATACCAGGGAACAACCCAATCTCTGCAGGGGAGGAACCAAATAATCAACCCAGCTGGGGGATAAGAATCATAAAGACCACTTCCATCACACGAGTACCTCTACTGAGGAGACTAACTGCTGGAGAAAGGAATGCAGAAACACCCAAACAAACCTCTCAAGAAGGACACATCTGCCACGGATCAGAGATATCAGGAAAACACCAAATCTCTGCAGGGATGAATTATCAGTCACTCCGGCTGGGAAGAAATGCATTGCACGGGCAAAAACTGCCACCACAGCAATTCTACTAGCGATCTTACTGGGAAGAAACCGTAAAAGGTTCTCACAGCACTCTACTGGGGATGAACCACAATAGGAGCCTGAAATAAGAAGATACAATCATGCCAGGGATATGAACAAATGTCTTACCCTGTTGGGAATCCTACCACCCTTGGGAGAGCACTGAGGATCTCCTTAAGTATCTTTTTGTCATTGTGAATATTCACTTTGTTTAAAACAATTTATGAAAAAATTCATTTATTAAAACAATGACATTTTCTCAATTAAAACATGCAAAACATTTGTTGAATAGAAACAAATAAGAGTGCAAATAATTGGGAAAAGGCTCAAATTTATTTGATGGAATGGTAGTCTGTAAATGGCAAGACTCCATAGATATTTACAAGTTTGAAACTGGTGATATATATTGGAAAAGGGCTACATTGAACATAATGACCATTTCTCCACCAATTCCGAATTCGATGTATTCGAAGCTTTAGTTGACGACGTATCAAGAATCTCTGACGGATGACCGACGTAGAACACAGTCTTGTCAGGATGCAGTTACTTGTCAAATCCCTAACTTTTGCCTAGATTGCCCCTGAGTGAGGTACTCAATCTAGCGGGATGCAAATACTTTTTTTTATATGTCTCTAACTTTTGCCTGGATCGCCCTTTCGGGTTTTCAATCCACCGAGACGCTCATTTTTGCCTAAGCCGCCCTTTCGTGTTTTCAACTTAGCGAGCTATTCTGTTTTTATTTTAGGAAAAGTATTTCTTGACTGCATTAGAATTCACAGGACGAGTGAAATCCTCCCCATCTATTGTTGTAAGTATCAAAGTACCGCCTGAAAAGGCTCTCTTGACAACATATGGACCTTCATAGTTTGGAGTCCACTTGCCCCTAGAATCGGGCGCGAAAGACAAGACTTTCTTGAGCACAAGGTCACATTCTCGAAACACGCGAGGCTTGACCTTCTTATCAAAGGCTTTCCTCATCCTTTGCTGATATAAATGACCATGGTACATGGCAGTCAATCTATTCTCTTCGATCAAATTCAGTTGGTCGTAACGACTCTGAATCCATTCAGCATCAGTCAACTTGGCTTCCATCAAGACTCTCATTGATGGGATCTCCACCTCTACTGGGAGAACAACCTCCATGCCGTAAACAAGAGAAAAAGGGGTTGCCCCTGTTGAAGTGCGGACGGATGTATGATATCCATGCAAAGAAAATGGCAGCATGTCGTGCCAATCTTTGTATGTAACTGTCATCTTCTGGATAATCTTCTTGATATTCTTATTAGCAGCTTCAACAACCCCATTCATCTTGGGTCTGTAAGGAGAAGAATTATGGTCTGTAATCTTGAACTCACTGCACATCTCTTCCATCATTTTGTTGTTCAAGTTAGATCCATTATCAGTAATGATCTTATCAGGCACACCATAACGGCATATTAGCTGATTCTTGACAAACTTCACGGCCACCTGCCTGGTCACATTTGCATACGATGCGGCTTCAACCCATTTGGTAAAGTAATCAATTGCTACGAGAATAAACCTGTGTACGTTGGACGCTTTCGGTTCAATCATGCCGATCATGTCGATTCCCCACATGGAGAAAGGCCGTGGTGATGAAATCACATTCAGAAGTGTCGGAGGAATATGAATCTTATCCGCGTAAATCTGACATTTGTGGCATCTCTTCACATATTTGCAGCAGTCACACTTCATTGTCAGCCAATAGTAGCCTGCTCTCAACATCTTCCTAGCCATGGCATGTCCATTGGAATGAGTACCAAATGAACCTTCATGGACCTCAGTCATCAACAGGTCTGCTTCGTGTCTATCCACGCATCTGAGCAGAACCATGTCAAATTTCTCTTGTATAGCACTTCGCCATTGAGGTAGAAACTACCTGACAATCTTCTCAAAGTTTTCTTATCTTTCACAGATGCCCCAGGCGGGTAAACCTGGTTCTGGAGGAAACACTTGATGTCGTAATACCATGGCTTATCATCATTCACTTCTTCAACTGCAAATACATGAGCTGGTCTGTCCAAGCGCATCACAGTGATGTTGGGTACTTCATTCCAATATTTGACCACAATCATGGAGGCGAGCGTAGCAAGAGCATCTGCCATCCGATTATCATCCCGAGGAATATGATGGAAGTCAACTTCAGTAAAGAAAGTAGAAATCCTCCTTGCATAATCTTTGTACGGAATAAGACCAGGTTGATTCGTTTCCCACTCACCCTTGATCTGATTGACAATGAGGGCCGAATCACCATACACATCCAGATGTTTGATCCGAAGATCAATGCATTCTTCCAATCCCATAATGCAGGCTTCGTACTCCGCCATATTGTTCATGCATTTGAAAGTTAGCCTTGCTGTAAATGGAATATGTGTGCCCTGAGGAGTAATAATAACTGCCCCAATACCATTTCCATACTGATTTACAGCGCCATCAAACACCATACTCCATCGGGAACCAGGCTCTGGCCCTTCATCGAGTGTAGGCTCATCACAATCTTTCATCTTCAAATACAGAATCTCCTCATCTGGGAAGTCGTACTGCACTGACTGATGATCTTCAATAGGCTGGTGTGCCAAGTGGTCAACCAAGATACTACCTTTGATAGCTTTCTGAGCCCGATACTCGATATCATACTCAGATAACAACATCTGCCAAGGGGCAATCCTCCAGGTTAAAGCAGGCTTCTCGAAGATGTACTTGATTGGATCCATTTTGGATATTAACCAAGTTGTATGATTTATCATATACTGGCGTAAACGCTTAGCAGCCCAAGCCAAAGCACAACATGTCTTCTCAAGCATAGAGTATCGATACTCACAATCAGTGAACTTCTTACTCAGGTAGTAGATATCAGATTCTTTCTTTCCCGACTCGTCTTGCTGACCAAGGACACAACCCATTGAGTCTTCAAGAACTGTCAGATACATGATCAACGGTCTTCCTTCTACAGGCGGAGACAGGATCGGAGGTTCGGACAAATATTCTTTGATACTGTCGAAAGCTTTATGGCAATCCTCGGTCCAATCATGAGATTGATCTTTCCGGAGGAGCTTGAATATCGGTGCACATGTGGCAGTCACGTGGGATATAAATCTGGAAATATAGTTCAAGCGGCCAAGAAAACCTCGGACTTGCTTTTCAGTTTTGGGCGCAGGCATCTCTTGTATTGCTTTGACCTTTGCAGGATCAACCTCAATACCTCTCTCGCTGACAACAAAGCCCAATAACTTGCCGAAACGGACTCCAAATGAACACTTGTTCGGATTCAGACAAAGCCTAAACTTCCTCAAACGCTGAAACAGCTTCACCAAGTGTTCAACATGTTCAACTTCCATTTTTGACTTAGCAATCATATCATCAACATAGACCTCGATCTCCTTGTGCATCATATCGTGAAACAAGGTAGTCATAGCTCGTTGATATGTGGCTCCGGCGTTCTTCAAACCGAAGGGCATCACTCGATAACAGAATGTTCCCCAAGGTGTGATGAATGTTGTCTTCTCCATATCCTCGGGTGCCCAATTCATAGCCCTCAGTTGACTTTCAATTGACTGGCATTGGGCCTGAGATGACCTGAAAATGCACTGATGAACTTGAGCCTCTACCACTTGGCAAATTTGCTTCAAAATGAAACCCTAGCTCATATAAGCTCTCTTGAATGATCAAATGGTCCTCATCTCAAGGAAAATGCCTCATCTCTTGTACCATGGATTCACCTGATATGCTTGACCTGTTGACTGCTTAAGCTGCAAGTAATAAAGGTTAATGACATATTTTTGTACATTTTTAGTTAATAAACAAATGAGAAAAGCAATGATATACAATGCAAACATGCTTGGTGATCAAGATCACTCTCAAGAGAGATCCCACCCATAGGTAAGGAAGCAAGATGCTCACATGATCCTTGAGGCTTATGCAATGAAGCTATGATGCCATGAGGGATCTTAGGGTCAAAAATTGGGATCTTACAACAACTACAAAGACATATTTTTGGTATTTTGGTTAGTGAAATGATAGAATACAAGTATGATATAATCACAAAGTGCTTGGTGATCTCTCCCAAAACAAACCCAATGAAAGATGGGTAAGGAGGATGCCAAGGTATGATCCCAATGCTGATGCTTATGATGGAATTGCATGAGGGATCTTAGGGTCAAAATTGGGGTCTCACAACTGCCCCTATTTAAGGACATTCTAACTGAGGAGGTGAAGGTTAAAATCTTCATGTCGACTCAGTAGAATGGGCTTAAATAACAACATAGAGAAACAAATTTTTGTCCCTAAGAGACCTCGTGATGCATATGATGTGAATGCAAAAGTTAATGCCTTGTGGGGAAATGTTGCCACAAAGGAAAAGAAATCAGAGAGACCGAGAATTCGCAGGAGTATGATGCATTCCATAAGGAAAACTCGTTGGGGAGACAGAGACTCTGAGGGGATAAAAGGGACTTATGCGTAGGCCAGGCTATGACTTAAAACTGCTAGGGGACTAGAGGAATTCCATACAAAATGGAAGGACTCAACCGGGGAAACAAAAACATCTGTAGGGTATACGAATAAGTCAGGATAACACTGAAATATTCGATTCATGCAGGGGAGAAACACAATTTCACTAAGGAAAACACACTCAACCCAATTGGGGAGAAAATAAAATTTCAACACAGGAGGAGCAGAAATCTATTATCTACTACATGTTACTGGGTGAGGAGATAATAAAGATCTGACAGGGAGAACATCCATCATCGGTTAGGATAAACATATCAAGGATGACTCGCTGAGGACCGCCAGGAGGAAGTATTCATTACCGGTTACTAGGTAAGAATAGCCTTGCTGGGGAAAGCTGCAGAAAATAGGATTTACAACTATCGGTTACCGGGCAGAAGACCAAAGGTGAGAGTATCCGTCATCGGTTAGGATGAACATATCAAGGATAAACTCGATAGGGAAGAAAATCCATCACCGGTTAAGATGAGCATATCAAGGATAGACTTGGCTGGGGATGTCAAGGAGGATACCCATCATCGGTTAGGATTAACTCTCTTAGGGAATTACATCTATCGAAAACTGGATAGAAAACCGTCGAAGAGAAAAATCCGTCACCGGTTAAAGTGAACATATCAAGGATTAACTCTCTTAGGGGACAAAGAAGGATTTACGACTACTGGTTACTGGGTAGAAGACCAATCAAAGAGAAAATCTGTCACCGATTAAAGTGAACATATCAAGGATAGACTTTGAAAAGGGGAATAAAAGTAGGGATTATATCTATCGATTACTGGATAGAATACCACAAAAGAGAAAATCTGTCACTGGTTAAAGTGAACATATCAAGGATAGACTCC
Source organism: Lathyrus oleraceus (assembly GCF_024323335.1). Classification (NCBI taxonomy): domain Eukaryota; kingdom Viridiplantae; phylum Streptophyta; class Magnoliopsida; order Fabales; family Fabaceae; genus Lathyrus; species Lathyrus oleraceus. Next base: position 544,171,238 of record NC_066583.1, on the reverse strand, counting down.
GCTAAAGGGGAACAACAAGATTTATAACTACCGGTTACTGGGTAGAAGACCAACAAGGAGAAGAAAATCCGTCATCAATTAAGATGAACATATCAAGGATTAACTCTCTGAGGAATCAATATAGGAAATACAACTACCTTTTTACTGGGTAGAATACCAAAGAAGAGAATATCTGTCACTGGTTAAAGTGAACATATCAAGGATAGACTCCACGGGGGAAGAAAAGATATCCGTCACCGGTTAGGATGAACATATCAAGGATATACTTTTCAAGGAAAAGATCCACTAGGGACACTGTTGAGGAGAAAAGGGGTACTTTTGTCGGTTATTGGGCAAAAAGTAACAAACCATAAACTAAGGAGAATATTACCAATTACTGGATATTATACTCTTAGGGGACCCAAAGTATCTATCTAGGTAAGAGCTAGAAAGAAAACGGCCAATCAAGACTCAACCCAATGAGGATATAACTTAAGGGAAGTAATTTCATCCAGAAAATTTGCTTGAGAGGAAACTAAAATAAGAATCATCCACGAGGAAACAAACTCAGCGGGGAAACAGAGAAAGGTTAAAGTCTTTTCTGCTTAGGGGGCTGACACTCTACAATTGAAAGAGGACAAACACCAGATTTGGTATGGGGATAAAGTACCACCATAACAGAGAATAAATCTCAAACAAATCAAATATGAAGATGCAGGATATGCAAAATATGAATTTATATGAATATATATGTATATGTATATGTATATATGGTGATTATGCTGACAAAACGATCACGAAGGATACAGAGGTGTCGCAAAGAAATCGAACCACCAGTACAATCCTCGGTCAATCCACAAAAATCCTGGAGACAAACTGCTGGAGAACAGAGAAATCAACATCCCAAAGGCTCAACCTTGGCTGGGGAAAGAGATCTGCTGAAGATAAAACATCCAGACTGCAGGGAATTTTAGGTCAACACCATAAAATGGGAGACAACCCTACTGGGGAAGAATCAACAAAAAGCTGCTTAGAAACCAGGAGAACACTCTGACTGGGAGCAAAGATAGAACGATGTGTGGGAACACCAAAGCGATCTACTGGGGAAAGATCCAACATCTTCTGATGATGATCTATCTACTAAGGAAACACGAACGTCACTGGGAAGGCCGAAACTCTGTTGGGGATAAGGACACGCTGTAATCAACTCAGCTGGGGAAAACAATACACCACAGAGCATCTGAAATAATCAACTCAGTTGGGGAAACAAAAAGAAACTCCACTGGGGGATCAAACACTCCACCGGGGAACTGAATCCGTTGGTTGGGGATAACAACACTCTACTGAGGAAATGAATTAACATTGATGACTAGAGATACCTGAAGAGTTACTACTTGGGGGAACCTCAGATGCTTCATACTTAAGAACTTACTTCTTACTGGAATAATGTCGATATTCTGTTACTTGCTTTGGAAAAGTTCTTGCTTTTATATTTTAAAGAAAACTTAGTTTTAATTAAAAAATAATAATTTGAAAATGATCATAATAAAAATTTAAAACTATTGGCTGAAGTAAAATAAGAGTAGAAACAATTGGATAAAAGCTCAACTTTATTTAATAGAATGGTAGTTTGTAAATGACAAGACTTCCTAGATTTTACAAAGTTGAAAATGGTAATTTACATGGAAAATGGTTACATTGAATACAAATGATCCTTAATCCTTCTACCAAATTATCCACTATGCTCTTGACCGCTGCTGGAGATAAACTGATGTCAACCCGTGCTCAAACAAGTTTTCAAAATCACTGAAGATCAGCAGAATGCAGTTACTTGCCATAATCTCTAATTTTTGCATAAGTTACCCCAGGGTAGGGTACTCAACTTATCGGGAAATCATTTCTGTTTTATGTCTCTAATTTTTGTCTGGATCGCCCTTTTGGGTTTTCAATCCACCGAGACGCTCATTTTTGCCTAAGCCGCCCTTTAGGGTTTTCAACTTAGCGAGTTGTTCTTTTCTTTTTGTAGGCGAAGTATTTCTTGATTGCATCTGCGTTCACAGGACGAGTGAACTCTTCACCATCCATAGTTGTAAGAATCAATGCACCGCCTGAAAAGACTCTCTTGACAACATATGGGCCTTCATAATTGGGAGTCCATTTTCCTCTAGAATCTGGCTTGAACGATAAAATCTTCTTGAGCACAAGGTCTCCTTCTCTGAACACACGAGGTTTGACCTTCTTATCAAAAGCTTTCTTCATTCTCTGCTGATACAACTGACCATGACACGTGGCAGTTAACCTCTTCTCTTCAATCATATTCAACTGGTCAAACCTGGTCTGGAACCATTCAGCTTCAGTCAACTTGGCTTCCATGAGCACATGCAACGAAGGAATCTCAACCTCTACAGGGAGCATTGCTTCCATACCATACATGAGAGAGGAAGGGGTTGCCCCTGTCGAAGTGCGGACAGATGTACGATACCCATTTTCGCATTACGCGAAAAACCGGCGGGAAAAGAAACAACAGAGCCGCCACCGTGCGTTATTTATCCCAAAAGAGGGAAAGGAAACGCTCGAAGTAAACCTGGAAAGGAAATGGTCTCGCGACCAGAGAAAGATGGGATCGGGAGTCGGTTATGCGAAGGGAAGGTATTAGCACCCCAACGCATCCGTCGTACTCGACGGGATCCACGCTCAAAAGAAATGATAAGGTTGCTAGAAACTGCTCACAAACTGCACACACACTGGAAACAAACACAAAAGAGATGGAGGAAGCGGACTCGGCAGGATATCGCATCCTGGTCCCACGTAGTCTGTCAGACATAGACATCAGAGTCGACGTAGTTCGGGACAGAGGAACCGTGCTCGCTAGGATGTCGCATCCTATGCATACGTATCTTCTATGACCGGAGAAGAATCAGAGCACTCGTAGCTCGGCTAACGCACGCCAAACAAAACACAAACAGGAAACCGACTGCCAATCGCTGGACTTACGTCAGACTCCACACAAACAGGCCAACATGGAAACCGAATGCCAATCACTAGACTTACATCAGACTCCGGACCAACAAACACACACAGGAAACCAACTGCCAATCGCTGGACTTATGTCAGACTCCAACACAACACCAACCAGACACAGGAAACCGATTGCCAATCGATGGACTTACGTCAGACTCCTAACACAACACAAAGGGGTTGAAAAAGCAAAAGGTTGCCCAGAGAGATCACCTCATCTCCTGCCTACGTACCTCATCTGGTATGAGGATCAGGGCGACGTAGTTCCCCTTAACAGGGAAAGAACTTCTAACCTAACCAGAGACAAAGGGAGATAACAGACTACTAGGGAGATTACAACTCGAGCCTAGAAGTTGCCATGCATACGATCCCTATGTTGAGGTTTCTATCCTAACTTGCACAGGAAGCAAGCTAGCCTAAACAGCACAATCAATCACAAGCATAAAAGCAAGCACACACACTATATGCAAACAGATGGCTCATACAAGGCTAGGCTTTAGTCAAGGGGTCATGTCAACCTCGACAAGCAAGCCAACTGGAATGGGGTGTGGTTAGCTCTTAACCCTAACATTGAGAGCTTGGGTGAAGCAGATGAAATGGGAGGTGAGGGTAAGACCTCACAGGTCTTATCCCTGGCCTGGGAGAGCTTCAGACAAATGAAAGTGTGGGAGTCCAGAATGTGGGACTCTTCTCCACATGACTGACACAACAGGATCTTGGGTTTTGATTCAAAGTGCATCAACACAATGGTGTGAGCAGGATGAATGACTCAATTGAATAGCAGGGGATGGATTGCACAACCCTTGTATCTGCCAATGCCTCTTCACTTAGGAGGTCTTTGAATGTACAAGGCACAAAGATAAACAATCACAAACATTGCCTTTTAAGGAGGGCTTCAGACAGGTGCCTACTGTCGCATTACGCGAAAAACCGGCAGGAAAACAAAACAACACAGCCGCCATCGTGCGTTATTTATCCCAAAAGAGGGAAAGGAAACGCTCGAAGTAAACTTGGAAAAAACATGGTCTCGCGACCAAAGAGAATGGGATCGGGAGTCGGTTATGCGAAGGGAAGGTATTAGCACCCCTACGCATCCGTCGTACTCGACGGGATCCACGCACAAAAGGAAGGAAAATGGTTGCTAAAAACACCGCTCACACACACGAACACTGGCTGAAAGAGACACAAAAAGCAAACAAGACTGACTCGGCAGGATATCGCATCCGGGGCCTACTTAGTCTATAAAGCATAGACATCAGAGTCGAAGTAGTTCGGACGGGGAAAACATGCTCGCTAGGATATCACATCCTATGCATACGTATCTTCTTTGGACTAAGAAGAATCAGAGCATCCGTAGCTCGGCTCACGCACGCCAAACAAAACCACACAAACACGGGCAAACGTGGAACCCGAATGCCAATCGCTGGACTTACATCAGCTTCCGAACCAAACACACCCACACTGGAACCCGAATGCCAATCGCTGGACTTATATCAGCTTCCAAGCACACAACAAGAGGATACGGAATGCCAATCGCTGGTCTTACATCCATCTCCTGACACACACAAAGGAGACAACACAAAAAGACACAAAGGTTTCCCGGAGAGATCAGCTCAATCTCCTGCCTACGTACCTCATCTGGTATGAGGATCAGGGCGACGTAGTTCCCCTACGCAGGGATACAGGACTAGCCTAACCAGATAACAAAGGGAGACACAACTAGGGAGACTACGACTCGAGCCTAGATGTTATCATGCAAATCATCCCTAAGTTAAGGTTTCTAGCTAACTTGCACAGGGAGCAAGCTATCCTAATCAGCACAGGCACAGGCAAAGCAAACAATCGCAAACAACACACACTATATACACACAAAGTGAGGCTCAAACAAGGGTTAGGCTTTAGTCAAGGGGTCATGTCAACCTCGACAAACAAGCCACTGGAATGGGTGTGATTTGCTCTTAACCACTGACATTGAGAGTCAGGGTGAAGCAGATGAAATGGGAGTGAAGATGAGACTTCACAGCTCTGATCCCTGGCCAGGGAGAGCTTCAAGACAATGAAAGTGTGGGTTCAGAAAGTGGGAACCCTTATACACTTATGACTGACACAACTGTACAACTGTACAAGGATCTTGGGTTAGTATCTGCAATGCATCAACACAGTGGTGTGAGCAAAGCAGATGACACACAGAATAGCAGGGGATGGATTGCACATCCCTTGTATCTGCCAATGCCTCTTCACTTAGGAGGTCTTTGAATATGTACAAGGACAAATGTAAACAATCACAAACATTGCCTCTTAAGGAGGACTTCAGACAGGTGCCTGACCAAATAACAGGCCAGGTCTTCCAGACTACATGGAGAAGAGATCATTATACCTCAATGCTCAAGCTAGCAAGCAAAGCAAAAGAAAGTTCTCAAGGGAACTATAGCAACTAAGGTACCTGAAATCAATCCAACATAATCAGTACTCAGCTCAACCAAAAGGCAAACAGACAATTACGAGTCCACAACACAAACAGATAACAAGCATCAATGCACAAAGGTGCAAGCCACAAGGCATAAGTACAAGTCTCAATGCCTACAAAACAAACTCAAAGTTAGTCATAAACAAACAATAAACCAACTCCAATTTAGTGCACATCATCAAGCATAAGCAATTGTGCTCTTTGACCTGAAACAAAGCTCAAATGTGAGAGCACAAACCACTAGTACAAGACTAGGGTTAAAAGGGGATCAAAAAAACCAAAACAGAACATGAAACTTATCAAAAATCAAGTTCCATCAAATAAGAATCAAACCCAAGTGGTCTCACATTCATATCATCAACCAATATCATTTCATGAGACAAAGAGTACAAAGCATGCAATTTAGAACCTCATAGGACCAAACAGAAAGATCCAATTCAAATCAACTCACAAACATTTCAATAAATCCCCAAACAATTCATGGCTAAACATAATTCATATCAAGGTCAACACACCAAATTTCAACTCATTTGGACCAAGGGAAGCAAGTCAATTAAATTCATCAAGTCAAAGCATACTCAAACAAGCTCATACAAGGCACCAAATCATGCATTAACTTCAAGCAAGCATAAAACAGAATTGGCATAAGATAAATGAACCAAACCAAAGCCATGGCAAACTCCAATGTGTCTAGAATACACATGCAAAATTTCAAGTCCATCCAATAAACCACAAGAATTTCACAAATCATATAAAATCATGACTCACAAAGAGTCCACAATTGGTCAAACAGGGAAGAAAATCTCAATCATATTGGAAATGTACTCAAAAAATCCACAAAAATTCACATTTAAACTTAACATCCAGAAGATTCAACATACAAAAATTCAGGTCATTTTGAGTTCATATGGCATGGTAACAAAAATCCACAAGTTGGACAAGAAATGGTGTGACACACATTGTCACACCTCCAATGATCAGGTCATATCTCACAATCCAGAAATGCAAAAATCACAAACTATATACCAAAATGCTCCTCAAGGTGTCTAGTTTACACATATAAAATTTCAGCTCCATCCAATTAAGCATCATTATTTCATGAGCAAAATAGCAAGCAAGGTGCAACAAATGGCATGTTCACATAAACCCTAAGCCCAAAAAGATTCCACACGTGCATAATTTTCATAAAAATCATAAAAAAAAACTAGAGATGGCAAGGAACATCATGGAAAAAATCTCATCACAATTGGAACAATATTTTGTGATTTATGAATTTTGGAATGGGATGAGAAAATAAAAAAAGATGAATGAAGGCATGCGAAACATAGAAGCATACAAGAGAAAATGCCAAAATCCAAAATGAGGAACCTCCATCGCACGGAATCGAACCATGTTACTTTTCAAATATGCACGCGCTATGGTGAAACGCCGCGTTTCACTAATACAAGTGTCACGGTGTGGTTGGTTTCATGGCGCAAAAACAAGGAAATCATGCAAAACACACGGCCAGTGGATCAAACACGAGTTCTGGGCAAGGAAATTAGGGTTCATGCGCGCATTCATCAAGTTCATCATCCATTTTCCAGCTCAAGAACAAACATTCATGAAAATCAACAAGCAGCATATCATTGTGTTCGTCTTTCAATGCTCATCACTAATCTAAACATCATTTAACCTAATTCGTGCTAACAAATCCAGATCGAGCAAGATAAGTTTCATCAACCAAACTTGAATTCAGCATATCTTTCTTAATACTTGATGAAAATCAACAAATCAAAGCTCAGCATGTTCTATAATCAAAGATCTACAAGAACCATAGCATAATTTCATGAATTGGAGTGATCGAATTCTTACCTTCAAAGAATTGCAGAATTGAATTCGTGTGAATCAAGGCTTGGAAGTGTGAAACAGAAACTCCTTGATGCTCAAATTGATGACTGGAAGAAGGAATGCTGCTCAATTGCTTTGGATCCAGCTTAAATTTCCAGTTGCCATTGATGATGCTTGATGTAACAGTCCACGATCTTGCTCAACAGTGATGAATACTTGCCTCAATTCACCTCCAATATGCTAATGGATGATGGAACCAACAAAGATCAAGCAAGTTCTATGGAAATTTTTACAGAAAAATGAAGAACAAAAGTTGAGAGAATGTGCAATTTTTTTGATCTAGATCTGTTTGAATGAAGTGTTAATGATGAATTCAGTTAGGATTAAGAATATATAGGTGTTGTTAATCAACTTTGTTAATCAAGGTTAAGCCAAAAATGCAAATATAAGGAAAATGCAAGTGTATGTCCAATTTGCCATTCACCCCTCATGTGCATGAAACTCTGGCTACAGTGCACGAAAATCTGTCCAAACACACTCCAAATATCATTTTGAGGCAAAAGCAAGTGAAAATAAGTTTGGAAAATGCATAGTTTTGAAAATCACTTTTTCCACCAAAATTCAAATTCAAATCACATTGAAAATGCCATTTTTATGTGATGACTTTTGGTGAAATGTAATGAATGATTTGGATAGAGCATGTCAAATGGAGATTGTAGCAAAAAACCCCACTCAATTTGGCCAATTGGTGTGAAAGTTATCCAAGCTTGAAGTTCAAAATTGCTTGACAATGATTTGATCATAACTTGCCAACCACAAATGAGAAATGGATGTTCTTGGACTTTTTGGAAAGGTGAGAGTAAGATTTTCAACTTTCATGTTGGACAAAAATTCATTTGAAGCTTGCATGATGATGTAATCTTGAGGAGAAGTACTTTCCATTTTTGGCAGTTTGAAATTACAGGTCACTTTCTATTTTTGGAAAGTTTTCATCTGACCTCAAATTCTTCAATGATGATCTTTGAAATGTCAAATGAGACTTATATGGACATGAATGAGGCCTTTCAAACCATCTCCCACCTTCAAATCCATGAATTCAGGCACAGTTGACCACAGTTGACTTTCTAGGGTTTCAGGTGAACTTCAGCTTGACTGTTGAGCTTTGATCATCCAATCTTTGGCTAAACCACTTCAAAATGATCCCTAGACCATATGAACTTGATGAACCAACCATAGGGCTTTGTTTCAATAGGAATTGCACATGCTTACTTGCTTGACTGATTCTTCTAACCAGTCTTGACTAGATGAACTTGCACTCGGGCAAAGGACAATGCAATGCTATACAGTGGACAATGTAATGTTAATGACCTAATCATGAAAATGAATGTACAAAATGGGAGGTGCAAATTTGAGGTGCTACAGCTGCCCCTATTCAATCAACTGGGAACCCGAACGGATGAGAGCAACGGCTGTCAGACTTTCAGGGTAAACAGGGATTGAATACCGAAGAACCGTAGAAATTTGCACAATGCGGGGAATGACTTATGATATTTGCACTCCACAGGGGGTAATACAAAGGAAAACCGAGCGACCAGACAAGACGTTTACCGACGACTCCTGGGGATATGATTTCTATCAAAGGAAAGGATACAACCAAACGTCAACGGACGCATGGGAAAAACTCAACGTTCACCAAGACCAACGGAGAGGTAACTCTACTGGGGACGACCAGGAAAAGAAATACAACCACACGTCAACGGACGTAGTGGGAAAAACTCAACGTTTACCAAAACCAACGGAGAGGTAGCTCTACTGGGGACGACCAGGAAAAACTCATCGTTTATTGAAACCAACGGAGAGGTGACCAGACATCAACGGATGAACTGGGAATACTCAACCAGACGTCAACGGACGAACGGGAGAAGCTCGACGTTTATCGACACCAACGGAGAAGGAGAAAACTCGACCAGACGTCAACAGACGAAAGGGAGACTCGACGTTTATCGACACCAACGGAGAAGGAGAAAACTCGACCAGACGTCAACGGACGAAAGGGAGAAGCTCAACGTTTATCGACACCAACGGAGAAGGAGAAGACTTCACCAAGGAAGGGGTACAACAACCGGAAACCGAATAGGACGTTTACCGACGACTCTACTGGGGATTCTGGCTGGGAATCAACCAGACATTAACGAATGACTGGGAAACAGGGTATACAATCGAACGTCAACGGACGAATGAGAAAAACTCAACGTTTATCGAAACCAATGGAGAGGTAACTCTGCACGGGGAAGGTGTACAACTAGACACCAACGGACGACTAGGAAAAACTCGACGTTTATCGAAACCAACAGAGAGGTAACTCTGAGGGGAACCAACAGCCATTAACGAATGATCTGTGGGGAATAAGCAACCATACGTCAACGGATGACATGGGAAAAACTCAACGTTTATCGAAACCAACGGAGAGGTAACCCTGTGGGGAAAAGTGAACACAACCAAACCATCAACGGATGAATTGGGAAAAAACTCGACGTTTATCGACACCAACGGAGGGGAGGACTCTTCTGGGGAAGAATAAGGGTATTACGAACATCGAAAGATGATGTTTACCGACATCAAAAGAAGACCAGACATTGACCGATGACTGGGGTGAGACTCGATGTTTACCGACACCGAAAGATGGTGTTTACCAACACCAAAGAAAGACGACCATACATTAACGAATGACTGGGAAATGCGACTCGATGTTTACCAACACCGAAAGATGGTGTTTACTGACACCGAAGAAACAACACACGCGGGTGCTGACATGACACTAACCAGTATCACCAGATGACATCTACATAGGTCAGGGCAAGGCTACACACTTGTTGGGGGTCTCGTTGGGGAGAACACAGGCTTTCCTTTCACCAACGGATGAGGAAATAAACCTCTGTGGGGATTATCAATCTTGAATGCTGTCAGGAGCAACTGTAGCAAATGTGCCGTACAGATGTTGAACGAAAATCCGCCTCTGCCGGGGATATGGTCTGAAGGTTTCGAACACATGAATGCATATGTTTGAATTTTCATGGCGTAATGCTCCATATCGACATGGAAATGCTACGCATTTGAGGATGCAATGATCACTACATGCAAAATGCAAAACTGGCTGGGGAGCCAAACTGATCAGATACTCTAACTCTGTGGGGAGACTCTGCTTGAGGAATACTCTGCGGGGAGAGCACCGACTTCTCACTCATGCTGGAGAAATATCACCACTGCTGGGGAAAGGATAGACTTCGCTGGGGGAACATCCTTCCACCGATCCAAATCCACTCAGGGACTCTGCTTGAGAAGCAATCAATACGACTCCGCTGAGGACTCAACAAGCAACTCGTCGGGGAGTAAACAAGGCGACTCTACCGGGGAATGATAAAGTGACTTCACTGGGGAAGACTCAACCAATCCTCAGGTAGGATAAACTCTGCTGTGGGGATTAAATGCTACTCCGCTGGGGACGACCCATCTAATCCACAGGTAGGAAAGACTCAGCTGGGGATGCAGATCTCGTTCCGCTACGGAGAACTCATCCAATTCACCGGTAGGGTAACACTCTGCTGGAGATAAATTTCATTGAACCCACTCCACTCGGGGACTTGCTGAGGAAAATCCTCGACACCAATCTCTACTCGGGAGATCTGCTAGGAAAACAACTCCATCCTGACAGGAACAGGCATATACAGCCCCTGCTGGGGAAAGACCCACACCACTCTGCTGAGGATAGACAACTCTGGCGGGGAGAGTAACAACTCTGTTGGGGATAATAACATACCATATCATGCTAGATATAGACATCCACAACCCTGCTGGGGAGAAACACTCATGGCCATGCTGGGGATAACAGTACTTCGGACCCGACCGCTGGGGAACAAAACCACTCCATTGGAGAACAGGCTTACTCTGCTGGGGATTCAACATCCTTCCAACTCAGTGGGGAACTCAACTGGGGAAACACCTGCTGGGCACTCAGCTGGAGATTTAGCCCACTTCTAAGGCTGTTGGGGAATAGAAGACACTATCCACAGACACCTCTGCAGGGGAACATAGCTCTGATAGCTTCAGACTTGCTGGGAGAAAATATCTGCTGGGGAAATGCTCACAGATGACGACCTGCAAAACAGTACAACAAATGCCCCAGGGGTATGGACAAGATACGCTCAAGTGTCCTCAACATTCAAAATGATTTTCAGATGTTTTATCTTTCTGCAAGTTATTGTTAAGCCTTCATGTTTTTATATGCAATGTTTATCAAAAATTCGGACATTTTTGCAAACAAACAGTAAAATAAAAACAAGAGAGCTATTTATCTGAATAACGACTTTTATTGATTGAAAAATGTGCCTGAAAAGGCGAATACATTGGGAAGCAATTCCTAGAAAGAGGTAATTGCGCACAAAAGGAAAAAATCTATCCTAATGGAAATGCGAACACGGCATCCACTATTTCCCAATTCTGTTATAACTCACAGACCATCAGTTTTCCTCCCAACTCCTTGCTTTCTGAGAAGAATGACTGGACCGATCACATCTTTCGAGATGGCAGCTGACGAAGCGCGACGAAGTATAGATAACTCGGACTGTAGTCTTCGCTCTACTCCCTCTTTTGGCCGGATCGCCCTTTCGGGTTTTCAATCCACCGGGATACGCCTTTTTGCCTAAGCCGCCCTTGCGGGTTTTCGACTTACCGGGTGTACAAATTCTTTTCATTTTATCCCTAATTTTTGCCTGAACCTTTTGTTTCTGTTTTTTTTTTGGTTCGCCGGGATGCCCTTTTTTTGCCTGGACTCTTTTATTCTTTTTGTCCAGCGGGTCAATTTACGCGAAGTATTTTTTGACTACATCTGAGTTAACAGGGGACGGGAAATCTTCACCATCCATAGTTGTAAGCATCAAGGCTCCACCTGAGAAGACCTTCTTCACAACATATGGACCTTCGTAATTAGGAGTCCACTTGCCCCTGTTATCTGTACCGGGAGGAAGGATCCTCTTCAGAACTAGATCACCAGTCTGATAGCTCCGAGGACGCACTTTCTGATCAAAGGCTCGCTTCATCCTTCTCTGATACAACTGCCCATGGCACACAGCCGCTAGCCGTCTCTCTTCGATAAGGCTCAACTCATTAAACCTTGTTCGAATCCACTCGGCTTCATCCAGCTTGACATCTAACAACACTCTCAGAGAAGGGATCTCCACTTCAACAGGTAGGACTGCTTCCATACCATACACAAGGGAGTACGGGGTTGCCCCGGTCGACGTACGTACTGAGGTACGATACCCATGCAAAGCGAAAGGCAGCATCTCATGCCAATCCTTGTATGTAACGACCATCTTCTGCATAATCTTCTTGATATTCTTGTTTGCCGCCTCTACAACACCATTCATCTTTGGTCTATAAGGAGAAGAATTGTGATGTTCAATCTTGAAATCTTTACAAAGCTCTTTCATCATCTTGTTATTGAGATTCGAACCATTGTCAGTGATGATTCTCTCAGGAACTCCATAACGACAGATGATTTCCTTCTTGATGAACCGGGCAACCACTTGTTTGGTAACATTAGCATAGGAAGCTGCTTCCAGCCATTTGGTGAAGTAGTCAATCGCAACCAGGATGAAGCGATGTCCATTCGAAGCAGTAGGCTCAATCTTTCCAATCATGTCAATGCCCCACATGGCAAACGGCCAGGGCGAATTCATGACATTCAGAGGGCTTGGTGGTACATGCACCTTATCAGCATAGATTTGACACTTATGGCACTTTCGAGCGTACTTGAAACAATCGGATTCCATAGTCATCCATTAATAACCGGCTCTCAACAATTTCTTCGACATTGCATGTCCACCAGCATGGGTACCAAACGAACCCTCATGCACTTCCTGCATCAACATGTCTGCTTCGTGTCTATCCACGCATCTGAGCAAGACCATGTCAAAGTTCCTCTTGTACAGCACATCATCCTGATTCAAATAAAAGCTTCCAGCTAGCCTTCTCAGGGTTTTCTTGTCATTCCTAGATGCACCTTCAGGATACTCATGGCTCTTGAGGAAGTTCTTGATATCAAAGTACCACGGCTTTTCATCAATCACAACAGACTCGCCTGCAAACACATACGCAGGCCTCTCGAGTCGATTCACCGCAACATGTGGCACATGATTCCACCAATGAACTTTGATCATAGAGGATAAAGTAGCCAAGGCATCAACCATCTGATTCTCATCCCGGGGGACATGATACAACTTCACCTTCTTGAAGAACGTCAATATTCTTCTTGTGTAATCTCTATACGGAATCAAATGCGGCTGGTTGGTATTCCAATCTCTATTGACCTGATTGATCACTAGAGCTGAACCTCCGAATATGTCAAGAGTTTTGATTCTCAAATCAATGGCTTCTTTTATCCCCATGATACAAGCCTCATACTCAGCTTCATTGTTGGTGACATCAAAAGTCAATCTGGCAGAAAAAGGCATATGCGCACCTTTAGGATTGATCAGCACTGCACCAACACCATTACCATTCACATTCACAGCCCCGTCAAACATCAGTGTCCACTTGTCATCAGGATCCGGTCCTTCCTCGACAAGAGGCTCTTCACAATCTTTCATCTTGAGATACATGATGTCCTCATCAGGGAATTCAAACATCATAGGCTGATAATCGTCAATCGGCTGTTCGGCGAGATAGTCTGACAAAACACTACCTTTGATGGCCTTCTGAGACGTGTACTGGATATCATATTCTGTTAAAATCATCTGCCAACGGGCAACACGTCCGGTGAGAGCCGGCTTTTCAAAGATGTACTTTACTGGGTCCATCTTAGAAATCAACAAGGTAGTATGGTTCAGCATATACTGCCTCAGTCGGCGAGCAGCCCAGGCCAAAGCACAACAAGTTTTCTCAAGCTGTGAATATTTGATTTCACACTCGGTAAACTTTTTGCTAAGGTAGTATATGGCATGCTCTTTTCGACCAGACTCGTCATGCTGTCCTAATACACACCCCATCGAGTTCTCAGTCACTGACAGGTACATTATCAATGGTCTCCGCGGAACGGGAGGAATCAGGATTGGAGGTTTCTGTAAATACTCTTTTATCTTGTCAAAAGCTTTCTGACAGTCATCATTCCACGTGATTGCTTGATTCTTTCTCAGCAATTTGAATATCGGTTCACACGTGGCAGTTAGGTGAGATACAAACCTTGCAATGTTGTTCAATCTCCCTAAAAACCCACGAACCTGCTTTTCTGTTTTCGGTTCAGGCATTTCTTGAATAGCTTTGACCTCTGCTAGATCAACCTCAATCCCTTTCTCACTGACAATGAAGCCTAACAGCTTCCCTGATCTCACCCCAAACGTACACTTGTTTGGGTTCAGCCTCAGTTTGAACTTTACCAACCGGTCAAACAATTTCTGCAAATTAACCAGGTGTTCCTCTTCTGTCTGCGACTTCGCAATCATATCATCCACGTACACTTCAATCTCTTTGTGCATCATGTCATGAAAGAGAGTCGTCATAGCCCTCTGATAGGTAGCACCGGCATTCTTCAGCCCAAATGGCATCACCTTATAGCAGAACGTGCCCCAAGGTGTAATGAATGTCGTCTTTTCCATGTCCTCTGGCGCCATCTTAATCTGATTATAGCCCGAGAAACCATCCATGAAATAGAATATCGAGGATTAAGCCGTATTATCCACCAATACATCGATATGAGGTAATGGGAAATCATCTTTCGGACTCGCCCTATTCAAATCCCGGTAATCGACACACATTCTGACTTTGCCATCCTTCTTCGGCACAGGAACGATGTTGGCCACCCACGGGGGATAAGTCGTCACTGACAAGAAACCCGCATCGAACTGCTTCTGAACCTCTTCCTTGATCTTCACTGCCATATCAGGACTCGTTCTACGAAGCTTCTGCTTGACCGAAGGACAATCTTCTCTGAGAGGTAGTCTATGAACCACAATATCAGTATTCAACCCAGGCATATCTTGATAAGACCAGGCGAATATCTCTACATACTCTCTCAGCATCTCAATCAGCTTACTCTTGATCTCTGGTTTCAAAGCAGCCCCGATCTTTATATCCTTTCTGGCGTCCTCAGTACCAAGATTAACAATCTCCAACTCTTCCTAATGAGGTTGGATGACCCTTTCCTCTTGCTTCAACAATCTAGCCAATTCTTTCGGGAGTTCACAGTCTTCCTCACTCTCCTCTTCAGCTTGGTAAATGGGATTGTCGAAATCATACTGAGCCATAACAAATTTGTTCACAGTGGATGCCATAAGATCACTTCTGCATGTTTAATGCTTTATTTTAGAAAAAGAGTTCAAGAAAGTCACAAAAAACAAAAACATTGCCATTTTTATTTTTATTTTGAAAAATGAAAACAAAAATAGAAAGACAGGGATCACAAAATTGTTTGCAAAATGTCCTTTATTAATGATAATCATTCAAAACATGAGGCCCTACAATGAACCAGTACGTCTTGGGCAGAACGTAGGGTTTTGTGCAGAATGAAAAAACAAAAGAAAATTACTCTGTTTGAAGAGTAACTTGGACTACATCCTCTGCTGTCCAATTGCTGATCACTTCCCCTGGTGCACTCGGGCGAACCCAGCAGTCGAGATCACAATCACTGTCACCATTTTCAACATCAGCTGCGAAGACGTCACCGTGATTCATCAGCCCAGCGCTGGTAAAGGTACTTGGACCTGCTTGACCACCCTGCTCCGCTTGCAAGGGTTGATAGCCAATACCAAATTTATCCTCTTTAACCGGCAAATCCACCATCTTGCCCCAGCCTTCAGCTTTGCCAGAGTCAATAACCTCATTGGCCTGCTTGTACGAAGCAATCGAAGCACCTGGCTTCCTCTGATCAGCGTACGCCACCTTCTTGAGAGCCACAGTCTCAAATGCCTGGCACAAAGTCTCGTGGATCTCGCCATCCACCTCGACATACTTGAACGAGGATAAATGACTCACCAAGATATCCTCTTCGCCACACACGGTCACAATCTGACCGTTCCAGACATACTTGAGCTTCTGATGGAGAGTCGACGAGACTGCCCCTGCTGCATGGATCCACGGACGCCCCAACAAACAACTGTAGGCGGGTTGGATGTCCATAACATAGAAGATGATGTCAAACACCTCTGGACCTATCTTCACAGGCAAAGTAACTTCCCCAAACACAGAACGTTTGGATCCGTCAAAAGCACGAACTATCAGGTCACTAGGAGTAAGCACAACCCCTTCCACAGATATCTTCTTTAGAATTTGCTTCGACAAGACATTCAAAGAAGAACCGGTGTCTACCAGCACGTGTGACAATACAGCCCCCTTGCACTCCATCGTGATATGCAAGGCCTTGTTATGGTTTCGCCCTTCAGGCGTCAAATCAAGATCAGTGAACCCCAAGCCGTGCCTGGTGCTCACGTTGGCAATTACACCCTCCAGTTGGTTGATGGAAATCTCTTGAGGTACATACACCATATTCAGCATTTTCAGCAAGGCGTTGCGATGTGCCTCAGAGCACAACAACAAAGAGAGTTTGGTTAAGCTGGTCTACAATCTTGTAGTCACTTTTCTTTATGATCTTCATAAACTCCTCCACGTCCTTCGCAAACGAACCCTCAGGCACCTCCTTCTGAGCCGGTTCCTTGTCAACCACAGCCTGTTTGCCCTTCGACTTAGCAGAAGCCTCAGCATTAGCATCTCTCAACGGTTGAGGAGCAAACAGCCGTCCACTACGAGTAAAGCCTCCTGGACCACCAACATTGTCCACAACGGGACTCACAACCACAGGAGTACTACTGACTGGCACACCAATTGTCACGGGCGCTTGATTCGACGGCTTGACCCGATTCTCGGCCCTTCTGTTGCTACGGTAGGCATTATCATATCTCTAGGGTACAACCCGACTATCCACAACCCTTCTGACCGGAGCGACGATTGTTGTTGGCTTACTGACAGAAACTGGTGCAGAGATGGTAACAGGATTACCAGCAGTTGTAGGCGCACTACCAACAGTCCTCGGCCCACGTCCTTCAGACGGTTTGAAAAAGATAGTGACAGTAGACACTGCCCCACGATCTCTATTATCAGCCCGGACAAACTGAACACAACCCTCGTCAATCAGCTTCTGAATACCAGCCCGTAACTGATCACACCCATTCTCTGCCTCAGCACAAACAATACAATCTTCATCACAGCCCGGGTAGACACCCCCATTCAGCAAACGGCTCTTAACAACACGCAGAGAAGTCTGAACATCATCAACACTAACAACAAGATCTTCAGCTTCTTCCCCTTCAATACAGTTCACCCGTTGAGCACCATGCGCAGGCATAGGGTTATTAACAACATTTGGTACAGGAGCGAAATTAATTGTCTTGGCATCAATCAAGTCCTGGACTTTATGGTGAAAAGCCCTACAGTTCTCAATATGGTGCCCCTGCGCACCAGAGTGAAAGTCACATCGCACATTAACATCATACCCAGGTGGTATTTTTGTCAATGGCGCCATGGTTCTCAACTCGACAAACCCTAGCTTGAGCAACTCAGGGAGTAGCTCAACATAGGTCATTGGGAGTGGATCAAAACGCCTATCAGGCATCCTCTGCCTTGGCTGATATGGACGTTGTTGTTGTTGTTGTTGAGGCATTGGTTGTTGAGCTCTCGGTTGTTGCGGAGGTTGACGTTGTTGAGGTGCAGGAATGGTCACTGCAGCAACCTGTCGATACTGATTTCTGTTCTGAACCTGGCGGTGTTGAACAACATTAGTCTCACCCTCTCGTCGGCGAGGTGCCCCAGAGAAAGGTTTCTTGGAAGACGAGGAACTAGCATCATTGATCTTTCCAGCCTTGATCAAACTCTCAGTCCTCTCTCCACATATGACTACATCCGAAAAACTACCGAATGGGCAGCTTCCCATCCGGTCCATGAAAACACCTTGAAGTGTACCAATAAACATATCAGTCAACTCCCTTTCCAGCATAGGGGGTTGAACTCTCGCAGCCAATTCACGCCACCTCTGGGCGTACTCCTTGAAGCTCTCACTGGATTTCTGACATAGACTCTGCAGCTGAGTCCGGTTAGGCGCCATGTCCATGTTATGCTTGTATTTCCTCAAGAAGGCCTCTCCCAGGTCTCTCCAGCATCGGATCGAATCTCTCTTCAATTCCATATACCAATCCAAAGAAGCCCCAGATAGACTATCTTGGAAAAAGTACATCCACATCTTTTCGTCATCTGTATACGCAGAGATCTTCCGATAGTATGCCTGCACATGAGTGCGAGGGCAAGAAGTACCGTTATACTTGTCGAAGGACGGTGCTTTGAACTTGTACGGGATTCTCAAACCTTCAACCAACCCCATATTAGTCACATCGAAGCCAAGGGAGTTTTGGCATTCCATCGCATGAATCTTCTCAGCCAGGGCATCAACCTTCTGATCCCTATCCTCAACTCTGACCACCTCATCATCTTCACTCAGCAGCGTGAACATGTCCTCTTGTCTGTCGACAATAGGAGCTGGATGACGAACCGGAGCTCTGGTACCTCTGACATTGACAGAAGCAACAGGAACAACATACAAGAGCAAAGAGTACAGAGTAAACCCAACAATCTCATCTATAAATGAGCAACTGGATCATACAACAATGTCAACAAAGATCCAAACGAAGTACAATAAATGAATCCCACCCAACAAGCCTGGGGGTGATTCTCAACATTACATCAGAAAATACGAGCTAAGACAAACGACTTCCAGGAATGAGCGTCTTCAAGTAGTGACACTGGTCTATCAATAGTTCACACTCTGAACATTCTGGCAAGGGAGTGATCTTCTCCTTCAACTATCTTCTAAGCTTGACAACCTCTGCCCCAAGCTGGGTCTCTGATGCAAGTCTCTGGTCGACTTCTTTCTTCAACTGGATATCTTTGTCTCTGAGTTGCTTCTCCAAGTCTCTGATCTTCTTCAGATAACTGGCTTCAACTCTCTGCAGTCTCAAACACTCTCTGTGCTCTGCATTCAACAAGTTCTCCATCTCTTCATAAGATCTCTTCTTGCTCCTTACTCCACCAACATCTACATTCTGGGCATCTCTGAGTTGATGAGTCAGGTTCAGCCTATCAGCTTTGGCTTGATACAACTCCATCTGAGCATCTTGCTCTTTCTCCTTCAGACGGCGATTTTCCATCAAGGCTTGCTTGTACTGCTCAGCGGGTACACTCTCAGCAAGGATCAAAGGTGGTTGCACTTGCAACGGATTCATCCTATCATAGGGCAACAGCAAAGTTTTCACTCTCTTCTTCACCCAATCAGTGTAATCAGGCATAGCAATGGCAAACTTTTTCTCTAAGAGAAAGAACTGGGTTATAATTGATGCAACCCTTGGTCCCCACAAGTGGCACGTTCCGGAATTCTCCACAACTCATAATAACATCCCGCACATCCATCCGGTAAGACTGCCATCTCATATCATAGGAAGTAAGAGACATAACCCTCTGAGTCCACCTATGAGTACTCTGAGCATCAACAAAAGGTCCACTAACTGGCAGGAGAGACATGAACCATCTGAGCAAAAGTGGTAGACAGCATCTGATAGCTCCACCCTTACCATGCCTACTGTGAATAGCATAATAAGTATCAGCTAACAGAGTAGGAACCGGGTTTCCTCCAATGAAGATACAGACTGCAGCATAGTCAACAAAGTTGGGCATACTCTGGAACAAAACAATCCCATAGATCATAACAGCTAGCTGAGCATGAAAAGCTTCCCAATTCCCCTTCTCTGCTTCTTCTCTGGCAACCCTCAGCAGAAACTTCAACGGCAGACCCACAACATCCCCACTGGTCTTCCAACTATCACTGATCTCCTTGATACCCAAATGCAAAGCTCTAGCAATGACCCTGAAATCAACTTCCTTCGGGACGTCCAAGAAAGGAATCTGATGCCGAATCGGGACACACAACAGAATGGAGTACTCCTCGAGAGTAGGCGGCAACTGATAGTCCTGAAAAGTGAAACAGCGAAGCTCTGGGTCGTAGAATTGAAGAAGAGTCTGCAACGGCACTGGGTCGACTACCATCTTCAACAGAGTCAACAAGTCCCCATACTGGTCAACAAACCCCTTCTGATGATCACTGATCACCAGGTTGCTCAACTCTATCAGGGACGTCAAAGGCTCACGGTGAAGGCTGTAGGAACAAGTCTTCCGCTTCGGTTCTGGGACTGTTGCCATCTCTATCAGTGAACTAGACTCTGGAATGTACCTGAGAAATGATATGCATGCAGGGATTAGTTTTTTTCTTTTTTCTCTTTTTTTTCAATATTTTTTTATTGCATTTCTTTTGAAAATAAACATGCTATGATGCAGATGATGTAGACAAGACTGGCAAGATGTGCATCTCAGAACACAGGATCGAAGCTTCGGCTCAAACTCGGACCCATAATCCATATGAAACCCAAAGTCATCTGATCAACTGTCATCTGAACCCATCTGGAGAACTGAGTCACCAACAGGACCAAGTCACCAACTAGTCACCAACCGATCACCAACTGTACCTGTTAAAATGATCATTCCCTCCCCACTCACGGGTGTCATCTAGGCCAGGGTAAGGTCGAGAGAAACGCAGCATAAATAACCTTTCGCGGAATATCATCATATACACACCCGAAGTATGTAACGATAATATCCCACCAGGGTCTGAACTGCTCGCGATATCAATGTTCCGCTAAGTGGCGCATACCACCCGCTTCCCATGAATCACTCTATTCCTAGGTTTCCTAGATTTCACTTATAGCCTGGGTATTGGGCCTTTTACCTCGAGTAACTCCCACCCCAAACAGAGAAACACAGCACAGCCAGCACAGATGAATATGAATGAATGCAAACATCAATGCACACATAAATGCAAACAATAAATGAATGAATGCGATAAATAACAGCAAATAGCAACCAAATCCCTAACCTAGAGAGCGCTAGGAGAGACTCGCTTAGGGAAGATGGACCAGCAAGAGGTCAACTTCTCGGTTGTCCCTAGCAGAGTCGCCAGCTGTCACATTACGCGAAAAACCGGCGGGAAAACAAAACAACAGAGCCGCCACCGTGCGTTATTTTTCCCAAAAGAGGGAAAGGAAACGCTCGAAGTAAACCTGGAAAAGACATGGTCTCGCGACCAAAGAGAATGGGATCCGGAGTCGGTTATGCGAAGGGAAGGTATTAGCACCCCTACGCATCCGTCGTACTCGACGGGATCCACGCACAAAAGGAAGGAAAATGGTTGCTAAAAACATTGCTCACACACACGAACACTGGCTGAAAGAGACACAAAAAACAAACAAGACTGACTCGGCAGGATATCGCATCCGGGGCCTACTTAGTCTATCAAGCATAGACATCAGAGTCGAAGTAGTTCGGACGGGGAAAACATGCTCGCTAGGATATCGCATCCTATGCATACGTATCTTCTTTGGACTAAGAAGAATCAGAGCATCCGTAGCTCGGCTCACGCACGCCAAACAAAACCACACAAACACGGGCAAACGTGGAAGCCAAATGCCAATCGCTGGACTTACATCAGCTTCCGAACCAAACACACCCACACTGGAACCCGAATGCCAATCGCTGGACTTATATCAGCTTCCAAGCACACAACAAGAGGATACGGAATGCCAATCGCTGGTCTTACATCCATCTCCTGACACACACAAAGGAGACAACACAAAAAGACACAAAGGTTGCCCGGAGAGATCAGCTCAATCTCCTGCCTACGTACCTCATCTGGTATGAGGATCAGGGCGACGTAGTTCCCCTACGCATGGATACAGGACTAGCCTAACCAGATAACAGAGGGAGACACAACTAGGGAGACTACGACTCGAGCCTATATGTTATCATGCAAATCATCCCTACGTTAAGGTTTCTAGCTAACTTGCACAGGGAGCAAGCTATCCTAATCAGCACAGGCACAGGCAAAGCAAACAATCGCAAACAGCACACACTATATACACATAAAGTGAGGCTCAAACAAGGGTTAGGCTTTAGTCAAGGGGTCATGTCAACCTCGACAAACAAGCCACTGGAATGGGTGTGATTTGCTCTTAACCACTGACATTGAGAGTCAGGGTGAAGCAGATGAAATGGGAGTGAAGATGAGACTTTACAGCTCTGATCCCTGGCCAGGGAGAGCTTCAAGACAATGAAAGTGTGGGTTCAGAAAGTGGGAACCCTTCTACACTTATGACTGACACAACTGTACAACTGTACAAGGATCTTGGGTTAGTATCTGCAATGCATCAACACAGTGGTGTGAGCAAAGCAGATGAGACACAGAATAGCAGGGGATGGATTGCACATCCCTTGTATCTGCCAATGCCTCTTCACTTAGGAGGTCTTTGAATATGTACAAGGACAAATGCAAACAAGCACAAACATTGCCTCTTAAGGAGGACTTCAGACAGGTGCCTGACCAAATAACATGCCAGGTCTTCCAGACTACATGGAGAAGAGATCATTATACCTCAATGCTCAAGCTAGCAAGCAAAGCAAAAGCAAGTTCTCAAGGGAACTATAGCAACTAAGGTACCTGAAATCAATCCAACATAATCAGTACTCAGCTCAAACAAAAGGCAAACAGACAATTACGAGTCCACAGCACAAACAGATAACAAGCATCAATGCACAAAGGTGCAAGCCACAAGGCATAAGTACAAGTCTCAATGCCTACAAAACAAACTCAAAGTTAGTCATAAAAAAACAATAAACCAACTCCAATTGAGTGCACATCATGAAGCATAAGCAATTGTGCTCTTTGACCTGAAACAAAGCTCAAATGTGAGAGCACAAACAACTAGTACAAGACTAGGGTCAAAAGGGGATCAAAAAAACCAAAACAGAACATGAAACTTATCAAAAATCAAGTTCCATCAAATAAGAATCAAACCCAAGTGGTCTCACATTCATATCATCAACCAATATCATTTCAAGAGGCAAAGAGTACAAAGCATGCAATTTAGAACCTCATAGGACCAAACAGAAAGATCCAATTCAAATAAACTCACAAACATTTCAATAAATCCCCAAAAAATTCATGGATAAACAGCATTCATATCATGGTCAACACACAAAATTTCAACTCATTTGGACCAAAGGAAGCAAGTCAATTAAATCCATCAAGTCAAAGCATACTCAAACAAGCTCATACAAGGCACCAAATCATGCATTAACTTCAAGCAAGCATAAAGCAGAATTGGCATAAGATAAATGAACCAAACCAAAGCCATGGCAAACTCCAATGTGTCTAGAATACACATGCAAAATTTCAAGTCCATCCAATAAACCACAAGAATTTCACAAATCATATAAAATCATGACTCACAAAGAGTCCACAATTGGTCAAACAGGGAAGAAAATGTCAATCAAATTGGAAATGTACTCAAAAAATCTAGAAAAATTCACACTCAAACTTAACATCCAGAAGATTCAACATACAAAAATTCAGGTCATTTTGAGTTCATATGGCATGGTAACAAAAATCCACAAGTTGGACAAGAAATGGTGTGACACACATTGTCACACCTCCAATGATCAGGTCATATCTCACAATCCAGAAATGTAAAAATCACAAACTATATACCAAAATGCTCCTCAAGGTGTCTAGTTTACACATATAAAATTTCAGCTCCATCCAATTAAGCATTATTATTTCATGAGCAAAATAGCAAGCAAGGTGCAACAAATGGCATGTTCACATAAACCCTAAGCCCAAACAGATTCCACATGTGCACAATTTTCATAAAAATCATCAAAAAAAACTAGAAATGGCAAGGAACATCATGGAAAAAATCTCATCTCAATTGGAACATTATTTTGTGATTTATGAATTTTGGAATGGCATGAGAAAATAAAAAAAGATGAATGAAGGCATGCGAAACATAGAAGCATACAAGAGAAAATGCCAAAATCCAAAATGAGGAACCTCCATCGCACGGAATCGAACCATGTTACTTTTCAAATATGCGCGCGCTATGGTGAAACGTCGCGTTTCACTAATACAAGTGTCACGGTGTGGTTGGTTTCATGGCGCAAAAACAAGGAAATCATGCAAAACACACGGCCAGTGGATCAAACACGAGTTCTGGGCAAGGAAATTAGGGTTCATGTGCGCATTCATCAAGTTCATCATCCATTTTCCAGCTCAAGAACAAACATTCATGAAAATCAACAAGCAGCATATCATTGTGTTCGTCTTTCAATGCTCATCACTAATCTAAACATCATTTAACCTAATTCGTGCTAACAAATCCAGATCGAGCAAGATAAGTTTCATCAACCAAACTTAAATTCAGCATATCTTTCTTAATACTTGATGAAAACCAACAAATCAAAGCTCAGCATGTTCTATAACCAAAGATCTACAAGAACCATAGCATAATTTCATGAATTGGAGTGATCGAATTCTTACCTTCAAAGAATTGCAGAATTGAATTCGTGTGAATCAAGGCTTGGAAGTGTGAAACAGAAACTCCTTGATGCTCAAATTGATGACTGGAAGAAGGAATGCTGCTCAATTGCTTTGGATCCAGCTCAAATTTCCAGTTTCCATTGATGATGCTTGATGTAACAGTCCACGATCTTGCTCAACAGTGATGAATACTTGCCTCAATTCACCTCCAATATGCTAATGGATGATGGAACCAACAAAGATCAAGCAAGTTCTATGGAAATTTTTACAGAAAAATGAAGAACAAAAGTTGAGAGAATGTGCAATTTTTTTGATCTAGATCTGTTTGAATGAAGTGTTAATGATGAATTCAGTTAGGATTAAGAATATATAGGTGATGTTAATCAACTTTGTTAATCAAGGTTAAGCCAAAAATGCAAAATTAAGGAAAATGCAAGTGTATGTCCAATTTCCCATTCACCCCTCATGTGCATGAAACTCTTGCTACAATGCACGAAAATCTGTCCAAACACACTCAAAATATCATTTTGAGGCAAAAGCAAGTGAAAATAAGTGTGGAAAATGCATAGTTTTGAAAATCACTTTTTCCCACCAAAATTCAAATTCAAATCACATTGAAAATGCCATTTTTATGTGATGACTTTTGGTGAAATGTAATGAATGATTTGGATAGAGCATGTCAAATGGAGATTGTAGCAAAAAACCCCACTCAATTTGGCCAATTGGTGTGAAAGTTATCCAAGCTTGAAGTTCAAAATTTCTTGACAATGATTTGATCATAACTTGCCAACCACATATGAGAAATGGATGTTCTTGGACTTTTTGGAAAGGTGAGAGCAAGATCTTCAACTTTCATGTTGGACAAAAATTCATTTGAAGCTTGCATGATGATGGAATCTTGAGGAGAAGAACTTTCCATTTTTGGATGTTTGAAATTACAGGTCACTTTCTATTTTTGGAAAGTTTTCATCTGACCTCAAATTCTTCAATGATGATCTTTGAAATGTCAAATGAGACTTATATGGACATGAATGAGGCCTTTCAAACCATCTCCCACCTTCAAATCCATGAATTCAGGCACAGTTGACCACAATTGACCATAGTTGACTTTCTAGGGTTTCAGGTGAACTTCAGCTTGACTGTTGAGCTTTGATCATCCAATCTTTGGCCAAACCACTTCAAAATGATCCCTAGACCATATGAAC
Source organism: Lathyrus oleraceus (assembly GCF_024323335.1). Lineage (NCBI taxonomy): Eukaryota > Viridiplantae > Streptophyta > Magnoliopsida > Fabales > Fabaceae > Lathyrus > Lathyrus oleraceus. The sequence goes on along the minus strand of NC_066583.1, from coordinate 544,145,224 downwards.
TTGATGAACCAACCATAGGGCTTTGTTTCAATAGGAATTGCACATGCTTGCTTGCTTGATTGATTCTCCTAACCAGTCTTGACTTGATGAACTTGCACTCGGGCAAACGACAATGCAATGCTATGCAGTGGACAGTGTAATGTTAATGACCTAATCATGAAAATGAATGTACAAAATAGGAGGTGCAAATTTAAGGTGCTACACCTACCAATAACAGTAGGTCTTCCAGACTACATGAAGATCAAGGAGTTATACCTCAGTGGTATGCAAACCACAAGCAATGCCAAGCAAGTTCAGATGAACTTAAAGCAACTTAGGTACCTGTGGAAACATCTAAACCAATCAGTACAAAACTCAGACAACAGTCAATAGTCAAAGTCAAACAAACAGATAAGTCCAATCAGGCAACAATGGTGCAAGGCATAAGGCAAACACAAATGAATTCTCATCAAGGCCTACAAAACAAGAAAATGTTAGCAAATAACAACAAATTATCAAGCTTAAATGAAGGATCCACTCCAATCATGGAAATGTACACTTGAACCTGAAATTCACAACCCAAATGGTAAGTCCAAACAACTAGGTCAAAGCCTAGGGTCAAAAGAGGATCAAAAATCCAAAACAGAAGCTCAAACTTAACATGAATCATGTTTACTCAATCAAGAACAAGTCCTAAAAAGGACCAAAGCAAAATCAATAAGCAAGTTCATGTAACAAGCAAGAGAAGTCAATGACCAATTCAAGGCACACATTTGAACCTCATGAATGAAAATTCCCAATCAAAACAGAAATAATTCAAATAAATTTGGAAAAAATCATGAGTAATCAAGACATCTAACATGATCATCACACAAAAAATCAGAATAATTAGAGGTCATTTGGCATGGAAATCACATTGTACAAGTTGGACAATCAAATGTGTGACACAAATTGTCACACCATGTTAACACAAGCACAAAACAGAATTGGTACATGAGAAAAATGTCAAACCAAAGCCAAAATGTCCACCAATGTGTCTATAATCAGCATGTAAAACTTCAAGTTCATTGGATTCAAATCAAGCATTTCACAAAGGAAAGAGTAAGGCAATGTCATAAGTGGATACATGTTCAATCATCCTAGAACAAATTAATTTTTCAGCCAGGCACAACTTGCAAATTCATGATCATAAAAAACTAGACATTCTAAGGAGCATTTTGCAAAAAATTGGGATTGAATTGGATGATTTTTCAATTTTATATGATTTTATGAAGTTTGGGAAAAATTTGAAGTCAAAACATGAACAAGCATGGCAAAATATGTGAAAATCATGAAGCATTTTGAACATATGCGCTCGGTGGGACTCGAACCCTGGCCAGATTCAAATTTTGCGCGCCTCACCAAAATGACATCGTTTTGGTTTAAAACCCTAAGCCTGACAAACATTTCCAGAATTCGTAGCTAAATCCAGAATTTCGTAGCAAAACATGAATAAACCGTAGCTAATCTGGAAAAATACATGATCTTCATCTTCTTCCTCTTGAAGACGATGAACTTCAAGAACAAATTTCCAGTTTTTCCAAAAACATTCCAGAAATCATCAAAAATTACACCATTCAAATCCTCGTTTCATGTACATGAAAGATCCACAATCAAATCATGCTAAAACATCATAACAAGCTTGAATCGAAGGAAATCAAAATTGACATCAAAACTTCAAACACACATATCTTCATGAATAATGCACCATTTCAATCAATTTTTCTATCAGAATCATCACCAAAAAAAGATCTACACAAATATCATAATGAATTCAAGAATAAGTGAGATCGAAACTTGACCTCTTGAAGAACAGCAAGTGGAAAGATTAATGGAGAGATTGAAGCTCAAACACGCACGAATCCAGTTGAATTTGAAAATTCCATTAATGCTTCAAGCTTCATGTATGGTCAAGTATGGCATGAATTCCTCCAAATCCACGTTCAAATCTCCTCAGAAACACTTCATGATCATGATTCCAACAAGAGAAATGGTCTTTGTGTGAGAAAATTGGAAGTTCTTTGTGAGAGAAAATTTTGATTGATTTCAAGATCTAGATCTGAAAACTATTGTTAATGGCAAATGCAGTTGTGATTATCCTTATATATGTCCTGTTAATGATTCTGAAAACATGCTTAAGCTAAAACTAAATGGGATTAACCAATTACAAGGTGTATGAGAAAATTGGATTTTCACCTCATGCATGGAATGCATGCGTGAACAGTGCCCAAAGCTGGCCCAAATCCTCTTAATAATAGCCCATGCACACTTTGGAATTGGTATTTCATGCATATGATCAACCAAATTGATTTTAGTAATTTTCCTTCAAAAAACTTAATGAATGACCATATGATCATGCAAAGGAATGTCATGCCATGTAATGAGATATTTGGAAAGTGCATGTCATGATGAACAAAATGCAAAAAGAACCACCAAAATTGGAGTCTTGGTTCAAAAGATATGGCCATTTGAAACTTTTAAGCACACTTTGCCATGATTGGATCATATCTCCTCAACCACACATCATAAATCCATGATCTTGGACTTTTTGGAAATGAGAGAGAAAGATCTTCAACTTTTATGTTGAACAATATTTCATTTGAAGCTTTTTTGATGATGTAACATTAAGTTGAAGTTGGTCCAAAACCTTTCCATTTTTGGAAATTTCAAATTATGGGTCACTTTCTATTTTGGGAATTTTTTGACTTGACTTCAAATTCTTCAATGTGAGTGTTTGAAATGTCAAATGAGACTTGTTTGAACATGAATGAAGTATCCCTAATCACTTCCCACCTCTAAACCCACAGTTGACTTTGCAGTTGACTTTTATGGGCCTCAGATGACTTGGACATGCACTGATGCATCTGAGCCTTCAACACTTGGCCAAGTTGCTTCAAAATGATCCTTGGGTCATGTGAGCTCATTGGAACCACCATAGGGCTTTCATCTCATGGAAATGCTTGGTCTCTTGCACAGTTGAATCTCCTGACCAGTCTTGACTGATGATATGCAATGGACTATGCAATGTGAATGCAATGTTAAAGACCTAAAAAATGAAAATGTATGTACAAATGGGAGGTGCAAATTTGAGGTGCTACAGCTGCCCCTATTCAATCAACTGGGAACCTGAACGGATGAGAGCAACGGCTGTCAGACCTTCAAGGTAAACAGGGATTGAATACCAAAGAACCGTAGAAATTTGCACTTTGTGGTGGATGATTAAAAAAAACGAGGCCATTTACCGATGGCGGTTGCACAATAACAGGAAAGCGAGGCCATTTACCGATGGCTAATTTATTGGAAACTTGATATTTACCGATATCAACTTCAGCATGACCATTTACCGATGGCTGCTGGGGAACAGATGTCACAGAAAGCGAGGCCATTTACCGATGGCTGTTGGATTGGGCATTCGATATTTACCGATATCGAAGAAAACGAGGCCATTTACCGATGGCAGCTCCAACTGGGGAGGAAAATGAAATTTACAACTGGGACCAGACAAGACGTTTACCGACGACTCCACTGGGGATTTGATACAAAACCAGACATTTGCCGATGACTGGGATGAGACTCGATGTTTACCGGCATCGAAAGATGATGTTTACCGACATCAAAAGGGGGACGACCATACATTTACCGATGGCTGGGAAAACGAGATATACAACCAGACGTTAACGAACGAATGGGAAAAACTCGACGTTTACCGACACCAACGGAGAGGTGACCAGACATCAACGGATGAACTAGGGAGAGATACAACTAGACGTCAACGGACGACTAGGAAAAACTCGAGGTTTATCGACACCAACGGAGAGGTGACCAGACATCAACGGATGAATGGAAGAAACTCGATGTTTACCGACACCGAAACAATGGTGTTTACCGACACCAAAGAAAGAACACACACGGGTGCTGACCTGACACTTACCGGTATCACAAGGATGATATCTACATATGTCGGGACAAGGCCAAGCACTTGCCGGGGACCTCACTGGGGAGTCACGCTTTCCTTTCACCTGCGGGTGAGGAAATAAACCTCTGGGGAATTATCAATCTTGAATGTTGTCTATCAAGAGCAACTGTAGCAAATGTGTCGTACTGATGTTGAACAATGATCCGCCTCTGCCGGGGATATGGTCCACTTAGGTTGAACACATGAATGCATATGTTTGAATTTTTCTATGGCGTAATGCTCCATATTGAATGGAAATGCTACGCGATTTGAGGATGCAATGTTACTACATGCAAGATGCAAATGATGAAAACTCCCGCTGGGGAGCAAAAGGTCGCTCTGCTGAGCGCACAATCTGATTAGATTCTCCAACTCTGTGGGGAGATGCACTGCCGGGGGTGCTTTGCTGATCTGATACTCTGGGGACGGCAGAGAAACCAACCCAACTGGGGAATCTCTGGCTGGGGAGCACACCAACTTCTCGTGCTGGGGAATGGCGCTGCTGCTGGAGAAAGGATAGATCCCACCGGGGATACCTTCACTAAATCCAATCCACTTGGGGACTCCGATAGTGGAAACAACCAATGCTCACCTCTGCTAAGGATAATTTCCAACCCACGGGCAAAATTAACTCTACTGGGGATAATTTTCACCGAACCTGATCCACTTGGGGACTCGCTGGGGAAAACCATCAACACAAATCTTTGCTGGGGAGATCTGCAAGGAGAAAACATTCACAACCCTGCTGGGGAAAGGAATTCACAACCCTGCTGGGGATTACAGCATTCAAACCCGACTGTTGAGGAACAAACTACCCACAGACACCTCCGCTGGGGATACGACAACTTTCCGGTTCAGTGGGGACCAACAGCCTTCAGACTAGCTGGGGATAGATCAACTTTCAGGCCTTTGAACCTGCTACCCGACTGCTGGGGAAGAACAACTCTAATAGCTTTCATACTTGCTTGGGGAAACAGCGACTTCCAAGACTGCTGGGGAAACATCCTTAACCCTGCTGAGGAATCCCTGATCTTGACCATGCTGGGGAGTGGCAAATCCTGAACTTGCTTTATCTGCTGGGGAAACATCCCCATCCTCCTACACTACTGGACAGTGTTGACAACTACCCTGAACAACCCGTGGCTTATCTGCTTCGGCCAGGAATCAAAGGTAATGACCTGCAAAACAGCAAGACATACATGCCCCAGGGGACTGTATGGACAAGATACCCAAGTGTACTCAACATTCAAAATGATTTTCAGATGTTTTATCTTTCTGCACGTTATTGTCTAGCCTTCATGTTTTTATATGCAATGTTTATAAAAAATTCGGACGTTTTTGCAAACAAAACAGTAAAATAAAAATGAGAGAGCAAATTATCTGAATAACGACTTTTATTGATTGAAACTGGGCCTGAAAAGGCAAATACATCAGGAAGCAATTCCTAGAAAGAGGTAATTGCGCACAAAAGGAAAATAAACTATCCTAATGGCAATGTGAACACGACATCCACTATTTCCCAATTCTGTTATGACTCACAGATCACCAATTTTCTCCCAAATTTCCTTGCTTTCTAAGAAGAATGATTGGACTGATCATACCCTTCGAGATGGTAGACGATGAAGCGCGACGAAGTACAGATAACTCAGACTATAATCTTCGCTTTAATCCCTCTTTTGCCTGGATCGCCCTTTCGGGTTTTTAATCCACCGGGATACCCATCTTTGCCTAAGCCGTCCTTACGGGTTTTCAACTTACCGGGTGTACATATTCTTTTCATTCTTTATCCCTAACTTTTGCCCGAACCTTCTCTCTTTTTTTTTGTTCGCCGGGATGCCCTTTTTGGCCTGGACTCTTTTATTCTTTTCGTCCAGCGGGTCAATTTATGCGAAGGATTTTTTGACTACATCTGAGTTAACAGGGGACGGGAAATCTTCACCATCCATAGTTGTAAGCATCAAGGCTCCACCAGAGAAAACCTTTTTAACAACATATGGACCTTCATAATTAGGAGTCCATTTGCCCCTGTTATCTGTACCGGGAGGAAGGATCCTCTTCAAAACTAAATCACCAGTCTGATAGCTTCGAGGATGCACTTTCTGATCAAAGGCTCTCTTCATCCTTCTCTGATACAACTGCCCATGGCACACAGCCGCTAACCGCCTCTCTTCGATAAGGCTCAACTCATTAAACCTTGTTCGAATCCACTAAGCTTCGTCAAGCTTGACATCAATCAGGACTCTCAGAGAAGGAATCTCCACCTCAACAGGCAGGACTGCTTCCATACCATACACAAGGGAGTAAGGGATTTCCCCGGTCGACGTACGTACTGAGGTACGGTACCCGTGCAAAGCGAAAGGCAGCATCTCATGCCAATCCCTGTACGTGAAATTCTAGTTATCAGACTTTGGATGTCACACTGGTTGTTATGACATCCAATTCTGCACAGACAGGGATTATGCAGAACTTAATAGTAACTGCAGTAAATAACACAAGTAATTGTTCACCCAGTTCAGTCCAACATGACCTACATCTGGGGGCTACCAAGCCAGGGAGGAAATCCACTATTAGTAGTATCAATTCAAAGCTAAACTCACCCGTTTACAACTTATCACTTAATCCCTACCCAATGCAATTTCAATCTTAACCTAAGATCAGAGTTCCTACTCACTCCCCCTCAATCACCTCAGTGATATTAAAGACACTTTGAAGTCACACTTCAAAAACAACTCTTGATTATGCTTCACAGCTTAAATCAAGATACACAGCACTCACGCTTAAAAGCTTTGAGTGACACAACACTTACAACTCAATGAACACCCTATGCCAAAGCAATCAGACGTGAAGTATGATGGCTTGGTTTACAAGATACGTCTAATACAAGACACACAAAATACAGCAGTGAAGTATGATGGACACACTGACTCTTCACGCTTCAAAATCCCCGAAACTGAATGAAGGAATGCCTTCCTTTTTATATTGCAGCACCTGGGCTTTTGCACCTGTATTTTCCTGAATTTTAGGTCACACAAGTTCCCTCAAATTCAACATTTAGGTTGCTAACAAATAGGCTATTTGTTAGGTTCATTGAATGTAGCTTGGTTGTTGATTTCCTGGATTTTCTCTCAGCTGTTGAATCCCTAAAGAATAGCCTGAGAAAAAGTTGAAACAGAAAACTGAACAACCTACAATTTAGCATATGCTGTCAGGCACGAATGTCACGACATTCAGCTTGACATCAAGGTCCATATGCTGAGTCTGTTTTTCCAGAAAACAGACTGTACAATTTGCTGACCTGTACATGATCAAACTGACTATACTACAGTAACAGCTTACATTAGTAAATGTCAAAGTGTCCAACTTAACATTTACACATTTGGCCTTAAGTTAGTTCTGTTATTCTCTTGAAGAACAAACTGAGTTATATGCTGAAGTATAGCAGAACACCACTCTGCCTAATCTTCACCAGCTGCTGTTAATGATGAATGTCACAACATCCAGTTTGACATTCAGTCAGTAGGCCTTATGCCAGGTCTGGTTCTTCCTTGATAACCAGACTGCAAATGAATACTAAGTTCTAACAGAACTTCTGTTCCTTAGTATCTGTTGACAGGAATGAATGTCACAGCATTCAATAGTCCTGTGTTAGCTAGTCCTGCAGTAACTACAATGTAGTCACACTTACATGTCATGACATCAGTCAAGACATTAGTGTTTTACCATATAATGCAGCCAATTAAACACCTACAGTACGTCACGACCATCTTTTGCACAATCTTCTTGATATTCTTGTTTACCGCCTCTACAACACCATTCATCTTTGGTCTGTAAGGAGAAGAATTGTGATGTTCAACCTTAAAATCTTTACAAAGCTCCTTCGTCATCTTGTTATTGAGATTCGAACCATTATCAGTAATGATTCTCTCAGGAACCCCATAACGACAGATGATTTCCTTCTTGATGAACGGGGCAAACACTTGTTTGGTAACATTAGCATAGGAAGCTGCTTCCACCCACTTGGTAAAGTAATCAATCGCAACTAGGATGAAGCGATGTCCATTAGAAGCAGTAGGCTCAATCTTCCCAATCATATCAATGCCCCACATTGCGAACGGCCAAGGCGAATTCATGACATTCAGAGGGCTTGGTGGTACATGCACCTTATCAGCATAGATCTGACATTTATGGCACTTCCGAGCGTATTTGAAACAATCGGATTCCATAGTCATCCAGTAATAATCGGCTCTCAACAACTTCTTGGACATTGCATGACCACCAGCATGGGTACCGAACGATCCTTCTTGCACTTTCTGCATCAACATGTCTTCTTCGTGTCTATCCACGCATCTGAGCAGAACCATGTCAAAGTTCCTCTTGTACAACACATCATCCTGATTCAAATAAAAGCTTCCAGCTAGCCTTCTCAGGGTTTTCTTATCATTCTTTGACACTCCTTCAGGATACTCCTGACTCTTGAGGAAATTCTTGATGTCATAGTACCACGGCTTCTCATCAACAACATACTCGGCTACAAACACATACGCAGGCCTCTCGAGTCGATTCACCGCAACATGTGGCACATGATTCCACCAATGGACTTTGATCATAGAAGACAAAGTAGCCAAGGCATCAGCCATCTGATTTTCATCCCGGGGGACATGATACAACTTCACCTTTTTGAAGAAAGTCAGGATCCTTCTGGTGTAATCTCTGTAAGGAATCAAATGTGGCTAATTGGTATTCCAATCTCCATTGACCTGATTAATCACTAGAGAGGAATCTCCATATATGTCCAGAGTCTTGATCCTTAGATTGATGGCTTCTTCTATCCCCATGATACAAGCTTCGTACTCAGCCTCGTTGTTGGTTACGTCAAAAGTCAATCTGGCAGAAAAAGGTATATGAGCCCCTTTAGGATTGATAAGCACTGCCCCAACACCGTTACCATTCACATTCACAGCCCCATCAAATATCAGTGTCCACTTGTCATCAGGATCCGGTCCTCCTTCGACAAGAGGCTCTTCACAATCTTTCATCTTAAGATACATGATGTCTTCATCAGAGAATTCAAACATCATCGGCTGATAATCATCGATTGGTTGCTCGACAAGGTAGTCTGACAGAATGCTACCTTTGATGGCCTTCTGCGACGTGTACTGGATATCATACTCAGTTAAAATCATCTGCCAACGAGAAACACGTCCGATGAGGGCCGGCTTCTCAAAGATGTACTTCACTGGATCCATCTTAGAAATCAACAAGGTAGTATGGTTCAACATATACTGCCTCAGTCGGCGAGCAGCCCAGGCCAAAGCACATCAAGTTTTCTCAAGCTGTGAATATTTTATTTCACAGTCGGTAAACTTTTTGCTAAGGTAGTATATGGCATGCTCTTTTCGACCAGACTCGTCATGCTATCCCAATACACACCCCATCGAGTTCTCAGTCACTGACAGGTACATTATCAGAGGCCTCCCGGGAACTGGAGGTAGAAGGATTGGAGGTTTCTACAAATACTCTTTTATCTTGTAAAAAGCTTTCTGACAATCATCATTCCACCTAATTGCTTGATTCTTCCTCAACAATTTGAATATCGGTTCACACGTGGCAGTTAGGTGAGATACAAACCGTGCAATGTAGTTCAATCTCCCTAAAAACCCACGAACCTGCTTTTCTGTTTTCGGTTCAGGCATTTCTTGTATAGCTTTGACTTTTGCTGGGTCAACCTCAATCCCTTTCTCACTAACAATGAAGCCCAACAGCTTCCCGGATCTCACTCCAAACGTACACTTGTTTGGATTCAGCCTCAGTTTGAACTTTCTCAGCCTTTCAAAAAACTTCTGCAGATTAACCAGGTACTACTCTTCTGTTTGCGACTTCGCAATCATGTCATCCACGTACACTTCAATCTCTTTGTGCATCATGTCATGAAAGAGAGTCGGCATAACCCTCTGATAGGTAGCACCGGCATTCTTCAACCCAAATGGCATCACCTTATAGCAGAACGTGCCCCAAGGTGTAATGAATGTCGTCTTTTCCATGTCCTCTGGCGCCATCTTAATCTGATTATAGCCTGAGAATCCATCCATGAAAGAGAAAACCGAGGATTGAGCCGTATTATCAACCAATACATCAATATGAGGTAATGGGAAGTCATCTTTCGGACTGGCTCTGTTTAAATCCCGGTAATCGACACACATCCTGACTTTACCGTCCTTCTTCGGCACGGGAACAATGTTGGCCACCCACCGGGGATAAGTAGTTACTGACAGAAAACCTGCATCCAACTACTTCTGAACCTCTTCCTTGATCTTAACAACCATATTAGGACTAGTTCTCCGAAGCTTCTGCTTGACTGAAGGACAATCTTCCCTGAGAGGTAGCCTATGTACCACAATATCTGTATCCAACCCAGGCATATCTTGATACGACCAGGCGAATATCTCCACATATTCTCTCAGTATTTCAACCAGCCTTCTCTTGACATCTTCTTTCAAAGCGGCCCCGATCTTGATCTCTCTTCTGGCGTCCTCAGTACCCAGGTTAATAATCTCAAACTCCTCCTGATGAGGTTGGATAACCCTTTCCTCCTGCTTCAATAATCTGACCAGTTCTTTGGGGAGTTCACAATCTTCCTCACTCTCCTCTTCAGCTTGGTAGATGGGATTATTGAAATCATACTGAGCCATAACAGAACTGTTTATAGTGGAGTCCGTAAGATCGATTCTGCATGTTTAATGCTTTATTTTAGAAAAAAGAATTCAAGAAAGTCACAAAAACAAAAAACATTGCCGTTTTTATTTTTTTGAAAAATGAAAAACAAAACAGAAAGACAGGGATCACAAAATTGTTTGCAAAACGTCCTTTATTAATGATATCATTGAAAAACATGATGAGGCCCTACAATGAACCACTACGCCTTGGGAAAAACGTAGGGTTTTGTGCAAAATGAAAAAACAAAAGAAAATTACTCTGTTTGAAGAGTAACTTGGACCATTTGTGCTGCTGTCCAATTGTTGATCAACTCCCCTGGAGCGCACGGTCGGACCCAGTTGTTCAAATCATAGTCACTGTCATAGTCTTCACTACCGGCTGCAAAGACGTCACCATGATTCATCAGCCCAGCGCTGGTGAATGTACTCGGCCCTTTCTGCTCGCCCTGCTCCGCCTGCAGAGGTTGATACCCAATACCGAATTTGTCTTCTTTGACGGGCAGGTCCACCATCTTACCCCAGCCTTCTGCATTGCCCGAGTTGACAACCTCCATATCCTACTTGTATGATGCAATTGAGGCACTTGGCTTCTTCTGCTCAGCAAAAGCCACCCTCTCAAGAGCAACGGTCTCAAACGCCTGGCACAGAGTTTCATGGATCTCACCATCCACCTCCACATACTTGAAAGAGGATAAGTGACTCACAAGAATGTCCTCCTCGCCGCACACAGTCACAATCTGACCGTTCCATACATACTTCAGCTTCTGATGGAGAGTTGACGAAACTGCCCCAGCCGCATGTATCCAGGGACGCCCCAATAAGCAACTATATGCTGTCTGGATATCCATCACATAGAAGATAATATCAAATACCTCCGGGCCAATCTTCACTGGAAAGGTGACTTCACCGAAGACAGACCGTTTGGATCCATCAAATGCACGAACAATGAGATCGCTTGGAGTGAGGACAACCCCTTCAACATCAATCTTACTCAGAATCTTCTTGGGCAGCACATTCAAAGACGAGCCAGTATCCACCAACACATGTGACAATACTGCGCCTTTGCACTCCATAGTGATATGTAGAGCCTTGTTATGGTTGTGACCTTCAGGCGTCAGGTCCAAGTCTGTGAACCCTAAACCGTGCCTTGTACTGACATTAGCAATAACACCCTCCAACTGGTTGACAGAGATCTCTTGAGGCACGTAAGCCAAATTCAACATTTTTAGCAAGGCTTTACGGTGTGCCTCAGAGCACAACAATAGAGAAAGGATAGAAATTTTGGACGGAGTTTGATTCAGCTGATCTACAATCTTGTAGTCACTCTTCTTAATAATCTTCATAAACTCCTCCACATCTTTCTCAAACGACCCCTCAGGCGCTTCCTTCTGTACAGGTTCTTCCTCAACCACAACCTGCTTACCCTTTTCTTTGGCAAGAGCCTCAGCATTGTTGTCTCTCAAAGGCTATGGTGCGAACAGACGACCACTTCTAGTGAAGCCTCCCGGTCCCCCTACATTGTCCACTACTGGACCAACAGTCGCAGTAGCTCTACTTGGCACACCAATGGTCACCGGAGCCTGATTCACTGGCCTTGTCTGACTTTCTGCCCTTCGGTTGCTGCGGCAAGCATTATCATACTTCCACGACACAGCCCTACTATTCTCAACCAGTCTTCTACCAGAAGCAACAATAGTAGTGGGAGCACTGAGAATTACTGGAGCAGAAATGGTAACAGGAGTACCAACGATCACTGGTGCATTAACAGTCCTCTGGCCATGTCCCTCGGACGGTTTGAAATAAATGGTGACAGGTGACACCACCCCACAATATTTCACAGCCCGAGCAAACTGCAAACAACCCTCATCAATCAGACTCTGGATACCAACCCTCAACTTGTCACAACCATTCGCTGAATCAGCACAGTCTGGACAGCCCTTATCATAGCCCGGGAACACTCCCCCATCTAGCAGACGCTCTTTCACAACAAACAACGAGGTCTGAACATCTTCAACATTGACCACCAAGTCTTTAGCTTCTCCATCTACATTATTCACCCTATGCCCACCATGCTGAGGCATAGGATTATTCACAACATTAGGCACAGGAGCAAAATTGATTGTTTTGGCGTCAATTAAGTCCTGGACTTTATGATGTAAAGCCCGACAGTTCTCAATATGGTGCCCCGGTGCACCAGAATGGAAGTCACAACGAACGTTGGCATCATACCCAGGTGGTATCTTCGTCAACGGAGCCATTGTACGCAACTCAACAAACCCTAATCTGAGCAATTCGGGCAGCAATTCAGCATATGTCATAGGCAACGGGTCGAAACGGCGATCCGGCATTCTCTGTCTCGGCTGAAACGGGCGTTGCTATTGTTGTTGTTGTTGTTGTGGTGGTGGTGCTCTCTGTTGTTGCTGAGGTTGACGTTGAGGTGCTGGAATAGTCACAGCAGCAACCTGGCGATACTGGCCTCTGTTCATATTTCTTCTGTGTTGCACAACATTAGTCTCACCGTCCCTCCTACGGGGTGCCCCAGCAAATGGCTTCTTCGAAGATGAAGAACCAGCATCCTGAATCTTTCCAGCTTTAATGAGACTCTCTGTTCTCTCCCCACAAATCACTACATCAGAGAAACTACCGAATGGGCAACTCCCCATCCTGTCCATGAACACTCCTTGTAATGTTCCAATAAACATATCAGTCAACTCCCTCTCCAGCATAGGAGGTTGCACCCTTGCAGCTAATTCACGCCATCTCTAGGCGTACTCCTTGAAACTTTCTCCAGACTTCTAACATAGGCTTTGCAACTGAGTTCGGCTTGGAGCCATGTCCATATTATGCTTGTATTGCCTCAGAAAGGCTTCACCCAGATCCCTCCAACTTCTGATGGATTCTCTTTTCAGCTCCATGTACCAGTCCAAGGAAGCTCCAGACAAGCTATCTTGGAAAAAGTACATCGACATCTTTTCATCGTCAGTGTAGGCGGAGATCTTCCTGTACTAAGCCTGCACATGAGTGCGAGGACAAGAAGTGCCATTGTATTTGTCAAATGATGGCGCCTTGAACTTGTAAGGAATTCTCAGCCCATCAACTAAACGCATATTCGTCACGTCAAATCCCAAAGAGTTTTGACACTCCATGGCTCTGATCTTCTCAGCTAGGGCCTCAACTTTCCTGTCCCTCTCTTCAACTCTTCCAACCTCGTCTTCATCACTGAGCAAGGTAAACATGTCTTCCTGCCTGTCAACCAGTGGAGCAGGATGGCGCACTGGAGCACGAGTCATTCTAGCAATAACAGTCTCTACAACAAGAGACTGTCCGTTAATTCTGATTCCCCTCAATTCATCACCCACAGCATAATCATTGACGGGAGCAGCAGCAGCAGCATTGTCATTCACAGGGACACCCATTGGTGAAGCACGACTGGCAGGTGGGATCACAACTTCCTGTCTCTGGGCTAAGGCACGCAGCTCCTCTTGCCCTTGAACCACTCCTTGCATCATGGTCATGAATTGGGCCATGTTAGCCCTCATCTCTGCCAACTCAGCTTGCACTTGGTCCATGTTCCTCTGTTGATTCAGTCGGGTTGCGTATCGGTGCGGACGTTGATCAGCAATCCTGCCTAAAACAGGAACCAGAGTGAGAAGTCTCGATCAAGAACACCTGTAATGCAAAATGATATGTGTATGATGCTTATGATACGTATGATGCACATGATATGTTCACTTCTCAGGCATTCAAGAGCCTAATTTCTCTTTCAAGAGATGGCAACCTGCAATACAAACAACAAAGCAGCAACCTACACAGGAGTAAAGAGCACAAGGTGAAACATCAACAATCTCATCTATAGACATGAGCAACAAGGATCATACAGCAATATCCAAGCAAAGATCCAAATGATCGGAGTACAACAATGAATCCCATCCAACAAGCCTGGAGGTGATTCTCAACATAAACACCAGATACAATCTAAGAAAGATGTCCTCCAGGAATAAGAGTCTTCAGATACTGGCACTGGTCTATCAACAGGTCACATTCTGAACATTTTGGCAGAGGGGTGATCTTCTCTTTCAGTTGTCTTCTGAGCTCCACAATTTCTCCTCTAAACTGGCTCTCTGATGCATGTCTCAAGTCTACCTCCTTCTTCAATTGGATGTCTTTGTCTCTAAGCTGCTTTTCCAAGTCTCTTATCTTCTTCTGATAATTAGCTTCAGCTTTCTGCAACCTCAAACACTCACGGTGTTCTTCATTCAACAATGTCTCTAACTTTTCATAGGACCTTTTCTTACTCTTCAATTTGTTAGCATCTGCACCCTGCATGCCCTTGAGTTGATGAGCCAAGTTCAACTTGTCAGCTTTGGCCTTGTAAAGCTCCATCTGGGTATCTTGTTCCTTCTCTTTCAACCGATGATTCTCCATCAAGGCTTGTTTGTACTGCTCAGCAGGCACATTCTTCAGCAAGGATCAAAGGTGGTTGCTCTTGCAATGGCTCCATCCTATCATAGGGTAACAACAAAATCTCAACTCTCTTCTTGACCCACTCAATGTAGTCAGGCATAGCAATGGCAAACTTTTTCCCTAACACAACTCCATCCTTGACACCAATAGTCTTCCAAGCTCTTCCTACTTGCTCCAATCTAGCAGGGTCACTCCGCTTCTCAAAATACACACTCTCAGCTATCTCAGCGTCTAGTGGACTTCCACTCATCACAAACCCCAACCGACGAAGAGAAAGAACTGGGTTGTAATTGATGCAACCCTTAGTCCCTACGAGTGGCACATTACGAAACGCTCCACAACTCATGATGACATTACGCATATCCATCCGGTAAGATTGCCACCTGATATCATAGGAGGTAAGAGACATAATCCTCTGAGTCCATTTATGAGTGCTCTGAGCATCCACAAAAGGTCCACTGGTTGGCAAAAGGGACAAGAACCATCTGAGTAGTAAAGGGAGACAGCATCTGATAGCTCCACCCTTACCATGCATGCTGTGTATAGCATAATAAGTGTCAGCTAACAAGGTAGGAACTGGGTTTCCTCCAAGGAAAATAGTGACAGCAGCAAAGTCCACAAAATTAGGCATACTCGGGAACAACACAACTCCATAGATCATGATAGCCAACTGGGCATGAAAAGCTTCCCAATTTCCTCTCTTTGCTTCCTCCTTAGCTATCCTCACCAGATACTTCAACGACAAACCCACAACATCCCCACTAGACTTCCAATTGTCACTCACTTCTTTGATACTCAAATGAAGAGCTCTGGCAATGACTCTGAAATCAACCTCCTTTGGCACATCCAAGAAAGGAACCTGATATCTGATCAGGACATTCATCAGAACGGAGTACTCTTCAAGAGTGGGTGCTAACTGATAATCCTGGAAAGTGAAGCAACGGAGCTCGGGATCATAGAACCGTAGGAGAGTCTGCAACGGTACTGGATCTACCACCATCTTCAACAATGTCAACAAATCCCCATATCGATCAACAAACACCTTCTGATTACCGCCGGTCACAAGGTTGCTCAACTCTATCAAAGACGTCAATGGCTCACGATGAAAACTGTAGGTGCAAGTCTTCCTCTTCAACTCGGGAACGGCTGCCATCTCTCACAGTGAATAGACTCCTGAATGAACCTGAGAAATGATATGCATGAAGAGAAGAGCTTTTTTCTTTTCTCTTTTTTTTTTCTCTTTTTTTTTGCATTATTTTTTGAAAATAAACATGCTATGATGCAAATGATGCAATGACGACTGGCTGGCTATGTATCTCGGAGCACAGGTTCAAAGCTTTGGCTTGAATTCGGAACCACAAAGTCATCTGAGACCCACAATCATCTGAGACCCACACTTCTGAACCAATAGTCACCAACAAGAACCAAGAGTCACCAACAGAATATGGTCACCAACAGATCAAGTCACCAACTGTACCTGTACAATGATCATTCCCTCCCCACTCACGGGTGTCATCTAGTCCAGGGTAGGTCAAGAGAAACGCAGGATAAATAACACTTTCATAGAATATCATCATGTACACACCAGAGATGTATGTAACGATAATACCCCATCAGAGTCTGAACTGCTCGTGATATCATGTTCCGCTAAGTGGCGCAATACCACCCGCTTCCCATGAATCACTCTATCCTTGGTGTCCTAGAGTTCACTCATAGCCTGGGTATTGGGCCTTTTACCTCTTGTAACTCCCACCCCACAGAGAGACAAACAGCCAGCACAAATGAAAGTATGATGAATGCAAACATAAATGCATACATAAATACAAACATAAATGCACAGCATAATCATAAATGCAATAAATAAAACAGCAAAAGCAACCAACCCTATCCTAAAGAGTGCTAGGATTGACTCGCTTAGGGAAGATGGACCAGCAAGAGGTCAACTTCTCAGAGAATCCCCAGCAGAGTCGCCAGCTGTCACATTACGCGAAAAACCGACGGGAAAAAGAAACAACAGAGTCGCCATCGTGCGTTATTTATCCTAAAAGAGGGAAAGGAAACGCTCGAAGTAAACCTGGAAAGGAAATGGTCTCGCGACCAGAGAAAGATGGGATCGGGAGTCGGTTATGCGAAGGGAAGGTATTAGCACCCCTACGCATCCGTCGTACTCGACGGGATCCACGCTCAAAAGAAAGGATAAGGTTGCTAGAAACTGCTCACAAACTGCGCACACACTGGAAACAAACACAGAAGAGACGGTGGAAGCGGACTCGACAGGATATCACATCCTGGTCCCACGTAGTCTGTCAGACACAGACATCAGAGTCGACGTAGTTTGGGACAGGGGAACCGTGCTCGCTAGGATGTCGCATCCTATGCATACGTATCTTCTCTGACCGGAGAAGAATCAGAGCACTCGTAGCTCGGCTAACGCACGCCAAACAAAACACAAACAGGAAACCGACTGCCAATCGCTGGACTTACGTCAAACTCCACACAAACAGGCCAACATGGAAACCGAATGCCAATCACTAGACTTACATCAGACTCCGAACCAACAAACACACACGGGAAACCAACTGCCAATCGCTGGACTTATGTCAGACTCCAACACAACACCAACCAGACACAGGAAACCGACTGCCAATCGCTGGACTTACGTCAGACTCCTAACACAACACAAAGGGGTTGAAAAAGCAAAAGGTTGCCCAGAGAGATCAGCTCATCTCCTGCCTACGTACCTCATCTGGTATGAGGATTAGGGCGACGTAGTTCCCCTTAACAGGGAAAGAACTTCTAACCTAACTAGAGACAAAGGAAGATAACAGACTACTAGGGAGACTACGACTCGAGCCTAGAAGTTGTCATGCATACGATCCCTATGTTGAGGTTTCTATCCTAACTTGCACAGGAAGCAAGCTAGCCTAAACAGCACAATCAATCACAAGCATAAAAGCAAGCACACACACTATATGCAAACAGATGGCTCATACAAGGCTAGGCTTTAGTCAAGGGGTCATGTCAACCTCGACAAACAAGCCAACTGGAATGGGGTGTGGTTAGCTCTTAACCCTAACATTGAGAGCTAGGGTGAAGCAGATGAAATGGGAGGTGAGGGTAAGACCTCACAGCTCTTATCCCTGGCTTGGGAGAGCTTTAGACAAATGAACGTGTGGGAGTCCAGAATGTGGGACTCTTCTCCACATGACTGACACAACAGGATCTTGGGTTTTGATTCAAAGTGCATCAACACAATGGTGTGAGCAGGATGAATGACTCAACTGAATAGCAGGGGATGGATTGCACAACCGTTGTATCTGCCAATGCCTCTTCACTTAGGAGGTCTTTGAATGTACAAGGCACAAAGATAAACAATCACAAACATTGCCTTTTAAGGAGGGCTTCAGACAGGTGCCTACCAATAACAGTAGGTCTTCCAGACTACATGAAGATCAAGGAGTTATACCTCAGTGGTATGCAAACCACAAGCAATGCCAAGCAAGTTCATATGAACTTAAAGCAACTTAGGTACCTGTGGAAACATCTAAACCAATCAGTACAAAACTCAGACAACAGTCAATAGTCAAAGTCAAACAAACAGATAAATCCAATCAGGCAACAATGGTGCAAGGCATAAGGCAAACACAAATGAATTCTCATCAAGGCCTACAAAACAAGCAAATGTTAGCAAATAACAACAAATGATCAAGCTTAAATGAAGGATCCACTCCAATCATGGAAATGTACACTTGAACCTGAAATTCACAACCCAAATGGTAAGTCCAAACCACTAGGTCAAAGCCTAGGGTCAAAAGAGGATCAAAAATCCAAAACAGAAGCTCAAACTTAACATGAATCATGTTTACTCAATCAAGAACAAGTCCTAAAAAGGACCAAAGCAAAATCAATAAGCAAGTTCATGTAACAAGCAAGAGAAGTCAATGACCAATTCAAGGCACACATTTGAACCTCATGAAGTAAAATTCCCAATCAAAACAGAAATGATTCAAATAAATTTGGAAAAACTCATGAGTAATCAAGACATCTAACATGATCATCACACAAAAAATCAGAATAATTAGAGGTCATTTGGCATGGAAATCACATTGTACAATTTGGACAATCAAATGTGTGACACAAATTGTCACACCATGTTAACACAAGCACAAAACATAATTGGTACATGAGAAAAATGTCAAACTAAAGCCAAAATGTCTATCAATGTGTCTATAATCAGCATGCAAAATTTCAAGTTCATTGGATTCAAATCAAGCATTTCACAAAGGAAAGAGTAAGGCAATGTCATAAATGGATACATGTTCAATCATCCTAGAACAAATTAATTTTTCAGCCAAGCACAACTTGCAAATTCATGATCATAAAAAACAAGACATTCTAAGGAGCATTTTGCAAAAAATTGGGATTGAATTGGATGATTTTTCAATTTTATATGATTTTATGAAGTTTGGGAAAAATTTGAAGTCAAAACATGAACAAGCATGGCAAAATGTGTGAAAATCATGAAGCATTTTGAACAGATGGACTCGGTGGGACTCGAACCCTGGCTAGATTCAAATTTTGTGCGCCTCACCAAAATGACATCATTTTGGTTTAAAACCCTAAGCCTGGCAAACATTTCCAGAATTCGTAGCTAAATCCAGAATTTCGTAGCAAAACATGAATAAACCGTAGCTAATCTGGAAAAACACATGATCTTCATCTTCTTCCTCTTGAAGACGATGAACTTCAAGAACAAATTTCCAGTTTTTCCAAAAACATTCCAGAAATCATCAAAAATTACACCATTCAAATCCTCGTTTCATGTACATGAAAGATCCACAATCAAATCATGCTAAAACATCATAACAAGCTTGAATCGAAGAAAATCAAAATTGACAGCAAACCTTCAAACACACATATCTTCATGAATAATGCACCATTTCAATCAATTTTTCTATCAGAATCATCACCAAGCAAAGATCTACACAAATATCATAATGAATTCAAGAATAAGTGAGATCGAAACTTGACCTCTTGAAGAACAGCAAGTGGAAACTCGTTCTACAAGGCTCAGCAATGGTCCAAAACTCTTCTACAATGCTTGTTGAGATGATTAATAGAGAGATTGAAGCTCAAACACGCACGAATCCAGTTGAATTTGAAAATTCCATTAATGCTTCAAGCTTCATGTATGGTCAAGTATGGCATGAATTCCTCCAAATCCACGTTCAAATCTCCTCAGAAACACTTCATGATCATGATTCCAACAAGAGAAATAGTCTTTGTGTGAGAAAATTGGAAGTTCTTGGTGAGAGAAAAATTTGATTGATTTCAAGATCTAGATCTGAAAACTGTTGTTAATGGCAAATGCAGTTGTGATTATCCTTATATATGTCCTGTTAATGATTCTGAAAACATGCTTAAGCCAAAACTAAATGGGATTAACCAATTACAAGGTGTATGAGAAAATTGGATTTTCACCTCATGCATGGAATGCATGCGTGAACAGTGCCCAAAGCTGGCCCAAATCCTCTTATAATAGCCCATGCACACTTTGGAATTGGTATTTCATGCATATGATCAACCAAATTGATTTTAGTAATTTTCCTTCAAAAAACTTCATGAATGAACATATGATCATGCAAAGGAATTTCATGCCATGTAATGAGATATTTGGAAAGTGCATGTCATGATGAACAAAATGCAAAAAGAACCACCAAAATTGGAGTCTTGGTTCAAAAGATATGGCCATTTGAAACTTTTAAGCACACTTTGCCATGATTGGATCATAACTCCTCAACCACACATCATAAATCCATGATCTTGGACTTTTTGGAAATGGGAGAGAAAGATATTCAACTCGCATGTTAGACCAAATTTCATTTGAAGCGTTTTTGATGATGTAACATTGAGTTGAAGTTGGTCCAAAACCTTTCCATTTTTGGAAATTTCAAATTATGGGTCACTTTCTATTTTGGGAAATTTTTGACTTGACTTCAAATTCTTCAATGTGAGTGTTTGAAATGTCAAATGAGACTTGTTTGAACATGAATGAAGTATCCCTAATCACTTCCCACCTCCAAATCCACAGTTGACTTTGCAGTTGACTTTTATGGGCCTCAGATGACTTGGACATGCACTGATGCATCTGAGCCTTCAACACTTGGCCAAGTTGCTTCAAAATGATCCTTGGGTCATGTGAGCTCATTGGAACCACCATAGGGCTTTCATCTCATGGAAATGCTTGGTCTCTTGCACAGTTGAATCTCCTGACCAGTCTTGACTGATAATATGCAATGGACTATGCAATGTGAATGCAATGTGAATGCAATGTTAAAGACCTAAAAAATGAAAATGTATGTACAAATGGGAGGTGCAAATTTGAGGTGCTACACCCATGCAAAGAAAATCGGAGCATCTCATGCCAATCCTTATACGTGACAACCATCTTCTGGATAATCTTCTTGATGTTCTTGTTCGCAACTTCAACAACCCTATTCATCTTAGGTCTGTAGGGAGAAGAATTATGATGTGCAATCTTGAAGTCTTTGCAAAGAGCTTCCACCATATTGTTATTCAAGTTCGATCCATTATCAGTAAAGATCTTACTTGACACACCATAACGACATATGATCTGATTCTTGATAAATCTTACAATAACTTGCTTGGTTACATTTGCATACGATGTCGCTTCAACCGATTTTGTGAAGTAGTCAATTGCCACCAAAATGAAACGATGTCCATTCGAAGCTTTGGGTTCAATCATCCCAATCATATCAATTCCCCACATGGAGAAGGGCCATTGGAGAGAGATAACATTCAATAGTGTCGGAGGAATATGAATCTTATCAGCATAGATTTGACACTTGCGGCACTTCTTCACAAATTCGCAACAGCCAGATTCCATTGTCAGCCAATAGTAACCTGCTCGCAACATCTTCTTCGCCATTGCATGTCCATTGGAATGAGTACCAAAGGAACCTTCATGCACTTCGGTCATCAACAAGTCTGCTTCGTGTCTATCCACGCATCTGAGCAAAACCATGTCGAAGTTTCTCTTGTACAGTACATCACCATTCAAGTAGAAATTACCGGCTAATCTTCTCAAAGTCTTCTTATCTTTCAAACATGCCCCGGGCGGGTAAATCTGACTTTGGAGGAAACACTTGATGTCATAATACCACGACTTCTCATCTTTACTTTCTTCAACATCAAACACATGAGATGTCCTATCAAGACGCATCACAGACAAATTGGGAACTTCATTCCATTATTTTACTACAATCATTGATGCCAATGTTGCAAAAGCGTCTGCCATCCGATTCTCATCTCGAAGGATATGATGAAACTCAACCTTTATAAAGAAGGTTGAAATCCTCCTCTCATAATCTCTATACGGTATCAAACCGGGTTGATTAGTCTCCCATTATTCTTTAATTTGATTCATAACCAAATCCGAATCACCGAAGACATCCAAATACTTGATTATGAGATTCATGGCCTCTTCAAGCCCCATAATGCAAGCTTCATATTCTGCCATGTTGTTTGTACACTTGAAAGTCAATCTGGCTGTAAATCGTAGATGCGTTCCTTGAGGAGTAATAATCATTTCCCCAATGCCATTTGCATATTGATTAACATCTCCATCAAATACCATGCCCCAGCGGGAACCAGGTTCTAGCCCTTCTTCAAGCAATGGTTCATCGCAATCTTTCATTTTCAAGTACAAAGTCTCTTCATCAGGAAAATCATATTGTACTGACTGGTAATCTTCAATTGGTTGGTGAGCCAAATGGTCATCCAAGATACTATCTTTGATCGCTTTCTGAGATCGGTATTCTATATCATACTCTGCTAACAACATCTGCCAACGGGCAATCCTCCCAGTTAAAGTAGGATTCTCAAATATATACTTGGTTGGATCCATTTTGGATATCAACCAAGTTGCATTATTCAACATATATTGACGTAGATGCTTAGCAGCCCAAGCCAATGCGCAACAGGTTTTCTCAAGCATTGAATACCGAGTCTCACAGTCGGTGAATTTCTTACTAAGCTAATAGATTGCAAATTCTTTCTTCCCAGTCTCATCTTGCTGCCAAGAACACAACCCATACTATCTTCTAGCACAGCCAAATATATGATCAACGGTCTTCCTTCAACAGGTGGAGACAAAATCGGAGGCTCAAGCAGATATTCTTTGATACTGTCAAAAGCTTTCTGGCAGTCTTCGGTCCAATCCCAAGACCGATCTTTCCGAAGAAACTTGAATATAGGCGCACATGTGGCAGTCATGTTGGAAATGAATATGGAAATATAATTTAAGCGGCCGAGAAAACCTCTGACTTGCTTCTCAGTTTTGGGCGCAGGCATCTCTTGTATTACTTTGACCTTGGCAGGATTAACTTCAATACCCTTCTCACTGACAATAAAGCCCAACAACTTACCAGAACGAACACCAAAAGTACACTTATTGGGATTCAAGCGGAGTTTATACTTCCTCAAATGCTGGAATAACTTCAACAAATGCTCAACATGTTCCTCTTCATCAATTGATTTATCAATCATGTCATCGACATATACTTCAATCTCTTTATGCATCATATCATGAAAAAGAGTAGTCATTGCTCTTTGGTAAGTTGCACCAGCATTCTTTAGTCCGAAAGGCATCACTCTATAACAGAATGTTCCCCAGGGTGTAATGAATATGGTCTTCTCCATATCCTCGAGTGCCATCTTAATCTGATTATATCCGGAAAATCCATCCATAAACGAAAAGACTTTGAATTTAGCAGTATTATCTACCAACATATCAATGTGCGGCAGAGGGAAATCATCTTTCGGATTGGCTTTATTCAAATCTCTATAGTCAACACACATGCAGACTTTTCCATCTTTCTTTGGCACGGGCACAATATTGGCCACCCATTGCAGATACTCAGCAGTTACAAGGAAACCGACATCAATCTGCTTCTGGACTTCCTCTTTGATCTTCACTGCCATATCAGGATGCGTTCTTCTCAACTTCTGCTTGACTGGCGGGCATTCTGGCTTCAACGGCAATCTATGCTTCACAATATCATAATCCAATCCAGGCATGTCTTGATAGGACCAAGCAAACACATCTGAATACTATCAAAGAAGACCAATCAACCCCTTCTTATCCTTTGGACACAGTCGGAACCCAAGTTGACAAGCTCAATCTGCTCTTCAGACGGCTGAATAATCTTCTCATCTTGGTCAAGAAGACGAGACAATTCATCACTCACTTCTACATCACTTTCCTCCTCGGCCTCAAACACAGGGAATTCAAAATTTGAAGAAGGAGAAGGATCATTGTATTCAATGAGGTTAGGAACCAACCTGCATAATGATTTGATATTTTGATTTTAGAGAAGTGAACTTGTGAGCAAATATTATGCATATGGACAATTATATTATTTATATATGTTTTTTGTGATTACCATTTTCAGAAATAAGCAAAAAGTAAAAACAAACATCAAAGATGTGGATGAATAGAATTAATTTTATTGATGATCAATTTAAAATGCCCAAAAATGTTCACTTCTCCCTTAGGCATAGGAGACGAATTGTTTAAAATATAAAAGCAATTACTTAGATCGATGCAAAATAACAGGAATATCAACAACAGTCTAATTGTTGCATGTCTGTCCGTGCATCACAAAGTTGGTGTAGTCTTCCTCTTCATTATCCTCTAGCACAGCAGCTAAGTGTTGTTCATTCCCATGAATGAACCCTCCGCTATGGAAACTGAGTTGCATCTCTTTAGATCTAACGGTTGACGAGCCCTTCTGGAACCCCAAACCGGTTCTTCCCTTGTTGTCGGCGACCTCTACCACACACCCCACTGATCAATAGGACCTTCTTCATTAATCTTCTGGGCATCTTTCAGAGAGGACATAGGTGCCCCAACTCTCTTCTCAGCAGCAATAGATAAGGCTTGGAATGGAGTTCCAACCTCATCCTCAGCTTTTACATATGAGAAAGGTGATAGATGGCTGACCAACAGTGCTTTCTCACCTCCCACAATCACCAACTTGCCATTCTTGACAAATTTGAGCTTCTGGTGCAGAGTGGAAGTAACAACCCCTGCCTCGTGAGTCCATGGCCTTCCCAACAAATAGCTATAGGCCGGGTAAATACCCATTACCTGCAAAGTAATCTGAAAATCACTTAGACCTATCTTGACTAGAAGGTCAACTTCTCTAATGACAATCTTGCGAGAGCCATCGAAGGCTTTGACAATTACTCCACTATACCTCATGGGAGCTCCCTGATACGATAACTTTGACAATGTTGACTTTGGAAGCACATTAAGTGACGACGTAGTGTCAACTAGCACGTTTGACAAAGCATCTTCTTTGCAATTCTTCGAAATATGCAAAGCCAGATTTTGATTCCTTCCCTCCTCAGGGAGTTCTTCATCGCAAAAGCTCAAATTGTTGCATGAAGTGATGTTAGCTACAATATGATCAAATTGAGCCACAGTAACATCTTGCTCCACGTATGCCTATTCAAGAACTCCCTGGAGTGCTTCTCTGTGCGCTTCAGAAGTTAAAAGCAGAGACAACACGGAAATCTTAGAGGGGGTTTGGAGCAACTGCTCAACCACATTGAATTCACTCCTTTTGATCAGTTGGAGCACCTCATGATTATCACTATTGGCTTTCAAATTGATGGATTCAACAGACATATCTCTTGAACAGCCCACAGGATCTACACTAGGCACCTTCGCCTTATTACCAACAATCAAATCTTCCTTATTCTCCGAAATCACTGGTCCAAAAACTCGACCACTGCGGGTCACCTTCGTAACATCTGCAATGCTTACCACTGAATTGGTCGTAGGCAACGGAACCTCTTGACCTTTCTCTATCATCATAACATTGTATTGGTACGGTACATCCTTATCAGATGCATACGTGACTGGGCCCGCCAACCGTATTACCAACGGCGAAACTGATCTATTACTGACGTTCTTGCTGATATCATACTGAATCACCAACCGCTTTGGTTGCTTGAAAACGCGAATGATGACATTAACATCGTCATCTATATGACGAGATTGAACAATCTGGATCATGTCTTCATCCATCAGACACTGGATGTCCCTTTTCACGATAACACATCCTCTTGGGTTCACACTACAAATATCACAACCTTCGTGATCATGTTCACAGTCACTCACCAAACAGATATCTTTGTGCATCTGCACCAAAGACCTTCGGATAAATCGGACGTCAAAAACTTTGAATTCACCTGGACAGCCATCCACCATGTTCACTGAAGAATTCCCATGAGCGGGCAAAGGATTAGCTTTCACATTAGGTGCGCGGTCTTCAAAAGACACCATGCCACTCTTCATAAGGTTTTGCACCTCGTACTTCAGCTGATAACCGTTCTCAATGTCGTGCCCAGGTGCACCCTGGTGAAAAGCACAACGAAGTTTGGGTTTATACCACCAAGGAAGTGGTTCTGGGATCTGCGGTGGATCCCTCGGTTGAATCAAATTCTTGAGGACTAAAGGTGGGTACAACTCGACATATGACATAGGAATTGGGTCGAAAGAGACCTTCTTCCTCTCAAAATTCTGTTGTTGGTGATGATTGTTATTGGAATTGTTCTTATTGTAGGTGTTCATTCTTTGTTGCGGTGGTTGTTGTTGAAGTTGATTTTGATATTGATGTTCTTGTTGTTGTTGAATTGGTATTGTTTGCTGATTTGAGAATACTAGAATGATGGATGATAATTGATGATGATGGTGTTGACGGGGTGGTAGATTCCTTCTGGTTTGAGGCCTCCTCTGCCTCCCACTACTTATTGCATTTGTTTCATTATCTTTCCTCTTACTGAAATTGCTCTCATATTTCCTGCTAGTTAAAACCTCCTCTTTCGACAATCGTCCTTGACGGACCCCCTCTTCAAGTATCATCCCCATGTTTACCATTTCGGTAAAATCACTGGGGGCACTGGCGATCATACGTTCATAGTAAAATGAACTCAGGGTTTTGAGAAAGATTTTCGTCATCTCCTTCTCCTCCAAAGGAGGAGTGATCTGGGCAGCCAACTCCCTCCAACGCTGGGCGTACTCCTTGAATATCTCCTTATCCTTCTGAGACATGGACCTCAGCTGGTCTCTATCTGGTGCCATATCCATGTTGTATCTATACTGTTTCACGAAAGCCTCTCCTAGATCATTGAAAGTGTGGATGCTTGCACTATCTAGCCCCATACACCAACGGAGTGCAGCACCTGTCAGGTTGTCCTGGAAGTAGTGAATCAGCAGTTGATCATTATCAGTCTAGGTTGACATCTTGCGGGCATACATCACAAGATGACTGAGTGGACAAGAGTTCTCTTTATACTTCTCAAAGTCAGGCACTTTGAATTTCACAGGGATTTTGACATTGGGCACTAAGCATGTTGGTTCTAAGTGTTGGCAGCAATTTTGATAAAAAGGACATGGAAAACCTGATTTGATACACAAGAAATAACAAACGAAATATTGAGAAAGAATAAGGGTTTTAGTCTTGTATGGTCGTGTGAATTGTAAGCCATTCAATTCATCCATAGATGATTGAATTGGTCTGGTTTTTGAGTTGTAATTTGTCACTCTAATCTTTGAAGCATGAGTGTGTTTCTACTTGATTGAAGCTTTTAAGTAAGATCAAGTATGTGTCTTTGAAGAGTCTCTTCGTTTCATTATAATTCTTGTTTTATATCACTGCTATGATTGAGGGGGAGTGGGTAGATCTCATATCTAAGAGTTCTTAGGTAGAGGTCACATGGGTAGAGATTAGGTGAAAAGACTGTAACTTGAGGTTGTTTACTAAGAGTCTTTGAACTGATTCTATTTAGTGGATTTCCTTCCTGGCTTGGTAGCCCCCAGACATAGGTGAGTTTGCACCGAACTGGGTTAACAATTGCTTGTGTCTCTTGCATTACTGTTCTTTATCTTTTATCCTATTTGTATTGTTCAGATATTAGTGTCGTGACATTACCTTCGACATCTTATATCTTATACCAGAATTTCAATTGGTATCAGAGCAGGCATCCTGCTCTGGTTCTAGGTGAGATCTAGGGACGTTACTTTCTAGTACTATGGAAAGAGATGGAGGATCTGTTCACAGACCATCTATTCTGGATGGATCCAACTATGACTACTGGAAACCTCGAATGGTAGCCTTCCTAAAATCTCTGGATAATAAGGCTTGGATGGCTATTTTAACAGGCTGGGAACATCCAGTTATTACTAAGGATGGAGAAGCTACAACTGATAAGAAGGCTGAAGAACAATGGACCAAGGAGGAGGATGATTTAGCCCTTGGGAACTCTAAAGTATTGAATTCTATATTAAATGGAGTAGATAAGAATATCTTCAGATTGGTAAACAATTGTGAGGTGGCTAAAGATGCTTGGGACATTCTCAAAACCACTCATGAAGGCACCTCTAGAGTGAAGATGTCTAGACTGCAGCTGCTCACTACAAAGTTTGAAAATTTAAGGATGAAAGAAGATGAAAATATTCATGAATTTCATATGAATATCCTTGAAATTGCTAATGTTTCAGGAGCCTTGGGTGAGAAGATGTCAGATGAAAAATTAGTGAGGAAAATACTCAGGTCACTCCCTAAGAGATTTGCCATGAAAGTGACATCCATAGAAGAGTCTCAAGACATTTCCAATATGAGAGTTGATGAGCTAATTGGATCCCTCCAAACATTTGAGATGGGAATGTATGATGGATCTGAAAAGAAAGTCAAAAGCATAGCCTTCATGTCAAACACTGAGGAGAAAGAGGAGGAAAATGGTCAAGATATTGTTGAAGAACTAGAAAATGATATAGCAATGCTGGGAAGACAGTTCAACAGACTTCTGAAAAAGATGGATGTAAGGTCTATGGATAATATCAAGAACATCTCATCTGACATCAGTAAATCCAATAATGCTGGAAGAAGAACAAGATCAGATGAAAAGCCCAAAGAAGGAAAAGGAGTTTAGTGCCATGAATGTGATGGGTATGGACACATTAGAACTGAATGTGAAACCTACCTCAAGAAACAAAAGAGGAGTCTTGCTGCCACTTAGTCTGATGAAATTGAAATAGAAGAGTCTGCAAATCTTGTGACTGCCTTGACTGGAAGATGGGGTTCTGATGAAGACTCAAGTGATGATGAAGTGACCTTTGACAATTTGGCCACTACCTACAGAAAGTTGTGTCATAGAAGTGCAGAGGTGTGTCAATAAGTTGAAATTCAGAAGAAGGTGATAACGCAACTGGAGAATGAGAAGGTAGAACGCTTGGAAACCATCTCTAAATTAAAAACTGAATCAGTGCTTCTGAATTCCAAACTAGATGAGATGACAAAGTATGTCAGGATGTTAAACAATGGATCTGAAACCTTAGACAAAATTCTCCAGACTGGACAAACGACAGGAGACAAGTTTGGCATTGGGTTCAATGAATCTAAACCTGAGTGCAGCCACACTGGTAGCAAATCTAAACCCAAGTGCAGTCACACTGGTAGAAAACCAGAGATGTCACATCATATGTCACAACATCATAAAGGAAGACAGCAGAAGGGGAAATATCAAAGATGGAGATGTCATTACTGTGGAAAATATGGCCACATAAAACCATTTTGCTATAAGTTGTATGGCTATCCTAGTCCTGCTCATCATCAAACTAGACCTAAACATCACATACCTGTCAACAGAAAATAATGGGTTCCTAGGACTGGTGTTACAAGCCTGATAGCTCACATTTCCTTCAGAGTTTCAGCCAAAGAAGACTGGTATTTTGACAGTGGGTGTTCCAGAAACATGACTGGAAACAAAAACCTGCTAACTGGCCTTCATCCTCATACCACTAGCTATGTAACCTTTGGTGATGGAGCAAAGGGTGAAATCAAGGGAATTGGTAAGCTTAATTTCCCTGGAGTTCCTAATCTTGACAATGTCCTACTTGTAAAGGGACTGACTGCAAACCTAATAAGCATTAGTCAACTATGTGACCAAGGTTTAACTGTAAACTTCACAAAATATGAATGTCTGATTACTAATAAAGAAAATGAAGTGATCATGAAAGGAGTTAGGTCTAAGGACAACTACTATATGTGGAGTTCTCAAGAAACGGGTTACTCTTCAATGTGTTCTCTAGCCAAAGAAGAAGAAGTGAAGATATGGCATCAAAAGGGCCATCTGCATCTTAAAGGAATGAAGAGGATTATATCTGTTGAAGCTATTAGAGGAATTCCCAACTTGAAGATTGATGAAGGAAGAATTTGTGGAGAATGTAATACTGGAAAACAGACAAAGATGTCACATCAGAAGCTCAGACATGACACCACTTCCAGAGTGCTGGAACTTCTCCATATGGATTTGATGGGTCCCATGCAGGTGGAAAGTCTTGGTGGGAAGAAGTATGCTTATGTAGTTGTGGATGACTTCTCCAGATACACCTGGGTTAATTTTATAAGAGAAAAATCTGATGTATTTGAAGTTTTCAAAGATCTTTGTCTAAGACCTCAAAGAGAAAAGGAAAGTCAAGTTATTAAAATCAGAAGTTATCATGGGAAGGAATTTGAAAACATCAAATTTGCTGAATTTTATGCATCAGAAGGAATCAGTCATGAGTTCTCATCTCCCATTACTCCCTATCAAAATGGTGTGGTAGAAAGGAAAAATAGAACCCTCCAAGAATCAGCCAGAGTTATGATTCATGCCAAGAAATTGCCCTACCACTTTTGGGTTGAAGCTATGAACATAACCTGTTATGTTCACAACAGAGTAACCTTGAAAGGAACTCCTACTACCTTATATGAAGTCTGGAAAGGGAGAAGACCCACAGTCAAATACTTCCATGTGTTTGGTAGTAAATTCTATATCCTGACTGATTGTGAACAAAGAAGGAAGATTGATCCCAAAAGTGATGAATGAATATTTCTGGGCTACTCAACAAAAGCAGGACTTATAGAGTCTTCAATTCCAGAACAAAAGTAATGATGGAATCTATCAATGTTGTGGTTGATGATCAACAGACTGATGTCACAGTCGATGTTGAGACATCTCTAACTGATCCCCCAGCTGATGTCTCAGACAAAAATAATGAGAGTGAACCTCCTCAAGCTGAACCTAAAGATGACAAAATCAACAAGGGACCCTCCATCAGAATTCAGAAGGATCATCCCAAAGATCTCATTATAGGAGACCCAAATAAAGGGGTCACAACTAGATCAAGGGAAGTGATCTCACATGGTTGCTTTGTGTCCAAGATTGAGCCTAGGAATCTCAAGGAAGCCTTGACTGACGAGTTCCGGATCAATGCCATGTAGGAGGAGTTAGGCCAATTCAAGAGGAATGAAGTATGGGAACTGGTTCCTAGACCTGAAGGAGTAAATATCATAGGTACAAAGTGGGTGTATAAGAATAAATCTGATGAACAAGGGGTGGTTACTAAAAACAAAGCAAGATTAGTAGCACAAGGATATACTCAAGTTGAAGGAGTGGATTTTGATGAAACATTTGCCCCTGTAGCTCGCCTTGAGTCCATTAGACTATTGCTTGGAGTGGCATGTATTCTGAAGTTCAAACTGTTCCAAATGGATGTAAAAAGTGAATTCTTGAATGGCTACTTAAATGAGGAAGTATATGTTGAACAACCTAAAGGATTCACAGATCCAAATCTTCCAAAGCATGTGTATATATTTAAGAAAGCCCTCTATGGTTTGAAACAAGCTCCTAGGGCTTGGTATGAGAGACTCATTGTGTTCCTCGCTAACAATGGATACAGGAAGGGAGGTATTGACAAGACCCTATTTATGAAGAATGAAGGAGGAAAGCTCATGGTGGCTCAAATATATGTTGATGATATTGTGTTTGGTGGGATGTCAGATAAGATGGTCGAATATTTTGTTAGACAAATGCAGCTTGAGTTTGAGATGAGCCTTGTTGGAGAGCTGGCCTATTTTCTTGGGCTACAAGTCAAGCAGATGGAAGATTCTATCTTTCTATCTCAGAGCAAATACGCCAAAAACATTGTTAAGAAGTTTGGCATGGAGAATGCAAGTCATAAAAGAACACTTGCTCCTACACATTTGAAAGTCTCCAAATATGAAAATGGTGTTAGTGTAGATCAAAGTCTATACAGAAGCACGATAGGAAGTCTGCTATATCTCACAGCAAGCAGACCTGACATTGCATTTGCTGTAGGTGTTTGTGCTAGATATCAAGCTGAACCAAAAGTAAGTCACATAAACCAAGTGAAGAGAATATTGAAATATGTCAATGGCACCAGTGACTATGGGATGTTATATACTCATGGATCTAGATCTATGCTGACTGGTTACTGTGATGCTGTCTAGGCTGGAAGTGTTGATGATAGGAAAATCACATTAAGAGGATGTTTCTTCTTAGGAAACAACCTGATATCATGGTTTAGTAAGAAACAAAATTGTGTGTCCTTATCCACTACTGAAGCTGAATATATAGCAACTGGGAGTAGTTGTTCTCAACTGGTTTGGATGAAACAAATGTTGACTGAATACAATTTCACACAAGATGTCATGACATTGTACTGTGACAACTTGAGTGCTATAAATATTTCCAAGAATCCTATTCAACACAGCAGGACAAAGCACATTGATATTCGCCATCACTTTATTAGAGAACTAGTGGAAGAGAAAATCATAGCCTTGGAGCATGTTACTACTGAAATGCAATTAGCTGACATATTTACAAAGGCTTTGGATGCTAATCAATTTGAATGTTTAAGAGGGAAATTAGGGATTTGTATCCATGAGAATTTATAGTAATTAATTTGGAGTGGAAAAGGTAATAAAAATATTGTCTGCCCACTTAAAAGAAAGTGCCCCATTTATGGTAAATCATTACCTAGTATTGGAACTACCATCTATACCATTTTCACACGCAACCTCAGCATAACCACTTCCATCTTCATCAAAATGTATCAACCATCTCTGCTATGGCAACAAAAATTATTTCACAAGCTCAACAGGATGTCACAACATCTGTCATCTTCTGGTTCTAAACCTACTCACAAAGCAAGAACACCATCCATGGATTTTCTGGATGAAGTCATTTTGGAAGTGATTCCTCTATCAGTCATCCCAGGCGACGCCCCTGGTCCATCTTCCACTGCAGGAAACACTCAAGATAACAGTTCTGATAACCCTCCCTCTAAGGATGACATGCATTATACTGATCGTGTCATTAGGAATCTGGTCACGAGGATCCTAAATAAAGGACACTCAGTCAAGGGAGTTTTGACTCCTCTATCTAGAAGGGACCCCTCACCTGAGGTGGAACCTCACAATGAGAAAGATGACGATTCATCTAGGTCAGAGAAAGATATTACTGCTGAGGGACTGTGTTCTTTAGGGAAAACCTTGCCTAGTAAGAAACATGTAGATGCTTCTCAGTCTAAGAAGCATGACTCTCCTGAGAAGGTGATTGATTTGGAAGAAGAGAGATCATATGATGAAGATGAAAGCTTACTTCATCACTTGGAGCCAAGGGTTTCAAAGAGAATGAACACAGGAAAGGAAGGTCAGTGGCTGAGATAATGACAACCAGAACTAGTAAGAAGGCTATTGCTGTAGGTCCTTCAAAGTCATGGAGTAAAGTGGAGGTCAAGAAGAGAAAGGTCAGAGAAAGTTCTGAGTCAAAGGATGATGTTGAAGACGATGTCCCAGATATCTCTCCTGCCAAAAAGCAAACTGCTAGAAAATCCCCTGCCAAGGTTCCTGCTGTGCATTTGGATAATATTTCCTTCCATCTGGAAGATGGAGCAGCCAAGTGGAAATTTGTTATATAGTGGAGAGTAGCTGTGGAAAGGGAACTAGGAAAGGATGTTGTGGAAGTGAAGGAGGTTATGGATTTGATCAAGTCTACTGGTTTAATGAAAACAGTTAGTGCATTACCCCAATGTTTTGAAGGTCTTCTTAAGGAGTTTGTGGTGAACATCCCGGAGGATATTGGTGACAAGAACAGTAAAGAATTTTGCAAAGTGTTTGTTAGAGGAAGGTGTGTAAGGTTCTCCCCTACTGTGATCAATAAGTTCCTAGGAAGAGGAACAGAAGGTGTTGTTGAATTAGAGGCCACAAACAATGAAGTCTGTAGGACAATCACTTCTAGACAAGTCAAGGAATGGCCAAGCAAAAAGCATCTCTTTGTTGGCAAATTAACTGTAAAATATGCTATCGTGGATAAGATAGGGTCTGCCAACTGGGTACCAACAAACCACATCTCAACAATCTCTAATGCTCTTGGAAGGATAATATATGCTATTGGAACCAAGCTCAACTTGGATTATGGAAGGTTCATGTTTGAACAAATCGTTAGACATGCTTCCACAAATGCAGTGAAGCTGCCAATTGCCTTTCCCTCAATTATTTGTGGGATAATTCTAAGCCAACAACCTGGTATTTTAAGCATAAGTGATATCCCTAGTAGAAGAAAGCCTCCATTGTCAGTTCGTTACAAGTTATTTGAAGGCAGTCATGTCAATGACATTGTCATGACATCTGCAATGAAGAAGCCAGCCTCTCAAGGTGGCCTGATTACTGAATTGAAAGAGACTTGTAAGGAATTGGAGACTGGGATTAGGGTGGTTAAGGCTAGGAAAGAGGCTTTATAGGTTCTAATTAATAGCTTGGAGCAAGGAGAGATGGATAATGTTGGTGAAGCCAAGGAAACAGATGCCCACACCTCAAGTGAGAGGTCTGATTCTCAAGACAAATCTTGTGGCAGTTCTGGATCTGAAGCTGAAGAAGATGCTAGCTCCTCAGACTGAGTTGTGGTGAAGATGGTCCCTCTGTTATGATGATGTTCCGGATGCTTTGATGTTTACTGTTTCATGTTTGTAGTTTTTTGGCAGTCTTGTTCGATGCCATGATGAAATTTTCGGGCTCTTTATGAGTTCTCTGGATTTCTGTTTATCTCAGCTCATGTAGTTGTGTATAATTATGGTTCTGTAACACCTGACATTTTGTTTTAACATTTTATATGTTATAACATTCTATGTGACATTCTCTACTGGACTAATTGACATTTATTTTGTCTAATTGGTCTCTTTGGTCTATTTTGACTAAAAAGGGGGAGAAGTTAATATGTGGAGAGCTGCAGTTAATATGTGGAGAGCTGCAATTAATATGTGTTGAAATAGCTAGGCTAAACAGATGACAGCTGATGTTGAACAAAATATTGTTCTGTGTTGTACAGGCGATGTTGAAGGAGATGTCAGAGGATGATTCTGAATGTTACAAGAGATGTCTGTGTTGAACAGACTTAGGGGGAGAAGAAGCACTTATGTGTTTATTATGTGTTTATTACTAGTTGCTATTATAGCTACTAATTATGTGGTTATTGCTTCTGCTGCTGATATGTTTTTACTCTTTTGAACAAATAGACTGATATATGTTTTAGCCAAAATTTGCCAAAGGGGGAGTTTGTTGGTTCTAAGTGTTGGCAACAATTTTGGTAAAACCTAGAGTGTTCACAAGTTGTCACATGTGTTGTCTTGACATAAGATAACTTGTACCTGCGGGATGTTTAAAATGTGATTATACAGGATTTTACTAAGATGTCAGACCCGATGTCATGACATCTGTATACAGAACATTCAGTCTAAATGTTATGTATTATGTGACTGCATTTTTAATGCAAATCTGTGTATGATTGATGAGATGATTGAACATGCTATCAATCAGTAATTACAACGAGATTAACTTATTTTCCAAAGAGATATAATCAACTGTCATGAGAAGATATGAATGGAAAATAGTTTTAGGGTTTTATGATGTCCAAGCCCAGCCAATTGCTTCTATAAAAAGGACATGGAACTAACAGTCCTCGCGGGAGGAGTTGCAGGTCTTGGAGAAGCTTGGCTCTGGGCAGCAAGAACTGGCTCCATCATGGAAGTCAGTCGGGCAATCTCCTCTTTCAAGTCTCGATTCTCTTGCTCAAGGCGTTCCATAATCTTTGGACGATTGGCTCGAGTGTTGTACCGGTGAGTCAGCTTGGCTAAAGGACAGAAGAACACCAATCAGACACCTGGCAAAAACCTGCTTATGCAAATGAGGCATGAAATGCAATGCTTGATTATTTTATTTCCAAGGAACTTACTATATCATTTGCAAACATATAAAAATAACAATTGTAATAATTTTGATATGACCAAAAATATCTTTTTATTTATATAAATTGTAAAGATTACACTGAGTACAATTTCAGAAACCAAAATAAAAGATACAAGAGAAAAGGAGACTATTCATCCTAAGGATCCCTAACAACAATGTCAGAAGATCTGGCTGAAGGCGCGTACTTCCTTCGAATGCGAAGAATCTCGGTCTCAAAATAAGCCTTCATCTGAGTTTTCTCGAGGACAAGCTGGTCAACAATCTTCTTCCAAGCAACGGAAGGCTGAGGCATGCTAGAAGATGAAACCTCTGGCTCTCTCTGTGTCTTTGTTACTCGGTCTTCAAGTGGCACAATCAGTGCATCTTTGTCCTTAGACTCCAATAGCTACTCTTCATGCTTCTTGCTCAAAGCATGGAAATGCTCTTCCCACATATCCTTCTCTTGCTTCATCTTGATGAGCGCGTCTTCCAACTCCTCTACATCTTGGTTAGGGAGAGTTAATGGTTCAACCACAACCATAGACATATGTCTTTCACAGGGATAAGGCATCTTCAATTCCAAAGCTCTCTTCTTCATCCAAAGAGTGTAAGCTTCCAAAGCTACACAATTGCATGGACCAAGCTCGGGTCTTCCTTTCCTATGCACATTATGCCAAGCATGCACAATCTTCTGCTTCAAATGTTGGGGATCTTTACCCTCTTGATAGAAAATACCTTCTAACAAAGTGTTATTAGGCTTGTCTCTCAAGGGGAACCCAAGTTTACGACAAGCCAAAGCAGGGTTGTAGCTAATCCCTCATTGTGTACCAATGAGAGGCACATTAGAGAATTCACCACAACTATCAATAATCTCCAAACTTCTTAAAGATGGGTCATACCAATCTATATCATCATTAGTGAGAGACATAAGTCTCTAAGACCACCTTAGACATTGTTTGTTCTCCACAAAAGCAGGCGTCTGAGGCAAGTACGAAATAAACCACTTGTACAGAAGAGGAATGCAACAGACAATCGTTCCACCACCCTTAGAATTCCTTAGATGCAAAGAGAAATACATATCACCCAACAGGGTAGGCACATGATTCCCAATCAAGAAAAGTCTAATGGCGTTAACATCAACAAAACCGTCAATGTTAAGGAACAAAGATAATCCATAGATGAGCAACACAAAGATAGCTTCAAAAGCATCCACACTACTAGCTTGAGCAAAAGTGGTAGCTTCCTTGATGAGGAAAACAGATGGAAATCCAAATAACCCTCCTTTCTTCACCCAATGAGCCTCTATCTCAGACTTCTTCAAGTGAAGAGCTTCAGCAATAATACTAGACCGGGGAATCTCCTCCAATCCACTAAAAGGAACTCTACTAGAAACAGGTATCCCCAAACAATGAGAATACTCCTCCAAGGTAGGCACAAGCTGAAAATTTGGGAAAGTGAAATAATGATAGAGAGCATCATAAAACTGCACCAATACGCTCAACAATCCTTCCACTACATCAGCAGACAAGATGGACAGAAGCTTCCCATGACGTTGTTCGAAGTCCAAGGGATCTAGTACAAAAGATGCTAGCTTCCTTAACTCTTTCAAGTCGGGACATCTGAAACTGTACTTCTTAGTGTTCCTTCGTCCATAATCCATGGTCTGAAAATATTTGCAAATGATACCTTAGTTCCTTGAAATTTTGTGTGATGAATGTTATGATGCACATGAAATGCATGGATGCAACAATCACAAGTAAGGGATCACACACAAGGAAAACAAAGGTCAAGGGATGAATCATGTCATTGTCAAGATCAATCATCCATTTTAGTGGATTATGGTTTACACCTTATCAACGCCCAAGTTCCATTGATATTGACAAGACTTGATTGGATCAACCAGGAATCAAGGGTTTGTTGCAAGTCACGAGCATGGAGTATGGGTAAGAACCATCCCAAAGGAGTGAACTAAGGATAAAACCTGTAGATCATGTTCTAAAAAGTTCCTAAAGTCTTAATTTTATCTATCGGATATTACAGGTTAAGATGACTAACTCATCGACCCATAATATTCTCAAGAGAAACTCGTCTGAGTGTAGTATCACGTAACAACTGTTATCAAGTCTACACTTGAACAGTTTCCGCACTACGTCCTAAATAGGCCAAGATGGGTTAGGTGTTCTAAGGTCCTCAGCTTCTCAGACCCAATTATAAATAGTAATGCCTAACCACAAATACTTGTGTGACATTTCCAAATCCAACGGAGTCTCCACTGAGCAGATGGATCTCAAGCCAACTTGTTAAGGTCTACTCCACACAAGTTGAACATGACTATACCATCCTCCTATCTTAATTTCACTCAAGTTCGGGTTAGAACTTATCTCACCACTCAGATATCACCAAACACAACAATCAGATTATATCACACATACATATATACAAATATATTCACACAAAAAGTAGGCTAAACCCACTGGAGACTACTCCCTAGTAGAGTCGCCACTTAATTTCTGTAGCGGGAAATTCATGATCATCAAGCTATTGACAAGCTAGAGATCAATTAACAAGAGTCTCCACCGCGCTTTTATTGTTTCCAAGGAAAAAGGGAAAAAGTAAGAACAAAACCCAATTAGTAAGAAGTTTTCAAATAAAAACTAATAAAAGTCAGAGATCACAGGTAAGGGGGTTGGTTACACAGAGGGAAGGTGTTAGCACCCAAAGTGTTCTAGGTACTCCTAGGGAGCCCTTTTTGTGTGCATATGTATTTTGTACAAAGTGATGCTTACAAACAAATAGATTGGGGGGATGAGAAAAGAATTCATTAATTATATTTGTATTTGACAAGACCTTCGGTCTTGTGCCTACGTACCAACATATGAATGAGGGATCAAAACCTCGTAGTTCGTGCTAGAAATTTCAAAGTGAGTATGTTGGTTTTAACAAAATTTAAGCTTGAAAGGCACAAAGGCCTAAAATGGTTTGAATGAGTTAGTTCTTTTTGGATTTTTTTGAAAGTTTAAGTCAAGTATAGTTAAGTTTATTTACAAGTTTGATTTAAGAAAAGAAGTTTGAAAATGAAATGGCATAAGGCCAAAGTTTCTATCTTTTTGTAAAAGTGTTCAAAGTTTAGAACAAAAATAGTTCACACAAATAATGTTTTTTTTAAATGGAGGGAGAAATTTTGAAATTAAAGAAGTGGGGAGAAGATGAAGAGACTACCCTATGTACAAAAATTTAAAAGTTTAAAGTTGAAAAGATCTGACCAAATGGGAGCAACCCAATAGACAAGTATGTCAATAGAAACCCAGAATTCCCTTGGAATTTTTAGAATCAAGCAAAACACAAATGCACAATTATATCAATCTTGAAGAGCAAAGGCATCAAATAAAAATGACCTCATCCAAGCTTATCCACTTCAATGATCTTCTTCAAAAGTGCCTATGTAGCAGATGAACTCCACAAGTCACAGGTTCAACATAACAGCTTAACAATAATCAATGTTGCAGATGAAACTAGAGAGATCTTGAATGATGTATCAGATGAATTCAAACTTGCAAGTTCTTGGTTCTTCAACAAATTGGCATTGGCCAAGTCCATTAGCAAAGGAATGTTGTCTAAGTTCTAAGTCCAATTGGGACCAGATCAAACCAACAGTCCACTTAAAGTCTTTTAAGGTTTTTGTTATTATTATGTGCATTAATGGTCAAAGACCAATCAAACAAACAAAGCAACAAAGTATATCACACAAAATGATCAAAGTGGACAAAGTGGAAATTGCATAAACATAAACAACTAGAATGATATGTACAATGACAAATGATAATAGATCAATAAAAGTAAATTGCATTAAAAGTAAAAGCTTGAAATTAAAAGTTAATGGTGAGTAAGTTAATAGTTTGTTTTGTTTTGTTTTTTTGATTTCAAGACATTCTGTGGAGAACACTCAACCCACTTGCCACAAGTATGAATCCTTGAACCAAAACATCTTCCAAAGGAAGGAAAGAAGGCCAAGTTTCCACACAATACCATGGAAGAGGAGAGACTTACAATCTCACTAACTAGAATGCTTATGCCTTTTGTGTCACAAATTTAGCACTATGTTAAGCAATCGTAATTGGACTTATGTAGAAG
Organism: Lathyrus oleraceus; assembly: GCF_024323335.1. Lineage (NCBI taxonomy): Eukaryota > Viridiplantae > Streptophyta > Magnoliopsida > Fabales > Fabaceae > Lathyrus > Lathyrus oleraceus. Next base: position 544,104,785 of record NC_066583.1, on the reverse strand, counting down.
TCATAACTATTTGAGGTCGGGCAACAGATTTTTGGTGTTAATTCATGTTGGAGATATAGTATTAAGAACTATGCTCATTAAACATAACACACACAAAAAATATGAAAAGGTGTGGCCTAATCTCATCCATACTCATGTTAATCTTTCAATCAACTAGCATTAGGACTTTGAGATGTCATTGGCCAATTGAAAATGAATGGATGAAGAAGGGGAATTAGATGAAGAGGGAAAGGGATGAATGAGATCACAAATTGGTCAAAGGAGGATTTTTATCAAATTAATATTATTCATTCATTTTGGGAGATGGAATGTACATTCCATCAATCCCCTAAATCCAATAATATTAACTTGACAAAGTCAAATCAACCTTGACCAAGGCCCAACAACAAATGAGAAACTCAATTAAGTCAATACAAATGGTCAACATAATTAAAATGTCATTTATTTAATTAAAAATATTAAAATAATGCATTAAATTCAAATATGTTTTGTTCAAATCCTAAAATCACATCAAAACACCAAATAAATGGCCATGTGATTTATCATAGGTCAAACAAGGTCAAAGGACCATGGATAAAAAATTTCATAATTTTTGGACACTTACAAATATTTTTAAACAATTAAAAACAAATGAAAAATCAATTAATTCATGAAAAATATTAATAATGATCCAAAAAATAATTTAAATTCAGAATATGAAAGGGAAAAATGTTTGAATTTTTTTTGTGAAAGTCCCATATTTTTTGGATCAATATTAAATTTATTATGAATTATTGAAGAAAATGGAATTAAATGGAAATTCAGAAAATGCTAAAATACGTGGACCATCAGATCTCCCTCATTAATTGAGGTGGCAGATCTGATGATCCACAACACGTGTTCCACCAACACCTTAGTAAAGCGCGTTGTAACATGAGTAATCAAAAGGAATGGTTGAGATTAGAACATGAGAATTAGATCATACGGTCCAGACCAAAGACACATCATCACCGGAGCCAGAGCTCCGGTTGTCTTCTCCGGCGAGCTTTGCCGGACTGGTCAACATGAACCATTACCAAAATTTAAAATATGGACATGATTTTAAAGAGAAAACATCATTGAGCACAAATATCACCTACATTTCTTCCAATTCCAACTATATTGAGAGATATGTGGAATTGAAAAATGAGGTTCATGATCTGAGTTGCTTCGATTTAGCTTCAAAGCAACTCAAACACCTTTCCTACATTGGTAGGACTTCAGACAACACAAGAATCAATGGAATTGAGCAATAAACAAGGAGAATCGAAGAGATCAAATTTTCTGCAAATTACCTTCAATGAAGGTCTGAGCTTGCTAGATCTTGATCTGAATCGTGCTTTGCTTCACTTCAATTGCTTGCAGAAGAGGAATGGAAAGGCTTAGAAGCAATGGATTCCTGGAGAATTGAATTCCAAAACTGTGGAGATTCAAGCTCAAATTCAAATGAATTTATCAGGGTTATCCTTTGAATGTGAAGGGTTTTCAATGGAGATTCAAAGCTGGCACAATGTGTGTGTTAATTCTGAGCATAAGGGCTTCAATTTATAGAGAAATTGGATGATATTTGCACATTCACTTCCACTTTCCAAAATTGGAAAATGATGAAATCATGGTGCATGGGCGTGCATAGGCCCATGAAATGATTTTTTGAAAGTCCAAAATGAAGTTCAGATGCTTTGGAGATGGATTGGATTGCAAGGCAATTGAGCATTGTTGTTTGAAGTTCGACCCATGCCACATGATAGCAGCCTGTTTAAGCCATGCCCAGCCTATGCATTTCTCATCCAAAATGCACGAATTTTATCTCTTTGGAAAGGTGAGATCAAGAGAAAAAAGTTTGATGTTGAACACTTTTTCATTTGGAGCTTGAAACTTGGAGATATTTGAGGTGGAAGTTTGGAAAAATTTGACATATCAAGAATTTTCTAAGTGTCAAGCCATATGTCTCAATATTCCATATTGCTTAACTTTTTATAGGAGCTTCAAATGAGAAAAGTATATTCATTAAAGTTGTAGCTCTCTCAAAGTCCTTCAAAATGGTCACCAATTTCATGTCATTTGGATTTGAAATGATATAGTTATTCATTTTTGAAGTTTGGAAAAATCACTTGATCAATGGTATAGGTAAAAAGTGACCTATAATGTAGCCTCATATCACATGTTCAAAGAAGTTGAATTAGCTCCCACTCCAAACATCAAAGTTGAAGTAGACACATCGAATTTGATTGTGCAACTTGGAAATCTTTCATCTCATAATGTTTCAACATAGAAAATGATTTTCCAAGCAAAACTAGGTCTAGGTCTCAACATGAAAGTTGTTTGTAATGTTATTTAGAGTAAGTTTTCTCTTGTAATCATTTTCATATGGTGAAAATTGTAAGATATAGGGTCTAGGGAGACCCAGTTTTGATCAGATGAATTCATCTGGTCAACCACCATCAACCAACTTGCTAACTTCCAATTCTCTTGACTTTCTTGGCTCATGGTAGATCATATATGCATAAGATGATGAAATTTGAAGTGTCCCTTGATAATTTTGATCAATAGGTGAGATAGCTTGTTGGAGAAGTTACTCAAGATACCTAGTCAAACTAGGGTTTCCAAGGCAAATCACCCTCAAGCTCTTGAAGCAAACTTGATCAATATAACATGTAGAGACAAATGGGACTCATATATGATGTTCATAACCATTATTGAATTGATTCTTGGTTGTGCTCTTTGTTCATGAAGGTCTCAAACCCTAGATGTGATCAATGAATCAATAAGATTATGCCCTTCCTACAAAAGAGTTAGACAACCACAAAGACATATTTTTGGTATTTTGTTTAGTGAAATGATAAAATACAAGTATTATATAATCACAATGTGCTTGGTGATCTCTCCCAAAACAAACCCAATGAAAAAGGGGTAAGGAGGATGCCAAGGTATGATCCCAATGTTGATGCTTATGATGGAATTGCATGAGGGATATTAGGGTCAAAATTGGGGTCTTACACAAGGTAGGTAGAGTTTATGGCTTCCTGCAATAAAAACCCATATCCCCCTTGTAGCACCTCAAATTTGCACCTCCCATTTGTACATACATTTCATTTTTTAGGTCATTAACATTGCATTCACATTGCATAGTCTATTGCATTTCATCAATCAAGATTGGTTAGGAGATTCAACTATGCAAGGCAACAAGAGCATTTTCCATGAGATCAAAGCCCTATGGTGGTTCCAATGAGCTTACATGGCCCAAGGATCATTTTGAAGCAATTTGGCCAAGTGTTGAAGGCTCAGAAGCCACAGTACATGTCCAATTCATCTAAGGCCCATAAAAGTCAACAAAAGTCAACTGCAAAGTCAACTGTGAATTTGGAGGTGGGAAGTGATTAGAAATACTTCATTCATGTTCAAACAAGTCTCATTTGACATTTCAAACACTCATATTGAAGAATTTGAAGTCAGGTCAAGACTTTCCCAAAATAGAAAGTGACCTATAATTTGGAATTTCCAAAAATGGAAAGGTTTTGGACCAACTTCAACTCAATCTTACATCATCAAGAAAGCTTCAAATGAACTTTTGTCCAACATGAAAGTTTAAGATCTTTCTCTCCCATTTCCAAAAAGTCCAAGATCATGAATTTCTAATGTGTGGTTGAGGAGATATGATCCAATCATGGCAAAGTGTGCTTAAAACTTCAAATGGGCATAACTTTTGAACCAAGGCTCCAATTTGGGTGGTTCTTTTTGCATTTTGTTCATCATAACATGTAGTTTCCAAAACATCCATTACATGGCATGAATTCCACTTGCATGATCATGTGCTCACTCATGAAGATTTTTGAAGGAAATTTCATAAAATCATTTTGGATGATTATATGCATGAAAAACCATTTCCAAAGTTTGCATGGGATATTTTTAAGTGTTTTTGGGCCTCATGTTGGTACTGTTCACGTGGCTACCTCATGCATGGGGGTGAAAAACACAATTGGTGCATACACTTCATAACTTGCTAATCTCACTTGGATTTGGCTTAAACTTGATTTCAGCATCATTAGCAGGACCTATATAATGTTAATCACAACTGCTTTCATGATGAACATCCATTTTCAGATCTAGATTCAAAATCAACCAAATTTTTCTCTCAAAAATATTTTTCAATTTCTTCACACAAGAGCCATTTCTATTGATTGATTCATGATCATGAAGCATTTTTGAAAGGAATTAGACGTGGAATTGGATCAAATCGTGCCAGTTTGGACCATACTCGAAGCTTGAAGGTTCAATGGAGCTTGCAAAATCTGCTGGATTCACGTGCGTTTGAGCTTCAATTTCTCAATTAATTATCTCATTAAGTATCATAGAGGAGCTTTGGACCATTACAAGCATTGTAGCACACGATTCCAGGTTCTGTTCTTCAAAGAGGTTAGGTTTCGAGTTCAATTATTCTCCAATTCATTATGAGATTCATGTAGATCTTTGATTGGTGATGATTCTGGTATAAAATTTGAGTGAAATGGTGCAGTATACATGAAGTTATGCATGATTGAAAGTTTGATGTAAATTTTTCTTTTCTTCAATTTGGATGATGTATGATGTTTTAATGCAATTTGTTGTTTGATCTTGCATGAGCATGAAATGATGAATCGATTGGTGTTATGTTTATTAATTTCTGGACGTTTTTTGGATTTTCTGGAATTTGCTTATGAACACCATGCAATCTTCATCTTCAACCTATGAAGTTCATCACGTTTCCAGATTAGCTACGAAATTGCTATGCATTTGCTACGGTTTCTTCATATGTTTAGCTACGATTTCTGGGATTTCTGGGCGCTAGGGTTTTAGGCTGAAACGATGTCGTTTTAATTTGAGCGCCAAAATTTGAAAGTGGACCGGGTTCGAGCCAGGCTGAGCGCGCTTTTTCAAATGCTTCATCATTTTTCACATATTTTACCATGCTTATTCATGTTTTAAATTCAAATTTTTCCCAAACTTCAAAAAATCACAACAAATTGAAAATTGATCCAATTTCATCCCAATTTTTTGCAAAATGCTCCTTATTCTGTCTACTTTTTTATGAGCTTAAGTTTGCAAGTTGTGCCAGGCTAAAAAATTGATTTGCTCTAGGATGTTTGAATACATATGCATGTGTGATATTGCCTTGTTCCTTTCATCATAAAATGCTCAAAATTAATCCAATGGCTTTGAAATTTTGTATGTAGATTCTAGACATGTTGATGAACATTTTCGCTTTGGTTTGACATTTTTCTCATGTTCCATCCCTGTTTTGTGTTCATGTTAATATGGTGTGACAATGCATGTCACACAATTGTATGTCCTATTTGATCATGTCAATTGATAGACCAATTGATCTCCTCTGTTTACAATTTTTGGTATGGTGATTGCATTAGACATGTTGTGTGCTCATGAATTTTGCCAAGATTTTTTGAGCCATTTCTGATTTAATGTGCATTTTTCTTCTTGATGTCAAAATGTGACTACCATTTGCATGCCTTGCCATGTCTTGCCCATGAAATGAACTTGCTTAATGATTTTGATGTGAGCCTTTTTGAGAGTTGTTCTTGGTTGAATAAACATGATTCATGTTAAGTTTGAGCTTCTGTTTTTGAAATTCTGGTGTAGTCAGATTCCAAATGTTCTACTCCAAGTCAAGACATCTGATCTAACATTGAACCTAGTAAAGCAAGACAGTTATTACACTCTGTACTCATATGCTCACTCTCATAGATGTCACGACTTCTCATTCTATGTCACCCTAGAATGAAGGAACACCTAGTTGTGTGCCTTAGGTAGAAGGATTCAACAGAGGTTAATCCTAGCACTTGCTTCTGTTGTTTCTTCCACAGCATTCAGCACGATGTCTAAGCATCATCTGTTATATTATTACAGTGTGCTTGCCTTTTACTTGTATTTCCTAATTTAAAGTTGAACACTGTAATCTAATTTCCACTTATTAGATTGCTAACAAATAAGCTATTTGTTAGGTTCATTAATTGTAGGTTAGTAGTTGGTTTCCTGAATTTTAGCTCAGCTGTTGAATCCCTGAAGAATAGCCTGAGAAAAATACTGAACCAGAAAAACCAATCATCCTCAACTTAGCACATGCTGTCAGGAATGAATGTCACGACATTCAATTTGACAGTCAGAACATATATCTCATGGTATGTTCCTAAAAACCGATTGTGCTAAACTTGATGTACTGTAAGAGACCAATCAGTCTCTAACTCAGTATCAACCTGTATGAACAACTGTCTAGACATTCAGTTAGACAGTTTCATCATGATCCTTAGCCAGGTCTGTTTTCAACTTGAACACCAGACTTAAGAACATACTGAACTGAAGCAGACGAACCAACCTGCCTGTTGTTTAGTATATGCTGTCCACGATGAATGTCAAGACATTCTCATTGACATTCAACCTGAAGGCTATGTATCAGATCTGTTGTTAATTTGATTTGCAGACTGACATACAAGCTTTGTTATGGCACACATGATTATAACATACAGAAGGAAAACAAACACAGGAAATTGTTAACCCAGTTCAGTCCAACATGACCTACATATGGGGGCATACCAAGCCAGGAAGAAGATCCATTATTAGTAGTATCAATTCAGAGTTAAACTCACCCGTTTACAACTCTTCACTTAATCCCTACCCAATGCAATCTATACCTAGGAACTCCTAGATAGAAACCTCCAGTTTCCATTCCTACACTACAAATACAATGTAATGTTCAAGCACCTTGAACTTGCTTCACAGCTTCATTCAAGAACATAATCACTCTTGCCTACAGGCTTTGAGTTACAAATACTCTCAGCTTTTACCACTGAGAAACACATGGTAACCTTCCCACTAATTGGGAGGTTTACCTCACACACACCCCTAAGTTTTCATTCTAAGAGGCTTACAAAAACTAGGTTACAATCAGCTATTTATAACCTAATCACCCAACTGGATTTGGGCCTTCAGAAATCGCAGCAGACTTGTTCTTTGCTGTTACAAATTCAGCAGAAAAATTCTGCTACAAACAAGGTCTTCAAGTTCCTAAAATCTTTCCATATATATCTCCATATTTAGAGCCTATATATATTCTGATTGAGTCTTCAAGACCTCCACATGGGAGTTAGGATATTCACCAGATATCCTTGCTAATCCCAGAATATATACTGAATTAACTAATTCAGTTTTCTACACATGTGCGATGTCACAGACCTGATGTCGTGACATCGTGCATGACATGTTGGTCCAGATGTTGAATTTCTTCAACCCAACATGTTAACACAACAGAGATGATTACATTATTTGTTTTCTAAAATTAATGCCAATCCTGAGGTATTAACAATCTCCCCCTTTTTGCAAATTTTAGCTAAAACAAATAAGCCTCTGTCATTATCTCCACTACCACACACACCTATGTTGGTGTACATGAGGAAGTAGAGGTACAGGGCGCAGCTGCATCACAACCCTTCCCCTCAACAGGGAGAGCTTCCTGAAGAGTATGTAATGTTGAGTACATAGACAATGTAACTCAGATCACAAGACACAGCTGTCTTCTTAACTCAGATCACAAGACACAAGTGATATACTCAGTTGGTGGCTTTTGTGCCTGCCTGACTCCAACTTCTGTTTGCTACCACAGTAGGTTGCTTGCTTCTGGTACATTTTCAGGACTCTCTTTCTCTTTATCTCCCCCTTTTTAGCTAAACATTTACAAAGGGACCCTTCACAAAACCAGATCCACGCACAATTTGCCCAAACCTTGACATACCCCATGGTTTAGAGAGAGTGAAATGTATCTCTTGTGAGAAGAGGAGTGCTGATACATCCTTTAAATAGTCCAGCCCGTGCTTAGGAATTTACGGTGAGATTAAATGCTTGGTCAAGGTTCATTAATATTTGTTGAGAACCAGTCAGAACCTTACCAACAAAATCTCAGGCTATCTTTGAATACCTTTTATAGCTCTTGACAGCAGTCCCAGTGCATGGAAACTATTCCATATATGCAGTCAGACCTGTTGCACGCGATGTCTTGACATTCCACGCGGCTTTACTCTGCATTCTGCTAGTATTCTTCCAAGCATCATTTCCTAGGACCATGTTCGTACCTCCTGTAGTGTCTTGACATCTGGCATCACTACAGCCAAATCCCACACGTCAGCATATGGTTACTCCCCCTGTACCACACAACTGTAGCCATCAGGCTTATTCTGATTTATCAGAATTAGGCACATCACCTTCATAATTCCTAATGACTTTAAGATTCAGAAGGAATTAACAGCATTGTCCAGGGCAATGTCATGACATCCGGTCAGACATTCTTCTGCTCACTTAGCCTTGGCATACATCACATCATCCTGATAACTGACACGGAGCCATACCTAGTTATCTGAGAACACATAGACCACAAGCTAGATGATTACTTGCAGCTTCAGTGGACAAAACTCCCCCTACTCTCCTCTTGAAACTTGGAGGTCACACATGAGCATATCCAACACCCCAAAGTTGAACCTTCACATACTTCCTGATTCAAAGAGAATCCAGACCGCTTGATGAATGGAAAACATAAGACGCATCTTCATGTCTTCAAGAGTACCCCCTCTGTTCAACCCTCTTGGCTGACCACATCCACACTCTGTGTTAATCTCTCTTCTAACCAGAACAGAAGACCACTTCACAAGATGTTCTAACATCAGCTGGGACATCCTTCACAACATAGTAAAGAACACCATCTGATAGTCTTCAGATATCACTGAGTCACCAGCTTGATCAAGAAGAACCCAGACATAAATTGGGACATATACATTTTCATCCCATTACAAGAGATAATCTTCCATAGATAGCTCAGAACTCCTACCACAAGCTCCAAGAGATGAATAGAAAACACCTCCTTTTGTCTTCAACTTACTACTTTTCTGCTCAAAAGCAATTTGTCTCAGACTTTCCTCAAGAGTAATCAGCTGCTATCTGTTGATTACCTTGATTCTTCGAACTCACTTCTGAGATGGACCAACTGCCACTGGTTGATTACCTCCTTCATGAGTCCTCATATGAAGAAGTCAAATGCCACTTATTGACCTCTCCACGTTTATCAAACTTCTTCCAAAGATATTCTGACCTTCCAAGTGATACTTGAGCTTCAAGCTACATGTTAAACAAGACTTAGGATCTCTAAGACATGAACATGTAACATCTTCTCCATCTAGCAACTCCAACGGACTGCAATGAGAACGATCTTTTTGAAGTACCCAATCAACAACTCTGTAGGCCCTTATATCTTAAGTTGATGTGCCACTTCACCAACTAAGATTCTGATGTTGAACCAAATGTCACAACAATGTGTTTTGACATCTAGCTGTTGAATTCAGCTCCTTCTTCTGCCCCTTGAAAGAACTTCCTCCCTACACAGAACAAGAGTTCAACATTCTCATAGACTTGATTGTGGAACCAAGTTTAAGTAAACGACCTCCATCCTGCAGTTTTGCAGTTAAGTCATCCAAGCTCACTCCTTGATGAAACCCTGCTTCTTCTCCAAAGACACTCTGATGTATGAGTCTTCAGAAGGACCAGTTGGAAACTAACCCTTCAACTATGCCAAGGATTCCACTTCCTAAAGCAAGGATGTTTCCATGATGTCAAGAATGCTGTCACTTGTTCTTGACTCCATAGTGTGCATTAGCCAATGCACTTCCTTACCTAGATCAGAAATAAACTGATCCAAGTAACCACCATCAAGATTATGATGTCTTCTTCTTCTTGTACACATCAAGGCTGAACATGTTTCTTTCCAGAAAACCTTTTCAGAGATCATACTCTTTTGCTGCCACCAAAGAGATAGATCATAAACCAATGTACTATCCTTCCTGTGATTCTGCACAGGGTCTAGAGGAAGAGATGTTCCAACATCTTTAAGAACATCAATTTTCTTGAGCTCCAAGGATAATCAATTAAATACTTGTACTTGTCACAAGTAGACATTGATCTTAAATCCTTTCCCAATTATCCTATCAGATACTTCCACCATAAGAATACTTTGAAAATACTCTTCTAGTGTCAACATCTTCTGCTTGCAAGCACCTCAACAGTCTTGAGACTCTTTCCAGATTAGATTCACCCTTAGGAATGAGAGAGATGAATCTTCCTTGCAAATGTGTCACACAACAACCAGAACCCATGTGACACAGGTCCACAGCCAACCAGACCCTGGGCTGACCAGACGTGAGGAGGTTAACCAAAACTCCCCCTCAAATTAACAATCATGGAAACTCCACACCAATATCCATGCATTGTACACAAGTGTCTCAACAGGACATACACCATCCCTACCAGTGACACCTAACTCTAAGAGTTTCTCCAATCACACCAATCGGACTCCAGCTGACCATAAGTACTAGTGAGACAACCAACACCAGTCAATAGTAGATATGCATTGCCAGAGCATATTACCTCAACCAACCTCTGAATCTTCATATTCTCACTCCTTGTAAGAACTGCCACTTCTGAACGTGGTGTTTGAATAACAAGATTCATGGTTCCAATCCTCTTAAATGATATAGCAAACAGGTTACCCCATTATTGACTGCTAACATCCAGGGGACTTGTCTTCCAACACTACATAGTACTTCAGGGAACAACTATCCAACCCTGATCAATCTGCAGGAATATGCCAAACAGCAGGAGATTGCATGATGTCACATCTCAACCAACTCAACTTATAGAGTTCAGACTTCTCAAGGTGACCATCTTGAGCACACACACAGTTGACCCTTCTCTTGTCAACACAGATGTCTCCTCTTCCAGGTCAGGAGTAGGTTCCAGCCAAAGTCTCCCTTTGGTTGACTCCTAAAACATATGCTCTTCAACCAGTAGTTGCATACTTGTTGAACAACATGTTCTATCATCACATAGAACATTGGTTCCACCTCCTTGGAACAAACCTTCCTTGAGAGTCTTCAAGGTCTTCATATACACTACTCAAGAGAGTAACAGAATCAGTGATCATTTGATTCTTACCATCCTGAAGTGAGACGTCATGATGAGTGGACTTGAGGTGACTCAAATATATTTGACATCTTCAATACAGCAGCCTTTCATCCACATGAGGGGAAACTACATCAGAGTTTGAGTTTTGCCAGGTATTATGCAGCGAAAATCACAATACACCTCAACCTGTGAACACACACTTCACCAGATCAGCCTCCAACAGCATACCAAGTTTGAATATGATTCAATACTTGAACAACTGTTCCACTCAAGAGCTAATTGTCAACCTCCAGATACCGGTACACACACTTCCGGTCATGAATAGTCCATCCACCTACTTCAAGGGACCATTCAGAGCAATCAATGCTATCGTAACTCCTTGCAGGATACCAGAAAGTATCACCCATGGATCTCATCCAGAAACAGAACAGGATGCCTTCTCTAATACCAATTGAAATTCTGGTGTAGTCAGATTCCAAATGTTCTACTCCAAGTTAAGACATCTGATCTAACATTGTACCTAGTACAGCAAGACAATTATTACACTCTGTACTCATATGCTCACTCTCACAGATGTCACGACTTCTCATTCTATGTCACCCTAGAATGAAGGAACACCTAGTTGTGTGCCTTAGGTAGAAGGATTCAACAAATGTTAATCCTAGCACTTGCTTCTGTTGTTTTCTTCCACAGCAGTCAGCACGATGTCTAAGCATCATCTGTTATATTATTACAGTGTGCTTGCCTTTTACTTGTATTTCCTAATTTAAAGTTGAACACTGTAATCTAATTTCCACTTATTAGATTGCTAACAAATAAGTTATTTGTTAGGTTCATTAATTGTAGGTTAGTAGTTGGTTTCCTGAATTTTAGCTCAGCTGTTGAATCCCTAAAGAATAGCCTGAGAAAAATACTGAACCAGAAAAACCAATAATCCTACAACTTAGCACATGCTGTCAGGAATGAATGTCACGACATTCAATTTGACAGTCAGAACATATATCTCATGGTATGTTCCTGAAAACCGATTGTGCTAAACTTGATGTACTGTAAGAGACCAATCAGTCTCTAACTCAGTATCAACCTGTATGAACAACTGTCTAGACATTCAGTTAGACAGTTTCATCATGATCCTTGGCCAGGTCTGTTTTCAACTTGAACACCAGACTTAAGAACATACTGAACTGAAGCAGACGAACCAACCTGCCTGTTGTTTAGTATATGCTGTCCACGATGAATGTCAAGACATTCTCATTGACATTCAACTTGAAGGCTATGTATCAGATCTGTTGTTAATTTGATTTGCAGACTGACATACAAGCTTTGTTATGGCACACATGATTATAACATACAGAAGGAAAACAAACACAGGAAATTGTTAACCCAGTTCAGTCCAACATGACCTACATATGGGGGCATACCAAGCCAGGAAGAAGATCCATTATTAGTAGTATCAATTCAGAGTTAAACTCACCCGTTTACAACTCTTCACTTAATCCCTACCCAATGAAATCTATACCTAGGAACTCCTAGATAGAAACCTCCAGTTTCCATTCCTATCACTACAAATACAATGTAATGTTCAAGCACCTTGAACTTGCTTCACAGCTTCATTCAAGAACATAATCACTCTTGCCTACAGGCTTTGAGTTACAAATACTCTCAGCTTTTACCACTGAGAAACACATGGTAACCTTCCCACTAATTGGGAGGTTTACCTCACACACACCCCTAAATTTTCATTCTAAGAGGCTTACAAAAACTAGGTTACAATCAGCTATTTATAACCTAATCACCCAACTGGATTTGGGCCTTCAGAAATCGCAACAGACTTGTTCTTTGCTGTTACAAATTCAGCAGAAAAATTCTGCTACAAACAAGGTCTTCAAGTTCCTAAAATCTTTCCATATATATCTCCATATTTAGAGCCTATATATATTCTGATTGAGTCTTCAAGACCTCCACATGGGAGTTAGGATATTCACCAGATATCCTTGTTGATCACAGAATATATACTGAATTAACTAATTCAGTTTTCTACACATGTGCGATGTCACAGACCTGATGTCGTGACATCGTGCATGACATGTTGGTCCAGATGTTGAATTTCTTCAACCTAACATATTAACACAACAGAGATGATTACATTATTTGTTTTCTAAAATTAATGTCAATCCTGAGGTATTAACAGTTTTGGATTTTTGATCCACTTTTGACCCTAGGCTTTGACCTAGTGGTTTGGACTTACCATTTGAATTGTGGTTTTAGGGTTCAAGAATATATCTCTATGGTTGATGATGCTCCTTCCTTTGAGCTTGATTATTGGTTGTTATGGACTAACATTTGTGTGTTTTGTAGGCCTTGATGAGGGTTCACTTATGTTTATGGCTTGCTCATTGTTGTTTGATTGGTCTTGTCTATCTGTCTGACATTGACTGTTGGCTGTTTGTTTGAATTGTGTACTGACTGGTTTAGCTATTTACACAGGTACTTTAGTAGCTTTAACTCATTGCTTGAGTTGCCTAGCTTGGTTTGTGGTTTGTTTACCACTGAGGTATAATCCCTCTGACTTCATGTAGTCTGGAAGACCTCTCATGTTATGTTGGCAGGCACCTGTCTGAAGCCCTCCTTAAGAGGCAATGTTTGTGAATGTTTATCTTTGTGCCTTGTACATATAAAGACCTCCTAAGTGAAGAGGCATTGGCAGATACAAGGGATGTGTAATCCATCCCCTGTTATTCAGTTGAGTCATTCATCCTGCTCACACCATTGTGTTGATGCACTTTGAATCAAAACCCAAGATCCTTGTTGTGTCAGTCATGTGGAGTAGAGTCCCACATTCTGGACTCCCACACTTTCATTTGTCTGAAGCTCTCCCAGGCCAGGGATAAGAGCTGTGAGGTCTTACCCTCACCTCCCATTTCATCTGCTTCACCCTAACTCTCAATGTTAGGGTTAAGAGCTAACCACACCCCGTTCCAGTTGGCTTGTTTGTCGAGGTTGACATGACCCCTTGACTAAAGCCTAGCCTTGTGTGAGCCATCTGTTTGCATATAGTGTGTGTGCTTGCTTTTGTGCTTGTGATTGATTGTGTTGTTTAGGCTAGCTTGCTTCCTGTGCAAGTTAGGATAGAAACCTCAACATAGGTATCGTATGCATGATAATTTCTAGGCTCGAGTCGTAGTCTCCCTATTAGTTTGTTGTCTCCCTTTGTCTCTGGTTAGGTTAGAAGTTCTTTCCCTATTAAGGGGAACTACGTCGCCCTGATCCTCATACCAGATGAGGTACGTAGGCAGGAGATGAGCTGATCTCTCCGGGCAACCTTTTTGCTTTTTCAACCCCTTTGTGTTGTGTTGGAGTCCGACATAAGTCCAGCGATTGGCAGTTGGTTTCCTGTGTCTGGTTTGTTTTGTGTGGAGTCTGACATAAGTCCAGCGACTGGCAGTTGGTTTCCTGTGTGAGTTTGTTGGTTCGGAGTCTGATGTAAGTCCAGCGATTGGCATTCGGTTTCCATGTTTGCCTGTTTGTGTGGAGTCTGACGTAAGTCCAGCGATTGGCACTCGGTTTCCTGTTTGTGTTTTGTTTGGCGTGCGTTAGCCGAGCTACGAGTGCTCTGATTCTTCTCCGGTCAGAGAAGATACGTATGCATAGGATGCGATATCCTAGCGAGCATGTTTCCCCTGTCCTGAACTACGTCGACTCTGATGTTTGTCTCTAACAGACTACGTAGGACCAGGATGCGACATCCTGCCGAGTTACCTTTTTCCGTCTTTCATCTATGTTTGTTTCTAGTATGTGTGCAGTTTGTGAGCAGTTTCTAGCAACCTTATCCTTTCTTTTGAGCGTGGATCCCGTCGAGTACGACGGATGCGCAGGGGTGCTAATACCCTCCCTTCGCATAACCGACTCCCGTACCCATCCATCTCTAGTCGCGAGACCATTCCTTTCCAGGTTTACTTCGAGCGTTTCCTTTTCCGCCTTTGGGATAAATAACGCACGGTGGCGGCTCTGTTGTTACTTTTTCCCTCCGGTTTTTCGCGTAATGCGACACCCCTCACAGGTGTGTACTATGATCCAAGGTGGTCCCTAGAAGGTCTCCCAGAGTCATCGACTTGAAATGGAAATACTCTACTGTAGTGAATACTCACAGGACAAAAGTACTTCCAAGTGAATCTAGTATGGTTGTGGCTCTCGTGACAACCCAATGCGCGAAACGCAGGCGTACACGACTATCCATGAATTTAACCTATGTGTATACTAAGCTCGGTTATAGAGCTTTCCTCTCATGTAGTCTATCACATCCCAACAATAGCATAACAGATGATATCCATAATATAAAGCAGTAAGAAATGCGATAAATAGAAGCGATTAAATCTATAAAGGTAAACACCTAAAACTAGCGAGAGAACAACCTAAACTAGGCTCGACTCCTTTTAGCGACTAGGAAGTACTCCAAGTAGCGAAGTGTCCCCAGAAAAGTCACAAACTGAAGCTAGCGGAAATATACTCGAACTATCGCACGCTCGAACATACAACATAGTCGCCATCAAACTTTATTTATCCCCAAAGGGATGGGAAAACATCGATAAAACCCGGGGGGGAGAGATACACTGGGTAAGGAAGTCGGTTATGCAAGGGGAAGGTATTAGCACCCCAAACATCCATGGTACTCCATGGGAATCGTTTTGATTGTTCTCGCTTGAATAGGTGTTGTATCTAAAGATTACTCACAAAAGAATGGGAAAAGGGAAAGAAATAGATAAAGTGCTCGGTGAGGATTAAGGCCCTCATGCCTACGTATCCTCATAGTGCAATGAGGAATTCAAAGCTTCGTTGTTCAAGGAACTGGATGTGGGAGATGAAAATAATTGTGATCAAAGTATGGTCTGAACCATAGAATAGTGTTTTGAGCTCCAACAAGGGGTGAAAATATGAACCCAAGAGTAAGGTGGCTATCACCAGTACATGGACTAGCAGACCGCCACTATAAGGTAAAGCCGAAAAGGAAAGACTAAATTAAGTGTTTGGAGTTGTAGCCCAAACATCTCTTGGTTCATAAGGTGATGGAATAAAGAGCACAAAGAGGTAGTGTATTTGGCTCAAAGGGCAACTAGTATATCACATGAAGTGAATGAAGGTAGAATATGAGTGTATCATGGAAATGAATGGAACAAAGTGACCAAAGTCACAAAATTGGGTATCTGGTGATAAGTGACTGAAGAAGTATTGTTTGAAATCAAAAGGTTAAAGTGTATTGGAATCAATAATAGAACTGAAATTCATACCATAGAGGGAAATAACTCTAACCGCTATGTGGACCAGCGGGCCGCCACTATAGGGTGTTTAGCCAAAAAAATGGAATTAGGTGTTTGAGGTTGTAGCCCAAACAATTCTAGGTAGAAAGGCGGAATACATTAGGTGTCCTAAAATGATGTATATGGAATCCCAAGGAAAGTGTATTTTGATGTCAAAGAGACAGTATGTCACTGAGTGAACGATTTATGATCGAAGGTAGATAATGGATTGTGAAAGATATGAATGGTGCCCTAAGGCAGAAGAATGAATAATTATAAGTATCCTCGCCAAGCATTCGCATCCTCGTACTTACGTATTCTCGTCGTGCAATGAGAAAGTCAGAGCAATCGTAGTTCGGAACCACGAAAAATAGAAAGAGAGACATTTGTCTAAGCAACGGGGGCTCACAAGACAATTATCACTTCAAAGAATGATTGTGTACTGGAGGATGGTATCACTTGCAGGGGAAGCAAACAGATCGAGATCAAATAAGAATAGTATCTAGGATCCTGTAGCGGTAAATTCATGACCATCAAGTTATGGATAAGCTAGACGTCAATTAAACCAGAGTCGCCACCGCGCTTTTATTGTTTCCAAGGGAAAAGGGAAAAGTACGAACAAAACCCAAAAGATAAGAATTTTTTGAATCAAAACTAATAAAATGCCAGAGATTACAGGTAAGGGGGTTGGTTACACAGAGGGAAGGTGTTAGTATCCAAAGTGTCCTAGGTACTCCTAGGGAGCCCTTTTTGTGTGCATATGTGTTTTGGTACAAAATGATGTTTGCAATAAATGGAGTGGAGGGATGAGAAAAGAATTCATTAATTATGTTTTTGTGTTTGATAAAACCTTCAGACTTGTGCCTACGTACCAACATAAAATGAGGGATTAAAATCACGTAGTTCGTGGTATCAATTTCAAAGTGAATGCATTACTTTTAACAAAAACTTAATTTTAACAAAGGCACAAATGGCCCAAAAAGGTTTGAATGAGTGTTAGTTCTTTTTGTCTTTTTAATTTTTAAATCAATATGGTTAAGTTCACTTACAAGTTTGATTAAGAAAAAGAGTTTGAAAACGCAATGACATAAGGCCAAAGTTTCTAATTTGCAACAAGGTCTAAGTTTAGAAATCACAAGCAAAGAAGATTTTGAAAGCGGGGATAGATTTTGAAATTAAATAAGAGGGAAGAGATGAAGAGACTAATCCTAAGCATAAAATTAAAAGTTAAGAGTTGAAAAGATCTGACCAATGGGATGCAATCCAATTGACAAGAATGTAATATAGAAACCCAAATTTCTCTTGGACTTTATAATCAAGCAATGTCAATACACATAATAGCAAGGTGAAGAGCAATGCATCAAATAAAGATAGCCACATCCAAGCTTTGCAACTCCATGATCTTCTTCATAATCTCCCATGCACCAGATGACATACTCCTTGAATGGCTCAGAGATAGACATTAGACACAGGTTTAAAGTAACAACTTCATCAAGACCGTGTAGAAGATGAACTCAAAACGGGTCTCAATACTTGCATCAGATGAAAGTTTTCTTCACAAGGACTTGGTTTTAGAAAAGTTGGAATTGTCCAAGTCCTTTTGCATAGGGAATGTTGCCTAACTCTAAGTCCATGTCTCATATCAAATCCAAAAGTCTACACAATTATTTTTTTAGGGTTTTTGTTGTTATTATGTACATTAAGGTCAAAAGACCACAAACACAAACAAAATACACAAACAAGTATATACAATCACAATATGATCATAAAGTATGGCTCAAGTGAGCAAAATGAAAATGGTATTAAAGTAAACAAGTTAAATGGTATGAATAATGGCAAATGAATAAAGACTTAAAATTAAAGTGCATAAAAGTAAATGGCTTGAAATTAAATGTTAATTGTTAGTTGATTAGAAGTTAGTATTGCTTTTGCTTTTGTTTTGTTTCAGTCATTCTTTGGAGAACACTCAACCCACTATTCACAAGCATGAATCCTTGAACCAAGACATCTTCCAAAGGAAGGGAAAAAACCAATTTTCCACACAATACCATGAAAGAGGGGAGGCTTACAATCTCACTTACTAGAATGTTATGCCATTGGATCAAAATTTAGTGTTATGTTAAGCAATCGTAATTGGACTTATGTAGAAGTCACAACTATTTGAGACCGGGAAATAGAAATTTTAGTGTTAATGCATGTTAGAGATATGGTATTATGAACCATACTCCTAAAACATACCACACTTAAAAGAAAATGGCAAAAGGCGTGGACCTAATCTCATCCATACTTATGTTGATTTTGCAATCAACTAGCCTTAGGATATAGAGATATCATAGGTCAAAGAAATGGATAGGGATAGAATATGATTAAGATGAAGAGGGAGGGGAATGGAATCAACACAAATTGGTCAAAGGAGGACTTTTATCAAATTAAAATCATCCATTCATTTTGGGAGATGAAATGTACATTTCATCAATCCCCTAAATCCAATGATTTTAACTCAACAAAGTCAAATCAACCTTGACCAAGGCCCAACAACACAAGTCAAACTCAATAAGTCAATATCAAAAGCTCAACACAATTTATTTTGAAATTAAACAATTAAAATCAATTAAAAAATGCATTAAATTAAATTATGGTTGGTCAAAATCCTAAAACCTCATCAAAACACCAAATAAACGGCCATGACATTTATCATAGGTCAAACAAGGTCAAAGGACCTTGGAAAAAAACTTTCATAATTTTTGGAAACTTAAAAGTAATTTTAAACTATTAAGAATATTCATAAAAACAATTAAATCATGAAAAATATTAATAGTGATCCAAAAAATAATTTTAATTCAGAAAATGAAAGAGAAATTTATTTAAATTTTTTTGGTGAAATTCTCATATTTTTTGGATCAATATTAAAATTAATATGAATTAATGAAAATAAGTCAATTAAATCAAAAATCAGAAAATAGCAAAAAACGTGGACCACTTGATCTGCCTCATTAATTGAGGTGGAAGATCAAGTGGATCAGAGCACGCGTTCCATGATGGACCCTGGTCAATGTGCCACACGCGTGGTAATCAGTTTTTACGCTCAAGATTAGAACAAAATGGATGGATACTATGGTTCTGAGATATGCCAACACATCGTCGGAGCTGTAACTCCTTTCTTCTTCTCTGGTGGATCTCACCGGACTGGTCCACCTTCAACCATCGCCAAAATAAAAAAGGAGGACATAAATTTAAAGTAAAAGTGCTCAGGAGTTCGAATATGGCCTCAATTTCTCCTAACTCCAAGTATATTGGAAGATACGGGGAGTTGAAATTTGAGGATCATGGTCTGAGTTGCTTCGATTTGATCTCAAAGTAACTCAATCTTGTTGCCTACATTGGTAGGACTTCATACAACAAAAAATCAAGAAGAATTATGGAGAATTGAGTGAGAGTCAAAGAGATGAAAATTTGAGAAATTCACCTTCACTGCAGGCTTGGATGAACACGACCTTGCTTCTAATTAATCTTGGATTTGCTCTGGACACTTGATGGAATGGAATTGAATCAAAAAGGAAGCAAGACTCTTGGAGATTTGAATCTCAAAACAGTGGAGATTCAAACTCAATTTCTAATGGAAATCCTCAAGTTTATCCTTTGAATGAGAGGGTTTGGAGCTGGGGAATCAAAGTTGGCGGGCAGGGATCCTCATTTCTGAAGGCAAGGGTCTCTATTAAAATCTAAGGCATTGCTAGTTGCATACTTGATTCAAATTTTCAAAAATAGTAACTTGCTTACATGGATGCATGGGTGTGTGACAGACCCATGTAATCATTCCTTCAGGTCCAAAATTGAGTACAAACATTGCTGAAGTCATGTGGAAAGGCGATGCATTTGTGTATGGAAGATTCAAGTTCACTTATGCCAAATGGTGATCCAAGTTCAAGCCATGCGCAAGTCATTCATACCTTGTCCAAATGGGATGAAATTGGACTTTTTTGAAAGGCTAGATCAAGAGGAACAACTTTCATGTTTAACACTTTTTCATTTGAAGCTTTATTCATGATGAATTTTGAGGTGGAAGTTGGGAAAGTCAAACATGTCAAAAAAAAATCTAAGTGTCAAGCCATATGTTCACTTCTTCCACCTTGGCTAAATTTTTATATGAGCTTCAAATGAGAAAAACTCCTTCATTAAAGTTGTATCTCTCTCAAAGTCCTTAAAAATGGTCATAAATTTGACCTCATTTGGATTTATCATGAAGGAGTTATGCATTTTTGAAGTTGAGCAAAATCACTTGTTCAATAACATAGGTTCAAAATGACCTATAATGTATCCTCATATCACATGCATTTAAAGTTTAATTTGATCTTCCTCCAAACATCAAAGTTGAATTATACATCTTGAATTTAATTTTGCAACTTGAATAGCTTTCATCTCATAAAAGTTGAGCTAGTTATGGTCTTGGGAAGTTGGCCTCCAAATTAGGGTTTAGACAAAGTGACCTATAATCTTTCACCATAAGAATTGAATTTCCAAGAAAAAATAGGTTTAGACCTCAACATGAAAGTTGTTTGGAATGTAATTTAGAGTAACTCTACTCTTGGAATCATTTTCATATGATAAACATTGTAGGAGATAGGGTCTAGGGAACCCCAATTTTGATCAGTTGACTTCCTCTGGTCAACCACCATGGACCAACTTACTAGCTTGATATTTTATTGAATTTTGGGACTCATGGAGGATCATATATACATATGATGATGAAATTTGAAGTATCCCTTGAAATATTTGATCAATTGGTGAAGAAGCTT
The DNA here is from genome assembly GCF_024323335.1 of Lathyrus oleraceus. Taxonomy (NCBI): domain Eukaryota; kingdom Viridiplantae; phylum Streptophyta; class Magnoliopsida; order Fabales; family Fabaceae; genus Lathyrus; species Lathyrus oleraceus. Next base: position 544,083,688 of record NC_066583.1, on the reverse strand, counting down.
ATTGAAGAAGTCACATAAGATACACGGATGAATTAGGGTTTCCAAGGCAAACAAACTCCAAACTATTGAAGAATTCTTGATCAAAATAACATGTGAAGATCATGGGGATCCATATATGATGCTTAGAGCCATAGTAAACCAATTCTTAATTGAACTCCTTGCACTGAGGGTCTTAAACCCTAGATGTGAGCTTGATAGATCAAAGGTGAGCATGTGCCCTACCTACAAAAGAGTTAAACTATACAATGACATATTTTTGGTATTTTGGTTAGTAAATGATAAAAGACAAAGTATGATACAATCAAATGATGCTTCGTGATCTCTCCCAATGCAAACCCAATGAATGAGGGGTAAGGAGAATGACAAGATGTGATCCCAATGCTAATGCATATGATGAGAATAGTATGAGGGATCTTAGGGTCAAAATTGGGGTCTTACAGCTGCCCCTATTTAAGGACGTTCTAACTGAGGAGATGAAGGTTAAAATCTTTGTATCGGCTCAGTAGAATGAACTTAAATAACAACATATAGAAACAAATTTTGGTCCCTAAGAGACCTCGTGATGCATATGATATAAATGTTAAAAATAATCTTTGTGGGGAAAATGTTGCCACAAAGGAAAAGAGTCCGGAGAGACCGAAAGTCCGCAGGAGTATAATGCATTCCGTAAGGAAAACTCACTGGGGAGACAGAGACTCTGTGGGATAAAAAGGTCGTGCGTAGGCCAGGCTACGACCTAGAAACAACTTGGGGACTCGAGGGATTCCATGAAAATAAATCAATGGAAAGACTCAGTCGGGGAATAAAAGGAACACCTGCAAGGGAAACGGGTAGATCAGAACAAAGCTGAAATACTCGAACCAAACAAGAAACAACGATTTCACTGAAGAAATGTGCACTCAAACTCAACTGGGGAAGAAAAGATCTTCAACACAGAGGAGTAGAAATCTACTGTCCATTACCGGTTACTGGGTAAGGAGATAACAAAAACCTTACAGGGAGGACATCCGTTACCGGTTAGGGTACACATATCAAGGATGACTCGCTGAAGGCAACCAGGAGATGTACTCATTACCAGTTACTTGGTAAGAATAAACTGCTGGGAAAAGCCAAAATAGGATTTACAACTACCAGTTACTGGGCAGAAGACCAAAGAGAGACTATCCGTCATTGGTTAAAGTGAACATATCAAGGATAGACTCAAAGGAAAGAAAATCTATCATCGATTAGGATGAACATATCAAGGTTAGACTTGCTTGGGGAAATTAGGAAGGATATCCGTCACCGATTAGGATGAACATATCAAGGATAAACTGCCTGAAAAAGTAGGGATTACATCTACCGAATACTGGATAGAATACCAAAAAGAGAATATTCTTCATCGGTTAGGATGAACATATCAAGGATAGACTCAGAGGGGAGAAATAGGAATTAAATTTATCAGTTACTGGATAGAATACCAAAAAGAGAATATTTGTCATCGGTTAGGATGAACATATCAAGGATATACTTTGCAAAAGGGGAGCAAGCAAGATTTACAACTACCGGTTAATGGGCAGAAAACCGTAAAGAGAAGGAAATTCGTCACCGATCAGGATGAACATATCAAGGATTAACTCTCTAGGAACAAAATAGGGATTACAACTACCTGGTTACTGCGTAGAATACCAAAGAGAGAATATTCGTCATCGGTTAAGATGAACATATCAAGGATAGACTCAAGCAAGGGAAGAAAGTATCCGTCATCGGTTATGATGAACATATCAAGGATAAACTTCCTAGGGAAACGTGAAAACGAATCTGCCGGGGAGAAAAAGTTGCTCTTGTCGGGTATTGGGAAAAAGTGAAAACATGAGAGGAACATTACCAGTTATAGGATAATAGGCTCTCAGGGGACCAAAAGCATCTATCTAGGTAAGATCTAGAAAGAAAGGTCAATCAAAGACTCAACCCAATGGGGATATAACTCAAGGGGAATGATTCCATCCAGACTAACAACTGGGGAGGAAACTGAAATAATAGCCATTCACGAGGAAATAACTCAATGGGGAAAGAGAAAGGTTAACGTCTTTCTGCTTAATGGGTTGACACTCTATAATTGAAAGAGGATAGACAAACCAAATTTGCATGGGGGAAATTATACTACCATAGCAGAGGATCAAAGAGAATCACAAAGTGCAATAATGCAATAATGCAATAATGCAATAATGAGTGTATATGTATATGTATATGTATATGTATATGTATATGTATATGTATATGTATATGTATATGTATATGTATATGTATATGTATATGTATATATGATGATTATGCTGACATAACGATCACAAAGGATACAAGTGTCACTGGTTTGAATCATCGATACAACTTCTAGCCAATCCTCATAGGAGGGAAACAACTGCTGGAGAGAATCAAATATCTCAAAGGCTCAATCCTGGCTGTGGAAAGCACAAGGAGAGAGTCTTCTGAGGAAACTGCTACAAACTCTACGGGGAATTTTTAGGTCAACACCATATCGAATGGGAGACAATCCTGCAGAGGAAAACCATAATAGATGCTCAAAATCAGGAGGAACTCTGACGACTTACGAGGAATCAAAAATTCTGCCGAAACCATGCAAACTGCCAAAATTATGCGCCTACAACTCAAGGGAGGTCAACAAACATAGCTAGGGAAACCAACAAAACTTGGTTACTGAAAAGTTGTCGGGGATGAAATAGGGATCACGCCCACTACTTCGTAGAATCAATAATGCTCTGCATTTAAGGCTTACCGCTTTTCAAATCGCTGTTGATATTCCTTTAAATGATATCGATTGCTTAAAATAACTACTTTAAGAAAGCACAATTTTGATTTTAATATTTTATTTCAAAAATGATCATAATAAAATTTAAATCTATTTGGCTGAAATAAACACGAGTAGAAACAATTGGATAAAAAGCTCAACTTTATTTAATAGGATGGTAGTCTGTAAATGACAAGACTCCATAGATCTTTACAAAAGTTGAAAAATGGAAATTTACATGGAAAAGTTCTACATTGAGTATAATGACCAATAATCCTTCTACTGACTTTTGATATCCATTGTGCTCTAGGCGTCGCCTGGAGATGATGAATCAGAATTTGACCAATTTGCTCAAGAATGTCTTCAAAACCGATGATCAGAATGATGCAGTTACTTGCCATAATCCCTAATCTTTGCATAAATTACCCCAAGATGGGGTACTCAATTTATCGGGATAGTTTTTATGTTTTATGTCTCTAATTTTTGCCTGGATCACCCTTTCGAGTTTAAATCCACCGAGACGCTTATTTTTTCCTAAACTGCCCATTCAGTTTTTCAACTTAGCGAGCTATTCTTTTCTTTTTAGGCGATGTATTTCTTGACTGCATCTGCATTCACAGGACGAGTGAACTCTTCACCATCCATAGGGTAGCGGGGTATTCGTTACCATTAGAGATATTGAATAAATCCAAACTAAACCATACAAGTCGAGTCGCCACCACACTTCTATTTATCCAAAGGAATGGTTAGAAAGCGAACAAAAACCTAAAAGTTTTATCGAATAAAAAACTAGTAAAAATGTCAGAGATCGGGGTAAGGGGGTTGGTTATGCAATGGGAAGGTTTTAAGCACCGAAAACATCATAGGTACTCCTAGGGAGCCCTTTTCACACTTGTTGTAAGGTTGGTATTTTCTGAAAGTTTATTTGTGCAAACATGATTGAAGAGATGAGAAGAGAATATACAAGTTATTTACAATTTATGTTTGGATGGATAAACCCATTGCCTACGTACCATCTTAAAAAAAATTAGGATCAAAACCTCGTAGTTCGAGGTAAAAATCTCAAAATAAGTTGGTGAATTGATTGGTCCAAAAGCCTTAAGGTCTTTTGTTATCCAAGGGAGAAAACTCAACCTAAAACCACAAATTCACCATGTGAGGATAACTTCAACATGCTAGTGAGGGGTTAACCCTATAATAAGCATGAAAGACTTATTGTCCATCACTTAGGATATAGGTGAGTATTACATCTACCTCAAGGATAACTCCAACCTAATAGCTAAAGGTCTTGAAAAGTTTTGATTAAGAAAGTGGCCATTGAAACCACAAAAGTATTTGGATGAGTTATATTTACCAATGAAAAGTATTTACAAAGTATGGTCAAAGTTGACTTAAAGATTCAATTCAAAATAAGTGTTATGAAAAGAAAGTTTGAAAATCAAAAGCATAAGGTTTAGGTTTCTAATGTTTGAAAGCAAGTGATAAATGTTTGCACAAAAGTTTTGGCTTGGGTTAGAGTGGAGGGAAGAAGAAGAATGGGTAAGGTCCTAATCATACAAGAGATGAGGGATAAGAAACAAGACCACAAATGGAGTTCCTCTCTTGAGATCATATTGATGATCCAAGTAGCTCCCATCCTTTGGAATATGCAAGCAAAATAAGTGTAAGCTCAAGCAATCAACATAATCACACAAGCTCTTGGAAGGCCCCAATGGCTCTTGTATCTTTCACTTTGGATGAACATGGCAATGATTCTTCAATTTGGCTCAAATAGGATCCCCTAGCACCAAAGCACACACATCAAAGAGATTTATGAAGCAAATCAAGAATGGACAAGAGTGAGTTTTGAGGTTTGGTCCTTCTAATCCATCTTCCACATTAAGGTCCTTTTACTCCAATTTTTGCATAGGGAATGTCCTAGAAACTAAGTCCATTTGTCCATTTTTTTTGCATTTGGTCCACAACAATCAAAACAAAACACAAGCACAATAATATATACACAATTATGTGCTCAAGTGAGCAAAAGGAAAATTACATTAACATAAACATGTGCTCAAATGAGCAAAGGGGAAAAGCAAATGAATAATATGTACAAGGATAGTCAATTGCATAAATGTAAAGTGCAAGAAGTAAATGTTAATGGTTAATGGTTAATGGTTAATGTTAGTAGTTAGTGTGCCATAAGGAAAATTTAGCGCTATGTTAAGCAATTGTAATTGGACTTATGTAGAAGTCACAACTATCTGAGACCGGTCAATAATAATGTAGGCAATAACACAAGTTAGAGGTCTTGATTAGTGAATCAAACTCCAACAACTTGCCATGCCAAAAAGAAGATGAAAAATGATCTTGTATTGATTTAGGTTCTTTGCATGATTTAGGAAGCAATCTATCATCAATGCAAAGCCATTCACTTGATCCATGATCAAGATGAATTAGATTTGAGTCAAGGAAGATTAAACCTCCATAATCAATGCTAACCACCAATCTTTAACTCATTGATCAAAAAATCAAAAAGAAGAAGAAGAAGAAGAAGAAGAAGAATATAAAGAAATAAAGTGCATTAAATGAAATGGAATGAGATAATCATCAAGCCATGACCAAAGATAGGGAAGATCAAGGTCAAATAATAGAAAACAGAAGCAAAATGAGAATTAGAAGTCAAGAAACAAACAAAATATTTTTGGCATTTTAAATATTTAAAATAAAACTTGAATTAAAATAATAAAAGAAAGGTCAAACTTCAAACTCACTTCAAATCAACTTTGAAAAGTCCAAGTGAATTATCCCAAGTTCAACAAGGTCAAACAAAGTTTTACAAAAAATTTCAGCATTTTTAAAAGTCAGAAACTATTTTAAATCAATTAAAAATGTATAAAAATAACCTAATTGAACTAAAATCTCAAATAAATCTCAAATCAATTAATAAATTGATGAGAATATTTTTCATAGATCCATCATCATTCAAAGAGGTTGGAAAAATATTTTTTGTATTTTTTGAATATCAAAAACTATTTTAAATGAATTAAAAATAACCAGAAAAGAGAAAATTAATGAAAAATATCAAATGATAAAATAAAAATTATTAAAAATAATTTTTAGAAACTAGAAATTAAAAGAGAAATAATGCAATTGGTCTCACATTTTTTGGACCAATAATGAGAGAGATATGAATTTTATAAATAAAATGGAATTAAAAGAAATAAAATAAAATAAAATCAGAAATTAGAAAATATGGAAAAACACGGAGCGTTGGATGATAGCTTATTAATTGAGCTGGCACATCACATGGCTCCTGAGCGCGCACCCGCCAAACACGTGAGTCAATGCATCACACACAACCTTTAATTGAGTCATAACATTGAATGGCCATGATCAAATCTGGAAATAGAAACGCACGGCTGTGATTCAATCTGGAGACCACACGGTGACCAGTGCCACCGTCTTCTCCGGCCAACTTCCGGCCAAACCAGAATTTGCAGAAATTAAAACATCAACCAAAATGCACGATCCAGGTACCATTCGAAAGCTGAGATGATGTACATCACCCATGTGCCATTCAATTCCACTCTAGATCTCTAGATTGAGAGAAATCAGAGGTGGGAATTTTGTGGTGTTCAAGTGAACTTAATGGTTTTCAAAAATTGAAAGCATAACAATGTTGCCTCTATGCAGAGGACTTCAGATCACACAAGAACAAAGCAAATAGAGCAATATACAAGCTGGTCCGAAGCAAATAACAATTGAAGTAAACCTTTGAATTGCAAGGATTTGAGTCAAGATCTTTGGATTCTATTGCAAACAGTAAGCACTATGGATCAAGAGGAGAAGGTTTAGGAACTTTGAGATCTGAAGATTGATCAATGAAATCAAAATTCAGATCTGAAAAATTGAAGAGAAATGAAATAGTTCCTTTAGTGAGGTTTGAGTTTTGAGTTCAACAGCAATTGGGGCGCCTTCAGGTTGAAGAAATGAGAGGCCAAGGCATTGTATTTATAGATGAAGGGAGCTGCAAGCATGAGCAAAGTGTGTGCATGGATGGAAAGGGCATCCATGCATGGATGGGCCCAATTCAACTTGGTTTAGCAAGCTGAGATCACAATTAGATGAAATTGTCGTGCAAAATGGATGTAATCAGCTCATGCAATGTGTTTTCAATTGGTTTCCAAATATGCACCTAATCTTTCCCCTCTTCGAAAATGATACTTCAAAACATAAAACATAGCCTTATGGGTAATGGTTGGAAATCTTATTGCATAAGGAACAAATTCTATGTTGATCAAAACTCCAATTGGGCCTTGGAAATTAGTGAAAATTGAACTTGAAGTGTAGGGTGCAAAACATGCATATGTGAAATTTTCAAAATTGGCCAATGTTCAAACCCTTCTGTCTCAATAACGCAAGCTCCAAATGGAAGAATCTTCAACATGAAAGTTGTATATATTTTCAAGGCAATCAATTTGGACTTCAATTTTGCATCATTTGGATTTTTGATGAAGAAGTTCTGGGCACTTGAAGTTGGACTTTTTCACATTTCAATGCATTTGGTCCAAAGTGACCTATAATGTTTTGCATTATCACATCTACCAATGAATGGGAAGAAAGAAACCACGACCATACATCTACCGATGAATGGGGAGAAAGAAACCACGACCAGACATCTACCGATGAATGGGAAGAAAGAAACCACGACCAGACATCTACCGATGAATGGGAAGAAAGAAATCACGACTCGACATCTACCGATGAATGGGGAGAAAGAAACCACGACCAGACATCTACCGATGAATGGGAAGAAAGAAACCACGACCAGACATCTACCGATGAATGGGAAGAAAGAAACCACGACCAGACATCTACCGATGAATGGGAAGAAAGAAACCACGACCAGACATCTACCGATGAATGGGGAGAAAGAAACCACGACCATACATCTACCGATGAATGGGAAGAAAGAAACCACGACCAGACATCTACCGAGGAATGGGAAGAAAGAAACCACGACCAGACATCTACCGAGGAATGGGAAGAAAGAAACCATGACCAGACATCTACCGATGAATGGGAAGAAAGAAACCACGACCAGACATCTATCGATGAATGGGAAGAAAGAAACCACGACCAGACATCTACCGATGAATGGGAAGAAAGAAACCACGACCAGACTTCTACCGATGAATGCGAAGAAAGAAACCACGACCAGACATCTACCGATGAATGGGAAGAAAGAAACCACGACCAGACATCTACTGATGAATGGGAAGAAAGAAACCACGACCAGACATCTACTGATGAATGGGGAGAATGAAACCACGACCATACATCTACCGATGAATGGGAAGAAAGAAACCACGACCAGACATCTACCAATGAATGGGAAGAAAGAAACCACGACCAGACATCTACCGATGAATGGGAAGAAAGAAACCACGACCAGACATCTACCGATGAATGGGAAGAAAGAAACCACGACCAAACATCCACCGGTGAATGGGAAGAAACTCGACGTTTACCGACACCGAAACAATGGTGTTTACGGACGCCAAGGAAAGGACACACACGGGTGTTAACACGACACTTACCGATATCGCAAGGATGACACCTACATATGTCGAAACAAGGCAGCCACTTGTCGGGGACTACACTGGGGAGTCAAGCTTTCCTTTCACGGACGGGTGAGGAAATAAATCTCTCTGGGGAATTATCGATCCTGAATGCTGCCAAGAGCAACCGCTGCAAACGTGCCATACGGATGTCTGAAAAATGATCCACCTCTGCTGGGGAAATGATCCAAGCCTGCAACATGCCAGGGGAGAAAAACTCCTGCTGGAAAAGTAAATGATCACTTTGCTGAGCGCACAATTCTGATTCGATCTTCCAACTCTGTGGGGAGTAGCACTACTGGGGATACTTGCTGATTTGTCATTCTCGGAACGGCAGATAAACCAACTCAACTAGGGAGTCACTTGTTGGGAAAACACCAGCCTCTCGACCATGCTGGGGAATTTCAAATTCTGAAATCGACCTAGATGACCCAACGTCGCGATGCTAAACTCCTCAGAGTAACACCTTCACCAACCAGCTAAACCAATTCTCGAACGGTAGCCACAGCTTGGGACTAGCTTATGCTTGCAATGCTGATGCATGAATTTTACAGCGTAATGCTCCATAACCATGGAAATGCCATGCAATTAATGGTGCAATATGCTATGCTTCTCTAAATGATAAATGCATAAAAAATATCCCCCTCTGGGGACAGCACGAGCAACTTTGCTGAGGAACTCAATATCACTCCACTTTCCACCCTGCTGGGGAATACCACTGCTGCTGGGGAAAGGATAATCCCCACTGGGGATGACCTTCGCCGAACTCGATCCGCTTGGGGACTTCGTTGGGGAAAAACTACCAACGCAAACCTCCGATGGGGAAACAGCAACCTTCAGACTTGCTGGGGAAATAACACTCTCAACTCCACTAGGGGAGGCAGCAAACTTCAGGCCTGGGTGCTGAAGAAACACCGATCTCGAACCCGCTGGGGAGAATCGGAATTTTTGACATGGAACACCTGTCGACTTGTCGAACACTGGTGTTCACCATCCAACCACAGTGTCGGCTTTTCACTTTTGAGAGCTCCCAAACTTATCTGGTCTCTTCTGATTCATCACCTTGTATTCTCGGCTTTTCTCTGCTTCGAGACAATCGATCTCCCCCCGATCCGGGCCAACTCTTTAATCCTCAGACTTTGAAGATTCTTCTTGATTACCCTCTAGGATCGACGCCACTCTTTCGCCGTCTTTTCACCGTTCTTCTATCCCTCGTCCCTGATTGGACTCCACGGGGATCTTTTGTCAAAAGGCTCCGCATCGCAACATGCAAGTGAGTGAAAACATCTAACAGCACCTGCAAAAAAAATCGTTAGATAAAACGTGCCCTAGGCGTGCCAAAGTTTGAACACCTAGGTCACTCAACTTTCCGAATAAGATTTCACGTTTTCAATCTTATAAGCATGCATCGGAAGGGATCTCCATGTCTCAAAATGCAAAGATTCTTATCAAAATAAACGAATGTTTTTGCAATCAAAGCGGCAATGAAAACCAAAAACAAAATTATTTGACTGAACATGCATTTTATTGATTGAAAAAAGTGGTGCCTCACAACCGAACAATACACAGGAAGCAATCCCTAAAAAGAGGTAATTGCGCACAAAAGGAAAAATCTATCCTAATGGCAACGTGAAACCGTGATCTCATCGAGTTCCAACTCGGTTACACCCCATATGTCTTCAAGACTCTCCGCACTTCCTGCCTTCTGAATAAGACGCCTCCGACCGATCCCTGTTGGGGATTATCCAGGTGTCTTAACCAAAGTACAAGCGATCATGCTAGATGCAGTTGTTCATTTCATTCCCTCTTTTTCCTGGACCGCCCTTTCGGGTTTTCAGTCCACCGGGATACCCTTTTTTGCCCAAGCCGCCCTTGTGGGGTTTTCGACCTGCCGGGTGTACAGTTTTTTATTCTTTATCCCTAACTTTTGCCTGAACCTTTTTCATTTTTTTTCGGTTCGCTAGGATGCCCTTTTTTGCCTGGACTATTTTATTCTTTTCGTCCAGCGGGTCTCTTATACGAAGTATTTTTTAACTGCATCCGCATTCACAGGGGATGGAAAATCCTCACCATCCATGGTCGTCAACAACAAGGCTCCGCCAGAGAAAACCTTCTCGACCACGAATAGATCTTCATAATTGGGTGTCCACTTGCCCCTTCGATCGTTCTGAGGAGGAAGGATCCTTTTCAACACTGTATCTCCCACGTGGTACACACGAGGCCGCACCTTTCGGTCAAAAGCACGCTTCATCCGCTGCTGGTATAACTGTCCATGACAAATGGTTTCCAGCCTCTTTTTCTCAATTACGCTCAACTCCTCGTACCGAGTCTCTATCCACTCAGCCTCTTTCAATTTCACGTCCATCAGGACTCTCAACGAAGGAATTTAGACCTCAACCGGTAGCACGGCTTCCACCTCATACACGAGCGAGAAAAACGTTGCCCCAGTAGATGTACGCACCGAGGTTCAATACCCAAGATACCAGCTTCGTTTTCAGCCACACTGTTGGTGTATTCAAATGTTAGTCGGGCAACAAAATGAATGTAGGATCCCTTCGGCGTAACCAAAACAACACCAACTCCATTACCATTCACATTAACGGTCCCATCAGACATCAGAATCCGTTCGGATTCAGGGTCAGGCCCTTCCTCCGGGATTGGTTCCTCACAATCTTTCGATTTGAGAACCATGATGTCCTCACCAGGGTTGATAATCCTCAATGGGTTGCCGAGCGAGGTAATCAGACAATACACTCCCCTTTATTGCTTTTTGAGAGGTGTACTGAATATCGTACTCAGTCAAAATTATTTACCATCTCGCAACCCGTCCGGTCAATGCTGACTTCTCAAAATATACTTGATCGGATCCATCTCGGAAATCCACAAAGTGGTATGAACCAGCATATACTGTCTCAGTTGGCGAGCAGCCTATGCCAAAGCACAACAAGTTTTCTCGAGCAGTGAATATATTGTTTCACTGTCGGTAAACTTTTTGCGAAGATAGTAATTTGCATGCTCTTTTCGACCAGACTCGTCATGCTGCCCCAATACACACCCCATAGACCCCTCGATGACTGTCAAGTACATGGTTAACGTTGTCCCTCCACATGAGGCATCAGAATCGGAGGCTCCTGCAAATATCCTTTTATTTTACAAATGCCGCTTGGAAATCATTATTCCACCTGACCGTTTGATCTTTTTTTTTCAACAGCTTGAATATGGGCTCACACGTGGCTGTTAGATGAGATGTGAACCGTGAACTGCAGTTCAATCTACCTAAGAAACCACGAACCTCTTTTTCTGTTCTCGGTTCAGGCTTTTCTTGTATTGCTTTTACTTTAGCAGGATCAACCTCAATTCCTCTTTCATTCACAATAAACCCCTGCAATTTACCGGACCGCACTCCGAAAGTGCACTTGCCCGGATTCAACCTCAATTTGAATTGTCTCAACTGGTCCAACAACTTGACCAAGCCTACCAAATGCCCCTCTCCTATTTGGGACTTTGCTATCATGTCATCAACATAGCATTCGATTTCATGATGAATCATATCATGAAACAAAGTCACCATAGCTCTTTGATACGTGGCACCGACGTTCTTGAGACCGAGAGGCATCACCTTATAACAAAAAGCGCCCCACGGTGTGATGAACGTTGTTTTCGCCATATCATCTGGCGACATTTCAATTTGATTATAGCCAGAAAAACCATCCACGAAGGAAAACACCGAGACTTGAGCCATATGATCTACCAACACATCGATGTGAGGTAATGGCAAATCATCTTTCGGGCTCGCTCTATTCAAATCTCGGTAATCCACACACATTCTCACCTTCTCGTCCTTTTTCGGCACCGGCTTCTGCTTCACTGGAGGACAGTCTTCTCTCAATGGTAGCTTGTGCATAACGATATTGGTATCCAACCTTGGCATATCTTGATAAGACCAGGCGAAGATATCAACATACTCTTTCAATAGGGCTACCATTCTGCTCTTGACATTTGCCTCCAAAGCGGCCCCCAACTTTCACTTCCTTTCTGACCTCCTCGGTGCCCCGATTAACAATCTCAACTCGCTCCGCGTGCGGTTTGTCATACCCCAATTTTGTCTGGGCATATTTAAATTTTTATAGAATTGATTTCATTTTTATTTTTGCATCATATGCATAGCATGACATACATTCCATCATGAATAATACCTAAAATGTCAGTCAGAATGAATTTATTGAAAAAGCAGACAAATCAGTTAAATCGTTTCTCAAGAATATGCAAAATCAGCGGGTAAAAAGTTTCAGAATTAAGATTGCAAACACCAGTATTATTAATCTACGGTTCACATAGTTTAACCTGGTATGCTCGTTGTATTTTTCAGTGGTTGTTTCGGTTGCATTTTAACCTGTCTCAGCTATTTAACCGGTGCAAATTTATTTCAGAATTTGGAGAAACGCTGTATTTTTTCAATAAGTACATTTTGTACTGACGCATCCGATTTAATTTTTTGAGCAAATTTCCGCCCGACCTTTTATTTTATTTTATTTTTTAATCCATCATTGACCCATTTATTTTTATCCTTTATCCAAAATAACCATTCCATTTTAATTTTTCAAAACATCTCATTTTAATTTTAGTAGCATTTTTATTCTTACTTAATTATATCATCTCATGTTTTTTAGTAACAGTTTTTCATGCTCATTTAATTTAATTTCATATATAAGTACATTGTTCTCATTTAAATAACTCTCTTATATTATATAACTATTAGAGAAACTAAAAAATTGCATTAGTAAATGCAAACCAAAAATAAGGTTACACCATTAAAAAACGTTACATTCAGTAGAAATAATATTTGATGGAAATTCCCTTTACAGTTGGCACAACATCTTCATTCCATTGAAAATCCCACAAAATCAGGGTACTTCCTTCACAAATCTAACAATTTTTCATCATTCGTACACTTCACATGATTTCCCCACGCCTCACAGAATCCTCTCTCCACTCACGTCCCTCTCACGCCTACCTTCTCCCTCACTCACAAGATTCTCTCTCACCCCTCATTTATTACCTACAAAAGGAAACGTCTCTCTACCCACTCAGAAAAAAATTCTCTCTACTATCCATCTACTACCAACTACCCCTTATTCCCTTACGATCACTATTCATCACCTCTCCAACAGAAAGAAAATTATAAAAAAACTTTTCCTCTTCACATCCCTCACTCTCTCACACAAACCCCTTCATCTTTCGTCACACTCACCTACCACCTTCATCCTCACCGTTAAACAACCACCATCACCGTTTTTACCACCGCGAATACACCACCAACAACCACAACGACCATACGTCTCCTCACTTCACACCATCACCTTAGATACTCCCTCCGATTTGTCAAAATAACTCGTCGGAGCAAACAACCAAACCCTCCACCAAGCTTTCCCTCGCCGCCTCCGCAAACCATCGTTACTCACCTTCCGAGCTTCAACCGGACACCTACAAAAAAAAAACCTCGCCAAAACCAACCTTCCACAACGCTTAACCCTATCAAAACCCTTCTTCGAAACTCTCAAACACCAAACTCCACACTCGACGCCGACAACCTCAACAACCGCTGCAGTTCCAGATCGAATCGCCTTCAACAAACAACGCACTATCTTCAATTTAAATCTGTTTTGTCGGTTTCGATTTCAAGGAGTTTATTTTCCATTTTTAGTTGTCTCTGTTGTTGATCTGTGCGTAGGTTGTGAGTATCATTCAAGATTTGGGAACAACCGTCTCGACATGGCCGGATCCGGTTTCAATTGCGCCGACAAAAACGAAATATAACAACAACATCGCCGCAAAGAATCTCAACGGTAACAATCATTTTTAATATAGTTAATAAGGAAGTTTGTCCAAGAATGGGTATCAATTGATTGGTTGTATAATCGCTATAGTGTGAATAAATTGACGTCTGTTGCATATACTTTTAGGCCAGGATGTGTTTTAGTGTAAAAGTTTGGATCTATTGTCATTAGAATAACATTGTAAATGATCATAATTTGTTCTGTTTTTGCATTTGATTTAATACTGTTATATCCATTTATGTTTCGATAGAATTCTATTGTCATGTTGGCTTTGTGGTGTATAAATCTGTTTCGATTCCGTATACTTTTATGTCGAAGTACATTTCGGAATGAATGTATATTTTGTGTCAATATTACAATGGCCCTGTATATAATCACAAGTTGTGGTGGTACACTTTGTTACCATTATGATATCCATGTCGATTTCCATTTTGTTGTACATAGTCAATGTATATCATGATTCTTGATTATAAGCTGTTTTGGCTATGTCGCAACTATGTAGGAAGATAATAATAATAAGGATTTGTTTTGTATTGCCGTTGAAATTTGTGGCTACTGTAATATCTCGTTCATTTTAATTTGAATTAAGAATTGGTTATGAATACCAACATGCTTCTATATAATTTCTGCAAGTTTCAGTTTAGATTGTATTTGGGGGGTATTTTAAGTGGAACCATATTAAAATTATGCTCCTAAATTCCTAGATTAGTTTATGGTTGGATCACTTTGTTGGTATCAAATGAAAAGAGAGAGAGGGAAGATTATGTATTATTAGCCTTTGTTTATACTGATAGTACTGATAAATGATAAAGAGGAAAAGATGTTCATGGTAAAAGTATATGGTGGGTCTTTGAGAAATCTATCCAGTTTTCTTTTAGTTTTACTGTAAATACTTTGTCTTATCAATTTTCTTCAAAAGAAAACTTTATGATCATATAGAATTATTATTATTGTTCTGTCCATGTCATGTAGGTGTTAAAAGGTGTGGACTTGGGTCATTTTAAGTGTTAGAGAACACGTCCATTATGTTCTTTACATATTGTGCACACTGTTTTTTTCATTGCGCATTTTTTATTTAAGGAAAAAAAAGCAATTGACTTGCATCACTAATAGTTTCAGTAATTATTATTGTAAACCTTTATTGTAAACCTTGTAAACCGTCAATTTCATTTTCTAAGCAAACCCAAATCAAACTTTTTTATTTAAATTCAAATCATGGAAATTTAAATCATTATTTTCCTAACTAATTAAAATTTCTAAAGACTTTTTATTTCTAAATATTAGAGCCATGAGCGAAAAGGAGCATAGTAAGCGCACGCTTCACTATCTCTCGACTATTCGAACAATTGGCGTACGCCATATTGCTCGGATTTTCGTCATTCATTTAAAACCCTAAAACTCCATAAAATTAAAATCACTCCCCTAATTAATTATAAATTCTAAAAGCTTTATTTTTAATAATTAATTTTGAATGAAAAGGAGAATAGTGAGCATCTGCTTCATTATCTCTCGATTATTCGAATAATTGGCGTACGCCATATTGCTCGGATTTTCATCATTCAATTAAAACCCTAATAATCATACAATTTCAAATCATTTTTTTCAAATCCAATGAGTTCGAATTTAAATCATTTTATTAATATACTCCTCAAAAATTTTAATTTTAAATTTTGAATGAAAAGGAGAATAGTAAGCCTCCGCTTCACTATCTCTCGACTATTCGAATAATTGGCGTACGCCATATTGCTCGGATTTTCGTCATTCAATTAAAACCCTAATAATCATACAAAATACAAATCATCTTCCTAAATTAGGGTAATACTCAAAATATATCTTTTTATAATTTTGGGATGAAAAAGATATAGGGAGCGTACGCTTCACTATTTCTCAAGCACTTGAATAATTGGCGTACGCCACATTGCTCGAGTTCTTGTCGCCCGATTAAACCTTAAATCACACAATTTCAAATCACTTTTCAAAATCAAATATAAATTCGAAATTCAAATTATCCAAACCATAACACTTTAAATCATATTTTCTAAATCGACTACAAATCCTACAACCATTTAATTCTAAATTTCCGATGATAAAAGGATAAGAGGCATACGCTTCACTATCTTTCGATTATTCGAATAATTGGCGTACGCCACATTGCTCGAATTTTCGTCATCAGATTAAAACCGCAATCATATAAACTCAAATCACCTTTTATACCAAACACCGTTTCAAAATAAACTAAACAACTTAAACTTTAATAGAGAATGGGAGGCATACGCCTCATCATTCCTTGATTATTTGAATAATTGGCGTATGCCACATTGCTCAAATCATCGACCTTTCAAATCCAAACCTACCAATTCAAATACAAACTATTTTCGTAAATCACATACAAACATCTAAACATATATTTTACAATTTAAACCTCGGGTGATAAGAGATAGGAGGCGTTCGCCTCGCCATCTCTCGATTATTTGAATAATTGGCGTACGCCATATTGCACAAATTGTCGACTTCCGACTAAAACACGCTAATTAAACTTGGATAAGGGAATAGGGGGCGCACGCCTCATTATTCTTTGAATAAGCAAGTAGGAGGCGTACGCCTCACTACCGTGCATATTCAACATCCACAAACAAACTTTCAAAATAATTCGAACGAAAAAGGAGTAGTAGGCGTTCGCCTTATTATTCCTCGAAAGAATTGGACGATTGGTGTACACCACACTGCTCAATCTTTCTTCATTCTTCAAAACATCTCAAAACAAATTAAACCTAACCTCTCACCCCCGAGCGATCGAAACCAAAAACATCAAACACATCAAATCAACTTGTCACCCCTGCGTGACCAAAACCCTTTCAAAAAGAACACTGTCAATCCTTTCTAATGCGCACAACAAACCAGTGCTAGAGCCTCCACCGAGAGTAGACAAGCCAACGTTTAGCCGTTAGAACGCCGACCTACACAGTCGTTCATCAAACAAAACACACCAAATATTTGTATTCGCCCGAACTACGAATGCTCTGATTTCCTTATTGCACCATAAGGGTACGTAGGCAGGAGATTGATGTATCTTCGCGAGCACACTAATAAAAAACCTCCCATTTCCCCTCTTGAGGTCTTCATCCATATTTATCATCAATTCTAATCACTCGAAGCAAGCGAATAACAGTCAATTAACAGCCAAATAGCAAAATCAAACTAAGAGGTTCCCGTTGAGTACAACGGACGTTAGGGGTGCTAATACCTTCCCCTTACGTAATCGACTCCCGAACCCGAATATGGTTGCGACGACCATTGTTCTTATTTCTAAAGGTTTTCTCGATATTTTCCTATTCCTTCATTGGAATGAATAAAGTTCGGTGGCGACTCTGTTTCGAACAACATTTTTCCGCGTCCTATCGTGAGGGATCGCATTATCATTATCATTTTTGAGGTGCGACACGGTTGAAACACCTTCTCCTCTTGTTTCCACAACCTGGCTAATTCCAGCAGATCACAATCTTCTTCGCCTTCTTCCTCGTCATGATAGATCGGATTATCGAAGTCATATAGGGTGTAACAGAATTGTTATCAATGAGATCAGGAGAATGATCGCATCTACATGAATATTGATTCATGCATTGCTTTTGAGGTCGGGACGAGACAAAACAAAAGGAAGGAAAATGAAAACAAACATTGCCATTTTTATTTTTTAAAACTGCAAAAATAAATGAAAAACAGGGAACACCGCTTTTAATACAAAAAACATCCATTTATTAATGATGCAAAATGTTGCAAAATGAAACACATGAGGTGGCCCTTACAATGGACCATTACGTTTCGGGCAAAACGTATGGCTTTCATGCAAACAGAATTGAAAAACAGAAATATTACTCTTCACGTAGAGTGACAGTGATGATCTTTTAGGCCTTCCAGTTCTGGATCTCCATCCCTGGTACGCACGATTTTATCCACAAGTCAAGCTCGCATTCACTGTCAATCTCTTCACCCACCGCACAGGCGTGACCTGGATCTAGCATTCCAGCACTGATGAATGTGAACGGTTGACGATGTCCTCTGTTTTGCCCAGACGAGCCTTGGCCCGGCTGATAGCCAACCCCGAACCTATCTGCTTTCACCGTAATGTCTACCATTTTTCCCCAGCCATGGGCTTCTCCATTCCTCACCACTTCCATGGCCTGTTTGTAAGAAGAAATGGACGGCTTTTTCTCTTTCTCAGCAAAAACGGCATTCTCCACCTTGACGATTTCAAACGCTTGACACGGTGTTCCACATATTTCACCATCCATTTCCACATCCATCATTCTCTGAATCATTTCCCTCATCATTACGCACCCATTTGTAGCGACAGCCGCACAACAATTATCACAACCAGGGAAAACTCCACTCTTCATCAGATGTCTCTTGACCACAGCCATTGGAGTTCTTAACTGATCCACATTTGTCACCTCTATTTTTCTCTTGTCCTTTGACATCACGTTCACCCCCATAAGACCATGCATCGGCACGGGGTTAACATTAACATTCGGTGTCGGTGCAAAACTGATGGCTTTAGAATCCACCAAATCTTGAACGACATGCTTAAAAGCTCTACAACCCTCAATGTGATATCCGGGTGCCCCAGAATGGAACTCGCACCTGACGTTCTCATCGTAATTTGTAGGCCTCTGACCTAGTCCTACCGGAGCCAATATCCGCGGCTGAACTAACCCAAGATCCTTCAACCTCGTAAACAGAAGGGCATAAGTCACAGGTGGCTTTCTGGCATCACATCACTTGATTCAACCTCCTTCTTGTGCTGACCATTGCCAGAGGGCTTCTTTACTCCGGACGACGGAGCATTTCCCTGAATTTTCTCCATTATCAGCCAGTATTCAATCCTCTCCAACCTCTCGGTGATTGCTTTCTGCCCCAAGGCGAACCCTTGCATGACGTTGATTAACTCCCCCGTCATCTCTTTCAAATCGAGAATGTCGGTGTTGGGTGGATCCATCAGTCTGGGTTTGTTGCGTCTGGCAAGATATCTGAGCGGACGAGCTATGTGCAAGGGAATGACTCGGCGTGCGAGCAATGATTCCTCTGTCAAACAAACAGGTTAGATATTGACACCTACAAAACAGAAAACAGGTTAGTATGACTCACACATGAATGCAATGTCTATCCGTATGAGGAACACTCTGCCTTTTGATTCTAGCTTCATCGAGACGGATAATAATTTTACAGTAACATTCTGACATCAGGATGTCTCTCAACCAGAATCTCAATCGAGAATGTACCCTGAGTATGGATAGACATGAGTTAGATGTGGATGAATGCAAAATGGGAATGATGCAGATGCATGAATGCAAGTCACTGTGCATCCTCCAAGTCATCTGAAGATCAACTGTACTGGATTCCTCCGAACTGATCACAACCCTCTGAGGGACTAAATCACCATAAGTCCAACTCATGAGGTTCCGAAATAAATGGAACCGGGGGATATATCACTATCATCACAGGACATCCACTGAATGGATAACCACAAGATCCTCTGAACTAGTGCCCTCAAATTCAACCTAGGGGTCCGAAATAAACGGAACCCGTTGATAAGTGCCACAGACAGAACTCCGGTGTCTTAGAAATGAACATCCATAAATCCAACTGAACCATAGTCACCATCATTACCTGCAAATGATTCAGTCCCGCCCCACTCACAGGTGTCATCTAGGCCAGGGTAAGGTCAAGAGAAACACAGGACAAACGATCCTTTTAAGAATATCATCATATGCACACCAGGTGTATGCAACGATAATACCCCATCAGAATCTGAACTGCTCGTGATATCATGTTCCGCTAAGTGGCGTCATACCACCCGCTTCCCATGAATCACTCTATTCCTAGGTGTCCTAAAGTTCACTCAGAGCCTGGGTATTGGGCCTTTTACCTCTTGTAACCCCCACCCAACAGAGAAACAGATACACAGCCAGCACAATGATAATATGATGCATGCAAACATATATGTGAATATATACAATCACAACATAACAATTATGAATGCAATAAATAAAACAGTAAAATCAACCACAACTATCCTAAAGAGCCCTAGGATTGACTCGCTTAGGGAAGATGGACCAGCAAGAGGTCAACTTCTAGAATTCCCCAGCAGAGTCGCCAGCTGTCGCATCGCGAAAAACAACCGGCGGGAAAAGACACAGAGCCGCCACCGTCCGTTATTTATCCCAAAGGAGGGAAAGGAAACGCTCGAAGTAAACCTAAGAAAAGGAAAGGAATGGTCTTACGACCAGAGATTGCTAGGTACGGGAGTCGGTTACGCAAGGGGAAGGTATTAGCACCCCCTCACGTCCATCGTACTCGACGGGATCCATGCTCAAAAGAAAAGAAAAAGGTTGCTAATAAACTGCTCAAAACTGCACACACTGGAATAAAACAGGTGAAAGAAGACGGAAGAAGATGACTCGGCAGGATGTCGCATCCTAGGCCTACGTAGTTTGTCAGAAACAAACATCAAAGTCAACGTAGTTTGGGGAAATGGGAAAACATGCTCGCTAGGACATCGCATCCTATGCATACGTATCTTCTCTAACCAGAGAAAGAATCAGAGCACTCGTAGCTCGTCTAACGCACGTCGAAACAAAACACTGACAAGAGACGCCAAGACGTCAAGAGACACACAATAGGATACAGACTGCCAATCAATGGGCTTACGTCCAACTCCAAACAACCAAGCCAAACAAGGAAACAGAATCCCAATAGCTGGACTTATATCCGACTCCAAACAAATAAACATAAACAGGAAACCGAATGCCAATAGCTATACTTACATCAGACTCCGAACAAACAAAGAAACAAATTGGAAACCGAATGCCAATAGATGGACTTACATCAAACTCCGAACAAACATACAAACAAGAGGGTAGAAAAATAAAAGGGTGCCCGGAGAGATCTCGCTCAATCTCCTGCCTACGTATCTCATCTGGTATGAGAATCAGGGCGACGTAGTTCCCCTTAACAGGGAAGAAACTCTCTCCTAACCAGAGACTAGGGAGATAATAGACTAATAGGGAGACTACGACTCGAGCCTAAAAGTTGTCATGCAAACGATCCCTAAGTTGAGGTCTCTAATCAGAACCTAACTCGCACAGGAAGCAAGTCAATCACACAGCAAGTAAACATCAATCACATGTGAACAAGTATCACACTCTATATGCAAACAAGCGGCTCATACAAGGTTGAGCTTTAGTCAAGGGGTCATGTCAACCTCGACAAACAAGCCAAAACTGTAGGGGTTCTGAAGAGGCTCTTAACCACTGACATTGACAATCAGGGTGAGCAGATGAAAGGTAATGAGGGTTGGACCTCATAGCTCTTAACCCGGGCCTGGGTGAGCTTCAAATCAATGAAAACATGGGGATCCAGAATGAGGGACCCTACTCCACTTGACTGACTCTATATACAAAGATCTTGGGTCAGGTTCAAGAGCATCAGCACGTAGTGCGAGCATAATGAACGACTCAACGACTAACAGGGGACTGGCTACTAGTCCCTTCTATCTGTCAATTGCCTCTTCACTTAGGAGGACTTAACAAGTAACATGCCTCAACAAGGAGGTCTTCAGCACAAACATAAATAGTCACAGTCATTGCCTCTCAAGGAGGACTTCAGCCAAATGCCTGCCAAAAGAAACGATAGGGCTTCCAGACTACATGGAGTTAGAGAATGATTAACTAGGTGATATACCAACCACAACCAAAGCAAAGCTCAAGCAAGAGCTAAAAGTGACTAATGTACCTGTACAAAAGTCAAACAAGTCAATATTGTATTCAGAAAACCAAACAGACAATCAACAGTGGTACTATTCATCATCTACACAAGGCAACTCTACAAGTGTAAGCAACTCAAGTGAGTTCATCACCATTGGAACTACAACACAATAAAGGTTAGTGGACAAAGTAATTTGCATATCAAGAAGTGAGATCACATCAACCACTAGAGCTAGATGCTTGAACCTGAAATACAAAGCTCAAATGGTGAGTACAAACCACTAGTGC
This sequence comes from Lathyrus oleraceus, assembly GCF_024323335.1. Lineage (NCBI taxonomy): Eukaryota > Viridiplantae > Streptophyta > Magnoliopsida > Fabales > Fabaceae > Lathyrus > Lathyrus oleraceus. Next base: position 544,061,412 of record NC_066583.1, on the reverse strand, counting down.
AAAGACTAGGGTCAAAGGCGAAGCAAAAAGTCAAAACAGAAGTAAACATTCCACATGAAACACATTTAATCAAATAAGAACATGGCCTAAAAAGGATCAAACTCAAATCATAAGGCAAAGCCATCAAATGAACAAGATAAGGCAAAGGCAAGCAAATGTGATCACAAGTGGACATCAAGAATAGGAAATGCAAATCAAAACAGAAAAGCATCCAATGATCATGAAATTTTTTATTAGGTCCAGAAGATATCAAATGACATGTTTATGAAAATGAACAAAGGCAGCATCCAAATGTGTGACACAAGTTGTCACACCATGTATTCATGTGTCTAAAACAGAGATGGAAAATGATAAAATTGTGAAACAAAAACTCAAAAATCATGTTACATGTTATGAATGAGCATGTCAAATTTCAAAGCAATTGGATCAAATATGAGTATTTCACAAATCAATTAGCACCACATGTCACATTTGCACCATGTTCAATCACACAAACACATTTAAAAATCCAGCCACAATAAAATCAGGAAAAGGACATCAAAAAATAATAGACCTCACAACAATCATGTGGAAAAAAGTTGCATTCAATTTGGATAATTCTTCTATTTGTTATGATTTTTGCAATTTGATGAAAAAAAAATGAAATAATGTGCAAAACCATATGGAAAATCAAATTGAACTTAAAAAAGGAAATGGCATCACCAAGTGTTGAACACAGGACCTCATGGCCAAAGGTGCGCTCCAATGAAAATTCAATTGGGAGTCACTAAAAATGCACAGCGCTGGACTCGAACCCTGGTTCCTAAGGTTCATGCAGCGCTCAATGGATTTAAAAAACAAAATGCAATGCATGGAATCGAACTGGGGACAAAGAGGTTATAGGCGCGTTTAACAATCAAACGCTGCGATTGGCTAAGGTAGGAAAAATCAAAAGGAATTTCCAAAGTGTCATGCCTGGGAATCGAATGCAAGACTGGTAGGTTACATGAGCGCTCCACTGAAAACCCTAAGCTGAACCAGATGGACGGAATAGTGATTCCGGTCATCTTCTCCGGTCACACGCCGGTGGTCCTCCATAATTTTTTTCCAGAATCATGCGTATCCTACACCAATGGAACCATCTTGCTACGTAGAACACGGATCTAACACTCATTTAGCCTAAAGCTCCATGGATTTGGAAAATCGAATGAAAACATTTTGCACATACAAACTTTAATTCATCATATCTCATGCAATTCTTAACCAAATCATAATCTAAAAGCATCAGCATCACCAGCACAGCAAGATCTATCAATTCATGGCAATAAAATGAAGAATAATGAAATTCGAATTCCAACCTTCTTGAAGTGGAGTGAGTTGATTTCTTTGATTCAAGCTTCCTCCAACTCCAGATCTCCTTCCTCAACCTTGTTATGAAGTCTGGTGCACAAATTGGCAGTGGAATCCTCTTAGATCTAGCTCAAACTTCAACTTCCATCTTCATGTTCAAGCTATGGATGTGCACGATTCTTCACCAATTTCTTCAAACTAGAGATCAATTCCCACTCAATGATGCATTGTGAACACGATTATGCAATAATATTGATGTGTTGTGTGAAGAATTTTCAAATTTGGAATGAGAGAATTTTTGGAGGGAATCTTGAATTCTAGATCTAGGATGTGTAATCTAATCAAAACAGTTAGGATTATCTATTTATATCACATGTTAATTATGCTGCTAATCCCAATTAGGCTTGGCTAATGGAAAATTAATGATAAATGAGGTGTATGACCAAAAATGCAAAATGAGGGTGCATTGAGATTTCACACGTGAACAGTGCACATGCATGGTTCAAAGTCACTTAAAATCATCCAACAATCATGATGGAATTGGAATTAAGTTCATGTGATGCACCAATTTTGAATTACCAACTTTCCCTCCAAAATGCACTTGGGTAAGACAATGATCATATGAGATCTTTTCATGCAATGCAATGATGGATTTGAACAATATTGGTCATGACATGCATTTTCCAAAAAGAGTGACTCAATTTGGAGTTTTGTAGCCAAAGTTATGTCACTTTGAACTTCCATGCACACTTGGTGATCATTTGCTCATAACTTCTCAACCCTTCATCAGATGCTCATGATCTTGGACTTTTTGAAAAGGGGAGAGAAAGATCTTCAACTTTCATGTTGACCAAAATTTCATTTGAAGCATTTTTAATGTTGTAAAGTCAAGTTGAATATGGTCCAAAAACTTGCCATTTTTGGAAACTTGAAATTACAGGTCACTTTCCATTTTTGGAAACTTTTGATTTGACTTCAAAATCTTCAAGGTAGATGTTTGAAATGATGAATAAGCCTCTTTTGAACATGAATGAAGTGTTGAACCTCATTTCCTCAACTCATAGCCCTCAGTTGACTGCACAGTTGACTTGTATGGGCCTCAGATGACCTGGAAATGCACTGATGACTTTGGACCTCTACCACTTGGCAAAGCTGCTTCAAAATGAACCTTGGCTCATATAAGCTCTTTAAAATAATCCTGTGGCCTTCATCTCAAGGAAAGACTTGCTCTTTTGTACTGATGAATCCTCTTGATGCCAGTTCTTATTGATATGATGCAATGCAATATGGACTGATATATGACCTAAAAAATGAAATGAATGCATGAATGGAGGGTGCAAATTTGAGGTGCTACACCAGGGAACAACAAAATCTTTGCAGGGGAGGAATCAAATAATCATCCCAGCAGGAGATAAGAGTCATAATGAGACCACTTCCATCACATGAGCGTCTCTACTGGGGAGACTATCTGCTGGGAAACTCCCAAAGAGGACACATCTGCCACGGATCAGAGATATAAGGAAATCTCAAAATCTTTGAGGAACGAACCATCAGTCACTCTAGCTGGGGAGAAATGCATTACACAGGCAGAAACTGCCACCAAAGCAATTCTATTGAGGAATCAGAAATATCACAAAACCTCCACGGGGGAATGAACAACAACCACTTCCGCCTAGGAACCGGATCAGGGCGCAGATAAGTTCTGCTGGGGAATCCACTCCACCGGGGAAATTATCACAGGGTTGATGGATCTCTGTGGGGATACAACCACCAATCAGAAGCTTCCAAAGGTCAAACGGACCAAGAACTCTTACCCGCTGAGGAGGAAGGAGGCTAAAACACCTTTACCATTCACTCTGCCTGGGAGGAAAACACAAGAGGCTCCGGAGGAATCATCAGTCACAACCGGAGAAAAAGAGTTCATTGCACAGGCAGAAATTGCCACAAAAACAACTCTGTTGGCGACTTCACTGAGGATGAAATGAGAGGTAACTAGTGATCAAACACCAAGTACCAAACCCACCCAGGAAATTACGTCCTACTGAGGAGAGAAGATCTCTGCTCTGCTGCTGCAGGGGAGAGTGGTGAACATCTCAACAAACATATCACTCAAGGATGAACCAATCACAGATAAAGCTCACTACACCAACAACTCCACTGGGGATTCATCCGAGGAAACGAAGGAATTCCGGGGATCAACCACCAAACAAAATTCACCAAGGAAAATCACACCTGCTGAGGAGAAAATATTTCTGCTCTGCTGGAGAAATGAAGATTAAAATCTTCAACAAGCACTCTACTCGGGGACTGACCCACAACAGTGTTCGGCAAACATTCCACTGGGGATAAACCACAACCGGGGCCCGGAGGAGGAAGATACAATCACGCCAGGGATATGAACAAATGCCTTACCCTGTTGGGAATCATACCACCCTTGGGAGAGCACTGAGGATCTCCTAAGTATCTTTTGTCATTGTGAATGTTCACTTTGTTTAAAAACAAGTTATGAAAATTCGTTTTTCAAAACAATGACATTTTATCAATTAAAACATGCAAAACATTTGTTGAATAGAAACAAATAAGAGTGCAAATAATTGGATAAAGGCTCGAATTTATTTGATGGAATGGTAGCCTGCAAATGGCAAGACTCCATAGATCTGTACAAGTTGAAATTGGTGATATATATTGGAAAAGGGCTACATTGAACATAATGACCATTTCACCACCAATTCTGAATTTGATGTATTCGAAGTTTCAGTTGACGACGAATGAACAAGAACCTCTGGCAGATGACAGATGTAGAACAAAGTCTTGTCAGGATGCAGTTACTTGCCAAATCCCTTATTTTTGCCTAGATTTCCCCAGGGTGAGGTATTCAATCTAGCGGGATGCAAACATATTTTTTATGTCTCTAACTTTTGCCTGGACTGCTCTTTCGGGTTTTCAATCCACCGAGACGCTCATTTTTGCCTAAGCCGCCCTTTTGGGTTTTCGACTTAGCGAGCTATTCTGTTTTTATTTTAGGCGAAGTATTTCTTGACTGCATCTGAATTCACAGGACGAGTGAAATCCTCCCCATCCATAGTTGTAAGCATCAAAGCACCGCCTAAAAAGGATCTCTTAACAACATATGGACTTTCATAGTTTGGAGTCCACTTGCCCCTGGAATCGGGCGCGAAAGACAAGACTTTCTTGAGCACAAGGTCACCTTCTCGGAACACTCGAGGCTTGACCTTCTTATCGAAAGCTTTCTTCATTATCTGTTGATATAACTGACCCTGGCACATGGCAGTCAATCGCTTTTCTTCAATCAAATTCAGTTGGTCATAACGACTCTGAACCCATTCAACATCAGTCAACTTGGCCTCCATCAAGACTCTCATTGATGGGATCTCCACCTCTACTGGGAGTACAGCCTCCATGCCATAAACAAGAGAGAAAGGGGTTGCCCCTGTTGAAGTGCGGACAGATGTACGATATCCATGCAAAGCAAATGGCAGCATCTCATGCCAATCTTTATACGTGACAACCATCTTCTGGATAACCTTCTTGATATTCTTGTTAGCAGCTTCAACAGCCCCATTCATCTTGGGTCTGTAAGGAGAAGAATTATGATGTGCAATCTTGAACTCACTGCACAGCTCTTTCATCATCTTATTGTTCAAGTTAGATCCATTATCAGTAATGATCTTATCAGGCACACCATAACGACATATGAGCTAATTCTTGACAAACTTCACGACCACATGCCTGGTCACATTCGCATACGATGCGGCTTCAACCCATTTGGTGAAGTAATCAATTGCTACGAGAATAAACCTGTGTCCATTGGACGCTTTCGGCTCAATCATGCCAATCATGTCAATTCCCCACATAGAGAAAGGCCATGGTGATGAAATCACATTCAGAAGTGTCAGAGGAATATGAATCTTATCTGCGTAAATCTGACACTTATGGCATTTCTTCACATATTTGCAGCAGTCAGACTCCATTGTCAGCCAATAGTAGCCTGCTCTCAACATCTTTCTAGCCATGGCATGTCCATTGGAATGAGGACCAAATGAACCCTCATGGACTTCAGTCATCAACAGGTCTGCTTCGTGTCTATCCACGCATCTGAGCAGAACCATGTCAAAATTTCTCTTATAAAGCACTTCGCCATTGAGGTAGAAACTTCCTGACAATCTCCTTAAAGTCTTCCTATCTTTCACAGATGCCCCAGGCGGGTAAACCTGGTTCTGGAGGAAACACTTGATGGCATAATACCATGGCTTATCATCCTTTTTCATCATATCATGAACAAGGTAGTCATAGCTCATTGATACGTGGCTCCAGCGTTCTTCAAACCGAAGGGCATCACTCGATAACAGAATGTTCCCCAAGGTGTGATGAATTTTGTCTTCTCCATATCCTCGGGTGCCATCTTGATTTGGTTATATCCGGAAAATCCGTCCATAAACGAGAAGACTTTGAGTTTAGTTGTATTGTCTACCAACATATCAATATGTGGTAGAGGAAAATCATCTTTCGGACTAGCTTTATTCAAGTCTCCATAATCCACACACATTCACACTTTTCCGTCTTTCTTAGGCACGGGCATAATATTGGCCACCCATTGAGGATATGTAGAAGTCACCAGAAACCCCGTATCAATTTGCTTATGAACTTCTTCTTTGATCTTCACTGCCATGTCAGGATGAGATCTTCTGAGCTTCTGCTTCACAGGTACGCACTCAGGCTTCAAGGGCAGGAAATGTTGCACGATATTTATATCTAGACCTGGTGTAGCACCTCAAATTTTCACCTCTCATTTGTACATTCATTTCATTGTTAGGTCATTAACATTGCATTCACATTGCATAGTCCATTGCATATCATCAGTCAAGACTGGTCAGGAGATTCAACTGTGCAAGAGAGTGTAAGACCCCAATTTTGGCCCTAAGATCCCTCATGGCCCATATCATATCATATCATGGCCTCAAGGATCATTGCACGCCCTAGCTTCCCTCCTAGTGGGTAGGTTGCCTTGTGAGTTGGTTCTTGATCACCAAGCATGTCTTGCATTTTGTATTTCATATGTTTACTAACCAAAAAGTACAAAAATATTGTCATCTAACCATGTTACTTGGAGTTGAAGCAATCAACAGCAATTAGGTCAAAATCAGTCACAGTCAGTCAAAGCAGTGGATGGTGGCCATTCTTGCAGAATTTGGGCACCATGATCAATAATCAAGAGTTCATATGACTTGGGACATCATTTGGAGTCAAGGTCTCAAGGAATTAGGGTTTGGAATTCATCAGAAGTGGTTCAATCATGCAAAACCCTAGAAAAGTCAAACTTGGTCAACTGTGGATTTAATCAGTGATTTGATGGATGGAATTGAGTTGAAGGAGTTCATTCATGCCTATACAAGCTTCATATATCATGTCAAACCTCATCATGGAAGAATTTGGAGCAAAATCAGAAATTTCCCAAAATAGAAAGTGGACCTGTAATTTCAACTGCCAAAAATGGAAACTTCTTGATCCTCAACTTACATCATGATACAAGCTTCAAATAAATTTTTTCCCAACATGAAAGTTTAAGATCTTGTTCTCCCATTTCCAAAAAGTCCAAGAACACCCAATTCCCATGTATGGTTGGCAAGATATGATCAATTCAATTTCAAAAATTTGTGAACTTCAAAAGGCCATATCTCTCAAACCATTTGGCCAAATTTGGTGGGGTTTTTTCCTACAAGTCATATTTGATCCCCTCTTTCCAAAAATGTCATCCTCATTCACCAAAACTTCACCATTCAAAATGGCACTTTTGAACCTACATGGATTAATTTCAAGTGTAGTGAAAATTTGAGTTTTTGAATTAAGCCTTTTTAAACCATTTGGCCAATTGGAATAGGTCTGGAATGACATTTGAAACTTGCCTAAAGCCCAAATTCGTGCAGAACATGCACCTCCTTGCCAACTTAGTGAAACTTAGCAAAATGGCCAATTTACTTCATTTGAGCTAATCTTGATTAGCATTCACTTAGCTCACTAAACAGAAGTATATATGTGTTTTTTCTGCAAGAAGCAACCCTAGCAGCCTCAATTCTAACAGAAGAAAACCCTTTGCTCTCAAAAAAACACTTTCTTCATTTTTTCGAAATTTCTTCAAAAAACACCAAAGAACCCTTTCATTTACTGTTTGTTCCTTCACATACAAACCATTTGGAGGCATTTGCAAGGATTAAACACCAGCTGTAACCACATTTTCATGGACTGTTTTTCCAAGCTACATCAATGGCAGATTTTGGTTTGAGCCATCTCATGCTTCCTTGAGCTAAAGTAACTTCATCATTCATCATTTGAAGCTTGAAGCAACGACTGTTTTGAGCATTTGGAACCAAATCATCACTGTTCCATTCATTTCTTCAAATCAAGTGAGTTTTTCGACTTCTTTGTTTTTCCAAACCATGATATGCTTTAGCTAGGTCTCCTTGCCATGAACATGATGAGCTTTGAAACACTGAAAATGGTGGAGTAATTTGAAAGTTATGCTGAATAGAAATCTGATGCTTAAATATGTTTTTGCTTGATGCTTCTGTGTTGGTTCAAATTGGTGTAAATGGTTGTTGGATTTGTTTTGTTCATGCTTGGATGGTTCGATTAGTGTATTCATTCGCAAAATCTGGAAATATTGTTCTTCATGAGTGATGATGATGAATACTGTACATGAAACCCTAAAATTCTCACCCAGAAAATGTTTTTGATCCCGTGCGCACGCGATTGGCTGTTGTTGTTTGTGTTTTTGCATGGAGAAGCACTGTTCCATAGCCCATAACCAATCAGAATGCAACATTCTCATTTGCTGTACGCTGCGTTTCACTTATAAGTCCAAATAATTACACAAATGCCATCGGTCACTTATTAAATCCATTTAATCATTTCATTTTACAATATTTATTTCATTTTGTGACACAAGTTTACAAAAATCATAACTCGTGCATTTTAATTCCAAAATTCATGAAAATTTCAGCATTGTGTTCTGCTTGATGTCTAGTATTTTATCATGATTTTTCCAGGATTTTTGCATGGTTGAATTTTTAAATGGCATTAGGGTTCTTGACATGTATGCATATTTGATACCTTTTGCCAAAACCATTGTGAAATTGTAATGATGCATCCAATGCCCCTGAAATTTTTTGTGGTTAATATACACTCATTCATGTTTGTTTTGATGTAGAGTTCTTGAATTTATCATATGTGGTTTGTGAGATATGAATTTTGGAAGTAGGGTGTGACAATTTGTGTCACACCATTGATATGCAATTGCATGATTTTTGTTGACATGCTTCCTGACCTCCAATTAATGTGAAATTTTGCATGAACCTTCTCTCATATGTCTAGTTTATGTGTGCATTTTCTTGGAATTAATTATGCCATTTCCAAATTGTTTGAGATTTTATCCCCTGTTTGACCAAAATGTTGACTTGTGTGATACATCTTGCCATTTCCTTTGTGAAATTCTCATACTTTATTGGATGATCATGAAATTTTACATGTGCATACTAGACATCTTGAACTTTGCATTGGTGTTGATCCCATTCATTTCTCATCTGTTTTCATTTAGTTATGATTTTTTGAAGTTGATACATGTTTGTTTGACTTCTTTGTGCATACTTGAAATTGTTCTGACTTCCTGATTTTAATTAACCATCTTCCCATGATCCAATTGAGCTGAAATTTTATATGCATGTCATGTTATGGATTGTGATTGAGTATGAATTATTTGGTGATTTTTAGAATTGTTTATGATTGCTTTTGATTCAAGTCTTGCTGTTGACTCTTATGAGCCTTCATTTGCCATGTTTTGACTTCCTTTGCTTATGAAATCATGATGATGAATGATATGAATGTGGGACCAATTGAATTTGCTTCTTAAATGTTTAAATTTGATTTTGGTTGACTTTCATTTGCTGTTTTGACTTTCTCATTTATTTTTGACCCTAGGCTAGTCCTAGTGGTCCTTTTGGCTTATGATTGAGTTCATGTTTCAGGTTAAGCCACAAGTGCTTCAAAGAAACTTTTGCAAGTTGATTGGGTTTATTTGTTTATCATGAGCTAACCTCTTTGTTTTGTAGGTGGCTTGACTCATATGATTTGAGTCTTGTGCTTTGCACATTCATCTGATTATGTTGACTGTTGATTCTATTCTTATTTTGCTTTGACTTTTGAACTGTGTACTGATTTGTTTGACTATTTCAGGTACCCTTAGTTGCTTAAGTTCTTTGAACTTGCTTTGCTTTGCTATTTAGCAATTTGCTTTGAGGTAATCCCTCTTTCTTCATGTAGTCTGGAGACCCGGCCTGTTATTTGGCCGGGCAAATCGTCTGAAGTCCTCCTTAAGAGGCAATGCTTGTGTGTGTTTAATTTTGTCCCAAGCAGGAAAAGTCCTTCAAGTAAGGCAATTGGTAGATCAAAGGGATAAGCAACCTATCCCCTACTATTCTGTGAGTCTTCTCCTTGCTCCCATTACATGGTTGTAGCATTGAGATCAAAACCCAAGATCTATAGAGTCTTATATGTGGAGAGAGTTCCTACTTTCTGAACTCCCACACTTTCTGATATGCTCTCCCTGATTAGGGATAAGAGCAATGAGGCACACCCCTCATCTCCTTTCATCTGCTTCACCTTAGCCCCTCAATGGCAAGGTTAAGAGCAACTATTTGACCCTATTCCAGTTGGCCTCAGTGCCTAACCCTTTGTGTGAGCCTCATGGTGTGGTTATAGTGTGTGCTGATTGACTTCATTGATTGCTTGCTGCTTCATATGCACATGTTTTCTTGTATGCTTTATGCATTTATCATCATTAATTGCTCATCAATACATATCATCTCATTTGTCTTTGTGACTTATTATTGCTGTTTACCCATTGAGGACAATTGTAAGACCACCCCTTGGCCATTGATCCTATGATATGGAAGTGAGTATAAGACCATCACCTTGGCCACTCATCTTATCTTTGCTTGATGCATTTGATTGTATGTGAGGTTGCAATTGTAAGTCCCTGTAAGTTGGCATTTGCTTTCCTATGATCACATGTTGCTTTGTTTGTTTGTATGTGAGGATACAACAATAAGTCCCTGTAAGTTGGCATTTGTATTCCTAGGACCATACTGTGGAGGTTAGAGTAAGCCCAGACAGATTGGCATCTGACATCCATGTTTTGTTTTTCTTTGTTTATGTGAGGTTGCAATTGTAAGTCCCTGCAAGTCGGCATTTGCTTTCCTATGATCATATGTTGGATATTGGTATAAGTCCAGACAGATTGGCATCCGGTATCCAAGTTTCTTTTTGTTTTAGGAGATTAGTATAAGACCATTGAGTGGACTCTGATATCCATTTCTGTTTTAGGAGACTGGTGTAAATCCATCTATTGGTATCCGGTATCCACCTTTTATTTTCTTTGTTTGAGGAGATTAGTATAAGACCATTGAGTGGCATCTGATATCCAGTTTTATTTTAGGAGATTGGTATAAGCCCAGTGATTGGCATCCGGTATCCGCTTTTGTTGACTTTCTTGTTTGTTTGTCATTATCCATTGCTTATTCCAAAGGACACACTTGAATCATCTTCTATATGATTTCAAGAGGTGAACCTTCTAAGAAGTTTTACAATCCATCCTCATCCATTCATCCTCATTATGTCCTAAACCTTTTCACACATCACTTTCAAACTTGACATAGATATTGTGCAAACATCTTCATGTTTTCTAACTAAAAACCTGGACTCAAGTCCTTGACTTTTTTTTCAAACCCTATTTCATAATACTTCTTTGAATTAATCTTAATCATACTTTGACTCCATTTTCATAATCACAATCAATTAACTTCACTCATTCACTTGTTTTGGCTTTGTCCATTGTTAATCTTTTCATGCATTAGCCATAGGTTTCAATTATCATTGTGGTTGATGTAAATCTTGCCTATCCTTAGTGAGTCGACTATAAGACTTCCGTACTAAAAACAGGGCTAACCCCTCTAGTGCGTCGAAGCTATCCTCGCATGGTGGATGTTGGTCTTGGTCGAGTTTTCTCCCATTGATAATGAAAAGCCTCAGTGCTTGTGTTTAAAATTGAATCCACCAACTTTTGGAAATCTTTTAGCCGAACTACGGCGTTTTGATCCTTACCTTTGATGGAAGGTACGTAGGCAGCGGGTTCATCCGTTCAAACCCAATAAAAATTGTATATTCTTTTCTCATCATCCCAATCATGTTTGCACAATACTTATGTCATAACAAATAACAATTTAATACAACAAGTGTGAAAAGGGCTCCCTAGGAGTACCTAGGACGTGATGGGTGCCTAACACCTTCCCATTGTGTAATTTACCCCTTACCCAGACTCTCTGATCTTTTTTATTAGTTTTCTACGTGTAAAACTTCTTAGGCTTTTGTTCGCTTTTTAGCCAGTCCTTTGGATAAATAAAAGTGCGGTGGCGACTCGAAAATCTTTGTATCTCTTGCTTATGATTTAATCGATAGATCATATAGCGACGAATACACCGCTACAGAAAAGTGGCGACTCTGCTGGGGATAACATGATCCTTGGTGGTATTGCCTACTTTTCACCCTTGTTGTGCTATATTATTATTTGTTATATGACATATTTTTGTACAATTTGGGATCACTGTATTGATTGTAATGTTTGAATTGCTTGATATACAATTGCTGTTTGCTTTGGTGATCTGTGAGATGAGTTCTATACCCGAACTCGAGTGCACTCTAGGATAGGAGAATGGCATAGTCTCGTTGACTGGTGTGGAGTATTCCTTAGCCAGTTGACTTGCGAGTCCATTCACTTGGTGGAGGTCATGTTGAATTAATAATGTCACACGAGTTATTTGTGGTTAGACATTATTCTTTCAATCATGTTCCGCAGAAGCCAAGGACCTTAGTTTACCAAACCCATCTTGGCCTATTTTTAGGACCGTAGTGCGGAGATCGTTCAGATGTCAGTTCTGATACGATTGTTACGCGATACTACACTCATAAGAGTTTCTCTTGAGAATATTCTTGGAATACGAGTATTCGTTCCTCCGATAATATTCGAGAGATGGAACGATGATTATGGGAACCTCTGATAGAACATGTCTGACAGGTTTAAACCCTAGTACACTCCCTTTGGGTGGTTCTTAACCGAGACTCCATGCTCGTGACTCTCAGCAAACCCGTGATTCGTGGTTGAGTCGTTCAAACATTGTTAATATCAATGGATCCCGGATCAGGTGTAAAACCTAAAATCCCCCAAAGCGGCTGGTTGATATTAAAGATGTTAGAGTCGGTTCATGTACCGTTAATATCAATGGAACTTGGGTGTCGATAAGGTGAAAACCTAAATCCACCAAAATGGATGATTGATATTAGGGATACGATGAGCTTTCCCACGACCTTTGTTTGGTGTGCTTTGCTTGATCCTTGAGTGTGATTGTTGCATTCATGCATTCACGCATTCATCTGCATCCATATCATCAGAAAAAAGAAAATTTTCAAGGAACTCAAAGGAGTTTATTTGCAAAAATTCTCAAAACATGAAAAACCGGGAAAATTTTTTCACCTGATATATCTGATGAGATATTCTCATGTATGATCAAAATGCTTAAACATTTCAAAGTTTGCAAATAAAACCCTCGGGTTCCTTTGAAGTAAAAAACAAGCATATGCATAAACACTTCATGCATCATTTGCATCAGCAGGTGTTTTGTTCCGGTCTCCCATCCTGTGGTCCGATCCTGCGATCTTCATTTATTTTTGAGACGCATTTTGCCGGTATTATACCAGAGCCAACTCTGCCAGATTGATGATTTTGAGCTAGAGAATTGTGAATTCAGAGAGGATTTTGCCAGCCTAAGTGCTTTTGATGGATTTATTCCTGTTGATGGATTTATTCCTGTTGATGGATTTATTCCTGTTGATGGATATATTCCTGGTTAACCAATCCCGGGCTGGCATTGGCTACTGTTCTGGGGCATGTAATGAGAAAGGTTTGTTCACAAGTGGAGGATTCATCCATGACGATCAACCTGAAGAAGAAGTTGCTGCTATCATTGAAGAAGATGCAGAAGATCTGAACAATTTCATCATTCCTGGTGGTGTCCTGCCACAATTGGATCGCTGTGGATGTTCCTACAGTCATCCATAGATCAGCGTGATTTGTTCATTTTGTTTGAAAACCCTTCTCCCATGCCAAAAGGAGAAGTGATGACATTGTTGGCAAAGCATTTTAATACAATGATGTTTTCATTCAATTAATGCATTGTCAAACATTTGTTTTTCCATTTGTTTTCACTTTTTGCTTTTGCATGAAATCAGTGATCACAAAAAACCATGAAAAACAAGAACAGCTTTTTCATCTGCATAAACGATTTGTTTGTTTAAATTCAAAAGCTTTTCACTATCCAGAATCATTATGCAGGGATTTCTAAACCCATTGAACATAATGATCCAACGCCATCTCCCAATCTTGAATTCCTTGTATTTGAGGCAGAGGAAGATGATGTTGAAGGGGATTCCTGACGAGATTACCCGCCTTCTTGAGCACCAAGAGAAGCTCATTCAGCTGTATCACGAGAATCAGCAAAGCAGTCAAACTGGGGCATTGCAAATGTAATACAAAAAAAAAAAAAAAAAAAAAAAAAAAAAAAAAAAAAAAAAAAAAGAAAGAGGGTGAAAAATAAGAAAAAATCAAAAATCAGGAAATTTTTTTCAAATTTTTTCAAAAGAAAAAGAAAAAGTATACCCTCAAGTCCCTAGTTGACTGATGCTGAATGGATTCAGAGTCGTTACGACCAATTGAATTTGATTGAAGAGAAGCGTTTAACTGCCATGTGTCATGGTCAGTTATATCAGCAGAGAATGAAGAAAGCATTTGATAAGAAGGTCAAGCCTCGTGTGTTCCGAGAAGGTGACCTCGTGGTCAAGAAAGTTTTGTCTTTCGCGCCCGATTCCAGGGGCAAGTGGACTCCAAACTACGAGGGTCCATATGTTGTTAAGAGAGCCTTTTCAGGCGGAGCTTTGATGCTTACAACAATGGATGGGGAGGATTTCACTCGTCCTGTGAATTCAGATGCAGTTAAGAGATACTTTGCCTAAAAAAAAGAGAGTATATGCAAATGAAAAAACAGAATAGCTCGCTAAGTTGAAAACCCGAAAGGGCGGCTTAGGCAAAAATGAGCGTCTCGGTGGAGAACCCGCAAGGGTAATCCAGGCAAAAATTAGAGACTTGAAAAAAAAAAAAAGAATATTTGCATCTCGCTAGATTGAGTACCTCACCCTGGGGCAATCTAGGCAAAAATTAGGGATTTGGCAAGTAACTGCATCCTGACAAGACTTTCTGTTCATCAACTGTCATTTCGTCAGAAAATTCTCGATTCGTCGTCAACTGAAGCTTCGGATACATCGAGATTCAAATTGGTAGAGAAAGGATCATTATGTTCAATGTAGCCCTCTTCCAATATATATCACTGATTTCAAATTTGTACAGATCTATGGGGTCTTGCCATTTGCAGACTACCATTCCATCAAATCAATTTGAGCTTTTTATCCAATTATTTGCACTCTTATTTGTTTCAATTCAACAAATGTTTTGCATGTTTTAAATTGATAAAATGTCATTGTTTTAAACAAATAAATTTTTCAAAATTTTTGTTTTAAACAAAGTGAACATTCACAAGATTGAAAGGATACTCAAGAATATCTCAGTGCTCTCCCGAGGGTGACATGATTTCCAACAGGTAAGATATTCGTTCATATTCCTGGTTTGGTTGTATCTTCTTTCTTCAGATCTTTGTTGGGGTTGTTCTTCAAACAAAGTTGTTGGTGGGGTTGTTCCCCAGTATAGTCGCAAGCAGAGTGTTGTTGAAGGCTTTGTTTTCTCCAGCAGCAGTTTTACCCGGCATGGGTGTTTTCTTGTGAAGTTTCGGCGGTTGATTGGTTTGTCATCCTGGTGCCCCGTCACTTTCTCCAGTGGGTCGTATGCCCCAGACTTTATTTGTCTCCTCAGCAGTCATGAGTATAGCTGTTGATTGATATTCCCATCGGAGTCGCGAGTGGAGCTGTTGTTGATATCCCCATCGGATTCGCGAGCAGAGTTGTTATCACTCTTCCCGGTGCAGTTGCCAGCGGAATTGTCTGTTTCCTCAGCACGATCGCTTTCTTTTTAAAGACTTGGTAAGTCAGTGGTTTGATACCCGGTACTTTACCTTTTCCCCGGCGAGGTCGTCTGCGGAATTGTTGCTATCTCTCCATCAGAGTTTTTCTCTTCAGCAGAGCAGGATTTATTTTCCTACTCGGTGGTTGATTGGGTTGATATCCCAGTGTATTTCAACCATCTTTTCCTCAGCATAGCCTGCAGAATGTTTGTTGTGGCAGTTTTGCCAGTTGAATACTCCTTCAATCCCCAGTATGGTCGGATGATGGTTCTAACCTCCAGTGAACGGATTAATTTCCTGACTGTTTGTGATCCCCAGTAGAGTGGCTTGTATTGCAGAATCTACTTGATGTGATCAGTTTGCTATGTATATTCTCCCCAAGTGGAGTGGTTCGTTGCAGAATCTACTTGTTTGATCTGTCCTCCCTCAGTGGTTTGTTCCCCTAGAGAGTAGCCGACAGTTTTCCCCAGTAGAGTTTGCTTATGCAGTTAGATTCTATTTGGATGATATCATTCTCCCTCAGTGGGTTGTGCCCCAATGGAGTTATGTGGATTTGCTTCTACAGCAGTTCGTGCTTGTGCAACGCACTTTTTGTTTCTCAGTTGACACTGGGATCCCCTGCAGATATCTTTGGGACTTCTCTTGTTCCCCTACAGATTCGTCTTGGTGGCTGTTTTGCCCGTTGTGACTTTCTGTACCCTGATTGGGTTGTTTCCTGATATCTCCGACCCTCTGCTTCTACAGTAGTACCCGCAGATCTTTGTTTTACAGCATATAGATCTCCGCAGATTGGCTTTCCAGCTGGTTTTTCCCCTGGAAGTATAATACCGGACGTTTGGTTCCCGGACCTGTTGTGTTAGAATTGTCTGTTTTGTCAGCATTCATCAAACATAAATCACGCATATTCATGCATATTCATAAACATTCAGATATTCATGGTGCATTTCTTGCCATATATCCTTTGTTTGTTGTTTCCTGCACTGGTGATATAGATCTCTTTATAGATCTCCCCAAGCAGATGTCGGGTGTTATAAATCTCTCCATATAGAGTCAACCCCATAAGCAGAAAACGTTGTCTTTCATTCTGCAGTTCCCCACTGAGATATATCCTCGTGGATGACGGTTTCTTCCGTTTCCTCCCAACACATGTATTGGGATGGATTTTCCTATTTGAGTTATATCCTCATTAGGACATGTCTTGATTCAGTCCGTCTTTTCGGATTATTCCCGAATTGGCTACTTGTCAAATGTCTTGTGCTTCCCAGTGGGTTGTTCCCCAGCGGAGTAGTTTTGGGCCTCTACCCTCATACCGGTAGTTATAAGTCCTACTTTTCCTGGCTTTCTTGACAGAATTTGTGGTTATACACCTTTTATTCTCCAGCCAGATTTGTTGGTTTTTCTACCTAACAGTCGGTAGTTGTAAATCATATTTTCCTGCTCTTCAGCAGTTTGTGGTTTGTTATAAACCCTGTCTTGGTTTCCCGTGCGGAGTTGTGATTTATTCTATCCCCACGCGGAGTTTTGGTCTTCTACCCCGTATTCGGTAGATGTAAACCCTAATTTTGTGGTTATCCCCACCAGATTTTGGCCCTCTGCCTACAAACCAGCAGTCGTAAGTCCTATCTTTGCGGTTTTTCTACCTACAAACCGGTAGTCATAAACCCTGTTTTCTCCACTTGCAGAGTTAACTTTGTTGTTCATCCCAACCGATGACAATTTCCCTTGTGGGTTATCTTCATCTAGTTCTTGATGTTGATTTTCCTTTGCTTGGATAAGTTGCTCAGATCAGCACTTATATCCCTAGCAAGTCTTTTGTGGATAATTGCCGTATGCTAGCAATTTTATCCCCAGCGGGTCCTTTCACCTTGTGTCAGTGATTGTGTTCCCCGGATCTTTGATTTTCATCAATGAATCCTCAGTAGATCGCCTTTCATTTACCCTTTTGTCGGTAATGTCTGTGGCTCCTTTTGATTGGTCATCATTATATACCTATTCTGGTATCCCGATGCCTTTCTTTTCGGATTTTTATCCTATAAACAACCCAGTAACCGGTTCAGGATAATCTTCCTTTGTGAGTATTCTATCCACGTTCTGACGGTAATGGATATTATATCTCGTTCGCTCTTTAGTTGGAATCCTTTGTTGATTTTCCCAGTTGAGTAAGATTCCTATTCTTTGTAGAATCGAATATCCATCCTTTAACCAGTTTGTGTTTTGGATGATGAGTGTTTTGGAAGTGAAATCCAATTCACGTTTCGGTAGATCACCTATTATATACCCAGTAACCGGTATCTCTGGTGTTTCTTACCATGCGAGTTTATTATCTACGTTCTGATGGTAATAGATAATATATCTCATGCGAGTATTCTTATCCACGGTCTGCCGGTAATGGATATTATATCTCATGCACTCTTTGGGTTTGTGTCCCCAGTTGAGTAAGATTCGTCTTCCTTGTGGAATCGAATATCCATCCTATAAACAAGTCTGCTGTTCTAGCTTTCTTCAGGATGATGAGTGTTTTGGAAGTAAATACCAATTCACGATTTCGGATCTTATCCTATAAACAACCCAGTAACCGGTTCAGGATAATTTTCTTTTCGAGTATATTATTCACGGTCTGCCGGTAATGAATAATATGTCTCATGCGCTCTTTGGTTGGAGTCCTTCGTTGACCTTCCCCAGTCGAGTAAGATTTGCATTCTTTGTAGAATCGAATATCCATCCTATAAACAAGTCTGCTGTTCTAGCTTTCTTCAGGATGATGAGTGTCTTGGAACACAAACCAATTCACGATTTCGGATCTTATCCTACAAACAACCTACAACCCGGTTCAGGATAACTTTCCATGCGAGTACATTATCTACGTTTTGACGGCTATAGATAATATATCTCATGCACTCTTTTGTCGAACACTTTGTTTGTTTCCCCAACTGAGTAAGATCTGCATTCTTTACAGAATCAAACATCCATCCTATAAACAAGTTTGCTTTCGCTCTCTTCAGGATGATGAGTGTTTTGGAACACACACCAATTCACGTCTTTGGTTGGTCACCTGTTACATACCTACAACCCGGTATCCTTGGTGTTCCTTCCCGATTTTTGTTACCCTTATACCCGGTAACACCTCGTTCTTGTGCTTCCCTAGTGGAACTTCTTTTTGCTTCTCCCCAGGAGTCAGCTTATGTCTCTCCAATGGATTTATTTTCCTTTGGAATTCTTTTCCCCAGTGTGAGTCCTTCACTCCCCAGTGAGTTCTCCAGTCTGTTTTTCTGTTTCCCTAGTCAGAGTCGTGTCTCGTTCACGCTGTGTCAGTTTTGTTTATCCCCAACTAGAGTCTTGTTAGAGTCTCTGTTCCTGGTGAGTGTACTACTCCGAGGGATCGTCTTTTCTTCTGTGTGAACCATATTCCCCACTGAATTTGTGTCTTTTACATGCATACATTTGCATCATGAGGTCTCTTAGGGACCAAAATTTGTCTCATTACTGTTATTTAAGCCCATTCTACCGCGTCGAGATGAAGATTTCTAAACTTCACTTCTCCGGCTAGAATGACCTTAAATAGGGGCATCTGTAAGACCCCAATTTTGGCCCTAAGATCCCTCATGGCCCATATCATATCATATCATGGCCTCAAGGATCATTGCACGCCCTAGCTTCCCTCCTAGTGGGTAGGTTGCCTTGTGAGTTGGTTCTTGATCACCAAGCATGTCTTGCATTTTGTATTTCATATGTTTACTAACCAAAAAGTACAAAAATATTGTCATCTAACCATGTTACTTGCAGTTGAAGCAATCATCAGCAATTAGGTCAAAATCAGTCACAGTCAGTCAAAGCAGTGGATGGTGGCCATTCTTGCAGAATTTGGGCACCATGATCAATAATCAAGAGTTCATATGACTTGGGACATCATTTGGAGTCAAGGTCTCAAGGAATTAGGGTTTGGAATTCATCAGAAGTGGTTCAATCATGCAAAACCCTAGAAAAGTCAAACTTGGTCAACTGTGGATTTAATCAGTGATTTGATGGATGGAATTGAGTTGAAGGAGTTCATTCATGCCTATACAAGCTTCATATATCATGTCAAACCTCATCATGGAAGAATTTGGAGCAAAATCAGAAATTTCCCAAAATAGAAAGTGGACCTGTAATTTCAACTGCCAAAAATGGAAACTTCTTGATCCTCAACTTACATCATGATACAAGCTTCAAATGAATTTTTTCCCAACATGAAAGTTTAAGATCTTGTTCTCCCATTTCCAAAAAGTCCAAGAACACCCAATTCCCATGTATGGTTGGCAAGATATGATCAATTCAATTTCAAAAATTTGTGAACTTCAAAAGGCCATATCTCTCAAACCATTTGGCCAAATTTGGTGGGGTTTTTTCCTACAAGTCATATTTGATCCCCTCTTTCCAAAAATGTCATCCTCATTCACCAAAACTTCACCATTCAAAATGGCACTTTTGAACCTACATGGATTAATTTCAAGTGTAGTGAAAATTTGAGTTTTTGAATTAAGCCTTTTTAAACCATTTGGCCAATTGGAATAGGTCTGGAATGACATTTGAAACTTGCCTAAAGCCCAAATTCGTGCAGAACATGCACCTCCTTGCCAACTTAGTGAAACTTAGCAAAATGGCCAATTTACTTCATTTGAGCTAATCTTGATTAGCATTCACTTAGCTCACTAAACAGAAGTATATATGTGTTTTTTCTGCAAGAAGCAACCCTAGCAGCCTCAATTCTAACAGAAGAAAACCCTTTGCTCTCAAAAAAACACTTTCTTCATTTTTTCGAAATTTCTTCAAAAAACACCAAAGAACCCTTTCATTTACTGTTTGTTCCTTCACATACAAACCATTTGGAGGCATTTGCAAGGATTAAACACCAGCTGTAACCACATTTTCGTGGACTGTTTTTCCAAGCTACATCAATGGCGGATTTTGGTTTGAGCCATCTCATGCTTCCTTGAGCTAAAGTAACTTCATCATCCATCATTTGAAGCTTGAAGCAACGACTGTTTTGAGCATTTGGAACCAAATCATCACTGTTCCATTCATTTCTTCAAATCAAGTGAGTTTTTCGACTTCTTTGTTTTTCCAAACCATGATATGCTTTAGCTAGGTCTCCTTGCCATGAACATGATGAGCTTTGAAACACTGAAAATGGTGGAGTAATTTGAAAGTTATGCTGAATAGAAATCTGATGCTTAAATATGTTTTTGCTTGATGCTTCTGTGTTGGTTCAAATTGGTGTAAATGGTTGTTGGATTTGTTTTGTTCATGCTTGGATGGTTCGATTAGTGTATTCATTCGCAAAATCTGGAAATATTGTTCTTCATGAGTGATGATGATGAATACTGTACATGAAACCCTAAAATTCTCACCCAGAAAATGTTTTTGATCCCGTGCGCACGCGATTGGCTGTTGTTGTTTGTGTTTTTGCATGGAGAAGCACTGTTCCATAGCCCATAACCAATCAGAATGCAACATTCTCATTTGCTGTACGCTGCGTTTCACTTATAAGTCCAAATAATTACACAAATGCCATCGGTCACTTATTAAATCCATTTAATCATTTCATTTTACAATATTTATTTCATTTTGTGACACAAGTTTACAAAAATCATAACTCGTGCATTTTAATTCCAAAATTCATGAAAATTTCAGCATTGTGTTCTGCTTGATGTCTAGTATTTTATCATGATTTTTCCAGGATTTTTGCATGGTCGAATTTTTAAATGGCATTAGGGTTCTTGACATGTATGCATATTTGATACCTTTTGCCAAAACCATTGTGAAATTGTAATGATGCATCCAATGCCCCTGAAATTTTTTGTGGTTAATATACACTCATTCATGTTTGTTTTGATGTAGAGTTCTTGAATTTATCATATGTGGTTTGTGAGATATGAATTTTGGAAGTAGGGTGTGACAATTTGTGTCACACCATTGATATGCAATTGCATGATTTTTGTTGACATGCTTCCTGACCTCCAATTAATGTGAAATTTTGCATGAACCTTCTCTCATATGTCTAGTTTATGTGTGAATTTTCTTGGAATTAATTATGCCATTTCCAAATTGTTTGAGATTTTATCCCCTGTTTGACCAACATGTAGACTTGTGTGATACTAGACATCTTGAAATTCCTTTGTGAAATTCTCATACTTTATTGGATGATCATGAAATTTTACATGTGCATACTAGACATCTTGAGCTTTGCATTGGTGTTGATCCCATTCATTTCTCATCTGTTTTCATTTAGTTATGATTTTTTGAAGTTGATACATGTTTGTTTGACTTCTTTGTGCATACTTGAAATTGTTCTGACTTCCTGATTTTAATTAACCATCTTCCCATGATCCAATTGAGCTGAAATTTTATATGCATGTCATGTTATGGATTGTGATTGAGTATGAATTATTTGGTGATTTTTAGAATTGTTTATGATTGCTTTTGATTCAAGTCTTGCTGTTGACTCTTATGAGCCTTCATTTGCCATGTTTTGACTTCCTTTGCTTATGAAATCATGATGATGAATGATATGAATGTGGGACCAATTGAATTTGCTTCTTAAATGTTTAAATTTGATTTTGGTTGACTTTCATTTGCTGTTTTGACTTTCTCATTTATTTTTGACCCTAGGCTAGTCCTAGTGGTCCTTTTGGCTTATGATTGAGTTCATGTTTCAGGTTAAGCCACAAGTGCTTCAAAGAAACTTTTGCAAGTTGATTGGGTTTATTTGTTTATCATGAGCTAACCTCTTTGTTTTGTAGGTGGCTTGACTCATATGATTTGAGTCTTGTGCTTTGCACATTCATCTGATTATGTTGACTGTTGATTCTATTCTCATTTTGCTTTGACTTTTGAACTGTGTACTGATTTGTTTGACTATTTCAGGTACCCTTAGTTGCTTAAGTTCTTTGAACTTGCTTTGCTTTGCTATTTAGCAATTTGCTTTGAGGTAATCCCTCTTTCTTCATGTAGTCTGGAGACCCGGCCTGTTATTTGGCCGGGAAAATCGTCTGAAGTCCTCCTTAAGAGGCAATGCTTGTGTGTGTTTAATTTTGTCCCAAGCAGGAAAAGTCCTTCAAGTAAGGCAATTGGTAGATCAAAGGGATAAGCAACCTATCCCCTACTATTCTGTGAGTCTTCTCCTTGCTCCCATTACATGGTTGTAGCATTGAGATCAAAACCCAAGATCTATAGAGTCTTATATGTGGAGAGAGTTCCTACTTTCTGAACTCCCACACTTTCTGATATGCTCTCCCTGATTAGGGATAAGAGCAATGAGGCACACCCCTCATCTCCTTTCATCTGCTTCACCTTAGCCCCTCAATGGCAAGGTTAAGAGCAACTATTTGACCCTATTCCAGTTGGCCTCAGTGCCTAACCCTTTGTGTGAGCCTCATGGTGTGGTTATAGTGTGTGCTGATTGACTTCATTGATTGCTTGCTGCTTCATATGCACATGTTTTCTTGTATGCTTTATGCATTTATCATCATTAACTGCTCATCAATACATATCATCTCATTTGTCTTTGTGACTTATTATTGCTGTTTACCCATTGAGGACAATTGTAAGACCACCCCTTGGCCATTGATCCTATGATATGGAAGTGAGTATAAGACCATCACCTTGGCCACTCATCTTATCTTTGCTTGATGCATTTGATTGTATGTGAGGTTGCAATTGTAAGTCCCTGTAAGTTGGCATTTGCTTTCCTATGATCACATGTTGCTTTGTTTGTTTGTATGTGAGGATACAACTATAAGTCCCTGTAAGTTGGCATTTGTATTCCTAGGACCATACTGTGGAGGTTAGAGTAAGCCCAGACAGATTGGCATCTGACATCCATGTTTTGTTTTTCTTTGTTTATGTGAGGTTGCAATTGTAAGTCCCTGCAAGTCGGCATTTGCTTTCCTATGATCATATGTTGGATATTGGTATAAGTCCAGACAGATTGGCATCCGGTATCCAAGTTTCTTTTTGTTTAGGAGATTAGTATAAGACCATTGAGTGGACTCTGATATCCATTTCTGTTTTAGGAGACTGGTGTAAATCCATCTATTGGTATCCGGTATCCACCTTTTATTTTCTTTGTTTGAGGAGATTAGTATAAGACCATTGAGTGGCATCTGATATCCAGTTTTATTTTAGGAGATTGGTATAAGCCCAGTGATTGGCATCCGGTATCCGCTTTTGTTGACTTTCTTGTTTGTTTGTCATTATCCATTGCTTATTCCAAAGGACACACTTGAATCATCTTCTATATGATTTCAAGAGGTGAACCTTCTAAGAAGTTTTACAATCCATCCTCATCCATTCATCCTCATTATGTCCTAAACCTTTTCACACATCACTTTCAAACTTGACATAGATATTGTGCAAACATCTTCATGTTTTCTAACTAAAAACCTGGACTCAAGTCCTTGACTTTTTTTTCAAACCCTATTTCATAATACTTCTTTGAATTAATCTTAATCATACTTTGACTCCATTTTCATAATCACAATCAATTAACTTCACTCATTCACTTGTTTTGGCTTTGTCCATTGTTAATCTTTTCATGCATTAGCCATAGGTTTCAATTATCATTGTGGTTGATGTAAATCTTGCCTATCCTTAGTGAGTCGACTATAAGACTTCCGTACTGAAAACAGGGCTAACCCCTCTAGTGCGTCGAAGCTATCCTCGCATGGTGGATGTTGGTCTTGGTCGAGTTTTCTCCCATTGATAATGAAAAGCCTCAGTGCTTGTGTTTAAAATTGAATCCACCAACTTTTGGAAATCTTTTAGCCGAACTACGGCGTTTTGATCCTTACCTTTGATGGAAGGTACGTAGGCAGCGGGTTCATCCATTCAAACCCAATAAAAATTGTATATTCTTTTCTCATCATCCCAATCATGTTTGCACAATACTTATGTCATAACAAATAACAATTTAATACAACAAGTGTGAAAAGGGCTCCCTAGGAGTACCTAGGACGTGATGGGTGCCTAACACCTTCCCATTGCGTAATTTACCCCTTACCCAGACTCTCTGATCTTTTTTATTAGTTTTCTACGTGTAAAACTTCTTAGGCTTTTGTTCGCTTTTTAGCCAGTCCTTTGGATAAATAAAAGTGCGGTGGCGACTCGAAAATCTTTGTATCTCTTGCTTATGATTTAATCGATAGATCATATAGCGACGAATACACCGCTACAGAGAGCAAGAGGATTTTCCATGAGATGAAAGCCCTATGGTGGTTCCAATGAGCTTACATAACCCAAGGATCATTTTGAAGCAACTTGGCCAAGTGTTGAAGCTCAACATTCATCAGTGCATGCCCAAGTCATCTGAGGTCCATAAAAGTCAACTGCAAACTCAATTGTGGATTTGGAGGTGGGAAGTGATTAGAGATACTTCATTCATGTTCAAACAAGTCTCATTTTACATTTCAGACACTCACATTGAAGATTTTGAAGCCACTAAAAAATTTCCCAAAATAGAAACTGACCCATAATTTGAAATTTCCAAAAATGGAAAGGTTTTGAACCAACTTCAACTGAATTTTACATCATCAAAAAAGCCTCAAATGAAATTTTATTGAACATGAAAGTTGAAGATCTTTCTCTCCAATTTCCAAAAAGTCCAAGATCATGGATTTATGATGTGTGGTTGAGGAGATATGATCCAATCATGGCAAAGTGTGCTTAAAAATTTCAAATGAGCATAACTTTTGAACCAAGGCTCCAATTTTGGTGGTTCTTTTTGCATTTTGTTCATCATGACATGCACTTTCCAAACATCTCATTACATGGCATGAAATCCATTTGCATGATCATATGCTCATTCATGAAGTTTTTGAAGGAAAGTTACTAAAATCAATTTGGATGATCATATGCATGAAATACCAATTCCAAAGTGTGCATGGTCTATTTTTGAGTGGATTTGGATCAACATAATGCACTGTTCACGCATGCATTTCATGCATGAGGGTGAAAATCCAATTTTCTCACACACCTTGTAACTTGTTAATCTCAATTGGTTTTGGCTTAAGCATGTTTTCAGAATCATTAACAAGGCATATATAATGATAATCATAACCGCATTGGCCATTAACAACACTTTCAGATCTATATTTTGAAAATTGATCAAATTTTTCTCTCACAAAGAACTTCCAATTTCTTCACACAAATACCATTTCTCTTGTTGGAATCATGATCATGAAGTGTTTCTGAGGAGATTTGAACGTGAATTTGGAGGAATTCGTGCCAGTTTTGACCACACATGAAGCTTGAAGCATTAATGGAAATTTCAAATTCTACTGGATTCGTGCTTGTTTGAGCTTCAATCTCTCCATCAATCATCTCAACAAGCATTGTAGAAGAGTTTTGGACCATTGTTGAGCCTTGTAGCACGAGTTTCCACTTGCTGTTCTTCAAGAGGTCAAGTTTCGATCTCACTAATTCTTAAATTCATTGTTATATTTGTGTAGATCTTGTGTTGGTGATGATTCTGAGCAAAAAATCAAGTGAAATGGTGCATTATTCATGAAGTTATGTGTATTTGAAATTTGGATGTCCAATCTTATTCTCTTCGATTTGAACGATGCATGATGTTTTAGCTTGATTTGTGTTTTGATCTTTAATGTACATGAGACAAGGATTCGTTTGGTATGAATTTTTTTGATTTCTGGAATTTTTCTGGATTTTCTGGAATTTGCTCATGAAGTTCATGAAATCTTCATCTTCAACCTCATGAAGAGGATGAAGATCATCATCGTTTCCAGAATAGCCACGAATTTGCTACGAAACCTTCATCATTTGCTACGAATTCTGGATTGCTTTGCCAGGCTTAGGGTTTTAACCAAAACGATGTCGTTTTGGTGAGGCGCTCATATTTGAATGTGGACCAGGTTCGATCCTGGCCGAGCGCGTTTGTTCAAATTGCTTCATCATTTTCACATGTCTCCCTCCATTTTGCCATGCTTGTTCATATTTTGATTTCAAATTTTTTCCAAACTTCAAAAAATCATATAAAATTGAAAAATCATCCAATTTAATCCCAATTTTTTGCAAAATGCTCCTTAGAATGTCTAGTTTTTTATGATCATGAATTTGCAAGTTGTGCTTGGCTGGAAAATTAATTTGTTCTAGGATGATTGAACATGTATCCATTTATGACATTGCCTTACTCTTTCCTTTGTAAAATGCTCAAAAATAATCCAATGACCATGAAATTTTGTGTGTAGGTTTTTAACATGTTGGTTGACATTTTAGGCTTGGTTTGACATTTTTCTCATGTTCCATCTCTGTTTTGTGTACATGTTAATATGGTGTGACAATGCATGTCCCACAATTGGATGTCCTATGTGATCATTTCCATTGATCGACCAATTGATCCCTTATGTTTACAATTTTTGGTATGATGATTGTGTTGGACATGTTGTATGCTCATAAAAATTGCCAAGATTGTTTGAGTCATTTCTGATTTAATGTGCATTTTCTCTTCTTGATGCCCAAATGTGACTACATTTTGCTTGCCTTGCCATGTCTTGCTCATGAAATGAACATGCTTAATGATTTTGATTTGGTCCTTTTTAGAACTTGTTCTTGATTGATTAAACATGATTCATGTTAAGTTTGAGCTTCTGTTTTGGATTTTTGATCCTCTTTTGACCCTAGGCTTGGACCTAGTGGTTTGGACTTACCATTTGGGTTGTGGATTTCAGGTTCAAGTATACCTCTCCATGGTTGATGGTGCTCCTTCACTTGAGCTTGATCATTTGTTGTTGTTGGCTAACATTTGCTTGTTTTGTAGGCCTTGATGAGAGTTCAATTGTGTTTATGGCTTGCTCATTATTGTCTGATGATGTTTTGTCTGCTTGTTTGACTTTGACTATTGACTGTTGTCTGAGTTTTGTACTGATTGGTTTAGATGTTTCCACAGGTACCTAAGTTGCTTTAAGTTCATTTGAACTTGCTTGGCATTGCTTGTGGTTTGCATACCACCAAGGTATAACTCCTTGATCTTCATGTAGTCTGGAAGACCTGTCATGTTATGTTGGCAGGCACCTGTCTGAAGCCCTTCTTAAGAGGCAATGTTTTTGATTGTTTAACTTTGTGCCCTGTACATTCAAAGACCTCCTAAGTGAAGAGGCATTGGCAGATACAAGGGATATGCAATCCATCCCCTGCTATTCAGTTGTGTCATTCATCCTACTCACACCATTGTGTTGATGCACTTTGAATCAAAACCCAAGATCCTGTTGTGTCAGTCATGTGGAGTAGAGTCCCACATTCTGGACTCCCACACTTTCATTTGTCTGAAGCTCTCCCAAGCCAGGGATAAGAGCTATGAGGTCTTACCCTTATTCTCATTTCATATGCTTCACCCTAACTGTCAATGTTAGGGTTAAGAGCTAATAACACCCTTTTCCAGTTGGCTTGTTTGTCGAGGTTGACATGACCCCTTGACTAAAGCCTAGCCTTGTATGAGCCACTTGTTTGCATATAGTGTGTGCTACTTGTGCTTGTGTTTTATGGTGTGCTGTTTAGGCTAGCTTGCTTCCTGTGCAAGTTAGGATAGAAACCTCAACATAGGGATCGTATGCATGAAAACTTCTAGGCTCGAGTCGTAGTCTCCCTAGTAGTCTGTTATCTCCCTTTGTCTCTTGTTAGGTTAGAAGTTCTTTCCCTGTTAAGGGGAACTACGTCGCCCTGATCCTCATACAAGATGAGGTACGTAGGCGGAGATTGAGCTGATCCCTTCGGGCAACCTTTTTCTTTTTCAACCCCTTTGTGTTGTGTTAGGAGTCTGACGTAAGTCTAGCGATTGGCAGTCGGTTTCCTGTGTCTGGTTGGTGTTGTGTTGGAGTCTGACATAAGTCCAGCGATTGGCAGTTGGTTTCCTGTGTGTGTTTGTTGGTTCGAAGTCTGATGTAAGTCCAGCGATTGGCCTTCGGTTTCCATGTTTGCTTGTTTGTGTGGAGTCTGACGTAAGTTCAGCGATTGGCAGTCGGTTTCCTGTGTGGGTTTTGTTTGGCGTGCGTTAGCCGAGCTACGAGTGCTCTGATTCTTCTCCGGTCAGAGAAGATACGTATGCATAGGATGCGACATCCTAGAGAGCACGTTTCCCCGTTCCCCGAACTACGTCGACTTTAATGTTTGTGTCTAACAAACTACGTAGGACCAGGATGCGACATCCTGCCGAGTTACCTTCTTCCGTCTTCCGTCTGTGTTTGTTTTCAGCGTGTGTGCAGTATGCGAGCAGTTTCTAGCAACCTTTATCCTTTCTTTCTGAGCGTGGATCCCGTCGAGTACGACGGATGCGTTGGGGTGCTAATACCTTACCTTCGCATAACCGACTCCCGATCCCATCTTTCTCTGGTCGTGAGACCATTCTTTTCCAGGTTTACTTCGAGCGTTTCCTTTCACTCTTTTGGGAAAAATAACGCACGGTGGCGGTTCTGTTGTTTCTTTTTCCCGTCGGTTTTTTCGCGTAATGCGACAGCTGGCGACTCTGCTGGGGACTTTCAGAGAAGTTGACCTCTTGCTGGTTCATCTTCCCTAAGCGAGTCACTCCTAGCGCTCTGTAGGATAGGGTTTGGTTGCTTTTACTGTTTCATTTATTGCACTTATTTGTTTATGTTTGCATTTATGTTTGCATTTATGTTTGCATTTATGTTTGCATGCATCATACTTCCATCTGTGCTGGCTGTCTGTTTCTCTATTGGGGTGGGATTTACAAGAGGTAAAAGGCCCAATACCCAGCCTACGAGTGAACTTTAGGACACCTAGGAATAGAGTGATTCATGGGAAGCGGGTGGTATTGCGCCACTTAGCAGAACTTGATATCACGAGCAGTTCAGATCCTGATGGGGTATTATCGGTGCATACATCTGGTGTGTACATGATGATATTCTATGAAAGGGTTGTTTATCCTGTGTTTCTCTTGACCTTACCTTGGCCTAGATGACACCCGTGAGTGGGGAGGGAATGATCATATTACAGGTACAGTTGGTGACTTTTGATCTGTTGGTGACTCTTGGGTCCTGTTGGTGACTTGGTTCTACAGAATGGGTTCCAGATGACTTTGGGTTTCAGATGACTTTGTGGTTCCGAATTCAAGCCAAAGCTTTGAACCCGTGCTCCGAGATACACAGCCAGCCAGTCGTGTTTGCATCATTTGCATCATAGCATGTTTATTTTCAAAAAAAATAATGCAAAAAAAAAAAGAAATGAAAAAGAAAAGAGAAAAAAAAAGCTAATCTCTTCATGCATATCATTTCTCAGGTTCATTTTAGGAGTCTATTCACTGTGAGAGATGGCAGCCGTTCTAGAGTTGAAGAGGAAGACTTGCACCTATAGTTTTCACCGTGAGCCATTGACGTCTTTGATAGAGTTGAGCAACCTTATGACCGGCGGTAATCAGAAGGTGTTTGTTGATCAGTATGGGGATTTGTTGACACTATTGAAGATGGTGGTAGATCCAGTACCGTTGCAGACTCTCCTACAGTTCTATGATCCCGAGCTCCATTGTTTCACCTTCCAGGATTATCAATTAGCTCCCAATCTTGAAGAGTATTCCATTCTGATGAATGTCCCGATCAGATATCAGGTTCCCTTCTTAGATGTGCCAAAGGAGGTTGATTTCAGAGTCATTGCCAGAGCTCTTCATTTGAGTATCAAAGAAGTGAGTGACAATTGGAAGTCCAGTGGGGATGTTGTGGGTTTGTTGTTGAAGTATCTGGTGAGGATGGCTAAAGAAGAAGCAAAGAAGGGAAATTGGGAAGATTTTCATGCCCAATTAGCTATCATGATCTATGGGATTGTGTTGTTTCCTAGCATGCCTAATTTTGTGGACTTTGCTGCTGTCACTATTTTCCTTGGAGGAAACTCAGTTCCTACCTTGTTAGCTGACACTTATTATGCTATACACAGCAGGCATGGTAAGGGTGGAGCTATCAGGTGTTGTCTCCCATTATTGCTCAGATGGTTCTTATCCTTGTTGCCAACCAGTGGACCTTTTGTGGATGCTCAGAGCACTCATAAGTGGACTCAGAGGATTATGTCTCTTACCTCTTATGATATCAGGTGGAAATCTTACCGAATGGATGTGCGTAATGTCATCATGAGTTGTGGAGCGTTTCGTAATGTGCCACTCGTAGGGACTAAGGGTTGCATCAATTACAACCCAGTTCTTTCTTTTCGCCAGTTGGGACTTATGATGAATGGAAGACCACTAGATGCTGAGATAGTTGAAAGTGTGTATTTTGAGAAGCGGAGTGACCCTGCCAGATTGGAGCAAGTGGGAAGAGCTTGGAAGACCATTGGTGTCAAGGATGGAGCTGTGTTAGGGAAGAAGTTTGTCATTGCTATGCCTGACTACATTGGGTGGGTCAAGAAGAGAGTGGAGACTTTGTTGTTGCCCTATGATAGGATGAAGCCATTGCAAGAGCAACCACCTTTGATCCTTGCTGAGAGTGTGCCTGCTGAGCATTACAAACAAGCCTTGATGGAGAATCGTCGGTTGAAAGAGAAGGAACAAGATACCCAAGTGGAGCTTTACAAAGCCAAAGCTGATAAGTTGAACTTGGCTCATCAACTCAAAGGCATGCAAGGGGAAGATGCTAGCAGACTGAAGAGAAAGAAGAGGTCTTATGAAGAGATAGAGACATTGCTGAATGAAGAACACCGTGAGTGCTTGAGGTTGCGAAAAGCTGAAGCCAATTACCAGAAGAAGATAAGGGACATGGAAAAGCAGCTTAGGGACAAAGACATCCAATTGAAGAAGGAGGTAGACCTAAGACATGCATCAGAGAGCCAGCTTGGAGGAGAAGTTGTAGAGCTTAGAAGACAACTGAAGGAGAAGCTCACTCCTCTGCCTGAGTGTTCAAAATTTGACCTGTTGATAGACCAGTGCCATTACCTGAAGACTCTCATTCCTGGAGGACATCTTTCTTAGATTCTACCTGTTGTTTATGTTGAGAATCACCTCCAGGATTGTTGGATGGGATTCATTGTTGTACTCTGATCATTTGGATCTTTGATTGACTATGTTGTATGATCCTTGTTGCTCATGCCTATAGATGAGGTTGTTGATGTTTCACCTCGTGCTCATTACTCCTGTGTAGGTTGCTGTTTTGTTGTTTATTGCAGGTTGCCATTTCTTGAAAGATGAATTAGGCTCTCGAATGCCTGAGAAATGAACATATCATGTGCATCATACGCATCATTAGAATCATACACATATCATTTTGCATTACAGGTGTTCTTGATCGAGACTTCTCACTCTGGTTCCTGTGTTAGGCAGGATTGCTGATCAACGTCCACACCGCTACGCAACCCGACTGAATCAATAGAGGAATATGGACCAAGTGCAAGCTGAGTTGGCTGAGATGAGGGCTAACATGGCCCAATTCATGACCATGATGCAAGGAGTGGTTCAAGGGCAAGAGGAGCTGCGTGCCTTAGCCCAGAGACAAGAAGTTGTGATCCCACCTGCCAGTCGTGCTTCGCCAATGGGTGTCCCTGTGAATGACAATGCTGCTGCTGCTGCTCCCGTCAATGATTACGCTGTGGGGGATGAATTAAAGGGTATTCGAATTAATGGACAACCTCTTGCAGCAACGACTGTTAATGTCAGAGCAACCCACGCTCCGGTTCGCCATCCTGCTCCGCTGGTTAACAGGAAGGAAGATATGTTCACCCTACTCAGTGAGGATGATGAGGTCGTAAGGGTTGAAGAGAGGGATCGAAAGGTTGATGCCCTAGCTGAGAAAATCAGAGCCATGGAGTGTCAGAACTCTCTGGGGTTTGATGTGACCAATATGGGGTTGGTGGAAGGACTGAGGATTCCTTATAAATTCAAGGCGCCCTCATTTGACAAATACAACGGCACTTCTTGTCCTCGCACCCACGTGCAGGCTTACTACAGGAAAATCTCTGCCTACACCGATGACGAAAAGATGTGGATGTACTTCTTCCAGGATAGCTTGTCTGGAGCTTCCTTGGATTGGTACATGGAGCTGAAAAGAGATCTATCAGAAGTTGGAGGGATCTGGGTGAAGCCTTTCTAAGGCAATACAAGCACAATATGGACATGGCTCCAAGCCGGACTCAGTTACAGAGCTTATGTCAAAAATCTGGGGAAAGCTTCAAGGAGTACGCCCAGAGATGGCGTGAGTTAGCTGCAAGGGTGCAACCCCCTATGCTGGAGAGGGAGTTGACCGATATGTTTATCGGAACTTTACAAGGCGTGTTTATGGGCCGGATGGGGAGTTGCCCCTTCGGTAGCTTCTCTGATGTAGTAATTTGTGGGGAGAGGACAGAGAGCCTTATTAAAGCCGGAAAGATTCAGGATGCTGGTTCTTCATCCTCAAAGAAGCCATTTTCTGGGGGACCTCGCAGGAGAGAGGGTGAAACTAATGTTGTACACAGTAGAAGAAGTGTGAGCAGAGGCCAGTATCGGCAGGTTGCTGCTGTAACTATCCCAACACCATAACCACGACAACAGCAACAACAAAGAGGACCACCACCACCACCACAACAACAACAACAACAACGTCCATTTCAGCCGATACAAAGAATGTCGGATCGTCGATTCAACCCGTTGCCTATGACATACGCTGAGTTGCTGCCCGAATTGCTCAGATTGGGGTTTGTTGAGTTGCGTACAATGGCTCCGCTGACGAAAATACCACCTGGGTATGATGCCAACGTTCGTTGTGATTTCCATTCTGGTGCACCGGGGCACCATATTGAGAACTGTCGGGCTTTTCATCACAAGGTCCAAGACTTGATTGATGCCAAGACGATCAATTTTGCTCCTGTGTCGAATGTTGTGAACAATCCTATGCCTCAGCATGGTGCGCATAGGGTGAATCATGTGGAAGATGGGGAAGCTGTGGATTTGGTAGTTGATGTGGAGGATGTTCAGACGTCCCTGTTTGTTGTGAAAGAGCGTCTGTTGAATGGGGAGGTGTTCCCGGGCTGTGATAAGGTCTGTTTAGACTGCGAGAATTCAGAGAATGGTTGTATGTAGTTGAAAATGGTATTCAGGGATTGATTGGCGAGGGTTGTCTGCAGTTTAGTCAAGCCGAGAAAGATCGTGGGGTGGTGTCAACTGTCACCATTTATTTCAAACCGTCCAAGGGACGTGGCTAGAGAACTGTCAATGCACCTACAACCGTTGGTACTCCTGTTACTATTTCTGCTCCAGTAACTGTCAGTGATCCGACTACTATTGTTGCCTCTGGTAGAAGACTGGTTGAGAATAGTAGAGCAGTGCCGTGGGAATATGATAATGCTTACCGCAGCAACCGAAGGGCAGAAAGTCAGACCGGGCCAGTGAATCAGGTTCCGGTGACCATTGGTGTGCCAAGTAGAGCTCCTGCGACTGTTGGTCCAGTAGTGGAGAATGTGGGGGGACCAGGAGGTTTTACAAGGAGTGGTCGTCTGTTTGCACCGCAGCCTTTGAGAGATAATAATGCGGAGGCTCTCGCCAAAGCAAAAGGTAAACAAGTTGTGGTTGATGAAGGGTCTGTACAGAAGGAAGCACCTGACGGGTCGTTTGAGAAAGATGTGAAGGATTTTATGAAGATTATTAAGAAGAGTGACTACAAGATTGTAGATCAGCTAAATCAAACTCCGTCCAAAATTTCTATACTCTCATTGCTACTGTGCTCTGAGGCACACCGTAACGCCTTGCTGAAAATGTTGAATTTGGCTTACGTGCCTCAGGAGATTTCGGTCAACCAGTTGGAGGGTGTCATTGCTAATGTGAGCAGAAGACATGGTTTGGGGTTCACAGACTTGGATCTGACACCGGAGGGTCGTAACCATAACAGAGCTCTACATATCACTATGGAGTGTAAAGGCGCAGTGTTGTCGCATGTGTTGGTGGACACGGGCTCGTCTTTGAATGTGTTGCCCAAGAAGGTTTTGACTAAGAGTGATGTTGAAGGGGTTGTCCTCACTCCAAGCGATCTCATTGTTCGTGCTTTTGATGGATCCAAACGATCTGTTTTTGGTGAAGTCACGTTTCCAGTGAAGATTGGCCCGGAGGTTTTTGATATTATCTTCTATGTGATGGATATTCAACCAGCATATAGTTGCTTATTGGGGCGTCCTTGGATACATGCGGCTGGGGCAGTTTCGTCAACTCTCCATCAGAAGCTGAAGTATGTTTGGAACGGTCAGATTGTGATTGTGTGCGGCGAGGAGGATATTCTGGTGAGTCACTTATCCTCTTTCAAGTATGTGGAGGTGGATGGAGAAATCCATGAAACTCTGTGCCAGGCATTCGAGACCGTTGCTCTTGAGAGGGTGGCTTTTGTTGAGCAGAAGAACCCAAGTGCCTCAATTGCATCATACAAGTAGGCTATGGAGGTTGTCAACTCGGGCAATGCAGAAGGCTGGGGCAAGATGGTGGACCTGTCCGTCAAAGAAGATAAGTTCGGTATTGGCTACCAACCTCTGCAGGCGGAGCAGGGTAGTCAAGAGCAGAGAGGGCCGAGTTCCTTTACCAGCGCTGGGCTGATGAATCATGGTGACGTCTTTGCGACCGGTAGTGAAGATTGTGACAGTGACTATTATTTGGACAACTGGGTTCGCCCGTGTGCACCAGGGGAGACGATCAACAATTGGACAGCCGAAGAATTGGTCCAAGTTACTCTTCAAACAGAGTAATTTTCTTTATTTTTTCATTTTGCACAAAACCCTAAGTTCTGCCCAAGGCGTAATGGTTCATTGTAGGGCCTCATCATGATTTTCAATGATATCATTAATAAAGGACGTTTTGCAAACAATTTTGTGATCCCTGTCTTTCTGATTTTGTTTTTCACTTAAAAAATAAAAATGGCAATGCTTTTGGTTTTTGTGACTTTCTTGAACTCTTTTTTCTAAAATAAAGCATTAAACATGCATAATCGATCTTACGGACTTCACTATAAACAGTTCTATTATGGCTCAGTATGATTTCAATAATCCCATCTATCAAGCTGAAGAGGAGAGTGAGGAAGATTGTGAACTCCCTAAAGAACTGGTCAGATTATTTAAGCAAGAGGAAAGGGTCGTCCAACCACATCAGGAGGAGTTGGAGATTATTAATCTGGGTACTGAGGATGCCCGAAGAGAGATCAAGATCGGGGCTGCTTTGAAGGAAGATGTCAAGAGAAGGCTGATTGAGATGCTGAGAGAATATGTGGAGATATTCGCCTGGTCGTATCAAGATATGCCTGGGTTGGATACGGATATCGTGGTGCATAGGCTACCTCTTAGAGAAGATTGTCCTTCAGTCAAGCAGAAGCTTCGGAGAACTAGTCCTGATATGGCTGTCAAGATCGAGGAAGAGGTTCAGAAGCAGTTGGATGCGGGTTTCCTGTCAGTTACTACTTATCCCCCGTGGGTGGCCAACATCGTTCCCGTGCCGAAGAAGGACGGTAAGGTCAGGATGTGTGTTGACTACCGGGATTTAAATAGAGCCAGTCCGAAATATGACTTCCCATTACCTCACATTGATGTGTTGGTTGATAACACGGCTCAATCCTCGGTTTTCTCTTTCATGGACGGTTTTTCTGGCTATAATCAGATCAAGATGGCGCCAGAGGACATGGAAAAGACGACATTCATTACACCT
The DNA here is from genome assembly GCF_024323335.1 of Lathyrus oleraceus. Classification (NCBI taxonomy): domain Eukaryota; kingdom Viridiplantae; phylum Streptophyta; class Magnoliopsida; order Fabales; family Fabaceae; genus Lathyrus; species Lathyrus oleraceus. Next base: position 544,025,262 of record NC_066583.1, on the reverse strand, counting down.
TTGGGCATGTTTTGCTATAAGGTGATGCCATTTGGGCTGAAGAATGTCGGTGCTACCTATCAGAGGGCTATGCCGACTCTCTTTCATGACATGATGCACAAAGAGATTGAAGTGTACGTGGATGACATGATTGCGAAGTCGCAGACAGAAGAGGAGCACCTGGTTAACTTGCAGAAGTTGTTTGAAAGGCTGAGAAAATTCAAACTGGGGCTGAATCCAAACAAGTGTACGTTTGGGGTGAGATCTGGTAAGCTGTTGAGTTTCATTGTCAGTGAGAAGGGGATTGAGGTTGATCCAGCGAAAGTCAAAGCTATTCAAGAAATGCCTGAACCAAAAACTGAAAAGCAGGTTCGTGGGTTTTTAGGGAGATTGAACTACATTGCACAGTTTGTATCTCACCTAACTGCCACGTGTGAACCGATATTCAAATTGCTAAGGAAAAATCAAGCGATCAGGTGGAATGATGATTGTCAGAACGCTTTTGATAAGATAAAAGAGTATTTGCAGAAACCTCCAATCCTTATACCTCCAGTTCATGGGAGGCCTCTGATAATGTACCTGTCAGTGACCGAGAACTCGATGGGGTGTGTATTGGGACAGCATGACGAGTCTGGTCAAAAAGAGCATGATATATACTACCTTAGTAAAAAGTTTACCGACTGTGAAATAAAATATTCACAGCTTGAGAAAACTTGTTGTGCTTTGGCTTGGGCTGCTCGCCGACTGAGGCAGTATATGTTGAACCGTACTACCTTATTGATTTCTAAGATGGATCCGGTAAAGTACATCTTTGAGAAGCCGGCTCTCACCGGGCGTGTTGCTCGTTGGCAGATGATTTTAACAGAATATGATATCCAGTATACGTCGCAGAAGGCCATCAAAGGTAGTATTCTGTCAGACTACCTTGCCGAGCAACCAATTGATGATTATCAGCCGATGATATTTGAATTCCCTGATGAAGACATCATGTATCTGAAGATGAAAGATTGTGAAGAGCCTCTTGTCGAGGAAGGACCGGATCCTGATGACAAGTGGACACTGATGTTTGATGGGGCTGTGAATGTAAATGGCAACGGTGTTGGGGCAGTGCTTATCAATCCAAAAGGGGCTCATATACCTTTTTCTGCCAGACTGACATTTGACGTAACCAACAACGAGGCTGAGTATGAGGCTTGTATCATGGGGATAGAAGAAGCCATTGATTTAAGGATCAAAACTCTGGATATTTATGGAGATTCTGCTCTAGTGATTAACCAAGTCAATGGAGATTGGAATACCAATCAGCCGCATTTGATTCCTTACAGAGATTACACCAGAAGGATCCTGACTTTCTTCAAGAAAGTGAAGTTGTATCATGTCCCCCGGGATGAGAACCAGATGGCTGATGCCTTGGCTACTTTGTCTTCTATGATCAAAGTTCATTGGTGGAATCATGTGCCACATGTTGCGGTGAATCGACTCGAAAGGCCTTCGTATGTGTTTGCAGCCGAGTCTGTTGTTGATGAGAAGTCGTGGTACTATGATATCAAGAATTTCCTCAAAAGCAAGGAGTATCCTGAAGGAGCGTCAAAGAATGACAAGAAAACCCTGAGAAGGCTAGATGGAAGCTTTTATTTGAATCAGGATGATGTGCTGTATAAGAGGAACTTTTACATGGTTCTGCTCAGATGCGTGGATAGACACGAAGCAGACATGTTGATGCAAGAAGTGCACGAGGGTTCGTTTGGTACCCATGCTGGTGGTCATGCAATGTCCAAAAAGTTGTTGAGAGTCGGTTATTACTGGATGACTATGGAATCCGATTGTTTCAAATACGCTCGGAAGTGCCATAAATGTCAGATCTATGCTGATAAGGTGCATGTACCACCAAGCCCTCTGAATGTCATGAATTCGCCTTGGCCATTCGCGATGTGGGGCATTGATATGATTGGGAAGATTGAGCCCACTGGTTCTAATGGACATCGCTTCATCCTGGTTGCGATTGACTACTTCACCAAGTGGGTGGATGCAGCTTCATATGCTAATGTTACCAAACAAGTGGTTGCCCGGTTCATCAAGAAGGAAATCATCTGTCGTTATGGGGTTCCTGGGAGAATCATCACTGACAATGGTTCGAATCTTAATAACAAGATGATGAAGGAGCTTTGTAAAGATTTCAAGATTGAACATCACAATTCTTCTCCTTACAGACCAAAGATGAATGGTGTTGTAGAGGCGGCAAACAAGAATATTAAGAAGATTGTGCAGAAGATGGTCGTGACGTACAAGGATTGGCATGATATGCTGCCTTTCGCTTTGCATGGGTACCGTACCTCAGTACGTACGTCGACCAGGGCAACCCCGTACTCCCTTGTGTATGGTATGGAAGCGGTCCTACCTGTTGAAGTGGAGATTCCTTCTCTGAGAGTCCTGTTGGATGTCAAGCTGGACGAAGCTGAGTGGATTCGAACAAGGTTTAACGAGTTGAGCCTTATCGAAGAGAGACGGTTAGCGGTTGTGTGCCATGGGCAGTTGTATCAGAGAAGGATGAAGAAGGCCTTTGATCAGAAAGTGCGTCCTCGAAGCTATCAGACTGGTGATTTAGTTTTGAAGAGGATCCTTCCTCCCGGTACAGATAATAGGGGCAAATGGACTCCTAATTATGAAGGTCCAAATGTTGTTAAGAAGGTTTTCTCTGGTGGAGCCTTGATGCTTACAACTATGGATGGTGAAGATTTTCCGTCCCCTGTTAACTCAGATGTAGTCAAAAAATACTTCGCGTAAATTGACCCGTTGGACGAAAAGAATAAAATAGTCCAGGCAAAAAAGGGCATCCCGGCGAACCAGAAAAAAAAAAGAGAAAAGGTTCGGGCAAAAGTTAAGGATAAAGAATGAAAAGAATATGTACACCCGGTAAGTCGAAAACCCGCAAGGGCGACTTAGGCAAAAATGGGTATCCCGGTGGATTGAAAACCCGAAAGGGCGATCCAGGCAAAAGAGGGATTAAAGCGAAGACTACAGTCTGAGTTATCTGTACTTCATCGTGCTTCATCGTCTACCATCCTGAAGGATATGATCGGTCCAATCATTATTCTCAGAAAGCAAGGAATTTGGGAGAAAACTGAGGATCTGTGAGTCATAACAGAATTGGGAAATAGTGGATGTCGTGTTCACATTGCCATTAGGATAGTTTATTTTCCTTTTGTGCGCAATTACCTCTTTTTAGGAATTGCTTCCTGATGTATTTGCCTTTTCAGGCCCATTTTCAATCAATAAAAGTCGTTAATTAGGAAAATTGCTCCCTTGTTTTTATTTTACTGTTTGTTTGCAAAAATGTCCGAATTTTTGATAAACATTGCATATAAAAACATGAAGGCTAGACAATAACGTGCAAAAAGATAAAACATTTAAAAATCACTTTGAATGTTGAGTACACTCGGGTGAATCTTGTTTATACGATCCCCTAGGGCATGTATGTCTTGCTGTTTTGCAGGTTGTCACCTTTGATGTTTGGCTGAAGCAGATAAGCCACGGTTTGTTCAGAGACGTTTCAGTACTGTCCAGTAGTGTGAGGAGTTGGGTTGTCTAAAGTAATTTCAGGATTTGTCTCCCCGGCCTAGTCGAGATCAGGGATTCCTCAGCAGGGTTAAGGATGTTTCCCCAAGCAAGTCTGAAAGCTATTAGAATGGTTCTTCCTCAACAGTCGGGTAGCAGGTTCGTAGACCACCCCGTCCCCAGCTAGTCTGAAGGCTACTGGTCCCCACTGAGCCGGAAGGTTGTCGTATCCCCAACAGAGGTGTCTGTGGGTAGCCTATCCCTCAGCAGTCGGGTCCGAAGTACTGTAAGTCCCAGCAGAGTCATGAATGCCTTTCCCCAGCAGGGTTGTGAATGTTTTCCCCTAGAAGATCTCCCCAACAGAGGTTTGTGTTGATGGTTTTCCCCAAGCGAGTTCCCCAAGTGGATCAGGTTCAGTGAAAATTATCCCCGGTAGAGTTTATCCTGCCCGTGGATTGGCAGCTATCCTCAGCAGAGGCGAGCATTGGTTGTTTCCCCCAGCGGAGTCCCCAAGTGGATTGGATTCAGTGAGGGTTATCCCCGGTGGGATTTACTTTCTCTCCAGCAGCAGGGCTAGTCCCCAATATGATTGAGAGGTTGGTGTGTTCCCCAGCCAGAGACTCCCAAGTTGAGTTGGTTCCTCTGCCGTCCCAGAGTATCAGATCAGCAAAGCACTCCCAGCGGTGCATCTCCCCACAGAGTTGGAGAATCTAATCAGAGTTGTGTGCTCAGCGGAGCGACCTTTTGCTCCCCAACAGGAGTTTTCATCATTTTTCATTTTCGCATATAGTAATCATTGCATCCTTAAATCGCGTAGCATTTCCATTCGATATGGAGCATTACGCCATAGAAAAATTCAAACATATGCATTCATATGACAAACCTAATTGAACCGTATCCCCAGTAGAGGCGGATCATTGTTCAACATCTGTACGACACATTTGCTACAGTTGCTCTTCATAGACAACATTCAAGATTGATAATTCCCCAGAGGTTTATTTCCTCACCCACCCGTGGAAGGAAAGCTTGACTCCCCAGGGAGGTCCCCAACAAGTGTTTGGCCTTGCTGTGACATATGTAGATGTCGTTCTTGTGATATCGGTAAATGTCTGGTCGTCCCTTTTTTGATATCGGTAAACATCATCTTTCGATGTCGGTAAACATCATCTTTTGGTGTCGGTAAACATCGAGTTTCTCCCATTCATCCGTTGATGTCTGGTCACCTCTCATTTAGTGTCGGTAAACGTCGAGTTTTTCCCATTCGTCTGTTGACGTCTGGTTGTCCTTTTCCATTCATCCGTTGATGTCTGGTCACCTCTCTGTTGGTGTCGGTAAACATCGAGTTTTTCCCATTCGTCCGTTGACGTCTGGTTGTCCTTTTCCATTCATCCATTGATGTCTGGTCACCTCTCAGTTGGTGTCGGTAAACGTCGAGTTTTTCCCATTCGTCCGTTGACGACTGGTTGTCCTTTTCCATTCATCTGTTGATGTCTGGTCACCTATCCGTTGGTGTCGGTAAACGTCGAGTTTTTCCCATTCGTCCGTTGACGTCTGGTTGTATATCTTGTTTCCCCAGTCATCGGTAAATGTCTGGTCGTCCCCTTTTTGATATCGGTAAACATCATCTTTCGATGTCGGTAAACATCGAGTCTCATCCCAGTCATCGGTAAATGTCTGGTTCTGTATCATAACCCCAGTAGAGTCATCGGTAAACGTCTTGTCTGGTCCCGGTTGTAAATATCATTTTCCTCCCCAGTTGGAGCTGCTGTAGCGGTGTATTCGTCACTTTATGATTTATTGATTAAACCAAAAGCAAAGCATACAAGGAATCGAGTCGCCACCGCACTTTTATTTATCCAAAGGAAGGGCTAAAAAGCGAACAAAAGCCTAAGAAGTTTTACACTTAGAAAACTAATGAAAAGATCAGAGATCGTGGAAAGGGGTAAATTACGCAATGGGAAGGTGTTAGGCACCCAAAACGTCCTAGGTACTCCTAGGGAGCCCTTTTCACACTTGTTGAATGAAATGTTATTTGTTTATGAAATATTTATTGTGCAAACATGATTGGGGGGATGAGAAAAGAATATACAAGTTATTATTTTTGTGTTTGAACGGATGAACCCGTTGCCTACGTACCTTTCCAAGGAAGGTAAGGATCAAAACGCCGTAGTTCGGCTAAAAAATTTCCAAATTATGGATGGGTTAATTTTAAAACAAAAGCCCTAAGGTCTTTCGTTATCCATGGGAGAAAACTCAACCTGAAGAATCCACAGGTCCACCATGTGATGACAGCTTCAACATGCTAGTGAGGGGTTAACCCTATAATAAGAATTGGTCCAAGTTACTCTTCAAACAGAGTAATTTTCTTTGTTTTTTCATTTTGCACAAAACCCTACGTTCTTCCCAAGGCGTAATGGTTCATTGTAGGGCCTCATCATGATTTTCAATGATATCATTAATAAAGGACGTTTTGCAATGTGATCCCTGTGTTTTTGTTTTTGTTTTTCACTTAAAAAAATAAAAATGGCAATGCTTTTGGTTTTTGTGACTTTCTTGAACTCTTTTTTCTAAAATAAAGCATTAAACATGCATAATCGATCTTACGGACTCCACTATAAACAATTCTGTTACGGCTCAGTATGATTTCAATAATCCCATCTATCAAGCTGAAGAGGAGAGTGAGGAAGATTGTGAACTCCCTAAAGAACTGGTAAGATTATTTAAGCAAGAGGAAAGGGTCATCCAACCGCATCAGGAGGAGTTGGAGATTATTAATCTGGGTACTGAGGACGCCCGAAGAGAGATCAAGATCGGGGCTGCTTTGAAGGAAGATGTCAAGAGAAGGCTGATTGAGATGCTGAGAGGATATGTGGAGATATTCGCCTGGTCGTATCAAGATATGCCTGGGTTGGATACGGATATCGTGGTGCATAGGCTACCTCTTAGAGAAGATTGTCCTTCAGTCAAGCAGAAGCTTCGGAGAACTAGTCCTGATATGGCTGTCAAGATCGAGGAAGAGGTTCAGAAGCAGTTGGATGCGGGTTTCCTGTCAGTTACTACTTATCCCCCGTGGGTGGCCAACATCGTTCCCGTGCCGAAGAAGGACGGTAAGGTCAGGATGTGTGTTGACTACCGGGATTTAAATAGAGCCAGTCCGAAAGATGACTTCCCATTACCTCACATTGATGTATTGGTTGATAACACGGCTCAATCCTCGGTTTTCTCTTTCATGGACGGTTTTTCTAGCTATAATCAGATCAAGATGGCGCCAGAGGACATGGAAAAGACGACATTCATTACACCTTGGGGCACGTTTTGCTATAAGGTGATGCCATTTGGGCTGAAGAATGTCGGTGCTACCTATCAGAGGGCTATGACGACTCTCTTTCATGACATGATGCACAAAGAGATTGAAGTGTACGTGGATGACATGATTGCAAAGTCGCAGACAGAAGAGGAGCACCTGGTTAACTTGCAGAAGTTGTTTGAAAGGCTGAGAAAAATCAAACTGGGGCTGAATCCAAACAAGTGTACGTTTGGGGTGAGATCTGGTAAGCTGTTGGGTTTCATTGTCAGTGAGAAGGGGATTGAGGTTGATCCAGCGAAAGTCAAAGCTATTCAAGAAATGCCTGAACCAAAAACTGAAAAAGCAGGTTTGTGGGTTTTTAGGGAGATTGAACTACATTGCACGGTTTGTATCTCACCTAACTGCCACGTGTGAACCGATATTCAAATTGCTAAGGAAAAATCAAGCGATCAGGTGGAATGATGATTGTCAAAACGCTTTTGATAAGATAAAAGAGTATTTGCAGAAACCTCCAATCCTTATAATGTACCTGTCAGTGACCGAGAACTCGATGGGGTGTGTATTGGGACAGCATGACGAGTCTGGTCGAAAAGAGCATGCTATATACTACCTTAGTAAAAAGTTTACCGACTGTGAAATAAAATATTCACAGCTTAAGAAAACTTGCTGTGCTTTGGCTTGGGCTGCTCGCCGACTGAGGCAGTATATTTTGAACCATACTACCTTATTGATTTCTAAGATGGATCCGGTAAAGTACATCTTTCAAAAGCCGGCTCTCACCGGGCGTGTTGCTCGTTGGCAGATGATTTTAACAGAATATGATATCCAGTATTTGTGGCAGAAGGCCATCAAAGGTAGTATTCTGACAGACTACCTTGCCGAGCAACCAATTGATGATTATCAGCCGATGATGTTTGAATTCCCTGATGAAGACATCATGTATCTGAAGATGAAAGATTGTGAAGAGCCTCTTGTCGAGGAAGGACCGGATCGTGATGACAAGTGGACACTGATGTTTGATGGGGCTGTAAATGTGAATGGCAACGGTGTTGGGCCAGTGCTTATCAATCCAAAAGGGGCTCATATACCTTTTTCTGCCAAACTGACATTTGACGTAACCAACAACGAGGCTGAGTATGAGGCTTGTATCATGGGGATAGAAGAAGCCATTGATTTAAGGATCAAAACTCTGGATATTTATGGAGATTCCGCTCTAGTGATTAACCAGGTCAATGGAGATTGGAATGCCAATCAGCCGCATTTGATTCCTTACAGAGATTACACCAGAAGGATCCTGACTTTCTTCAAGAAAGTGAAGTTGTATCATGTCCCCCGGGATGAGAACCAGATGGCTGATGCCTTGGCTACTTTGTCTTCTATGATCAAAGTTCATTGATGGAATCATGTGGCACATGTTGCGGTGAATCGACTCGAAAGGCCTGCGTATGTGTTTGCAGCCGAGTCTGTTGTTGATGAGAAGCCGTGGTACTATGATATCAAGAATTTCCTCAAAAGCCAGGAGTATCCTGAAGGAGCTTCAAAGAATGACAAGAAAACCCGGAGAAGGCTAGATGGAAGCTTTTATTTGAATCAGGATGATTTGCTGTATAAGAGGAACTTTTACATGGTTCTGCTCAGATGCGTGGATAGACACGAAACAGACATGTTGATGTAAGAAGTGCACGAGGGTTCGTTTGGTACCCATGCTGGTGGTCATGCAATGTCCAAAAAGTTGTTGAGAGTCGGTTATTACTGGATGACTATGGAATCCGATTGTTTCAAATACGCTCGGAAGTGCCATAAATGTCAGATCTATGCTGATAAGGTGCATGTACCACCAAGCCCTCTGAATGTCATGAATTCGCCTTGGCCATTCGCGATGTGGGGCATTGATATGATTGGGAAGATTGAGCCCACTGCTTCTAATGGACATCGCTTCATCCTGGTTGCGATTGACTATTTCACCAAGTGGGTGGAAGCAGCTTCCTATGCTAATGTTACCAAACAAGTGGTTGCCCGGTTCATCAAGAAGGAGATCATCTATCGTTATGGGGTTCCTGGGAGATGATGAAGGAGCTTTGTAAACATTTCAAGATTGAACATCACAATTCTTCTCCTTACAGACCAAAGATGAATGGTGCTGTAGAGGCGGCAAACAAGAATATTAAGAAGATTGTGCAGAAGATGGTCGTGACGTACAAGGATTGGCATGAGATGCTGCCTTTTGCTTTGCATGGGTACCGTACCTCAGTACGTACGTCGACCGGGGCAACCCCGTACTCCCTTGTGTATGGTATGGAAGTGGTCCTACCTGTTGAAGTGGAGATTCCTTCTCTGAGAGTCCTGTTGGATGTCAAGCTGGACGAAGCTGAGTGGATTCGAACAAGGTTTAACGAGTTAAGCCTTATCGAAGAGAGACGGTTAGCGGCTGTGTGCCATGGGCAGTTGTATCAGAGAAGGACGAAGAAGGCCTTTGATCAGAAAGTGCGTCCTCGAAGCTATCAGACTGGTGATTTAGTTTTGAAGAGGATCCTTCCTCCCGGTACAGATAACAGGGGCAAATGGACTCCTAATTATGAAGGTCCATATGTTGTTAAGAAGGTTTTCTCTGGTGGAGCCTTGATGCTTACAACTATGGATGTTGAAGATTTTCCGTCCCCTGTTAACTCAGATGTAGTCAAAAAATACTTCGCGTAAATTGACCCGCTGGACGAAAAGAATAAAATAGTCCAGGCAAAAAAGGGCATCCCGGCGAACCAGAAAAAAAAAAAGAGAAAAGGTTCGGGCAAAAGTTAGGGATAAAGAATGAAAAGAATATGTACACCCGGTAAGTCGAAAACCCGCAAGGGCGACTTAGGCAAAAATGGGTATCCCGGTGGATTGAAAACCCGAAAGGGCGATCCAGGCAAAAGAGGGATTAAAGCGAAGACTACAGTCTGAGTTATCTGTACTTCATCGTGCTTCATCGTCTACCATCCTGAAGGATATGATCGGTCCAATCATTATTCTCAGAAAGCAAGGAATTTGGGAGAAAACTGAGGATCTGTGAGTCATAACAGAATTGGGAAATAGTGGATGCCGTGTTCACATTGCCATTAGGATAGTTTATTTTCCTTTTGTGAGCAATTACCTCTTTTTAGGAATTGCTTCCTGTAGCACCTCAAATTTGCACCTCCCATTTTTTACATTCATTTTCATGATTAGGTCATTAACATTCCATTGTCCACTGCATAGCATTGCATTGTCCATTGCCCAATGCAAGTCATCAGACAAGATTAGGTCAACTGGTTAGGAGGATCAGTTGTGCAAGCAAGCAAGTGCATTTTTCAAGGAAGCAAAGCCCTAAGGTTGGTTTAACAAGTTCATGTGACCTAGGGATCATTTTGAAGTGGTTTATCCAAAGGTTGGATGCTCAAGGCTCATCAGTCATTGCACAATGCATCTGAAACCTTAAAAAGTCAACCAAAGTCAACAGTGCATGAAGTCATGGATTTGAAGGTGGGAGATGGTTTGAAAGGCCTCATTCATGTCCATACAAGTCTCATTTGACATTTCAAAGATCATCATTGAAGAATTTGAGATCAGATGAAAACTTTCCAAAAATAGAAAGTGACCTGTAATTTCAAACTGCCAAAAATGGAAAGGTTTTCTCCTCAAGATTACATGTCCAAGAATGCTTAGAGTTAAATTTTGTCCAAAATGAAAGTTGAAGATCTTTCTCTCACCTTTCCAAAAAGTCCAAGAACATGAATTTCTCATGTGTGGTTGGCAAGATATGATCAAATCATTGTCAATGGAATTTGAAGTTCAAGAAGGCATAACTTTTGCACCAAATGGCCAAATCATGTGGTTCTTTTTGGAGAATTTCTCTCTTGATCTCCTCTATCCAATTCATGCATCACATTTCATCAATTCTCATCACAAAAATAGTGCATTTTTCACTTGAACTTAATTTGAATTTTGGAGGGAAAGTGTCAATTTGAAAATTGTGCATTATTTCCAATTCCAATCAATTGCCTTTGCCTCAAAACAGGTTTTTAAGCTTGCTCCAAGTGAAATTCGTACTATTCCATTGCCTTGCATATGCATAAGGGTGTTTTGGCCAAATTGCATAAACATGCCAATTCCACTAATTACTTGCATTATGGCTAAACATGATTAGTGAACTTCATTAGTGCATGGTATATAAGGATAATCCTAACTGAATTCACCATTAACACACATCATTTGAACCAGATCTAGATCAAAGTGCAAAATCTCACAAATTGATTCTCTCACTTTTTCATCAAAACTTTGCACAAACCTAACATTGATTCTTCATTGATTCATCATCCACAAGTGCTATTGGATCTTCTGCAAGCAAGGAATCATCATTTTGAGCTGGATCAAGGACTGTAGCAAGAAGCATCTTCCATGGCAGCTGAGGATTGGAGCTAGATCGTGCATGTTCAACACTCAAATCATCATCCATTCATCTATACTAGCATTGAAGATCATCTGTTTCGACCTTTCCAAGCTTGAGAAGCACGATTTCATTTCTGGTGCATCATGAAGGTTAGGAATAGATCCTCATAATTCTTGTAATTGTGTTGTGCATTCTGTAGATCTTCGATCCATGAGTACACTGAGCTTTGTGGTTTTGATTTTCATCAAGAAATAAGAAAGATATGTGGAATTTAAGTTTGACATATGAGATTTCTTCTGATCGATCCAGGCTTGATAGTAAGAATTAGGTGAAATTGATGATAACATGTTAATATACATTAGAAGACGAGCATAATGATGTATCGTTTGTGAATTTTCGTGAACATTTGTTCTTGAGCTGGAAATTCATGAAGAACGCGCATGAACCCTAAATTTTTTTATCCAGAAGCGTGTTTGATCCTTCAATGTATGTTGTGCATGTGAATTTCTTTTTATCGCTCATGTATTGGTCCAGATGCTTGTTTCTGATTGGCCAGCGTTCAATTAAATGAAACTCTGCGTTTAGAGTGAGCGCCACTATTCAAATTCGTCAGCGGTTCGATCCTGGTCCAAGGCACATCCACATTAGGCTTTGGCATTTTTCCCTTGTATGCTTCACATGTTCATACCATGCCATTCATTCATTTTTCATTTTTTCTCTCCATTAAAAAATTCATAACTCATTGATAGATTGTCCAAATGAGATGAGATTTTTTCCATTGTGTTCATCATGATCTCTACTATTTTTTGATGATTTTTACAAAAATTGTGCACGCCTGGATTTTCATTTTGGCTAGGGAAGTTTCATACATGTGTTTTCTTGCACCTTGCTTACTATTTTGGTTGTGAAATGATGATGCTTAATCTAATGAAGCTAAAATTTTGCATGTGTAAACTAGAGATCCTTAGGGACATTTTGGCATTGAGTTTGCTATTTTTGCATTTCTGGTTTGTGAGATATGATCTGATCAATATAGGTGTGACAATGTGTGTCACACCATTTCTTGTCCAACTTGTTGATTTTCATTACCATGCCATATCAATGCCAATTGATGCGAATTTTTGCATGTTGATTCTTCTGGATGTTAGGAATGCTTGTGAATTTTTGTGGAATTTTTGAGTGCATTTCCAATTTGATTGAGATTTTCTTTGTTGATAGGTCACTTGTGGACTTTTGATGAGTCATGATCTTAGATGATTTGTGAAATTCTTGGTGTTTATTGGATGAGCTTGAAATTTTGCACATGTGTTCTAGACACTTTGAAGTTTGCTATGGCTTTGGTGTGATCCATTTATCATGTTCCTACTCTGTTTGGTGTGTTCCCCAGCCAGAGACTCCCCAGTTGAGTTGGTTCCTCTGCCGTCCCAGAGTATCAGATCAGCAAAGCACTCCCAGCGGTGCATCTCCCCACAGAGTTGGAGAATCTAATCAGAGTTGTGTGCTCAGCGGAGCGACCTTTTGCTCCCCAACAGGAGTTTTCATCATTTTGCATTTTCGCATATAGTAATCATTGCATCCTTAAATCGCGTAGCATTTCCATTCGATATGGAGCATTACGCCATAGAAAAATTCAAACATATGCATTCATATGACAAACCTAATTGAACCCTATCCCCAGTAGAGGCGGATCATTGTTCAACATCTGTACGGCACATTTGCTACAGTTGCTCTTGATAGACAACATTCAAGATTGATAATTCCCCAGAGGTTTATTTCCTCACCCACCCGTGGAAGGAAAGCTTGACTCCCCAGGGAGGTCCCCAACAAGTGTTTGGCCTTGCTGTGACATATGTAGATGTCGTTCTTGTGATATCGGTAAATGTCTGGTCGTCCCTTTTTTTGATGTCGGTAAACATCATCTTTCGATGTCGGTAAACATCATATTTTTGTGTCGGTAAACATCGAGTTTCTCCCATTCATCCGTTGATGTCTGGTCACCTCTCCGTTGGTGTCGGTAAACGTCGAGTTTTTCCCATTCGTCCGTTGACGTCTGGTTGTCCTTTTCCATTCATCCGTTGATGTCTGGTCACCTCTCCGTTGGTGTCGGTAAACGTCGAGTTTTTCCCATTCGTCTGTTGACGACTGGTTGTCCTTTTCCATTCATCCGTTGATGTCTGGTCACCTCTCCGTTGGTGTCGGTAAACATCGAGTTTTTCCCATTCGTCCGTTGACGACTGGTTGTCCTTTTCCATTCATCTGTTGATGTCTGGTCACCTCTCCGTTGGTGTCGGTAAACGTCGAGTTTTTCCCATTCGTCCGTTGACGTCTGGTTGTATATCTTGTTTCCCCAGTCATCGGTAAATGTCTGGTCGTCCCCTTTTTGATGTCGGTAAACATCATCTTTCGATGTCGGTAAACATCGAGTCTCATCCCAGTCATCGGTAAATGTCTGGTTCTGTATCATAACCCCAGTAGAGTCGTCGGTAAACCTCTTGTTTGGTCCCGGTTGTAAATATCATTTTCCTCCTCAGTTGGAGCTGCTGTAGCGGTGTATTCGTCACTTTATGATTTATTGATTAAACCAAAAGCAAAGCATACAAGGAATCGAGTCGCCACCGCACTTTTATTTATCCAAAGGAAGGGCTAAAAAGCGAACAAAAGCCTAAGAAGTTTTACACTTAGAAAACTAATGAAAAGATCAGAGATCGGGGTAAGGGGTAAATACGCAATGGGAAGGTGTTAGGCACCCAAAATGTCCTAGGTACTCCTAGGGAGCCCTTTTCACACTTGTTGAATGAAATGTTATTTGTTTATGAAATATTTATTGTGCAAACATGATTGGGGGGATGAGAAAAGAATATACAAGTTATTATTTTTGTGTTTGAACGGATGAACCTGTTGCCTACGTACCTTTCCATGGAAGGTAAGGATCAAAACGCCGTAGTTCGGCTAAAAAATTTCCAAATTATGGATGGGTTAATTTTAAAACAAAAGCCCTAAGGTCTTTCGTTATCCATGGGAGAAAACTCAACCTGAAGAATCCACAGGTCCACCATGTGATGACAACTTCAACATGCTAGTGAGGGGTTAACCCTATAATAAGCATGGAAGACTCACAATCAAATCACTAAGGACAAGGCGAGGTTAACATCAACCAACTAGGAGAACTCAAACCTATGGCTAATGTATGAAAAACTTAACAAGAATGGACAAAGCCACAAAACAATTGAATGAGTTGGATTAACCAATTAGAATTTATTCACAAAAGATGGTCAAGGTATGATTAGAGTCAATTCAAAAGAAGTGTTATGAAAATGGAGTTGGAAAATCAAAGGCTTAAGGCCTAGGTTTCTAATTTGAAAAAAGGTGAAAATGTTTGCACAAAGTTTTCAAGTTTGGGTTAGCATGAAAATAGATGATTAAAGAAACAAAAGGGTGGAGGGTGAGGAAGTAAAACTCCTTAGATGTTCACCTCTTGAGATCATATGCAGATGATCCAAGTGTGTCCTTTGGAATAGGAAATGAGCAATAACAAATGAACCAGGTAACAGAAAAAAGTCAACAAAAGCGGATACCGGATGCCAATCCATGGTCTTACACCAATCACCTAAAACAAACAAAAGGTGGATACCGGATGCCAATCTATGGACTTATACCAATCTCCAAAGAATGATCATAGGAAAACAAATGCCAAAGAATGGACTTACAATTGAATCCTCACATGCAACAAGCAAAATGATGGGAAAATAGCAAGTGTACTATTTTTCTCACTGTAGTAATAAAAGGGAAATTCCCCGTTTGTCGATATCAAGGACTGCTTGACGACACAGAGTTTATAGATTGTTTCAATTAGACAAAAGCCTTTGGTTTTTGTGTTGTGATTAATTATACTACCAATTGCAAATAAATAAAACAAGTAAAAAGGTTGAACGAGATACAAATGAGAGAAGATTGCTAGGGTTCGGTGAATGAAACTTCCTGTAACAGATATAATTTATGAAGGCTTAGACAATATTCCTGTCAAATTAATTCCGGTCCTCAAGGGTATCTATTCCTAAGTCCTTAGTGAACAGACCTTTGATTATGTAACCTAATTACTATGTCCATAAATAATTAAGTTCATACTCAAGCATTCAAATATCAAGAATTACCGGTCAGATAGAAAATCCCTAGTCCTAGGTTATTTTTACTATCCAAAGTTCTTATCCAGATCAATGAATAATCGTTGTCCAGCTTAAACTATTCATATTAATCATCATTCGTTGGTCCGACGAATAAAGCATAAAGAATGGTAATCAGAACAAATCAATGGAAAAGAAGAAATAATCAATGCATTCATAAACATCAAATCTGTCACATTCAGAATCAGGGTCACCCCCTAGCAATGGGGGGTTTAGCTACTCATAATCGAAATAAAAACAAAGATTAACATTGTTGTCATTACAGAATTTCGTGAGGAATCAATCTTCAATCGTCGGAAAACTCTTGAACATATGAATCCTTTGATAAACGTAGAGTCTCCAGCTCTCAAAACGCGTCTTTTTTCTCTCCAAAACGTCCAACCCTTCGAAAATCGTGTTCTGCCCTCTAAATAGCTATTCAATTGGACTTTTCCTGATTTCGTGCTCCATACGCGTATTGCCCAGTCTCATACGCGTACTGCCTAGTCTCAAACGCGTAATGCACGTAACACAGCCTCTGATACGCATATTGTCCAGACTGGTACGCGTACTGCCCAGACTGGTACGCGTACTGCCCAGTCCCATACGCGTATCACCAGAGGCTTGTTATTTTGCTTGATTTTTCACCCTTCTGGTCATATGCGTATGCTACGCGTAATGGGCAGGTCCATACGCGTATCAGGTAGGGCCATACGCGTATGGGCAACAGTTTCTTCACAAATTGATTTTTTCTTCCGTTTTCTTGCTCGGGCTCAATTTCGCATCTGACGTTTGATTCCCCGAGCTTCCAAACTAGTTTTTTACCTGCTAACATACCAAAAAGTGTAAAATATCCTCAAGAAACTCATAAGTAACAACACACTTAATATTATAGAATTGAGCTTATATCTAACTAAAAATGCTTCAGTTTACACAGTTTACCTGACTTATTTGCGGTTAAATAGTGGAATGTCTAGCATAAATGGTGACTGATCACAAAATAAATGCAAAAGCAAAAGGAAACAAGGTGCCAATAACTGGGCATACCCTCGACTCCAAGGAATTAGGATGCCAATAAATGGTCTTAGTCCCACTCATTCCAAATCATAGGAAACAAATGCCACTCAATGGACTTATAATTGTCTCCTCTATGGACAAACAAGGATGTCACAGAGATATAAATAATAATCATGCAATGATGTTCAACTAATGATGATAAATGCACAAAGGCACACTCAAGCAAACATGCACAGATGAATCAAGTAATCAAACCAACAAGGCAATTAGCACACACTATACACAAGCAATTAGGCTCAAACAAGGTTAGGCTTTGAAGCCAACTGGAATGGGGTAATTTGTGCTCTTAACCCTAACATTGAGAGTTAGGGTGAAGCAGATGAAATGGAGATGAGGGGTGTGCCTCATAGCTCTTATCCCTGGCCTGGGAGAGCTTTGAATAATAGAAGGTGTGGGAGTTCAAAAAGTTGGAACTCTCATCCACAAATGATTGACTCTATAGGATCTTGGGGTTAATATCCACAATGCATTAACATGTTATGTGAGTAAAGGGCTGACACACTGAATAGCAGGAGATGGATTACACATCTCTTTTATCTGCCAATTGCCTTATCAAAGGACTTTTCCTACTTGGCACAAAAAGTAAACAATCACAAGCATTGCCTCTTAAGGAGGACTTCAGACAGATGCCTACCAAGTAACAGTAGGTCTTCCAGACTACATGAAGAAGAGAAGTTATACCTAAGTGGATAAGCAACCAAGCAAAATCAAAGTTCAAAATGAACTTAAGCAACTAATGTACCTGTGGAAACATCAAACAAATCAGTTAAACTGTTCAGACAATCAAACAACATCAATATCAACAGTCAAACCCAATAAGCAAAGGCATAAGCCACAAGTCAAACTCAAATGAGTTAACAACCGTACAAAACACACAAGGTTAGTAGACAAAGGTAAACATCAAATGCTCAAGTGATGAAGCATCAACAACTATGGAACTTGGATGATCAACCTGAAAACAAAGCTCAAAGATGAGTAGCAAACCACTAGGTCAAAGCCTAAGGTCAAAGATGGAGAAAAAATTTAAAACAGAAGATGAAATTTAACATGAATCAACTTCAAACAAATCTTGAGACAATCCAAAAGGTCCCACATCAATATCATATACCAAAAGTATTTCACAATCAAATGAAGTTCAAGGCAATTTCAAAGTCCAAATGTGATCAACCAGAATGAAAAATCTCAATTAAATCAGAAATCAATCAAATAATTCCAAGAAAATTTATGCTCATTCACAACATCCATAATATGTATCATGCAAAAAATCAGAGCATTTGGAGATCAATTGGTAAGGCAAACACATCACATAAGTTGAACAAGCAAAGGTGTGACACACATTGTCACACCAACATTCACATGATCATAAAATAGAAACTACAAATGGTAAAAATACCAAATTAACACCACAATGTCAAGCCAAGAGTCTAGTTTCATCATCCAAACTTTCAGATTCATTGGATAAAAGCTCAGCATTTCACAAATGATTTGGCAAGGCAAGGTACAAAATGCATACATGTTGACAAACCCTAGCACAAAATAATTTCCAGCCATGCACAATTTATGGAAAAATGTTCAAAAAATAATAGAGACAATAAGGAATGCAATGCAAAAAACCTCATATTTTTTGGAGCTATTTTCAATTAGATATGGATTTTGGAAGATGAAGAAAAAAATAAAAATGACATGAGAAGCATGGTTCATGGCATGGAGAGAAAAGGAAAAATAATGAAATGCATTTGAATAATTGTGGAACCGCGGGGAATCGAACAGAGAAACAATTCAAATAAGCGTGCCTGGCTGATGAAACGATGCGTTTCACTTAACCCTAACACACGTGCATGCATGGCCTTAAGAAATCCGCAGGAAAACATGATGAACTGGCAAAAAAATTCGCAAGTAAACGTATGCGTTCCGTAGGAAATTCCACGTGAAATCTGGAGATGCATGAACATATGAAGAACACGATGAAGATCATGAATATCTTCATCCAATTTTTTCCAGAAAATCCCAAAGTGTCCAGAAATTAAAAACGAGCATAGCAACATGTAGATCTTCCATCACACAACACGAATCCATAATCAAATCTACAAGAAACAACTAAACATGCACGGATCGAAGTGAAGAAGATTCATCAACCAAAATTCAAACAACCATATCTCACTCAAAACAGCATGGATTTGCTCGATTCAAAGCTTAAACTACTCAGCATTAAGAGATCTACAACAATAGCATAATAATTTCAAGAATTAGAGAGATCGATTTGTAACCTCTCTGAAGTGCAGAACTGGAATTTGATGGATCCAAGGCCTTGTGATGCTCAACAGTTCCTCTACAATGCTTGTATAAGTGTTTGGAAGAGAGATTGAAGCTCAACTGCTCTTGAATCCAACAGAATTTTGATTTGCCATTGTTGCTTCAAATCTTCAATATGCTTCAATGCTGCACGATTTCCTTTGGTTCTATGTTCAAACTTGCTCAAGAACTCTTCAGAAGCATGAATCAAGCACTAGAAATGGATTAGATGTGAAGAAAATTGCAAAAAGTTTGAGAGAAGAATTTGAGTGTTTGGATCTATATCTGAAAATTATGATTGTTGTTAGTGAAAAACAGTTAGGGTTTCAATTATATACCTCCTACTAATCATGCTCCTAATCATGTTTAAGCAAATGGTAAGTGAATTAGCAAGAATGTGGTGTTTGTGCAATTTAGCATTTTAACCCTATGCATGAAAATGCATGGTGAACAGTGCACGGGTTTGTGATCAAATCCACTCAAAAAAATCATTTTGGAGCTAAATGTAATGGTGCCATGCTTAAACAATGCACCAATTTCAAACTTTAATTTTTCCCTCCAAAAATCAAGTGAAATGCAAATTATTATGTGAATATAGTTGAGGTAATGCAATGTATGTTTTGGAAACTAGAGGTTAAAATGAGAATTTAGCAAAAAGAACCACTTGAATTGGAGCTTTGGTTGAGAAGTTATGACCATTTGAATCTTCAAGTACACTTGGCCATGTTTTGATCACATCTCCTTAACCACACATGAGAAATGGATGATCTTGGACCTTTTGAAAATGGGAGAGAAAGATCTACAACTTTAATGTTCAACAAAATTTCATTTGAAGCTTTCTTGATGATGTATTTTGAAGTTGAAGTTAGGTTAAAACCTTTCCATTTTTGGCAAGTTTGAATTATAGGTCACTTTCTATTTTTGGAAAGTTTTGACCTGACTTTAATTTCTTCAATGTTGATGTTTGAAATGTCAAATGAGACTTGTTTGAACATGAATGAAGTTTTTCTAATCACTTCCCACCTCCAAATCCACAGTTGACTTGGCAGTTGACTTTTCTAGGTCTCCAGATGACCTGGCCATGTTCAGATGAAATTCAAGCCTCTACCACTTGGGAATTTGATTCAAAATGACATCATAGCTCATATGAGCTCTTGTGAATGATTGTGGGGTCCAAATTCTCCATAATGGCCACCATCTATTGCTTAATGAATGCCTTTGACTGCTTTGACCTGTGGTTGCTTCATCTGCAAGACAAAGGTTAGATGACAATATTTTTGTACTTTTAGTTAGTGATAAAAAGAAAAGCAATCATATACAAATGCAAAACATGATTGGTGATCAAGAATAACTCTCAAAAGATAACCCACCCATAGGGAAGGAAGCAAGGTATACAATGATCCTTGAGGCAATGCTATGTTATGATATGATGCCATGAGGGATCTTAGGGACAAAATTGGGGTCTTACAGCTGCCATCGGTAAATGGCCTCGTTTCTTCGATATCGGTAAATATCGAATGCCCAGTTCAGCCGCCATCGGTTAACGACCTTGATTTCTATGACATCAATTTCCCAGCAGCCATCGGTAAATGGTCTTGCTGACGTTGATATCGGTAAATATCAAGTTTGTTTCGAAGAAGCCATCGGTAAATGGTCTTGCTTCCTTTTAATATCAAGTTGTTTTAAAGCCACCATCGGTAAATGGTCTTGCTTCCTTCTAATATCAAATTCCCAGTTGAAGCCACCATCGGTAAATGGTTCCGCTTCCTTTGGATGTTGTTTCCCAACAGCCTTCGGTAAATGGTCTCGCTGAATTTGATATCGGTAAATATCAAGTTTCCAGTAAATTAGCCATCGGTAAATGGCCCCGCTTTCCTGTAGTATTGTGAAGCCGCCATCGGTAAGTGGCCTAGCTTTTCTTTGGTTCATCTCCTGCAGAGTGCAAATTTCTACGGCTCTTTGGTATTCAATCCCTGTTTACCTTGAAGGTCTGACAGTCGTTGCTCTCATCCGTTCAGGTTCCCAGTTGATTGAATAGGGGCAGCTGTAGCACCTCAAATTTGCACCTCTCATTTGTACATTCATTTCATTGTTAGGTCATTCACATTGCATAGTCCATTGCATATCATCAGTCAAGACTGGTCAGGAGATTCAACTATGCAAGAGAGCAAGAGCATTTGCCATGAGATGAAAGCCCTATGGTGGTTCCAATGAGCTTACATGACCCAAGGATCATTTTGAAGCAACTTGGCCAAGTGTTGAAGCTCAACATTCATCAGTGCATGCCCAAGTCATCTGAGGTCCATAAAAGTCAACTGCAAAGTCAACTATGGATTTGGAGGTGGGAAGTGATTAGAGATACTTCATTCATGTTCAAACAAGTCTCATTTGACATTTCAGACACTCACATTGAAGATTTTGAAGCCAGTCAAAAATTTCCCAAAATAGAAAGTGACCCAAAATTTGAAATTTCCAAAAATGGAAAGGTTTTGGACCAAAAAAGCCTCAAATGAAATTTTGTTGAACATGAAAGTTTAAGATCTTTCTCTCCCATTTCCAAAAAGTCCAATATCATGGATTTATGATGTGTGGTTGAGGAGATATGATCCAATCATGGCAAAGTGTGCTTAAATATTTCAAATGAGCATAACTTTTGAACCAAGGCTCCAATTTTGGTGGTTCTTTTTGCATTTTGTTCATCATGACATGTACTTTCCAAACATCTCATTACATGACATGAAATCCCTTTGCATGATCATATGCTCATTCATGATGTTTTTGAAGGAAAGTTACTAAAATCAATTTGGATGATCATATGCATGAAATACCAATTCCAAAGTGTGCATGGGCTATTTTTGAGTGGATTTGGATCAGCATAATGCACTGTTCACGCATGCATTTCATGCATGGGGGTGAAAATCCAATTTTCTCACACACCTTGTAACTTGTTAATCTCAATTGGTTTTGGCTTAAGCATGTTTTCAGAATCATTAACAAGGCATATATAATGATAATCATAACCGCATTGGCCATTAACAACACTTTCAGATCTAGATTTTGAAAATTGATCAAATTTTTCTCTCACCAAGAACTTCCAATTTCTTCACACAAAGACCATTTCTCTTGTTGGAATCATGATCATGACTCAATCTCTCCATCAATCATCTCAACAAGCATTGTAGAAGAGTTTTGGACCATTGCTGAGCCTTGTAGCATGAGTTTCCACTTGTTGTTCTTCAAGAGGTCAAGTTTCGATCTCACTAATTCTTAAATTCATTGTTATATTTGTGTAGATCTTGTGTTGGTGATGATTCTGAGCAAAAAATCAAGTGAAATGGTGCATTATTCATGAAGTTATGTGTATTTGAAATTTGGATGTCCAATCTTATTCTCTTCGATTTGAACGATGCATGATGTTTTAGCTTGATTTGTGTTTTGATCTTTAATGTACATGAGACAAGGATTCGTTTGGTATGAATTTTTTTGATTTCTGGAATTTTTCTGGATTTTCTGGAATTTGCTCATGAAGTTCATGCAATCTTCATCTTCAACCTCATGAAGAGGATGAAGATCATCATCGTTTCCAGAATAGCCACGAATTTGCTACGAAACCTTCATCATTTGCTACGAATTCTGGATTGCTTTGCCAGGCTTAGGGTTTTAACCAAAACGATGTCGTTTTGGTGAGGCACTCATATTTGAATGTGGACCAGGTTCGATCCTGGCCGAGCGCGTTTGTTCAAATTGCTTCAACATTTTCACATGTCTCCCTCCATTTTGCCATGTTTGTTCACATTTTGATTTCAAATTTTTTCCAAACTTCAAAAAATCATATAAAATTGAAAAATCATCCAATTTAATCCCAATTTTTTGCAAAATGCTCCTTAGAATGTCTAGTTTTTTATGATCATGAATATGCAAGTTGTGCTTGGCTGGAAAATTAATTTGTTCTAGGATGATTGAACATGTATCCATTTATGACATTGCCTTACTCTTTCCTTTGTAAAATGCTCAAAAATAATCCAATGACCATGAAATTTTGTGTGTAGGTTCTTAACATGTTGATTGACATTTTAGGCTTGGTTTGACATTTTTCTCATGTTCCATCCCTGTTTTGTGTACATGTTAATATGGTGTAACAATGCATGTCCCACAATTGGATGTCCTATGTGATCATTTCCATTGATCGACCAATTGATCCCTTATGTTTACAATTTTTGGTATGATGATTGTGTTGGACATATTGTGTGCTCATAAAAATTGCCAAGATTGTTTGAGTCATTTCTGATTTAATGTGCATTTTCTCTTCTTGATGCCCAAATGTGACTACATTTTGCTTGCCTTGCCATGTCTTGCTCATGAAATGAACATGCTTAATGATTTTGATTTGGTCCTTTTTAGCACTTGTTCTTGATTGATTAAACATGATTCATGTTAAGTTTGAGCTTCTGTTTTGGATTTTTGATCCTCTTTTAACCCTAGGCTTGGACCTAGTGGTTTGGACTTACCATTTGGGTTGTGGATTTCAGGTTCAAGTATACCTCTCCATGGTTGATGGTGCTCCTTCACTTGAGCTTGATCATTTGTTGTTGTTGGCTAAGATTTGCTTGTTTTGTAGGCCTTGATGAGAGTTCAATTGTGTTTATGGCTTGCTCATTATTGTCTGATGATGTTTTGTCTGCTTGTTTGACTTTGACTATTGACTGTTGTCTGAGTTTTGTACTGATTGGTTTAGATGTTTCCACAGGTACCTAAGTTGCTTTAAGTTCATTTGAACTTGCTTGGCATTGCTTGTGGTTTGCATACCACCAAGGTATAACTCCTTGATCTTCATGTAGTCTGGAAGACCTGTCATGTTATGTTGGCAGGCACCTGTCTGAAGCCCTCCTTAAGAGGCAATGTTTTTGATTGTTTAACTTTGTGCCATGTACATTCAAAGACCTCCTAAGTGAAGAGGCATTGGCAGATACAAGGGATGTGCAATCCATCCCCTGCTATTCAGTTGTGTCATTCATCCTACTCACACCATTGTGTTGATGCACTTTGAATCAAAACCTAAGATCCTGTTGTGTCAGTCATGTGGAGTAGAGTCCCACATTCTGGACTCCCACACTTTCATTTGTCTGAAGCTCTCCCAGGCCAGGGATAAGAGCTATGAGGTCTTACCCTCATTCTCATTTCATTTGCTTCACCCTAACTGTCAATGTTAGGGTTAAGAGCTAACAACACCCTTTTCCAGTTGGCTTGTTTGTCGAGGTTGACATGACCCCTTGACTAAAGCCTAGCCTTGTATGAGCCACTTGTTTGTATATAGTGTGTGCTACTTGTGCTTGTGTTTTATGGTGTGCTGTTCAGGCTAGCTTGCTTCTTGTGCAAGTTAGGATAGAAACCTCAACATAGGGATCGTATGCATGAAAACTTCTAGGCTCGAGTCGTAGTCTCCCTAGTAGTCTGTTATCTCCCTTTGTCTCTGGTTAGGTTAGAAGTTCTTTCCCTGTTAAGGGGAACTACGTCTCCCTGATCCTCATACCAGATGAGGTACGTAGGCAGGAGATTGAGCTGATCTCTTCGGGCAACCTTTTGCTTTTTCAACCCCTTTGTGTTGTGTTAGGAGTTTGACATAAGTCCAACGATTGGCAGTCGGTTTCCTGTGTCTGGTTGGTGTTGTGTTGGAGTCTAACATAAGTTCAGCGATTGGCAGTTGGTTTCCTGTGTGTGTTTGTTGGTTCGGAGTCTGATGTAAGTCCAGCGATTGGCCTTCGGTTTCCATGTTTGCCTGTTTGTGTGGAGTCTAACGTAAGTCCAGCGATTGGCAGTCGGTTTCCTGTGTGGGTTTTGTTTGGCGTGCGTTAGCCGAGCTACGAGTGCTCTGATTCTTCTCCGGTCAAAGAAGATACGTATGCATAGGATGCGACATCCTAGCGAGCACGTTTCCCCGTTCCCCGAACTACGTCGACTCTAATGTTTGTGTCTAACAAACTACGTAGGACCAGGATACGACATCCTGCTGAGTTACCTTCTTCCGTCTTCCGTCTGTGTTTGTTTTCAGCGTGTGTGCAGTTTGCGAGCAGTTTCTAGCAACCTTTATCCTTTCTCTCTGAGCGTGGATCCCGTCGAGTACGACGGATGCGTAGGGGTGCTAATACCTTCCCTTCGCATAACCGACTCCCGATCCCATCTTTCTCTGGTTGTGAGACCATTCTTTTCCAGGTTTACTTCGAGCGTTTCCTTTCCCTCTTTTGGGATAAATAACGCACGGTGGCGGCTCTGTTGTTTCTTTTTCCCACCGGTTTTTTCACGTAATGCGACACCTGGCATGTCTTCGTACGACCAAGCGAAGATGTCGACATATTCTCGTAGAAATTCGATCAACCCCTTCTTAACAGATTCTTTAAGAAGTGCCCCAATCTTGACCTCTCGCACACAATCTTCAGACCCCAAGTTGACTGTTTCCAGATTCTCGAGATGCGGCTGAATGATCTTCTTTTCATGCTCAAGTAGACGGGTAATCTCGTCAGGAATCTCTTCAACGTCATCTTCCTTTGCCTCAAATACAGGGAATTCAAAATTGGGAGATGGCGTTGGATCATTATGTTCAATGGGTTTAATTATCAACCTGCATAATGATTTTGGATATGAATAGCTTTTTAGAAATCAAACAAGGCAATCATTATGCAGATGAAAAGATTGATTTTATTTGTTTTTAGGGTTTTATGTGATCACCAATTTCATGCAAAAAAGCGAAAAGGGAAAACAATTTGGAAAAACAAACATTTAACATGAATTTATTGAATGAAAATATCATTGTATTTATGCTGCCAACAATGTCATCACTTCTTCTTTTGGCATGGGAGAAGGGTTTTAAAACAAAATGATCATTACTTTGATTTGTGGATAACTGTAGGAACATCCACAGCGACCCAATTGTGGCAGACCCCTCCAGGGATGACAAAATTATCAGAGTCCTCTGCATCCTCTTCCAAGACAACAGCAGCTTCTTCGTCCTGACCAGTGTGGATAAAACCTCCACTCTTGAACAACCCTTTCTCATTGAAGACCCCAGAAGAAAAGCCAATGCCAGCCCGTGACTTATTGTCTTCTAGCTCGATCATTTTTCCTAGACCAGCAATTGCACCACATTCAATGGCCAATTTCGCATCTCTATAGGAAGCAAATGAAGGAGTTCTCTTCTCAACAGGCTCAGCTATAGATAAAGCTTGGAAAGGAGTTCCAACTTCATCCTCAACATCTATGTATGAGAAGGAAGATAAGTGGCTAACCAGGAGAGCCTTAGATGACCCATCAGTCTCGAAGAGTTGGCTCTGGTGTAGTACTGGTGAGTCAACTGGTCTTCAAAATAAATGAAGAGCACAGAGTTAGACCACAAGACCAGGAGACCGGAACAAAACCTGCTTATGCACATGGTGCATGAAATGCTTGTGCATATGATTTGTTTTTTATTTCAAAGGAAATCTAGGGTTTTATTTACAATTTTGGAAATATTAATCATTTTATCCCATATGGAAATATCTCATAAAATAATTCTGTCTTTCCATGTCTGAAAATTTTGCAAATGAACCCCTTAAGTTCCTTGAAAATTTTCTTATTGTTTTGATGATATGGATGCATGAATGCATGAATGCAACAATCACACTCAAGGATCAAGCAAAGCACACCAAACAAAGGTCATGGGATGGAACATATCATCCTTAATATCAATCATCCATTTTGGTGGATTATGGTTTGCACCTTATCGACACCCAAGTTCCATTGATATTAGGGATATATGAACCGGATCAACCATCCTTAATATCAATCATCCATTTTGGTGGATTATGGTTTACACCTTATCGACACCAAAGTTCCATTGATATTAAGGATGCCTGAACGGATCAACCATGAATCAAGGGTTTGTTCTGAGTCACGAGCATGGAGTCTTGGTTAAGAACCACCCATAGGGAGTTTACTAGGGTTTAAACCTGCCAAACATGTTCTATAAGAGGTTCCCATAGTCATCATCCCATCTTTCGAATATTATCGGAGAAACGACTACTCGTATTCCAAAAATATTCTCAAGAGAGACTCTTATGAGTGTAGTATCGCGTAACAATCGCATCAAATCTTACATTTGAACGACCTCCGCACTACATCCTAAAAATAGGCCAAGATGGGTTTGGTAAACTAAGGTCCTTGGCATCTAAGGTCTATATTGGAGAGAGTAATGTCAAACCACAACTTACTTGTGTGACATTATTGATCCCAACATGACTTCCACCAAGTGAATGGACTCGCAAGTCGACTTGCTAAGGAATAATTCCACACAAGTCAACGAGACTATGTCATTCTCCTATCATAAGTGCACTCGAGTTCGGGTATAGAACTCATCTCACAAAGATCACCAAGCCGTCAAGGAATTAATATCAAGCAATTCAATCAATACAAACAATACAGTAATCCCAAATTGCACAAAAATATGTCACAACAATATAATACAACAAGTGTGAAAAGTTGGCAAACCCACTAGGGAATGTTTCTTCCCCAACAGAGTCGCCACTTTTCTATAGCGGTGTATTCGTTACCATTGGAGATATTAACTAAATCCAAGGTAAATCATACAAAGTCGAGTCGCCACTGCACTTCTATTTATCTAAAGGAATGGCTAGAAAGCGAACAAAAGCCTAAAAAGTTTTACAAGAAGACTAGTAAAAGAAACAGAGATCTGGGTAAGGGGGTTGGTTATGTCATGGGAAGGTGTTAGGCACCCATAACATCCTAGGTACTCCTAGGGAGCCCTTTTCACAACTTGTTGTAAAGGTTATTGTTTTGTGAAAATTTTATTGTGCAAACATGATTGAAGAGATGAGAAAAGAATATACAAGTTTATTTACATTTTTGTGTTTGGATGGATGAACCCATTGCCTATGTACCCTCTTATGAAAAGATTAGGATCAAAACCTCGTAGTTCGGGTAAAAAATTTCAAAACAAATGAGTGGATTGATTGGTCCAAAAGCCTTAAGGTCTTTTGTTATCAAAGGGAGAAAACTCAACCTGAAAAACCACAAGTCCACCATGTGATGATAGCTTCAACATGCTAGTGTGGGGTTAACCCTATAATAAGCATGGAAGACTTACAATCCAATCACTAAGGACAAAGGTGAGTATTACATCTACCACAAGGATAACTCAAACCTAATAGCTCAAGGTTATGAAAAATTTGATTAAGAACATGGTCATTGAAACCACAAAATCACTTGAATGGGTTATATTTACCAATTAGAAGTATTCACAAAATGAGGTCAAAGTATGAATTAGAGTTCATTTACAATGAGTATTAGTGAAAAGGATTTGAAAAAATCAAAGGCATATGGCCTAGGTTTCTAATTTGAAAACAATGTCAAATGTTTGCACAAAATGTTTTGGTTTGGGTTAGCATGAAGGTATGAAGAAAGAAACAAAAGGTGGGGGATAATAAATACAACCACACTAGGAGTTCCTCTCTTGAGATCATATGTAGATGATCCAAATGGTTCCCATCCTTTGGAATAAGGAGCACCAGGTAAAAGCAATCACACAAGTTTCATAAGAGAACCTCAATAAAAGGAAACAGAATGCCAATATATGGACTTATATCCAACTCCTAACAACAAAAAGGAAACAGAATGCCAATATATGGACTTACACCCGACTCCTAACAACAAAAAGGAAATAGAATGCCAATATATGGACTTACACCCGACTCCTAACAACAAAAAGGAAACAGAATGCCAATACATGGACTTATATCCAACTCCTAACCATAACAAACAAACAACAAAAGCAATCACATCAAAAGCAATCACATCAAAAGCAATCATCACACTCTATATATAAACAAGAGGCTCAGATAATGGATGGGCTTTAGTCAAGAGGGGTCATATCAACCTCGACAAACAAGCCAAACTGTACAAGCGTAATCTGGAGCTCTTAACCACTAACATTGAGAGTTAGGGTGAAGTTGATCAAAGATGGTAATGAGGATTAGACCTCATGCTCTTAACCCTGGCCTGGGTGATCTTATGACAAAGAAAGCGTGGGGATCCAGAAAGAGGGACCCTATTCCACTTGACTGACTCTATACAAAGATCTTGGGTACATGTTCAAAAGCATCAGCACGTAGTGCGAGCATAAAGAACGACTCACTGAATAACAGGGGACTAACTACTAATCCCTTCTATCTGTCAATTGCCTCTCTTGGAGGTCTTATCAAGTATCTCATTCCTCATCATGGAGGTCTTTGGCACAAATGTAAACAAACACAAACAGAGCCTCTTAAGGAGGACTTTAGCCAAATGCCTGCCAAAAAGGGGACAGGACTTCCAGACTACATCGAGTAAGAAGGTAACTACCTAAGTGGTGTATCAACCACACTCCAAAGCTTAAGCAAAAGCTAGCAAGCAACTAATGTACCTGTACAAAAGCTAAACAGTTAATATCTCAATCAGAAAACCAACAGACAAATAGTGGAACCATTCAACAGTTTTACACAATGCAAGGCACAAGTGCAAGCACTCAAATGAGTTCATCACATCAATTGACCTACAAAACAACAATAGTTAGTAATCAAAAGCATTTGCATCTCACAAAGTGAGAAGCAACTCAATCATCAATGCTAAATGTCCCAAACCTAAAACACAAAGCACAATTAGTTTATGTACAAAACACTAGTACAAAGACTAGGTTCAAAACCAAATCAAATGATCAAAACAGAACCCAATATTTCACATAATGCACATTCAAACAATCAGTAAGATGTCCTCAAAAGGACCAGCATCAATTCAATAGGCAAATGCATCAAATGATCCATGTAATGCAAAGGCAAACAATATGCACAAAATTGGACTTCCAACTTAAAAAATCCAAATCAAAGCAGAAATGCATGCAATGACTTCGATATTTTTTATGCAAGTTTCTCATGCTATGAATGATCATCATGCAAAAAAGCATACATCTCCATGTGACACAAATTGTCACATACATCTCCATGTGTCAAAAACAATGATAGCATATGAGAAAAATTCCAAACCAATGATCAACAATTCACATTATGAATGAACATTAAGCACACAAAAAATCAGATCAATTGGATGAACAAAGGAAATTTCACAAAGCATTGAAGGCAACATGTCAATCTAACACAAGGTTCAATCAAAAAACACAACATAAAAATCCAGAAACAAACAAATCATGAAAATAATACCATAAAAAACTAGACATTAAAACAAACCTATGAAAAAAATTGGAGTCAATTTGGAGCATTTTTCAATTTTTAATGAATTTTTCAAAATGAGCAAATAAAATGAAATAATGAAATGAAATAAAGGGAAACAATTATTTGAAATAAACTCAGATTTAATCTCCTCCATCAGATCACGTGCGCAATCCACATCAAACGGTCCATATTTGAAAAGCAAAACGCACAGCATCATTAATTGAGTCAGCGTGCCACTCAGCAGTCAAAGCACACGCAAGCAGGGTCAAACAAATGAGGTCCAATCGAATACACACGCAAGCGTACAAATCAGCCTCCACATCATTAAATGAAACGATGCGTTTCACTTAATGTGTTGGCATCACACATCATCAAGTCAATGCATACGCAACACAGTCAAACAAATCGTGGCCAATAATACAGACACGCAAGGCAAAACGTGGCACACACGTGGACTAAAACCCTAACCAGTTGTAGAGACGCCGGAGCTAAGCTCCGGTCGTCTTCTCCGGTACGATTCCGGTGGAGCTAACAAAAAAATTCCAGAATTTAATGAAACCGGTACCGTCCGATAGCTCTTCTCATGCACAATCCAAATCCATAATCAATTGATCCTAATTCATCCTAGATCTCATGGATCGAAGAGAAACATTATGGAGATCAAAACTTCCATTCAAACATACAATATCAATTCTAAGCCAAATCAGAATCTAAACACATCAACATGCTCAGCTAAGTGAGATCTACACAATTATGTACATAAAACAGCACAATGAGAGGATCGAATTTGGATCACCTGAAATTGGAGGTTGTTGAAATCGTGTCCTCAAGCTCTCAAAAGCTCCAGATCTCCTCCTCTATACTCCTGTTGAAGCTTTGTGCAAGAATAATCAACTGAAACCACTCGAATCTAGCTCAATTTCCAAAATCCATTTCCATGAAGATGCATTTGAACAACTCGAATATGGACTGAATTGCTTCAATTGGATGATGAATCTTGCTCAGAATTGCACCAGGATCATGAATATGCAAAGAGATTTGGTGTTTGTGTGAAGAAATGAAAGATTTGAAGAGAGAGAAAATAGAGGGAAAATGAAAATTTTGATCTCAAATTCTGTTATCCCCCCTCAATTATGGTTAGGGTTTGGTATTTATATGATGTGTTAATGATGCTGAAATCCTCATTAAGCTTTCCCTAATCATGATTAGTGAAATATGGAGTGTTTTGCAAAATTGCAAATGTGATCTTGCATGGCCATGTAGCACGTGACCTTCCTCATGCAAGGGCTGAAATTTACTCCAAATTAATCAAGGATCATGATGGAATGGTTAAATTGCTTGTATCATCAACCAAATTTGAACTATAGAATTTCCCTCCATTTTGTACATGTGAGAAATGATGATCATATGAGCTTCTTCCATGCATGGCAAAGGTTGATTTGGAATGTCTTGGTCATGAAGAGCATTTTGCAAAAAGAATGGACCAAATTGGAGCTTTGTATCAAAAGTTAGGTCATTTTGAAATTCCATGCACATCTTGTGAGCAAATGACCATAACTCCTCAACCATTCATCATATGGACATTATTTAGGACTTTTTGGAAAGGGGAGACAAAGATCTACAACTTTCATGTTCACCAAAAATCCATTTAAAGCTTCTTTGATGTTGGAAAATCAAGTTGAATGTGGATCAAAAACTTGCCATTTTTGGAAACTTTGAATTACAGGTCATTTTCCATTTATAGTAACTTTTGCTATGACCTTTGAATCTTCAAGATAGATGTTTGAAATTATGAATAGGCCTCTTTTAAACATGATTGAGATGTTTCAACTCATTTCCCCACCTCATAGTCCTCAGTTGACTGCACAGTTGACTTTCTTGGTCTTCAGATGAAGACCACATGATCATTATAACAGACTTAGCATATGGTCTATGTTCTGGACGTCAAACCGAATGTTGTGACATTCATTCCTGACAGCATATGCTAAAGTGTAGGGTTGTTAGTTTTTCTGTTTCAGTATTTTTCTCAGGCTATTTTTCAGGAATCCAACAGCTGAGCTAAAATCTAGGAAACTAACAACTGAGCTACAATTAATGAACCTAACAAATAGCCTATTTGTTAGCACCCTAATATGTGGAAATTAGGTTAACTTGCTTAACCTTCATTTTAGGAAATACAAGTACAAGGCCCAAGTGCTGCAATATAAAAGGATGGCAATCCTTCTTTCAGAACTCAAGGGTTTCAGGCGTGAAGATTGTATTGTTCCATCATACTTCACTGCTGTATTTTTGTGTGTGTTTTGTATTAGGTGTATCTTGTAAGCCAAGCAATTATCACCTAGATGATTGCATTGGATTAGGGTGTTCATTGAGTTGTAAGTGTTGTGTCACTCTAAGCTTTTAAGCGTGGGTGTTGTGTATCTTGATTAAAGCTGTTAAGCACAATCAAGAGTTGTTCGAAGTGTGACTTCACCATTATCTTTAAACTTAATTAAAGGTTGTAATCACCGAGGTGATTGAGGGGGAGTAAGTAGGAACTCTGGTCTTAGTTTAAGATTGAAATTGCATTGGGTAGGTATTAAGTGATAGGATTAAACAGGTGGTTTAAGGCCGGAATTAATACTGCTAATAGTGGATTTCCTCCCTGGCTTGGTAGCCCCCAGACGTAGGTGTGTGTGACACCGAACTGGGTAAACAATTCCTTGTGTTATTTACTACACTTACATTTATTTGCTGTTTAAATTCGTGTCTGCCCAGAATCGGATGTCATAACATCCTGTGTGACATCGATAGTCTGTTAACTAGAATTTCACTTTTTACTCCATTTTTGCATAGGGAATGTCCTAGAATCTAAGTCCTTTTTGTCCATTTTTGCATTTGGTTCACAACAATCAAAACAAAACACAAGCACAATAGTATATACACAATTATGTACTCAAGTGAGCAAAAACCAAATTGCATTAACATAAACATGTACTCAAATGAGCAAAGGGAAAAAGCAAATGAATAATATGTACAAGAATAGTAAATTGCATAAATGTAAAGTGCAAGAATTAAATGTTAATGGTTAATAGTTAGTGTTAGTGTTAGTGTGCCATAAGGCAATTTAGCGCTATGTTAAGCAATCGTAAGTGGACTAATGTAGTAGTCACACCTATCTGAGGCCGGTCAATAAAATGTAGGCAATAACACAAGTTAGAGATCTTGATTAGTGAATCAAGCTCCTACAACTTGCCATGCCAAAAGAAGATGAGAAATGATCTTGTATTGATTTAGGTTCTTTGCTTGATTAGGAAACAACCTATCCTTAATGCAAAGCCATTCACTTGATCTATGACCAAGATGAATTAGATTTGAATCAAGGAAGGTTAAACCTCCCATGTATCAAGGCTAACCATCAATCTTTAACTCATTGATCAAAAAGAAGAAGAAGAAGAAGAAGAAGATGATGAATAAGAAAGTGCATTAATGGAAATCAAATGAGGTAACCAACATACATTGACCAAAGATAGATGAAATCAAGGTCAAACATTGGTAAACAGAAGTAAAATGCAACTTAGAAGTCAAGAAACAAATAAAATATTTTTGGTATTTTTCAAAATTAAAATAATACTTGAATTAAAATAAACAATTAAAGGTCAAACTTCAAATTCACTTCAAATCAACTTTGAAAAGTCCAAGTGAATCATCCTAAGTTCAACAAGGTCAAACAAAGATTGACAAAAAATTTCAGCATTTTTAGAAGTCAGAAACTATTTTTAATCAATTAAAAATGCATAAAAATAACCTAATTGAATTAAAATCTCAAATAAATCTCAAATAAATCTCAAACCAA
The DNA here is from genome assembly GCF_024323335.1 of Lathyrus oleraceus. Lineage (NCBI taxonomy): Eukaryota > Viridiplantae > Streptophyta > Magnoliopsida > Fabales > Fabaceae > Lathyrus > Lathyrus oleraceus. Next base: position 543,991,403 of record NC_066583.1, on the reverse strand, counting down.
TTAATAAATTGATGAGAATATTTTTCATAGATCCATCATCATTCAAAGAGGTTGGGAAAATATTTTTGTATTTTTTGAATATCAAAAACTATTTAAAATGAATTAAAAATAACCAGAAAAGAGAAAATTCAGAAAAAATATCAAATGATAAAATAAAAAATATTAAAAATCATTTTTAGAAACTAGAAATTAAAAGAGAAATAATGCAATTGGTCTCACATTTTTTGGACCAATAATGGAGATATGATTTTTTGAAATGAAATAGAATAAAAGAAATAAAATGGAAATAAAAATCAGAAAATAAAAATAAGAAAAAACGTGAGGCGTTGGATCAGGAGCTCATTAATTGAGCTGACACATCACATGGATCATATGCGCGCGTCCACCATGCACTCAAGTCAAAGCGACACATGCAGCCTTTAATTAACTCATAACAAGGAACGGTCCAAATTTGATCTGGAAACAAGATTGCACGGTCCAGATTTGATCTGGAGTTGGGACGGTGGTGTACACCACCGTCTTCTCCGGTGAGACCTCCGGCTCCGGTGAGAGTTGCAGACATGGCAACCTCAACCAAATGCCACGATCTATACATCAATGGGAAGCTGGGGTGATGTACATCACCCCTATGCCAACTATTTCTACTCTAGACTTCCATGGAGAGAGAAATCAGAGGTTGAAATTTGTGGTGTTCAACTGAAACTTGATGGAATTTCAAAATTCAAAGCACAAAATAATTGCCTCTGATGAGAGGAATTCAGACAACCCAGTAAATGCAAGAAACAAACTATGAATAAAGAGTTTCGAAGAAAATAAGTTTGGATGTCCACCTCTAAAATGTGGTTCTTGAGAGCACGATTCTTCAAAGCTCTTGCTTTCAGTGTAGTCTAGTGATGAAGATGAGCAAGGTTTAGGAACTATAGATCTAGAAATCAACCAATTGTAGTTGAAATTTAGATCTGAATTTTTTAAAAGAAAGAGAGAGTTCCTTTAAGTGAGGCCATGGAGAGATTCTTGCAGCATAACAGGTGCCTTTAGGGTTGCGAAAATGTGAAGCCTTGCACTCCTATATATAGCAATTGGCAAGGTAGAAGCATGAACAAAGCATGTGCGTGGATGAAGAGGGCCTCCATGCATGGGCCTGTACAGGCGCATGGAGGGCCCAATTCTGATTGGAATGGCAAGCTTATATCACAATTAGATGGAATGGACGTGCAGAAATGATACCATGAGCTTGTGCAATGTATTTTCAATAAGTTTCCAAAAATGAACTAAAACTTTCTCCTCTTTGAAAATGACCTTTCCAAAAATAAAACATAGCCTTATGGGTAATGGTTGGAAAGCTCTTGACATGAGGATCAATTATCATGTTTACCAAAAATTCATTTGGAATTGGGAAATTAGTGAAAATTGATCATGAAGTGCTAGGTGCAAAACATGTGTCTGTGAAAATTTCTAAAATGGCTAAACTTCAAGCCCTTCTGTTTCAATGATGCAAGCTCCAAATGATAAAACCTTCAACATCAAAGTTGTAAATAGTTTTAAGACAATCAATTTGGACTTAAATTTTGCATCATTTGGATTTTTTATGATAAAGTTATGGGCACTTGAAGTTGGACTTTTTCACATTTCAATGCCTTTGGTCCAAAGTGACCTATAATGTTTTGCATTATCACATGTATTTCATTTAGTATTATGAAAATTTGTCCAACATAACAAATGAATTATACATCTTAAACTTTCTAATTCATTTGATCCCACTTCAAAATCATGAAAAATGAATGAGTTATGCTCTTGGGAAGTCGACCTAAAATTAGGGTTTCAGTCAAAATGACCTATAATGTTTTGAAATGGATGATGGCCTTCCAAGCTTCAAATCTATTTTTTATGAACATAAAATTTGATAATATGGTTCTTAAGAACATGTTTTATCTTGGGGTCATATCCATTTGACAAACACATCAAAGGTTAGGTCTCAGTGTACTTCAAAATAGTCAGATGAATTGACTGATCAACTTCTCAAGTCCATGCCTCAAATCTTGATGAATTAATGATTGAGGAAACTCAAATAAGCTCAAATATGCATTAAATGATGAATGGAAGCACTTCCCTTGATTGTATTTGACCATAGGTTGAGGTTGCTTCATGAGCAAGGCACAGTTGATGAATAGTTGAATTAGGGTTTCCTTAGGAAACAATCCTCAAGCCCTTTGGTTTGCTTTGATCAAAATGATGAATTAAGATACTTGGGAGGCATATAGGATGGATGAGAGCCGTGTGAACCATTGTCATGCTTGCTTTCATCTTCATCTGGCCATATCAATGAGCATAGGGTCTCCTAGGAGCCTCAGACCTTATGATTGCTCAAGCTACAAAACAAAAGATGTTAGTGACATATTTTTATGCTTTTGGTTAGTAAACAAAGTAAGAAAATCAATAATATATAATTCAAGCATGCTTGGTGATCTCAAACCAACTCATAAAAGTTCCCACCCTAGGGTTAAGGAGCCAAGATGCTATGATCCTTGAGGCAAATGCAAATGCATTGTTATGATGCCATGAGGGATCTTAGGGTCAAAATTGGGGTCTTATAGCAGGCATCTCTTGTATTACTGTGACCTTGGCAGGATCAACTTCAATACCTCTTTCACTGACAATAAAGCCCAATAACTTGCCGGAACGGACTCCAAATGTACACTTGTTCAAATTCAGGCGGAGTTTGTACTTCCTCAAACGCTGGAAAAGCTTCAACAAGTGCTCTACATGTTCAACTTTCATTTTCGACTTTGCAATCATATCATCAACATACACCTCAATCTCCTTGTGAATCATATCATGAAACAAGGTAGTCATAGCACGTCGATACGTGGCTCCGGCGTTCTTCAAACCGAAGGGCATCACTCGATAACAGAATGTTCCCCAAGGTGTGATTAATGTTGTTTTCCCCATATCCTCGGGTCCCATTTTAATCTGGTTATAACCGAAAAATCCATCCATAAACGAGAAGAAATTGAATTTAGCTGTATTGTCTACCAACATATCAATGTGTGGTAGAGGAAAATCATCTTTCGGACTAGCTTTATTCAAGTCTCGATAGTCCACACACATTCGTACTTTTCCATCTTTCTTAGGCATGGGCACGATATTGGCCACCCATTGAGGATATGTAGAAGTCACTAGAAACCCCATATCAATTTGCTTATGAACTTCTTCTTTAATCTTCACCGCCATATCAGGATGAGTTCTTCTGAGCTTCTGCTTCACAGGCACACACTCAGGCTTCAACGGCAAGAAATGTTGCACAATATCAGTATCTAGACCAGGCATGTCTTCATACGACCAGGAAAAGACGTCAACATATTCTCGTAGCAACTCAATCAACCCCTTCTTCACAAACTCTTCAAGGAGTGTCCCAATCCTCACCTCACGAACGCAGTCTTCAGACCCCAAGTTGATTGTTTCCAGATTCTCAAGATGCGGCTAAATGATCTTCTCCTTGTGCTCAAGCAGACGGGTAATCTCATCAGGAATCTCTTCAACATCATTTTCTTCTGCCTCAAATACAGGGAACTCAAAGTTGGGAGATGGTGTTGGATCATTATGTTCAATGGGTTTGATCAACCTGCACAATGATTTTGAGTATAAAAGAGATCTCAGAATTCAAGCAAGGCAAATCACTATGCAGATGAAAAAATTGATTTTATTCTTTTTTAGGGTTTTATGGTGATCACCAATTTCATGCAAAAAGCAAAAAGGAAAAATAATTTGGAAAAAAAATATTTAACATGTAATTTTTGAATGAATATCATTGTACTAATCAAAATGTGCCAACAATGTCATCACTTCTCCCTTTGGCATGGGAGAAGGGTTTTCAATCAAAATTAACATATTACGTGGACTTGTGGATAATTGTTGGAACATCAACAGTGACCCAATTATTGCAGACTCCACCCGGAATGACAAAGTTATCAAGGTCTTCCTCTTCATCATCTTCAACAATGGCTGCAGCTCCTTGATCTTCGACGATGTGGATGAAAGCACCACTCTGGAACAACCCTCGCTCATTGGAAACACCTGAAGAATACCATATGCCAGCTCGTGATTTATTATCTTCCAACTTGATCATTTGCCCCAAACCAGTGGTTGCACCATGCTCAATGGCCAACTTAGCATCATTGTAGGAAGCAAATGAAGAAAGTCCTTTCCTTGAAGGCTCAACAATAGATAAGGATTGGAATGGAGTCCCAACCTCATCCTCAGCGTCAATATAGGAGAAGGAAGATAAATGGATAACCAAGAGAGCCTTCTCTCCCCCTATCACCACCAACTTTTTATTCTTAACGAATTTCAACTTCTGGTGTATGGTGGATGTCACGGCGGCTGCCTCGTGAATCCATCATGGCAGTCATCCTAGCTATCTCATCTTTCAGTTCCCGGTTCTCTTGTTCTAAGTGCTCCATGATCTTCGGAAGATTGGCTCTCGTATTATACCATTACGTCAGCTTGTCTTCAAAATAAATGAAGAACAAAGAGTTAGACCACTGATTGAGAGCTCAGAACAAAACCTGCTTATGCATATGATGCATTCAATGTTTGTGCATATGATTTATTTTTAATCAGAGGAACTTTATAGAGATCTATTTGCAAATATTTGAAAATATTAATCTTTTAAGACATATATGGAATATTCATCGCAATAATATTTGGAAATTTTTTACACCAATGAAGTAGTACAGTTTTGGTAACCAAAATACGATACAAGAGTAAAGGAGAATCAACATCATATGGAGCCCTAGAAACAATCATCCAAAGCTCTCGAGACCAGAAGATAAGCTGCACGAAGCCTCTTCACCTCTCTCTTATAAGCTGTTTCCATATCAGCTTTCTCCTTGGCGAGTCGATCATACTTTCTCTTCCAAAACCTGGATGACTGAGGAAGAAGAGAAGTAACCACATCATCAGGCTCATCAATAACCTGATGCTCTAGAAATTCTATCACGCCATCCTTATCTCTGAGTTGCTGAAGAAGTTCCTCTCACTCACGAACCCATGCACGCGACCGGTCTTCATCTCTCAACTCCTCTACTCCTTGATTATGGAGGGTTGAAGGCCCAACCATAACCATAGGTGTAGGTCTCGGATAATCGTAGGGAATGCGGTACTCAAAAGCTCTCTTCCTCACCCAAGAGGTGTAGGGTTCCAAAGCAATATAGTTCTTCGGACCATGCTTTTTCCTTCCCTTCCTATGAACCTTGCGCCAGGCGCGGACCATCCTGCCCTTCAAGTTCTGGGGATCTTTACCCTCTTGAAAGAACACACCTTCTAACAAAATGTTATTAGGTTTATCCTTTAAGGGGAACCCAAGCTGACGACGAGCCAAAACAGGGTTGTAATTAATTCCACCACATGTACCAAGAAGAGGTACATTGGAGAATTCACCACAAGAGTCGATAATCTGGACACCATCATACACACGGTTATACCAAGAGATATCATCATTAGTGAGATACATAAGTCTCGTAGACCACCGTAGACATCCCTTATTCTCCTTGAAAGCGAGCGTCTGAGGCAAGTGCGAAATAAACCACTTGTATAATAGAGGCAAACAACACACAATGGATCCACCACCCTTTGCATTTCTCATATGCAGAGAGAAATAAGTGTCACCCGATAGTGTCGGAACGGAATTAAGAGTAGAGAAAATCCTAATAGCGTTCACATCCACAAAATTGTCGATGTTGGGGAATAACACTAGCCCGTAGATGAGAAGTACAAATATGGCTTCAATGGCGTCCTCACTCATGGCCTTCCCAAACAAAGTAGCTTGGGCAATGAGAAAATCAGATGGGAGACCTTGAATTCCACCTTTGGTAGTCATATGAGCAACAATCTCCTATACATCTACATGAAGCATGTCAGCAATCTCTTGGGAAGAAAGAACCCTCTCCAATCCACTGAACAACAACTGAGCCAGGATAGGTATACCCACAAGATAGGCATACTCCTCAAGTGTAGGCAAAAGTTGGAAATCCAAAAAAGTGAAGCAACGATACAGAGGATCATAGAACTGCACCAACACACTCATTAGACCTTCATCCACCTGAGTAGAAAGAATAGACAGAAGCTTCCCATGTCGAGCTTTGAACTCCAAAGGCTCTAATACATAAGATGTCAAGCTCCTTAACTCTTTCAAGTCGGGTTGTCTGAAACTGTACTTCTTCGTATTCCTTCTTTGCTTATCCATGTCTGAAATTTTGCAAATAGACCTCTTAAGTTCCTTGAAAATTTTCTTGTTGATGATATGGATGCAAATGAATGCATGAATGCATGGATGCAACAATCACACTCAAGGACCAAGCAAGTCACACCACACAAAAGTCACGGGATGGCTCACGTCATCATCAATATCAATCATCCATTTTGGTGGATTATGGTTTACACCTTATCAACATCCAAGTTCCATTGATATTGAGGATATACGAGAACGGATCAACCGCGAATCAAGGGTTTGTTGTGAGTCACGAGCATGGAGTCTCGGTTAAGAACCACCCAAAGGGAGTGTACTATGGTTAAACCTGACAATAATGTTCTAAAAAAGGTCCCCATAGTCATCATCTCATCTTTCAGATATTATCAGATAAAACGACTACTCATATTCCAAAAATATTCTCAAGAGAGACTCTTATGAGTGTAGTATCGCGTAACAATCGTATCAAATCTTACACTTGAACGACCTTCGCACTATGTCCTAAAATAAGGCCAAGATGGGCTAGGTAATTGTAAGACCCCAATTTTGGCCCTAAGATCCCTCATGGCCCATAACATATCATATCACGGCCTCAAGGATCCTTGCATGCCCTAGTTTCCCTCCTAGTGGGTAGGTTGCCTTGTGGTTGTTTCTTGATCACCAAGCATGTCTTTGCATTTGTATATCTTTGCTTTTCATATGTTTATTAACCAAAAAGTACAAAAATATTGTCAGTCTAACCTTGTTGCTTGCAGTTGAAGCAATTATCAGCAATTAGGTCAAAGACAGTCAACAGTCAGTCAAAGCAGTGGATGGTGGCCATTCTTGCAGAATTTGGGCACCATGATCAATAATCAAGAGTTCATACATCTTGGGACATCATTTGAAATCAAGTTCTCAAGGAATTAGGGTTTGGAATTCATCAGAAGTGGTTCAATCATGCAAAACCCTAGAAAAGTCAACAGAAAGTCAAACTTGGTCAACTGTGGATTTAATCAAGGATTTGATGGATGGAATTGATTTGAAGGAGCTCATTCATGCTTATACAAGCCTCATATATCATGCCAAACCTCATCATGGGAGAAAATCAAGTCAAACAGAAAATTTCCCAAAATAGAAAGTGGACCTGTAATTTCAACTGCCAAAAATGGAAACTTCTTGATCCTCAACTTGCATCATGATACAAGCTTCAAATGAATTTTTGCCCAACATGAAAGTTGAAGATCTTGTTCTCCCATTTTCAAAAAGTCCAAGAACTCTCAAATCCCATGTATGGTTGTCAAGATATGATCAATTCAATTTCAAAAATTTGTGAACTTCAAAGAGCCATATCTCATGAACCATAAGGCCAAATTTGGTGGGGTTTTTTCCTACAAACCACATTTCATCCCCTCTTTCCAAAAATATAAATTTCATGAACCAAAACCTTGCCAATCAAAATGGCATTTTTTGACTTGTTTCATTTAAATTCAAGTTTGACTCAAGTTTGACTTTTTGATTTAAACATTTTTGACACAATTGGCCATTTGGGACTTGTTCTAAATGATGTTTGCAACATGTTCCAAACCTAAATTTGTGCTCATGCTGCTATTATACCTCTCCCATGTGCATATTTTGGAAATTAGCAAATAGTGCATTTTTGGTTCATTCAAGTGAAACAAGTTAACCACTCCATCAGCAAACTTAAAACAGCAAATATGATGGTCATTTGCAGCCTGTTTACAAGCCCAATTCGTGTACAACACCACACCTCCACTTCCATATTTTCCAAACTTAGCAAATTGCAAATGGTCCTCATTAAGTTAAACAAGCTTAGCATGTGATTAAGGGACCTTAAACAGCAAATATAAGTGAACTTTCTGTCACTTCTAAACCCTAGCGACAGCCTTTGCGCAGCAGAATTTCTCACTCTCTCACTTTTGCATTTTGACTCTTTTTGCAAATTCTGTCAAAAACTTCAAAAGACCTCAAGCTACTTTTGGTTGTTCCATCATCCATCATCGATATTGAGCTTGTTCCAACCATCAAATCACAACTGGACATCCATTTTCTAACTCTGTTTTTCGAAGGACCAGTCATGGTGAAATCGAGATTTGGAAGTTTCAAGCAAGTTTGAGTCAAAGTGCTTCAAGGTTTCTTCATTCCAAAGCATAGTGGACCTCTGTTTGAGCTGGAAGCATACAAACAACCACTGTTCCTTGATTTTCTTCACAGCCAAGTAAGATTTCGACTATCCTTTCTCACCGAACCATGCCATGTTTAACGTAGAGCCTAGCATGCTGATTGCAATGAAGTTTGTCTCATGTAATTTGGTTGACTAGTTTGCAAGAAATCTGAAAAAATAAGATGGATAATCATTTGCATTTTTGCTCGAATCTCTTACCACAGTTTGTTTCCATGAAAACTAAGTTTGGATTTGTATTGTATATGCTCTAATGGTCCTGTTGGTATGCCATTTATTCATTTCTGAAACTTTTCATTCATGAGCAAAGTTTGATGTTCATATTTCTTCTGCTCGATTCATGCATATGACTGTGTTTTGTGGAAAATCAATGTTGGATTGTTGTTCACCTTGCCTTGCTGATCATGTCTATGTATTTATTTGGGATTTCTGGAAAATTTCATCGAGCACGATTTTGTAGATGATGAATGTTGTTACTGTATGTTTAAAAACCCTAAGTTGCCCAGAAAAGTGAATGGTGATTGGCTGCTGTTGCTCATTGTACTGTTCCATTGGCCATCAGCCAATTAAAACATTTCGTGGCCATAGCCTGTACGCAGTCGTTTTGTTAAGTGAGGCGCACAATTACAAGTGTGCCACTCGGTCAACCATGTTTGACCTTCCCTTCATGTTATTTGTTCATGTTTGGTTCCAATTGTACCTCAACTTCCAAAAATCATTTCTAATTCATTTCAACTCCAAAAATCATGGGATTTTTTGTATCTTGATCATGAAAATGTCTAGTTTTTTACCATTATTTTTCCAGATTTTTCTGATCAATGAATTTTACTTGGCCTTAGGGTTTATGTAAAGTGACCAAAAATGATACATATTGCCAAAACCCTTGTGAAATGATGAGTTTGTATCCATTGGTTCTGAACATTTTTGTGGTTAAACTAGACTCATTCACCTTTGTTTTGATGTAGAGTTTGTGCATTTACCATATGTGGTGTGTGAGATATGATTTTCTGAAGTAGGGTGTGACAATTTGTGTCACACCAATGTTATGCCATTTCATGATTTTTGTTCACATGCCTCCTGACCTTCAAATAATGTGAAACTTTGCATGAGCCATCTCTTATATGTCTAGTTGATGTGTGATTTTTCCTGGAATTAATTGTGTAATTTCCAATTTGTTTGAGAATTTTCTTCCATGCCTAGTCAATTGTTGACTTTATGTGATACATGTTGCCAAATCCTTTGGGAAATCCTCATACCTTATTGTATGATCATGAAATTTCATATGTGCATACTAGACATCTTGAGCTTTGCATTGGTGTTAATCCCATCCATTTCTCATCTGTTTTCATTTTGTTATGATTTTTTGAAGATGACACATGTTTTGTTGACTTCTTGGTGCATACTTGAAAATGTGTTGACTTCCTGATTTTATTTGACCATCTTCCCATGATCCAATTGAGCTGAAATTTTATATGCATGCTATGTTATGGATTGTGATTGAGTATGAATTATTTCATGATTTTTGGAATTGTTTTTGATTGCTTTTGAGCTTGGTCTTGCTGTTGACCTTCTATGTGCTTCATTTTGCCATGTTTGACTTCTTTGGTTTATGAAATGACATTGATGCATGATATGAGTGTGGATCCAATTGAGATAGCTTCTTAAATGTTTGAACATGAATTGGGTTGACTTTTCTTTGCTGTTTTGACCTTTTCTTTCATCTTTGACCCTAGGCTAGTCCTAGTGGTCTTTTGAGCTTACAATTGAGTTAATGTTTCAGGTTAAGCACCAATGCCTCAAAGATCATTCAAATTTGATTGAGTTGGATTATATATATCATGTGCTAACCCTTTGTTTTGTAGGTGTAACTCATATGAGTTTGGCCTTGTGCTTTGGCACCTTTGTTTACTGTTAACTGTTTGTTCCCTTTCTTTCTGATTTAATTGTGGAACTGTGTACTGATTAGTTGGACTATTTCAGGTACCCTTTTAGTTGCTTAAGTTCTTTGAACTTGCTTGCTTTGCTATTTAGCAATTTGCTTTTGAGGTATAATTACTTCTTCTTCATGTAGTCTGGAGACCCGGTCTGTTATTTGACCGGGCAAACTGTCTGAAGTCCTCCTTAAGAGGCAATGCTTGTGTATGTTTAAAATTGTCCCAAGCAGGAAAAGTCCTTCAAGTAAGGCAATTGGTAGATATAAGGGATAAGTAGCCTATCCCCTACTATTCAGTGTGTCCTCTCTTTGCTCCCATTACATGGTTGAAGCATTGAGATAAAAACCCAAGATCTATCGAGTCAATAATGGGGAAAGAGCTCCATCTTTCTGAACTCCCCCACATTCTATTATTTAATGCTCTCCCTGATTAGGGATAGAAGCAATGAGGCACACCCCTCATCTCTTATTCATCTGCTTCACCTTAGCCTCTCAATGGCAAGGTTAAGAGCGACTTTTACCTATTACAGTGGACTTTCATAGTCAAACCCTCTTGTGTGAGCCCCTTGTTTGGCTATAGAGTGTGCTGTCTGATATTCATTGATTGATTGTTTGCTTCATATGCACCTATTTGCTTACATGTTATGCATTTATCATCATCATCAATTGCCATTAGTGCATGATCATATCATTTGTCTGTGTGACATTTATCATTGTTGTTTGCCCATGGAGGACAATTGTAAGTCCATTGCTTTTGGCATTTGCTCCTATGATATGGAAGGATAGAGTGTAAGACCTCATTGGTCACTCATATCTTCTGTTTTATCTGTTTGTATGTGAGGATACAGTTATAAGTCCCTGTAAGTTGGCATCTGTTGTCCTGTGATCATAATTTGATCTGTTTGATGTGTATGTGAGGTTGCAGTTATAAGTCCCTGTAAGTTGGCATCTGCTTTCCTGTGATCATAATTTGGTTTGTCTGTCTGTATGGGAGGTTGCAATTATAAGTCCCTGTAAGTTGGCATTTGCATTCCTATGATCATATTGTTGCTTTTGTTCTTGTATGTGAGGATCCATTGTAAGTCCCTGTAATGTGGCATTGGTTTTTCCTGTGATCATATGTGGAGTTAACCTAAGTCCAGATAGATTGGCAGTTAACTTTCATTTCTCATCTTTGTTTTCTTTTGTGGAGATTAGTGTAAGTCCATTGAGTGGCCTCTGATATCCATTTCTATTTTAGGAGACTGGTGTAAATCCATCTATTGGTATCCGGTATCCACCCTTTTATTTCTTTGTTTGAGGAGATTGGTGTAAGACCATTGAGTGGCATCTGATATCCAGTTTTATTTTAGGAGATTGGTATAAGCCCAGTGATTGGCATCCGATATCCGCTTTTGCTTTCTTCTTTGTTTGTTTGTTATTATCCATTGCTATTCCAAAGGACACACTTGAATCATCCCCTATATGATTTCAAGAAGTGAACCTTCTAAGAAGTTTTACAATCCCATCCCCATCCATTCATCCTCATTATGTCTTAAACCTTTTCACACTTTCCTTTTCAAACTTGACATAAGTATTGTGCAAACATCTTCATGCTTTTCAAACTAAAAACCTGGACCCAAGTCCTTGACTCTTTTTTTCAAACTCCATTTCATAATACTTCTTTGAATTAATCTTAAGTATACTTTGACTCCATTTTCATGATCACAATCAATTAACTTCACTCATTCACTTGTTTTGGCTTTGTCCATTGTTAATCTTTTCATACATGAGCTAGAGGTTTGATTTATCTTAGTGGTTGATGTTAATCTCGCCTTCTGTCTTTAGTGATTCAATTGTAAGTCTTCCTCGCCTATTATAGGGTTAACCCCTCCCTGGCCAGTTGAAGCTGTTCTCACATGGTGGACTTTGTTGTTTGTATAAGGTTGAGTTTTCTCCCGTGGATAACGTAAGACCTTAGGGTTTGTGTTTAAAATTGAATCCACCAACTTTTGGAAATCTTTTAGCCGAACTACGGCGTTTTGATCCTTACCTTTGATGGAAGGTACGTAGGCAGTGGGTTCATCCGTTCAAACCCAATAACACAAAAATAACTAACTTGTATATTCTTTTCTCATCATCCCAATCATGTTTGCACAATACTTATGTCATAACAAATAACAATATTATACAACAAGTGTGAAAAGGGCTCCCTAGGAGTACCTAGGACGTAGTGGGTGCCTAACACCTTCCCATTGCGTAATTTACCCCTTACCCAGACTCTCTGATCTTTTTATTAGTTTTCTACGTGTAAAACTTCTTAGGCTTTTGTTCGCTTTTTAGCCAGTCCTTTGGATAAATAAAAGTGCGGTGGCGACTCGAAATTTCAATGTATCTCTTGCTTATGATTTAATCGATAGATCATATAGCGACGAATACACCGCTACAGAAAAGTGGCGACTCTGCTGGGGACAAGAACACTATCCTTGGTGGTATTGCCTACTTTTCACCCTTGTTGTGCTATATTCTTATCTGTTATATGACATATTTTTGTACAATTTGGGATCACTGTATTGATTGTAATGTGTGAATTGCTTGATATACAATTGCTGTTTGCTTTGGTGATCTGTGAGATGAGTTCTGTACCCGAACTCGAGTGCACTCTAGGATAGGAGAATGGCATAGTCTTGTTGATTGGTGTAGCGGTGTATTCGTCGCTATATGATCTATCGATTAAATCATAAGCAAGGGATACATTGAAATTTCGAGTCGCCACCGCACTTTTATTTATCCAAAGGACTGGCTAAAAAGCGAACAAAAGCCTAAGAAGTTTTACACGTAGAAAACTAATAAAAAGATCAGAGAGTCTGGGTAAGGGGTAAATTACGCAATGGGAAGGTGTTAGGCACCCATCACGTCCTAGGTACTCCTAGGGAGCCCTTTTCACACTTGTTGTAAAAGTTGTTATTTGTTATGACATAAGTATTGTGCAAACATGATTGGGATGATGAGAAAAGAATGTACAAGTTAGTTATTTTTGTGTTATTGGGTTTGAACGGATGAACCCGCTGCCTACGTACCTTCCATCAAAGGTAAGGATCAAAACGCCGTAGTTCGGCTAAAAGATTTCCAAAAGTGGGTGGATTCAGTTTTAAACACAAGCACTAAGGCTTTTCATTATCAATGGGAGAACACTCGACCAAAAACAACATCCACCATGCGAGGATAGCTTCGACGTACTAGAGGGGTTAGCCCTGTTTTAAGTACGGAAGTCTTACTGTCGACTCACTAAGGATAGGCAAGATTTACATCAACCACAATGATAATTGAAACCTATGGCTAATGTGAAAAGATTAACAATGGACAAAGCCAAAACAAGTGAATGAGTGAAGTTAATTGATTGTGATTATGAAAATGGAGTCAAAGTATGATTAAGATTAATTCAAAGAAGTATTATGAAATGGAGTTTTTTTTAAAAAAAGAGTCAAGGACTTGAGTCCAGGTTTTTAGTTAGAAAACATGAAAATGTTTGCACAATAACTATGTCAAGTTTGAAATCAAAGTGTGAAAAGGTTTAGGACATAATGAGGATGAATGAATGAGGATGGTAAGTAAAACTTCTTAGAAGGTTCACCTCTTGAAATCATATAGAAGATGATTCAAGTGTGTCCTTTGGAATAACAATGGATAATAACAAACAAACAAGAAAGAAAGTCAACAAAAGCGGATATCGGAGGCCAATCACTGGGCTTATACCAATCTCCTAAAATAAAACTGGATATCAGATGCCACTCAATGGTCTTACACTAATCTCCTCAAACAAAGAAATAAAAGGCGGATACCGGATACCAATAGATGGATTTACACCAGTCTCCTAAAACAGAATAGGATATCAGAAGCCACTCAATGGTCTTACACCAATCTCCTCAAAAGAAAACAAAGATGAAACATGGAAAGTCAACTGCCAATCTGTCTGGACTTAGGTTAACTCCACAGTATGGTCCTAGGAAATCCAATGCCACATTACAGGGACTTACAATGGATCCTCACATACAAGAACAAAAGCAACAATATGATCACAGGAATGCAAATGCCAACTTACAGGGACTTATAATTGCAACCTCTCATACAAACAGATAAAACAAACTTATGATCACAGGAAAGCAGATGCCAACTTACAGGGACTTATAACTGTATCCTCACATACAAACAAACAGATCAAATTATGATCACCGGAAAGCAGATGCCAACTTACAGGGACTTATAATTGCAACCTCTCATACAATCAAACAAACCAAATTATGATCACAGGACAACAGATGCCAACTTACAGGGACTTATAACTGTATCCTCACATACAAACAAATAAAACAGAAGATATGAGTGACCAATGAGGTCTTACACTCTATCCTTCCATCATATCATAGGAGCAAATGCCAAAGCAATGGACTTACAATTGTCCTCAATGGGCAAACAACAATAATAAAAGTCACACAGACAAATGATATGATCATGCACTAATGGCAATTGATGATGATAAATGCATAACATACAAGCAAACATGTGCATATGAAGCAATCAATCAATCAATGAATATCAAACAGCACACTCTATAGCCAAACAAGGGGGCTCACACAAGAGGGTTTGACTATGAAAGTCCACTGTAATAGGTAAATGTCGCTCTTAACCTTGCCATTGAGAGGCTAAGGTGAAGCAGATGAATAGGAGATGAGGGGTGTGCCTCATTGCTTCTATCCCTGATCAGGGAGAGCATTTAAGAAAGTGTGGGAGCTCAGAAAGATGGAGCTCTTTCCACATTATTGACTCGATAGATCTTGGGTTTTTATCTCAATGCTTCAACCATGTAATGGGAGCAAGGAGAGGACTCACTGAATAGTAGGGGATAGGCTACTTATCCCTTTGATCTACCAATTGCCTTACTTGAAGGACTTTTCCTGCTTGGGACAAATTTAAACACACACAAGCATTGCCTCTTAAGGAGGACTTCAGACAGTTTGCCCGGCCAAATAACAAGCCGGGTCTCCAGACTACATGAAGAAAGAGGGATTACCTCAAAGCAAATTGCTAAATAGCAAAGCAAAGCAAGTTCAAAGAACTTAAGCAACTAAAGTACCTGAAAAAATCAAACCAATTAGTAAACAGTTCAACAGTTTAAAACAAAAGGAATGGATAAACAACAGTCAACCACAGAGGGACCAATGTGCAAAGCACAAGACTCAACTATATGAGTCACACCTACAAAACAAGGGTTAGCACATGATATATATAATCCAACTCAATCAAATTTGAATGATCTTTGAGGCATTGGTGCTTAACCTGAAACATTAACTCAATTGTAAGCTCAAAAGACCACTAGGACTAGCCTAGAGTCAAAGATGAAAGAAAAGGTCAAAACAGCAAAGAAAAGTCAACCCAATTCATGTTCAAACATTTAAGAAGCTAGCACAATTGGATTCACAATCAAATCATGCATCATTGTCATTTCATAGACCAAAGAAGTCAAACATGGCAAAAGGAAGCACAAATAGGTCAACAGCAAGTCCAAGCTCAAAAGCAATCAAAAACAATTCCAAAAATTATGAAATAATTCATACTCAATAACAATCCATAACATAGCATGCATATGAAATTTCATCTCAATTGGATCATGGGAAGATAGTCAAATAAAATCAGGAAGTCAGCACATTTTCAAGCATGCACCAAGAAGTCAACAAAACATGTGTCATCTTCAAAAAATCATAACAAAATGAAAACAGATTAGAAATGGATGGGATTAACACCAATGCAAAGCTCAAGATGTCTAGTATGCACATGTAAAATTTCATGATCATACAATAAGGCATGAGGATTTCCCAAATGAAATGGCAACAAGTATCACACAAAGTCAACATTTAACCATGCAGAGAAGAAAAATCACAAACAAATGGGAAATGGCACAATTAATTCCAATAAAATTCACACATCAACTAGACATATAAGAGAACATTCATGCAAAATTTCAAGTTATTTGAAGGCCAGGAAGTATGTGAACAAAAATCATGAATTTGCATAACATTGGTGTGACACAAATTGTCACACCTCACTTCAAAAATTTGTATCTAGCAAACCACAAATGATAAATGCACAAACTTTACATCAAAATGAGCATGAATGAATGTAGAATAACCACAAAAAATTTCAACTCAAATGGATGCAACATGATCATTTCACAAAAGGATTGGCAAAAGGTATCAAATAAGCATACATGTTAAGAAACCTCATACCATTTAAAATCCAGCCAATCAAAAATTCAGCAAAAATCATGATTAAATAATAGACATTCAACAGGTCATAATGCAAAAAATCCCATGATTTTTGGAGTTGAAATGGATGAGAAATTAATTTTGGAAGTTGATGAATAATTGGAACAAACATGAAACACATAGCATGGTATAATGGTCAAACATGTTGACTGAATGGCATATTGGTAAATAGGCGCTTCACTAATCAAAACGCAGAGTTTTGGCAAATGCAATGAAATGTTGTCATTGGTTGATGGCCAATGGAACAGTAGCTCGGGCCAATCACATTTCTGGGTTCAGAAATTCTAGGTTCTAAAACCCTTAGGGTTTAAGCAGCAACAAACTGTTGGTGTAAGCCCTAGAGGCCAATACTTTTGGTACTTGTATCGAATTATTTATTAATAATAAAAGGCATTTTTCTTTATTATGTTTGTTTAATAAAGTCCCTGGAATAGATAGTCCATTTAATGTATCAAGTATGACTTAATCATGAGATCACATTAAACATAAGGACACTATTCTTAAAGTGTCCGTAGTCAAGCTTTATTATGAAATGGGATAACATTAAAGCATGGAGACTATTATGTTTGTAGACTGATGATCACGTCTCATGGATCATGGATAAAGAGTTATCAAGTCTTAAACATAGGTATGAATATTAAGAGTAATATTCATACTGGATTGACCCGCTATGAGAATACTATATAGAAAGTTATGCAAAGTGTCATAAGTTATTCTCATGGTGATAATAGTGTATACCACTCTTCGACCTGAAACCACTATGGATCCTAGATGTAGAGTCGAGTGCTTTATTGCTGATCCAACGTTGTCCGTAACTGGATAACCATAAAGGCAGTTGATGGGTACTCCACGAAGCATGCTGAGGGACATGAGTGTCCTAGATGGAATTTGCCAATCCTGCTTAACAAGATAAATGTCTATGGGCCCAATATTGAACTGGACAAGGGTGACATGGTCTATACCTTGTGTTCAATATAGACATAAGGGCAAAGGGGTAATTATACACATAATTATTATCACAGGAGGTTTTGTCAGATCACATGACATTTTCGTGACTTGGGTAGCAGTGATGTGTTGCTAGATACCGCTCATTGTTTATTATGTTAAATGCATGATTTAATATAATTGCCAACGCCGCGAAAACCTATAGGGTCACACACAAAGGACGGATTGATGAGAGATAGAATAATTAAGGAACATCGTAAGGTACGGTGTACTTAAGAAGAATACGAAATATGGTAAAGTACCAAATACTTAAGTGATTTTGGCATATTCTGAGATATGGGCCAAAATGCACTTAAGTGGGCTTTTTGGCTTGAAGCCCACACAAGTGGTTCTATAAATAGAACCCCTTGGGTAGAAGCATTTACACTCCAGACACTCCAGACACGCCAGACAACACAACTGAAGAGTTGGAATTTCGTATCTCTCTCTCTCACTCAAAGCCTTCACTCACAAACAGCTAGCACTGCGATTGAAGGAATCCGTTCGTGTGGACTGAGTAGAGACGTTGTCATCGTTCAACGTTCGTGATCGCCCCGTGAATCTGTATCAAAGGTTGATCATTGTCAGAGATCTGCACCAAAGGTTTGAATCTCCTCAAGAGGTAACGATTCTATCACTGATCATGCTCATTCGTAAGGATCATTAAAGGAGAAATTTTATATTCCGCTGCGCCATGGATGGCAATTCTCCTTCAGTGGTATCAGAGCCACTTACGAAACCATGAATCTGATAACTGTTTTTGTTCTGTAATAATATGATTAAAACAGAATGAATCAAAGGTTAAATTGAGATCGATCAAGTTACATATATGTGATATATGTGATCCTGATGCAAAATACATTATATATGATATAGTGTTCTCGTTTCGTTCATTCAAAAACCTCGATGATTGTTTTCCTTTGAGCGATCAATGGTCGTTTGCTTCTTGATCCGACATTAGTATGGTGAAGCAATGACGTGTTGATCAATCATACTGAATTAACAATCGAGACGTGTTTGACGGTCTGAAATTGGTGCATCAGGGTTAGTGACGACACAAGGGTTGTGTTGTTAGAGAGTTATGCGATTGGGGTTTGATTGCACAAGAGTTGTGCGTCCTAAACACTTTTCCGAACAGTGTTAACCGGTTAACGCATATGGTTAACCGGTTAACGTAATACGAAATAAATTTTTTTTAATTTTGGAACAGTGTTAACCGGTTAACGCATATGGTTAACCGGTTAACGGAATGCGAAATAATTTTTTTTTTTTTGAGATTTTCAAACAGTGTTAACCGGTTAACGCATTTGGTTAACCGGTTAACGCAAGGCAGAAAAGAGTTTTCTAAATGTTTTCAAACAGTGTTAACCGGTTAACGCATATGGTTAACCGGTTAACGCAAGGAAAAATTCACCGGTTCGGCTAGAAAAAGTGCTTTGAAGTATCAAGTGTTGATACGAAAAACGACGTCAATTTTTAAATGAAGTATAGTATCGGGCGTTTGATTCCTGGGCTTGTTTGTGTTAGATATGTCTGTTTTGTCAGCATTCATCAAACATTAATCACGCATATTCAGGCATATTCATGAACATTCAGATATCCATGTTGCATTTTTTGCCATATATCTTTTGTTGTTGTTCCCTGCTTGGTGATATAGATCTCCTTTATAGATCTCCCAACACAGATGTCGGGTGTTTAATCTCTCAAAATAGAGTCAGCCCTTAAGCAGAAAGTGTCTATCCTTTCCTGCCATTTCCCCACCGAGATACATCCTCATGGATGACGGTTGTTTCCGTTCCCTCCCAACGCACATTGGGACGGGTTTTCCCTTTTGAGTTATATCCTCATCAGGACGAGTCTTGATTCAGTCCGCCTTTTTGGTTCGATCCTAAATTGGCCTTTTTCAACTGTCTCTTGCGCTTCACTGTGGTATAAATGAATAGTTGCTTACAAACCGACGCTCATTCATATTATCCTCAGTGGAATGTTTGGCCTTCTGCCTACAAACCAGCAGTTATAAGTCCTATCTTTGCGGTTTTCTACCTACGAACCGGTAGTTATAAACCCTGTTTTCTCCCCTAACGGAGTCAACTTTGTTGTCCATCCCTACCGATGACAATTCCCCTTCTATGGTTTTCTATCCGATCTTTGGTAGATGTAATCCCCTATTTGTGGTTATCTTCATCTAGTTATTCGATGTTGATTTTCCCTTTGTTTGGATAAGTCGCTTGAATAAGCACTTATATCCCCAACAAATCTTTTGTGGATAATTGCCGTATGCTAGCAATTTTATCCCCAACGGGTCCCTTCACCGTTTGTCAGTGATTGTGTTCCCTGGATCATTGATTTTCATCAATGTATCCCCGACGAGTCTCCTTTCGTTTACCCTCTTGTTGGTAATGTCTGTTGCTCCCTTTGATTGGTCATCTTTATATACCTAGTTTGGTATCCCGATGCCTTTCGTTTCCGGATTTTATCCTATAAACAACCTACAACCCGGTTAAGGATAATCTTCCTATCGAGGTTATTATTCACGTTTTGACGGCTATGAATAATATATCTCATGCGCTCTTCAGTCGAAGCCTTTTGTGTTTCCCTAGTCGAGTAAGATTCATTATGTCCCTTTGCGGAGACGAATATTTGCTGTTTCGGATAATTGCCGGATGCTTGCAATGTATCCCTTTGAGTCGTCTTTCGTTTACCCGTATGCTTGGTATCGATTGTCTCTCTTTTCTGGTTGATCACCTATTATATGCCCTAACCAGTATCTCTGGTGTCTCTTCCTTTTCGAGTATATTATTCACGTTCTGACGGTAATGAATAATATATCTCTTTCACTCTTTGGTTGGAGTCCTTTGTTGATCTTCCCCAGTAGAGTAAGATTTGCATTCTTTACAGAATCAAATGTCCATCCTATAAACAAGTTTGCTTTTCTAGCTTTCTTCAGGATGATGAGTGTCTTGGAACACAAACCAATTCAGATTTTCGGATTTTTATCCTATAAACAACCTACAACCCGGTTCAGGATAATCTTCCAATTGTATCTCATACAACTCTCGAAAATTTCAATTGGGTGAATAACTCCTTATTCTAATCCATCATATGGATTATTCCCAACTCTTGCTTCTAAACATATATAATCTTATTATAATTTGTTTAGTTAAGTTTGACCCATTGTTTTAACAGTTGGATATTACAATTATCCCATCGCACCTTACTAATATATAGATCATGCACCTCGCGTAGGCGAAACCTACAATTTCCATTACTAGTCTTGATGAGTGTTAAAACTTGGAAAGCTTAAAACTTAATATTTAGTTTTGAGGGAATTGCAATTTTACTGATCTCACCGGCTTGTTTATCATATAAACCGTCTCTCACATGCATCAACATACATACACATGCATCAACATACATATAAACAAAATGAAACAGTTATGGCCCCTAGCGCAATTGTTCTCCCAAGCCAATGAGAGAACCTAAGCTAACCTATAACGATCTAAGCTTCTCCAAGCAAGATCTTCAAGGTTGTCTTCCTTTGGCACTGACTTCTTTGCTTTCTTCATATCATTACATTACATGAAAGAAACTCGTTTTACATACGAGGGAGTGAGATGAGAAAAGAAGTTACATTTGGGAGATTAAGAGAGAGGCACGACACGCAGGTCGTATTTTAAAATCCAAAACAAAACAAAGGAAAACTAAGGCCATAACCGATCACCACAATAATAAAAATTTATTATTATTATTAATTCCTTTAATTAATCAAATTAAATTTCGACAACCGATCACACTACGCAGAGTTAGCCGGGGGTCCGCCTACGCGGACTTAGAACGAAGTGAAATATGGATCTCGACCCACTAGAAAATCTTCCAACGGGATTTTCCGAATCAGATGATGAGGGTCATTTGTTTTGAGTAAAATAGTGGGAGCATGTTTAATTAAAGGCCTAATTAAATATGCCATTGATACTTATATTTTCATTATTTCTTATGTAGATTACCATGACAACAAACACCTCTAACAACATTTTGCGATCGATCCTTGACAAGGAAAAATTGTCTGGGACAAATTTTCTGGATTGGCACCGAAACCTGAGGATTGTCCTCAAACATGATAAAAAGCTGTATGTCTTGGAGACACCTGTTCCTGAAGAGGAACCTCCTAGTTCTGCACCTAAGGCAGAAAGAGATGCTTATAAGAAGCATGTCGATGATGCCAATGAAACTGCTTGTCTCATGCTAGCTACCATGAACTCAGAATTGCAAAAGCAACATGAGAACATGTCAGCATTCGATATGATCGAACACCTGAAGCTGCTCTATCAAGAGCAAGCAAGGCATGAGAGGTTTGAAGTTTCAAAAGCCCTTTTTCAAGGCAAGTTAGCTGAGGGAGCCTCTGTAGGTCCCCATGTACTCAAGATGATTGGGTATGTGGAAAACCTTGACAGACTGGGTTTTCCCCTCGGAAAGGAACTTGCGACTGATTTGATCTTGCAATCGTTGCCAGATAGATTCAGTCAGTTTGTCCTAAATTTCAATATGAATGATATGGACAAATCGCTTCCTGAGCTGCTAGCCATGTTAAGAACGGCTGAGCAGAATCTGAAGTCAAAAGGGAAGTCCATTCTGATGATCGGAAATGGAAAGAAACAGAACAAAAGGCCCATCAAGCAGGGTGATAAAGGGAAAGGCAAGGAAGTTGTCAAACCCAAACCCACCGTTGCTGCTTTGAAGCCTAGTGGAGGCATAGCAAAAGCAGGCACCTGCTTCCATTGCGGTAAAACCGGACACTGGAAGAGAAACTGCCCAAAGTACCTGGAAGATAAGAAGAATGGAGTAGAGACTTCAACTTCAGGTATTTTTGTTATTGAAATTAATTTATCTACTTCTGTGACATGGGTATTAGATACTGGATGTGGTTCTCACATTTGTACAAATGTGCAGGGACTAAAAAGGAGTAGAAAATTGGCAAAAGGTGAAGTCGACCTACGAGTTGGCAATGGAGCAAAGGTTGCTGCTTTAGCCGTAGGAACTTATGGATTGACTTTACCTAGTGGTTTAATAATTCAGTTAGAGAACTGTTATTATGTACCTGCAATTAGCAGGAATATTATTTCCGTTTCTTGTTTGGACAAGTTTGGTTTTTCATTTATAATAAAGAACAATTGTTGCTCAATTTATTTGAATGACATATTCTATGCTACTGCACAGATGAACAATGGACTGTATGTCCTTGATCTTGAAATGCCTATTTATAACATTAATACTAAAAGGATGAAACCAAATGAGTTAAATCCAACTTACCTTTGGCATTGTCGGTTAGGCCACATAAATGAGAAACGCATTTCCAAACTCCATAAAGATGGACTCTTGGACTCTTTTGATTATGAATCATATGAGACATGCAGATCTTGTTTAATTGGAAAGATGACAAAGTCCCCATTCACAGGAAAAGGTGAAAGGGCTAATGATCTTTTGGCCCTCATACATACTGATGTATGCGGACCACTGAACATACCAGCCAGAGGAGGTTTTCAATACTTCATCACATTTACTGATGACTTCAGTAGATATGGTTATGTGTATTTAATGAAACACAAATCAGAGTCCTTTGAAAAGTTCAAGGAATTCAAGAATGAAGTACAAAACCAACTAGGTAAGAATATTAAAACTCTTCGATCAGATCGAGGTGGTGAGTATTTAAGCCTAGAGTTTGATGACCATCTAAAAGAGTGTGGGATACTATCCCAACTTACTCCTCCTGGAACACCCCAATGGAATGGTGTATCTGAGAGAAGAAATCGAACCCTGTTGGACATGGTCCGATCCATGATGAGTCACGCCGATCTTCCAAACTCCTTTTGGGGACATGCGCTATTGACAGCAGCTTACACACTTAACCGTGTTCCATCCAAAAAGGTTGATAAAACACCATATGAGATATGGAGTGGTAAGAGACCACATATGTCTTACATGAAGATTTGGGGTTGCGAAGTTTATGTGAAACGACAAATTTCAACTAAGCTTGAGCCCAAATCTGACCAATGCTTATTTGTGGGGTATCCTAAAGAAACAAGAGGATATTACTTCTACAATCCTTCTGAGGGCAAAGTGTTTGTCGCTCGAACTGGAGTTTTCCTAGAAAAGGATTTTATTTCCAAAGGAACCAGTGGGAGGAAAGTAGAGCTTGAAGAAATTCAAGAATCGCAAAGCATTGATACACCTATGGAGGAATTAGAGCAGGAAACACAAGTAGTTGTGGAAGAACAACCTGCTCAAGTAGAACAAGACCAGCGTAGGTCAAGCAGGATACGTCACCTACCTGAAAGATATGGATATCTCATAACAGATCAAGGTGATGTATTACTCATGGATCAAGATGAGCCTGTGACCTACCAAGAGGCCATAACTGGTCCCGAGTCTGAGAAGTGGCTAGAGGCCATGAAATCCGAAATAGATTCCATGTACACGAACCAAGTTTGGAACTTGGTAGAACCTCCTGTAGGAGTTAATCCTATAGGATGCAAGTGGGTCTTCAAAAAGAAGACTGACATGGATGGCAAGGTACATACCTATAAGGCAAGACTGGTTGCAAAAGGATATAAACAAATTCATGGCGTTGACTATGATGAAACCTTTTCACCAGTTGCAATGCTTAAATCTATTCGAATTTTACTTGCTATCGCTGCATATCATGATTATGAAATATGGCAAATGGATGTCAAAACTGCTTTCCTTAATGGGAATCTTCTTGAGGATGTGTACATGACACAACCTGAAGGATTTGACATACCAGAAGAAGCCCATAAGATATGTAAGCTACAAAGATCAATCTATGGATTGAAGCAAGCTTCCAGAAGCTGGAATCTTCGTTTTGATGAAACGGTAAAACAATATGGATTCATTAAGAACGAAGATGAGCCTTGTGTCTACAAGAAGGTTAGTGGGAGCATGATCGTGTTCCTGGTATTATATGTAGATGACATATTACTCATTGGAAACGATGTCCCTACCCTGCAACAAGTAAAGACTTGGTTGGGGAAATGCTTTTCTATGAAGGACCTAGGTGAAGCAGCCTATATATTAGGAATCAGAATCTATAGAGATAGATCACAAAAACTGCTTGGCCTAAGTCAGAGTACATACATAGACAAAGTGCTGAGACGCTTTAATATGCATGATTCCAAGAAAGGATTCATACCTATGCAACATGGCCTGTGTCTATCAAAAACACAATCCCCTTCAACTAAGGAAGAAAGGGAACACATGAATAAGATTCCATATGCATCTGCAATAGGATCTATCATGTATGCCATGTTATGTACTCGACCAGATGTCTCGTATGCTTTAAGTACAACGAGTAGGTACCAATCTGATCCTGGTGATGCCCATTGGGTAGCTGTTAAGAATATCCTTAAGTACTTGAGAAGGACTAAGGACTCATTCTTGATATATGGAGGTCAGGAAGAATTGGCTGTAGTTGGCTACACCGATGCTAGCTTCCAGACAGACAAGGATGACTTTAGATCGCAATCTGGTTATGTGTTTTGCTTAAACGGTGGCGCTGTGAGCTGGAAAAGTTCAAAGCAAGATACAGTTGCTGATTCTACAACCGAGGCCGAGTATATTGCTGCCTCAACTGCAGCAAAGGAAGCTGTTTGGATCAAAAAGTTCGTTAGTGAACTTGACATAGTTCCTAGCATTGTGGATCCCATTGGTCTCTATTGTGATAACAATGGTGCTATCGCACAAGCTAAGGAGCCTAGATCTCACCAACGATCCAAACACATACTTAGGCGTTATCACCTCATTCGAGAGATAATAGATAGAGGAGATGTGAAAATATGTAGAGTACCTACACTCGACAATATTGCTGACCCACTGACAAAGCCTCTTGCGCAGCAGAAGCATGATGGCCATACTAGATCTATGGGCATTAGGGATATGTCTAATTGGCTCTAGTGCTAGTGGGAGATTGTTGGTGTAAGCCCTAGAGGCCAATACTTTTGGTACTTGTATCGAATTATTTATTAATAATAAAAGGCATTTTTCTTTATTATGTTTGTTTAATAAAGTCCCTGGAATAGATAGTCCATTTAATGTATCAAGTATGACTTAATCATGAGATCACATTAAACATAAGGACACTATTCTTAAAGTGTCCGTAGTCAAGCTTTATTATGAAATGGGATAACATTAAAGCATGGAGACTATTATGTTTGTAGACTGATGATCACGTCTCATGGATCATGGATAAAGAGTTATCAAGTCTTAAACATAGGTATGAATATTAAGAGTAATATTCATACTGGATTGACCCGCTATGAGAATACTATATAGAAAGTTATGCAAAGTGTCATAAGTTATTCTCATGGTGATAATAGTGTATACCACTCTTCGACCTGAAACCACTATGGATCCTAGATGTAGAGTCGAGTGCTTTATTGCTGATCCAACGTTGTCCGTAACTGGATAACCATAAAGGCAGTTGATGGGTACTCCACGAAGCATGCTGAGGGACATGAGTGTCCTAGATGGAATTTGCCAATCCTGCTTAACAGGATAAATGTCTATGGGCCCAATATTGAACTGGACAAGGGTGACATGGTCTATACCTTGTGTTCAATATAGACATAAGGGCAAAGGGGTAATTATACACATAATTATTATCACAGGAGGTTTTGTCAGATCACATGACATTTTCGTGACTTGGGTAGCAGTGATGTGTTGCTAGATACCGCTCACTGTTTATTATGTTAAATGCATGATTTAATATAATTGCCAACGCCGCGAAAACCTATAGGGTCACACACAAAGGACGGATTGATGAGAGATAGAATAATTAAGGAACATCGTAAGGTACGGTGTACTTAAGAAGAATACGAAATATGGTAAAGTACCAAATACTTAAGTGATTTTGGCATATTCTGAGATATGGGCCAAAATGCACTTAAGTGGGCTTTTTGGCTTGAAGCCCACACAAGTGGTTCTATAAATAGAACCCCTTGGGTAGAAGCATTTACACTCCAGACACTCCAGACACGCCAGACAACACAACTGAAGAGTTGGAATTTCGTATCTCTCTCTCTCACTCAAAGCCTTCACTCACAAACAGCTAGCACTGCGATTGAAGGAATCCGTTCGTGTGGACTGAGTAGAGACGTTGTCATCGTTCAACGTTCGTGATCGCCCCGTGAATCTGTATCAAAGGTTGATCATTGTCAGAGATCTGCACCAAAGGTTTGAATCTCCTCAAGAGGTAACGATTCTATCACTGATCATGCTCATTCGTAAGGATCATTAAAGGAGAAATTTTATATTCCGCTGCGCCATGGATGGCAATTCTCCTTCACAAACATGCATTCATCTTCATGTAATCATCCAAAATAAAATTCGACAGCATCAAGCATACAGCATGGCATTTGGCAGTTATGCAACATCAAACAACAGTAAGCCAAACATATATCATGTGAATTTCTGGAGAATCAATTAGGGTTCATCATAACAGCAGAGCATCATCATTACCATTCAATCATAAAAAATTAAAATGCCCAGAAATCGAAAGTGACCATATCAATAGAGCAAACAAACTTCAAACAACACAAATCCATAAGCCAAATGCGTTGAAACACCTTAAACAGCATGCATCGAACAAAAATCATCATGAACAGAAAATTTCAAACCCAGATATTTCAACCAATACTCACTCATTTTTCATGATTCAAGTTGCATAACAATCAGCATAGCAAGCTCTATCTAACACATGGCATGGATTGGAGAAAAAGGAAGGTCGAAATCTTACTTGGTTGTGAAGAAAATCGAGCAACAGTGGTTATTGGTGTGTTCCAAGCTCAAACAGATCGTCCTTATGTTTTGCAATGATGTATTCTTGAGGTATGTTAGCTCAAACTTGCTTGGAACTTCCAAATCTCGATTTCACCATGACTGGTCCTTCGAAAAACAGAGTTAGAAAATGGCTGTCCAGTTGTGATTTGATGGTTGGAACAAGCTCAATATTGATGATGGATGATGGAACAACCAAAAGTAGCTTGAGGTCTTTTGAAGTTTTTGACAGAATTTGCAAAAAGAGTCAAAATGCAAAAGTGAGAGAGTGAGAAATTCTGCTGCGCAAAGGCTGTGGCTAGGGTTTAGAAGTGACAGAAAGTTCACTTATATTTGCTGTTTAAGGTCCCTTAATCACATGCTAAGCTTGTTTAACTTAATGAGGACCATTTGCAATTTGCTAAGTTTGGAAAATATGGAAGTGGAGGGTGTGAGTTGTACACGAATTGGGCTTCAAAACAGGCTGCAAATGACCATTCTATTTGCTGTTTTAAGTTTGTTGATGGAGTGGTTAACTTGTTTCACTTGAATGAACCAAAAAATGCACTATTTGCTAATTTCCAAAATATGCACATGGGAGAGGTATAATAGCAGCATGAGCACAAATTTAGGCTTGGAACATGTTGCAAACATCATTTAGAACAAGTCCCAAATGGCCAATTGTGTCAAAAATGTTTAAATCAAAAAGGCAAACTTGAGTCAAACTTGAATTTTAAATGGAACAAGTCCAAAAATGCCATTTTGATTGGCAAGGTTTTGGTTCATGAAATTTATATTTTTGGAAAGAGGAGAAGAAATGTGGTTTGTAGGAAAAAACCCCACCAAATTTGGCCTTATGGTTCATGAGATATGGCCCTTTGAAGTTCACAAATTTTTGAAATTGAATTGATCATATCTTGCAAACCATCCATGGGATTTGAGAGTTCTTGGACTTTTTGAAAATGGGAGAACAAGATCTTCAACTTTCATGTTGGGCAAAAATTCATTTGAAGCTTGTATCATGATGTAAGTTGAAGATCAAGAAGTTTCCATTTTTGGCAGTTGAAATTACAGGTCCACTTTCTATTTTGGGAAATTTTCTGTTTGACTTGATTTTCTTCCATGATGAGGTTGGACATGATAGATGAGGCTTATATGGACATGAATGAGCTCCTTCAAATCAATTCTATTCATCAAATCACTGATTAAATCCACAGTTGACCAAGTTTGACTTTTCTAGGGTTTTGGATGACTGAAGCACTTTTGATGAATTCCAAACCCTAATTCCTTGAGACCTTGACCTCAAATGATGTTCCAAGATGTATGAACTCTTGATTATTGATCATGGTGCCCAAATTCCACAAGAATGGCCACCATCCATTGCTTTGACTGACTGTTGACTGTCTTTGACCTAATTGCTGATGATTGCTTCAACTGCAAGCAACAAGGTTAAACTGACAATATTTTTGTACTTTTTGGTTAGTAAAAATATGAAAAGCAAAGATATACAAATGCAAGACATGCTTGGTGATCAAGAAACAACCACAAGGCAATCTACCCACTAGGAGGGAAGCTAAGGCATGCAATGATCCTTGAGGCCATGATATGATATGATATGGGCCATGAGGGATCTTAGGGCCCAAAATTGGGGTCTTACAGATGCCCCTATTTAAGGTCATTCTAGCCGGAGAAGTGAAGTTTAGAAATCTTCATCTCGACGCGGTAGAATGGGCTTAAATAACAGTAATGAGACAAATTTTGGTCCCTAAGAGACCTCATGATGCAAATGTATGCATGCAAAAGACACAAATTCTGTGGGGAATATGATTCACACAGAAGAAAAGACGATCCATCGGAGTAATACACTCACCAGGAACAGAGACTCTAACAAGACTCTAGTTGGGGATAATAAAACTGACACAACGTGAACAAGACACGACTCTGATTAGGGGAAAAACAAAAAAAAAACAGAACTGGAGAACTCACTGGGGAGTGAAGGACTCACACTGGGGAAAAGAATTCCAAATGGAAAATAAATCCATTGGAGAGACACAAACTGACTCCTGGGGAGAAGCAACAAAAAGTTCCACTGAGGGAAGCAACAAAGAAATGAGATGTTACCGGTATAAGGGTAACAAAAAACAGGAAGGAACACCAAGGATACCGGGTTGTAGGTATGTAACAGGTGACCGACCAAAGACGTGAATTGGTGTGTGTTCCAAAACACTCATCATCCTGAAGAGAGCTAGAAAAGCAAACTTGTTTAAAGGATGGATATTCGATTCTACAAAGAATACGAATCTTACTCTGAGGGGAAAGCAACAAAGGATTGACCCAAGAGTGAACGAGACATATTATTCATTACCGGCAGACCGTGAATAATATACTCGAAAGGAAAATTATCCTGAACCGGTTACTGGGTTGTTTATAGGATAAGATCCGAAATCGTGAATTGGTTTGTGTTCCAAGACACTCATCATCCTGAAGAGAGCGAAAGCAAACTTGTTTAAAGGATGGACAAAAAAGCGTGAATTGGTGTGTGTTCCAAAACACTCATCACCCTGAAGAAAGCTAGAACAGCAGACTTGTTAAAAGGATGGACAAAAAACGTGAATTGGTGTGTGTTCCAAAACACTCATCACCCTGAAGAAAGCTAGAACAACAGACTTGTTAAAAGGATGGACAAAAAACGTGAATTGGTGTGTGTTCCAAAACACTCATCACCCTGAAGAAAGCTAGAACAGCAGACTTGTTAAAAGGATGGACAAAAAACGTGAATTGGTGTGTGTTCCAAAACACTCATCACCCTGAACGCAAACTGGTTAAAGGATGGATAAAAAGAACGTGAATTGGTGTGTGTTCCAAAACACTCATCATCCAAAACGCAAACTGGTTAAAGGATGGATAAAAAGAACGTGAATTGGTGTGTGTTCCAAAACACTCATCACCCTGAAGAAAGCTAGAACAGCAGACTTGTTAAAAGGATGGACAAAAAAGCGTGAATTGGTGTGTGTTCCAAAACACTCATCACCCTGAAGAAAGCTAGAACAGCAGACTTGTTAAAAGGATGGACAAAAAACGTGAATTGGTGTGTGTTCCAAAACACTCATCACCCTGAAGAAAGCTAGAACAGCAGACTTGTTAAAAGGATGGACAAAAAACGTGAATTGGTGTGTGTTCCAAAACACTCATCACCCTGAAGAAAGCTAGAACAGCAGACTTGTTAAAAGGATGGACAAAAAACGTGAATTGGTGTGTGTTCCAAAACACTCATCACCCTGAAGAAAGCTAGAACAGCAGACTTGTTAAAAGGATGGACAAAAAACGTGAATTGGTGTGTGTTCCAAAACACTCATCATCCAAAACGCAAACTGGTTAAAGGATGGATAAAAAGAACGTGAATTGGTGTGTGTTCCAAAACACTCATCATCCAAAACGCAAACTGGTTAAAGGATGGATAAAAAGAACGTGAATTGGTGTGTGTTCCAAAACACTCATCATCCAAAACGCAAACTGGTTAAAGGATGGATAAAAAGAACGTGAATTGGTGTGTGTTCCAAAACACTCATCATCCAAAACGCAAACTGGTTAAAGGATGGACATTCGATTCTACAAAGAATGCGAATCTTGCTCAGCTGGGGAAAATCAACAAAGGATTCCGACTAAAGAGCGCATGAGATATATTATTCATTACCGGCAGACCGTGAATAATATACTCGCATGGAATATTATCCTGAACCGGTTACTGGGTTGTTTAAGGATAAAATCCGAAATCGTGAATTGGTTTTCACTTCCAAAACACTCATCATCCGAAAGGAGGGCTTGAAAAAGCAAATCGACTTACAGGATGGGCATTCGAATCCACAACGGGAAAACGAATCTTACTCAAATGGGGACACAAACCCAAAGAGTGCATGAGATATAATATCCATTACCGGCAGACCGTGGATAAGAATCCTCGCATGAGATATATTATCTATTACCGTCAGAACGTAGATAATAAACTCGCATGGTAAGAAACACCAGAGATACCGGTTACTGGGTATATAATAGGTGACTAACCACAGAGAGAGACAATCGATACCAAGCATCCGGGTAAACGAAAGACAACTCAAAGGGATAAATTGCAAGCATCCGGCAATTATCCAACAACAAGAATATTCGACTCCACAAAGGGAAATAACGAATCTTACTCGACCGGGGAAACGCAAAAGGCTTCGACTGAAGAGTGCATGAGACATATTATTCATTACCGGCAGACCGTGAATAATATACTCGCATGGAAGATTATCCGCAACCGATTACTGGGTTAATAAAGGATAAATCAACCGAAAAGAAAGGCATCGGGATACCAAACTAGGTATATAATGATGACCAATCAAAAGGAGCAACAGACATTACCAACAAAAGGGTAAATGAAAGGCAATCTGCTGAGGATAAATTGCAAGCATCCGGCAATTATCGACAGGGACTAGCTGGGGATACATTGGTATACAACCAATGATCTGGGGAACAAATCACTAGCAAACGGTGAAAGGACCCACTGGGGATAAAATTGCTAGCATACGGCAATTATCCACAAAAGATTTGCTGAGGATATAAGTGCTGATCTGAGCAACTTATACAAGCAAAGGAAAATCAACATCAAGAACTAGATGAAGATAACCACAAAATTAGGGTTTACATCTACCGAATACGGGGTAGAAGACCAAAAAAACTCCGCGTGGGGATAGAACAAATCACAAATCCGCACGGGAAACCAAAACAGGGGTTTATAACAAACCACAAAATGCTGAAGAGCAGGAAAATAGGATTTACAACTACCGGGTAGTAGGTAGAAGACCAAAAACTCTGGCTGGAGAATAAAAGGTATATAACCACAAATTCTGTCAAGAAAGCCAGGAAAAGTAGGACTTATAACTACCGGTTATGAGGGTAGAGGCCCAAAAACATTCCGCTGGGGAACAACCCACTGGGAAGTACAAGACATTTGACAAATAGCCGATTCAGGAATAATCCGAAAAGACAGACTGAATAAAGACACGTCCTAATGAGGATGTAACTCAAATAGGAACTTCCATCCCAATATATGTGTTGGGAGGAAACGGAAGAAACCGTCATCCACGAGGATATATCTCAGTGGGGAACTGCAGAAGAAAAGACAGACATTTTCTGCTTATGGGGCTGACTCTATATGGAGAGATTTATAAACACCCGACATCTGCTTGGGGAGATCTGTAAAGAGATCTATATCACCATAGCAGGAGACACGACAAACAAAAGATATATGGCAAGAAATGCAACATGGATATCTGAATGTTTATGAATATGCATGAATATGCGTGATTTATGTTTGATGAATGCTGACAAAACAGACAATTCTAACACAAACAGGTTCAGGAAACAAACGTTCGGTATTATACTTCCAGGGGAAAAACCAACTGGAAAGCCAATCTGCGGAGATCTTCATGCCGAGAAGCAAAGATCTGCAGGTAATGCTGAAGAAGCAGAGGATCGGAGATATCAGGAAACAACCCAATCAGGGTACAGAAAGTCACAACGGGCAAGACAGCCACCAAGACAAATCTGTAGGGGAACAAGAGAAGTCCCAAAGTATCTGCAGGGGATCCCAGTGTTAACTGAGAAACAAAAAGGGTGCATAAGCACGAACTGCTGTAGAAGCAACTCCACATAACTCCGCTGGGGACAAACCACTGAGGGAGAATGATATCATCCAAATAGAATCTAACTGCATAAGCAATTCTACTGGGGAAACTGTCGGCTATTCTCTTGGGAACAAACCACTGAGGGAGGACAGATACAACAAATAGATTCTGCAACGAACCACTCCACTTGGGGAGAATACGTATAACAAACTGGTCACGACAAGTAGATTCTGCAATATAAGCCACTCTACTGGGAATCACGAACAGTCAGGAAATTAATCCGTTCACTTGAGGCTAAAGCCAACATCCGACCATATTGGGAATTGAAGGAGTATTCAACAGGCGAAACTGCCACAACAAACGCTCTGCAGACTAAGCTGAGGAAAAGGTGGATGAAATATACTGGGATGTCAACCCGAATCAACCACTGAGTAGGAAAATAAATCCTGCTCTGCTGAAGAGAAATAAGCACTCTGATGGAGAGATAGCAAGAATTCCACAGACGACTTCGCCGGGGAAAGGGTAAAGTACCGGGTATCAAACCACTGACTTACCGGGTCTTCAAAAGAAAGCCATTGTGCTGAGGAAACAGACAAATCCGCTGGCAACTGCACTGGGAAGAGTGACAACAACTCTGCTCGCGATTCCGATGGGGATATTAATGACAGTTCTACTCATGACTCAGAGGGGAATATCAATCAATGGCTATACTCATGACTCCGATGGGGATATCAATCAACAGTTATACTCATGACTCCGATGAGGAGACAAATAAAGTCTGGGGCATACGACCCACTGGAGAAAGTGACGGGGCACCAAGATGACAAACCATCAACCGCCGAAACTTCACAATAAAACATCCATGCTAGGGAAGATTGCTGCTGGAGAAAGCGAAGTCTTCAACAACACTCTGCTTGCGACTATACTGGGGAACAACCCCACCAACAACTTTGTTTGAGGAACAACCCCAACAAAGGTCTGAAGAAAGAAGATACCACCAAACCAGGAATATGAACGAATGTCTTACCTGTTGGGAATCATGCCACCCTCGGGAGAGCACTGAGATATTCTTGAGTATCTTTTCAATCTTGTGAATGTTCACTTTGTTTAAAACAAAAATTTTGAAAAATTTGATTTGTTTAAAACAATGACATTTTATCAATTTAAAACATGCAAAACATTTGTTGAATTGAAACAAATAAGAGTGCAAATAATTGGATAAAAAGCTCAAATTGATTTGATGGAATGGTAGCCTGCAAATGGCAAGGCTCCATAGATCTGTACAAATTTGAAATCAGTGATATATATTGGAAGAGGGCTACATTGAACATAATGATCCTTTCTCTACCAATTTGAATCTCGATGTATCCGAAGCTTCAGTTGACGAGGAATCGAGAATCTTCTGACGAAATGACGACTGATGAACCAGAAAGTCTTGTCAGGAAGCAGTTACTTGCCAAATCCCTAATTTTTGCCTAGATTTCCCCAGGGTGAGGTACTCAATCTAGCGGGATGCAAATATATCTTTTTTTCAAGTCTCTAATTTTTGCCTGGATTACCCTTGCGGGTTCTCCACCGAGACGCTCATTTTTGCCTAAGCCGCCCTTTCGGGTTTTCAACTTAGCGAGCTATTCTGTTTTTTTTCATTTGCATATACTTTTTTTTTTTTAGACAAAGTATCTCTTAACTGCATCTGAATTCACAGGACGAGTGAAATCCTCCCCATCCATTGTTGTAAGCATCAAAGCTCCGCCTGAAAAGGCTCTCTTAACAACATATGAACCCTCGTAGTTTGGAGTCCACTTGCCCCTGGAATCGGGCGCGAAAGACAAAACTTTCTTGAGCACGAGGTCACCTTCTCGGAACACACGAGGCTTGACCTTCTTATCGAATGCTTTCTTCATTCTCTGCTGATATAACTGACCATGACACATGGCAGTTAAACGCTTCTCTTCAATCAAATTCAACTGGTCATAACGACTCTGAATCCATTCAGCATCAGTCAACCAGGGACTTGAGGGTATAATTTTTCTTTTTTCCCTTGGAAAAGATTTTGAAAAATTTTTTGCTGAATTTTTTTGAATTTTTTCATCTTTTTCACCCTTTTTTTTTTTTTTTTTGTAATGCCCCAGTTTGACTGTTTTGCTGATTCTCATGATACAGCTGAATGAGCCCCTTTCGTGCTCAAGAAGGCGGGTAATCTCGTCAGGAA
Organism: Lathyrus oleraceus; assembly: GCF_024323335.1. Taxonomy (NCBI): domain Eukaryota; kingdom Viridiplantae; phylum Streptophyta; class Magnoliopsida; order Fabales; family Fabaceae; genus Lathyrus; species Lathyrus oleraceus. The sequence goes on along the minus strand of NC_066583.1, from coordinate 543,956,052 downwards.
TCCCCTTCAACATCATCTTCCTCTGCCTCAGATACAAGGACTTCAAGATTGGGAGATGGCGTTGGATCATTATGTTCAATGGGTTTAGAAATCCCTGCATAATGATTTTGGATAATGAAAAGCTTTTGAATTTTAAACAAGCAAATCATTTATGCAGATGAAAAATGTTTTATTTGTTTTTCATGGGTTTTTTGTGATCACTGATTTCATGCAAAAGCAAAAGTGAAAACAAAGGAAAAACAAATGTTTGACAATGCATTAATCGAATGAAACCATCATTGTATTAAATGCTGCCAACAATGTCATCACTTCTCCTTTTGGCATGGGAGAAGGGTTTTAAGCAAAGTGAACAAATCACGCTGACTTATGAATGACCGTAGGAACATCCACAGCGACCCAATTGTGGCAGACACCACCAAGAATGATGAAATTGTTCAAGTCTTCTGCATCTTCTTCCAGAATAGCAGCAGCTTCTTCAGGTTGATCGGCATGGATGAATCCTCCACTTGTGAACAGACCTTGCTCATTGCATGCCCCAGAACCATAGCCAATGCCAGCCCGGGATCGATTATCTTCAAGTTCAAGCACTTTCCCTAATCCAGCAACTGCACCACATTCAATGGCCAGCTTAGCATCTCGGTAGGAAGTGAATGAAGGAGACTTCTTCTCGATTGGTTCATCAATAGATAAAGCTTGAAACTGAGTTCCAACTTCATCCTCTGCGTCAATATACGAGAAAGAAGACAGATGGCTAACCAGGAGAGCCTTTTCTCCCCCTACTACAACCAATTTCTTGTTTTTGACAAACTTCAGCTTTTGGTGTAGGGTGGATGTCACGGCGCCAGCCTCGTGAATCCATGGTCTACCTAAGAGACAGCTGTAAGATGGGTGGATATCCATTACTTGGAAAGTAACTTGGAAATCACTTGGTCCTATCTTGATCGGGAGATCAACTTCCCCAATCACGGTCTTGCGCGACCCATCAAATGCTTTCACAACAACCCCACTCTGCCTCATAGGAGGACCTTGATATGACAGACGAGAGAGTGTGGATTTTGGCAATACATTAAGAGACGATCCAGTGTCCACCAACACATTGGACATTGCATCAGATTTGCAATTCATAGAGATATGTAAGGCCATGTTGTGGTCTCTTCCCTCCTCAGGGAGATCAGCGTCACAAAAGCTCAAAGTGTTGCAAGCAGTGATGTTTGCAACAATGCTATCAAATTGTTCCAGGGTGACGTCGTGATCAACATACGCCAGGTCCAAGACTTTCTGCAGAGACTCCCTATGGGGTTCTGAATTCAGCAGTAGAGAAAGGATGGAAATCTTGGAGGGCGTGTGTAGAAGCTGGTCTACAATATTGTACTCACTCTTTCTGATGAGCCTCAGCATCTCATCAGATTCTTCATCAACAATGCCGCTTGGGCCAACAGAAGAAACAGGAGTTTTTTGTACGGATGAGGAGGGTTTGGCAACATCAAGTGCCGGATTCTGAACATTCACAGCGGTCCCCACAGGGCGCTCAACAGTATCAGAAGGAACAGCCTTAGCAGGCGCAGAAAATACACGACCACTGCGGGTCAACCCACTAACATCAGCAATGGTGGTTACGGAAGTTGAAGGCAAAGGCACCTCGACTCCATCCTGGACAGCAACAGGATTGTACCGGAATGGCACAGCTCGATCAGATGTATAAGGCACGGGGCCAGCAGGTTTGATAATCAAAGAAGGTGAAGCCTTAGGCTTGTTGCTATTGTAGCGAATAACAACGGGCTCTGGTAGCTTGAACACCGGTGATATGACATTCACCTCGGGTTCAACTGTATCAACATTGCGATTCTGGAGAATCTCAATGGTACCTTCATTCAACATCTTCTGAAGGTCTCGGCGAACCTGGTCACAACCCAAGCGGTTGACCGAACAAACACGGCACTTGTCGTGGTCATGCTCCAAATAGCTGTACTGACACAGCATCTTATGTAAATCAACCAACGACTGCCTGATGTGGCCGACGTATCTGACCTTATACTTCCCAAGGTCCTCCTGAATCATGTTCACAGATTTCCCATGCGAAGGCAATGGGTTCCTGGTGACGTTCGGGTTTGAGTCTTCAAAACTCAGAATTCCACTCCTCATAAGGTCTTGAACCTTAGTCTTCAGCTGGAGGCAATTTTCAATGTCATGGCCCGGAGCGCCAGAGTGATAGACACAATGCAGGTCAGGCTTGTACCACCACTGAGGGTTGGCAGGTATAGCCGGAGGATCTCTCGGAGAAACCAACTTCCGCTCTATTAGAGAGGGATATAACTCCGCATAAGACATAGGAATCGGATCGAAACTGATCTTCTTCCTTTCATAGCCCATGTTGGCTTGATTACTCGTACTCCCACGAGGCTGGTAGGCCTGTTGCTGTGGACGAGATTGTTGTTGATACTGTGGTTGCTGATATTGCTGCTGATGCTGATACTGTTGATGTTGAGGAGCGTTGTCCTTGAAAACAGGTGCTACGTGAGCCACCTGGTGCTGATGACCGGAACGATGTGCAGGCTTCCTCTGAACAGAGGGTCTTCTATGTTTTGGCTGAGACTGCACCGCATGGGCTTCACCTTCTTTCCTCTTAAACGCTCCATATCGCTTAGAGGAAGAACCATCGTCTTTGGCCAACCGTCCTTCTCGGACACCTTCTTCAAGACGCATCCCCATATTCACCATCTCGGTGAAATCAGAGGGAGCGCTTGCCACCATTCGTTCATAATAAAATGAACCAAGAGTTTTCAGAAAAATCTTGGTCATCTCTTTCTCTTCCAACGGTGGGGTGATTTGAGCTGCCAGCTCACGCCATCTCTGGGCGTACTCCTTGAACGACTCTTTATCTTTCTGTGACATGGACCTGAGTTGATCTCGGTCAGGCGCCATATCAACATTGTACTTATATTGCTTGACGAAAGCTTCGCCAAGGTCGTTGAAAGACCGGATGTTGACGTTGTCCAGGCTCATGTACCATCTGAGCGCGGCACCAGACAAACTGTCTTGAAAATAATGGATCAAGAGTTGATCATTATCAGTTTGCATTGACATTTTCCTGGCGTACATGACCAGGTGAGCTAATGGACAGGTGTTCCCCTTGTATTTTTCAAAGTCTGGGACCTTGAACTTGATCGGTATTTTCACACCGGGAACTAAGCAAAGTTCGGCTGCTGACTTGCCGAAGAGATCTTTGCCACGGAGAGTCCTCAATTCCTTTCTCAGCTCAAGGAATTGATCATTCATTGCGTCCATCTTTTCATGAACATCTGAGCCCTCAGAAGCTTCAGAGTGATAGATGGTGTCGTCTACCCTAGGCATGGTATGCACGACAGGAGGAGCGGGAACAGGGACCGGGCTAGATGCCGGCATTTGAACAAATGTAGGAGCTGGCAGATCAGGCATGAAGCCTGGAGGCATCCCCCAAGGGAAACCGGGAGGCATGGCATTAGGCTGATGGGCACTGACTGGCACCGTTGAAGTAGCCACTTCTGATATAACCGTCCGCTGAACCGGAGTTGCTGGCTGTTGAGCAGGCTGATTCTGGGCAGCAAGAAGTTGCTCCATCAAAGCGCCATGTCTGGCGACCTCTTCTCTTAGATCTTGGTTCTCTTGCTCCAACTGCTCCATGATTCTGGCAGAGTTGACTCTTGTATAATACCGGTGAGTCAGCTTGTCTTCAAAATAAATGAAGAACAGATGGTTAGAACCAGAAGACCAGAAAATGGGTACCTGCTTATGCAAGAATGATGCATGAAATGCTTGTGCAAATGCTTTGTTTTCAAGGAACCCTTAGGGTATTGTTTGCAATATTTTGAATATTTAGACATTTTAATTGCTCATGGAAAATATTTCATTCAATATATTGAGACAAAGAAATACAGCTTTTTTGATTCATTACAAAGAGAAAAGGTAAATGAAATCCTATGGATCCCTATTAGCTCGGGATGCTGGAAGACGAGAAGTGCACAACTTCTTGATCTCTCTCTCATAGGCAGCCTCCATATCAGCTTTCTCTTTAGCAAGTCGATCATACTTCCTCTTCCAGAATTTGGATGACTGAGGAAGCAGAGAAGTCCAAGCGTCGTTCGGGTCGTCGATCACTCGGTGCTCGAGAAATTCAATCATAGCATCCTTCTCCTTGAGCTGCTGCAGCAATTCCTCCCTCTCACGGATCCAAGCACGCGAAAGGTCTTCCTCTCTCAACTCCTCTACACGTTGGGTAGGGAGGGTTGAAGGCCCAGCCACATCCAACAGTGTAGGTCTTGGATGATCATACGGCATCAGGTAGGTGGCAGCTCTCTGTCTGACCCAAGAGGTGTATGGCTCCAAAGCAATGCAGTTCTTTGGACCCAACTCATTCCTACTCTTCTTATGAATACTGCGCCATGCACGGACAAATCTGGCTTTCAGGCCTTGGGGATCTTTACCCTCCTGAAAGAACACACCTTCTAACAAAATGTTATTAGGTTTATCCTTTAGGGGGAACCCAAGCTGACGACGTGCGAGAATAGGATTGTAGGTAATCCCACCACATGTGCCAAGAAGAGGCACATTAGGGAATTCCCCACAATAGTCGATGATCTGGACGGTATCATACACGCGATCATACCAGGTGATATCATCATTGGTGAGAGACATGAGTCTCTGAGACCACCGTAGACATCCCTTGTTCTCCTTGAAAGCAACCGTCTGCGGCAAGTGCAAAATAAACCACTTGTACAGCAGGGGTAAACAGCAGACAATGACTCCTCCATTCTTCATATTCCTCAGGTGCAAGGAGACATATGCGTCGCCCAACAAAGTCGGAACTGGATTAAGGACGGAAAAGATCCTAATAGCGTTCATGTCCACGAACTTGTCGAAGTTGGGAAATAGCACCAATCCATAGATGAGTAACACAAATAGAGCCTCAAAGGCATCCTCACTCATGGCCTTCCCATAAAAGGTAGCTTGGGCAATGAGGAACTCGGAAGGAAAACCCTAAATTCCGCCTTTGGTAGTCAGATTAGCTCTAATCAGATCTTCATCTATATGCAACAAGCTAGCAATCTCTCGAGCAGATGGAATACTCTCTAGGCCACTGAACGGCACTTGATCCAGAATAGGAATCCCAATAAGGTGAGAGTATTCTTCCAAAGTTGGCAATAACTGGAAGTCCGGAAATAAGAAGCAATGATGCAACGGATCGTAGAACTGAGCTAGAGTACTCATCAATCCTTCATCAACCTGAGTGGTGAGCAGAGGTAGAAGCTTCCCATAGCGAGCTTTGAAACCCAAAGGATCTAATACATACGATGTCAGATTCCTTAACTCTTTTACATCGGGCTGCTTAAAGCTGTACTTCTTTGTATACCTTTTCGGTCTTTCCATGTCTGAAAATTTTGCAAATAAACCCTTTGAGTTCCTTGAAAATTTTCTTTTTCTGATGACATGAATGCGGATGAATGCGTGAATGCATGAATGCAACAAACACACTCAAGGATCAAGCAAAGCACACCAAACAAAGGTCGTGGGAAAGCTCTATGTATCCCTAATATCAATCATCCATTTTGGTGGATTTAGGTTTTCACCTTATCGACACCCAAGTTCCATTGATATTAACGGTACATGAACCGGTTCAAACATTCTTAATATCAACCAGCCGCTTTGGTGGATTTTAGGTTTTGTACCTGATCCGGGATCCATTGATATTAACAATGTTTGAACGACTCAACCACGAATCACGGGTTTGTTGAGAGTCACGAGCATGGAGTCTTGGTTAAGAACCACCCAAAGGGAGTGTACTAGGGTTTAAACCTGCCAGACATGTTCTATCAGAGGTTCCCGTAATCATCGTTCCATCTTTCGAATATTATCGGAGGAACGAATACTCGTATTCCAAGAATATTCTCAAGAGAAACTCTTATGAGTGTAGTATCGCGTAACAATCGTATCAGAACTGACATCTGAACGACCTCCGCACTACGGTCCTAAAAATAGGCCAAGATGGGTTTGGTAAACTACGGTCCTTGGCTTCTGCGGCACATGATTGAAAGAATAATGCCTAACCACAAATAACTTGTGTGACATTATTAGTTCAACATGACCTCCACCAAGTGAATGGGCTCGCAAGTCAACTGGCTAAGGAATACTCCACACCAGTCAACAAGACTATGCCATTCTCCTATCCTAGAGTGCACTCGAGTTCGGGTACAGAACTCATCTCACAGCGATCACCAAAGCAAACAGCAATTGTATATCAAGCAATTCACACATTACAATCAATACAGTGATCCCAAATTGTACAAAAATATGTCATATAACAGATAACAATATAGCACAACAAGGGTGAAAAGTAGGCAATACCACCAAGGATCGAATTTTTTCCCCAGCAGAGTCGCCACTTTTCTGTAGCGGTGTATTCGTCGCTATATGATCTATCGATTAAATCATAAGCAAGGGATACATTGAAATTTCGAGTCGCCACCGCACTTTTATTTATCCAAAGGACTGGCTAAAAAGCGAACAAAAGCCTAAGAAGTTTTACACGTAGAAAACTAATAAAAAGATCAGAGAGTCTGGGTAAGGGGTAAATTACGCAATGGGAAGGTGTTAGGCACCCATCACGTCCTAGGTACTCCTAGGGAGCCCTTTTCACACTTGTTGTAAAAGTTGTTATTTGTTATGACATAAGTATTGTGCAAACATGATTGGGATGATGAGAAAAGAATGTACAAGTTAGTTATTTTTGTGTTATTGGGTTTGAACGGATGAACCCGCTGCCTACGTACCTTCCATCAAAGGTAAGGATCAAAACGCCGTAGTTCGGCTAAAAGATTTCCAAAAGTGGGTGGATTCAGTTTTAAACACAAGCACTGAGGCTTTTCATTATCAATGGGAGAACACTCGACCAAAAACAACATCCACCATGCGAGGATAGCTTCGACGTACTAGAGGGGTTAGCCCTGTTTTAAGTACGGAAGTCTTACTGTCGACTCACTAAGGATAGGCAAGATTTACATCAACCACAATGATAATTGAAACCTATGGCTAATGTGAAAAGATTAACAATGGACAAAGCCAAAACAAGTGAATGAGTGAAGTTAATTGATTGTGATTATGAAAATGGAGTCAAAGTATGATTAAGATTAATTCAAAGAAGTATTATGAAATGGAGTTTTTTTTTAAAAAAGAGTCAAGGACTTGAGTCCAGGTTTTTAGTTAGAAAACATGAAAATGTTTGCACAATAACTATGTCAAGTTTGAAATCAAAGTGTGAAAAGGTTTAGGACATAATGAGGATGAATGGATGAGGATGGTAAGTAAAACTTCTTAGAAGGTTCACCTCTTGAAATCATATAGAAGATGATTCAAGTGTGTCCTTTGGAATAGCAATGGATAATAACAAACAAACAAGAAAGAAAGTCAACAAAAGCGGATATCGGAGGCCAATCATTGGGCTTATACCAATCTCCTAAAATAAAACTGGATATCAGATGCCACTCAATGGTCTTACACTAATCTCCTCAAACAAAGAAATAAAAGGCGGATACCGGATACCAATAGATGGATTTACACCAGTCTCCTAAAACAGAATAGGATATCAGAAGCCACTCAATGGTCTTACACCAATCTCCTCAAAAGAAAACAAATATGAAACATGGAAAGTCAACTGCCAATCTGTCTGGACTTAGGTTAACTCCACAGTATGGTCCTAGGAAATCCAATGCCACATTACAGGGACTTACAATGGATCCTCACATACAAGAACAAAAGCAACAATATGATCACAGGAATGCAAATGCCAACTTACAGGGACTTATAATTGCAACCTCTCATACAAACAGATAAAACAAACTTATGATCACAGGAAAGCAGATGCCAACTTACAGGGACTTATAACTGTATCCTCACATACAAACAAACAGATCAAATTATGATCACCGGAAAGCAGATGCCAACTTACAGGGACTTATAATTGCAACCTCTCATACAATCAAACAAACCAAATTATGATCACAGGACAACAGATGCCAACTTACAGGGACTTATAACTGTATCCTCACATACAAACAGATAAAACAGAAGATATGAGTGACCAATGAGGTCTTACACTCTATCCTTCCATCATATCATAGGAGCAAATGCCAAAGCAATGGACTTACAATTGTCCTCAATGGGCAAACAACAATAATAAAAGTCACACAGACAAATGATATGATCATGCACTAATGGCAATTGATGATGATAAATGCATAACATACAAGCAAACATGTGCATATGAAGCAATCAATCAATCAATGAATATCAAACAGCACACTCTATAGCCAAACAAGGGGGCTCACACAAGAGGGTTTGACTATGAAAGTCCACTGTAATAGGTAAATGTCGCTCTTAACCTTGCCATTGAGAGGCTAAGGTGAAGCAGATGAATAGGAGATGAGGGGTGTGCCTCATTGCTTCTATCCCTGATCAGGGAGAGCATTTAAGAAAGTGTGGGAGCTCAGAAAGATGGAGCTCTTTCCACATTATTGACTCGATAGATCTTGGGTTTTTATCTCAATGCTTCAACAATGTAATGGGAGCAAGGAGAGGACTCACTAAATAGTAGGGGATAGGCTACTTATCCCTTTGATCTACCAATTGCCTTACTTGAAGGACTTTTCCTGCTTGGGACAAATTTAAACACACACAAGCATTGCCTCTTAAGGAGGACTTCAGACAGTTTGCCCGGCCAAATAACAAGCCGGGTCTCCAGACTACATGAAGAAAGAGGGATTACCTCAAAGCAAATTGCTAAATAGCAAAGCAAAGCAAGTTCAAAGAACTTAAGCAACTAAAGTACCTGAAAAAATCAAACCAATTAGTAAACAGTTCAACAGTTTAAAACAAAAGGAATGGATAAACAACAGTCAACCACAGAGGGACCAATGTGCAAAGCACAAGACTCAACTATATGAGTCACACCTACAAAACAAGGGTTAGCACATGATATATATAATCCAACTCAATCAAATTTGAATGATCTTTGAGGCATTGGTGCTTAACCTGAAACATTAACTCAATTGTAAGCTCAAAAGACCACTAGGACTAGCCTAGAGTCAAAGATGAAAGAAAAGGTCAAAACAGCAAAGAAAAGTCAACCCAATTCATGTTCAAACATTTAAGAAGCTAGCACAATTGGATTCACAATCAAATCATGCATCATTGTCATTTCATAGACCAAAGAAGTCAAACATGGCAAAAGGAAGCACAAATAGGTCAACAGCAAGTCCAAGCTCAAAAGCAATCAAAAACAATTCCAAAAATTATGAAATAATTCATACTCAATCACAATCCATAACATAGCATGCATATGAAATTTCATCTCAATTGGATCATGGGAAGATAGTCAAATAAAATCAGGAAGTCAGCACATTTTCAAGTATGCACCAAGAAGTCAACAAAACATGTGTCATCTTCAAAAAATCATAACAAAATGAAAACAGATGAGAAATGGATGGGATTAACACCAATGCAAAGCTCAAGATGTCTAGTATGCACATGTAAAATTTCATGATCATACAATAAGGCATGAGGATTTCCCAAATGAAATGGCAACAAGTATCACACAAAGTCAACATTTAACCATGCAGAGAAGAAAAATCACAAACAAATGGGAAATCGGACAATTAATTCCAGGAAAATTCACACATCAACTAGACATATAAGAGAACATTCATGCAAAATTTCAAGTTATTTGAAGGCCAGGAAGTATGTGAACAAAAATCATGAATTTGCATAACATTGGTGTGACACAAATTGTCACACCTCACTTCAAAAATTTGTATCTAGCAAACCACAAATGATAAATGCACAAACTTTACATCAAAATGAGCATGAATGAATGTAGAATAACCACAAAAAATTTCAACTCAAATGGATGCAACATGATCATTTCACAAAAGGATTGGCAAAAGGTATCAAATAAGCATACATGTTAAGAAACCTCATACCATTTAAAATCCAGCCAATCAAAAATTCAGCAAAAATCATGATTAAATAATAGACATTCAACAGGTCATAATGCAAAAAATCCCATGATTTTTGGAGTTGAAATGGATGAGAAATTAATTTTGGAAGTTGATGAATAATTGGAACAAACATGAAACACATAGCATGGTATAATGGTCAAACATGTTGACTGAATGGCATATTGGTAAATAGGCGCTTCACTAATCAAAACGCAGAGTTTTGGCAAATGCAATGAAATGTTGTCATTGGCTGATGGCCAATGGAACAGTAGCTCGGGCCAATCACATTTCTGGGTTCAGAAATTCTAGGTTCTAAAACCCTTAGGGTTTAAGCAGCAACAAACATGCATTCATCTTCATGTAATCATCCAAAATAAAATTCGACAGCATCAAGCATACAGCATGGCATTTGGCAGTTATGCAACATCAAACAACAGTAAGCCAAACATATATCATGTGAATTTCTGGAGAATCAATTAGGGTTCATCATAACAGCAGAGCATCATCATTACCATTCAATCATAAAAAATTAAAATGCCCAGAAATCGAAAGTGACCATATCAATAGAGCAAACAAACTTCAAACAACACAAATCCATAAGCCAAATGCGTTGAAACACCTTAAACAGCATGCATCGAACAAAAATCATCATGAACAGAAAATTTCAAACCCAGATATTTCAACCAATACTCACTCATTTTTCATGATTCAAGTTGCATAACAATCAGCATAGCAAGCTCTATCTAACACATGGCATGGATTGGAGAAAAAGGAAGGTCGAAATCTTACTTGGTTGTGAAGAAAATCGAGCAACAGTGGTTATTGGTGTGTTCCAAGCTCAAACAGATCGTCCTTATGTTTTGCAATGATGTATTCTTGAGGTATGTTAGCTCAAACTTGCTTGGAACTTCCAAATCTCGATTTCACCATGACTGGTCCTTCGAAAAACAGAGTTAGAAAATGGCTGTCCAGTTGTGATTTGATGGTTGGAACAAGCTCAATATTGATGATGGATGATGGAACAACCAAAAGTAGCTTGAGGTCTTTTGAAGTTTTTGACAGAATTTGCAAAAAGAGTCAAAATGCAAAAGTGAGAGAGTGAGAAATTCTGCTGCGCAAAGGCTGTGGCTAGGGTTTAGAAGTGACAGAAAGTTCACTTATATTTGCTGTTTAAGGTCCCTTAATCACATGCTAAGCTTGTTTAACTTAATGAGGACCATTTGCAATTTGCTAAGTTTGGAAAATATGGAAGTGGAGGGTGTGAGTTGTACACGAATTGGGCTTCAAAACAGGCTGCAAATGACCATTCTATTTGCTGTTTTAAGTTTGCTGATGGAGTGGTTAACTTGTTTCACTTGAATGAACCAAAAAATGCACTATTTGCTAATTTCCAAAATATGCACATGGGAGAGGTATAATAGCAGCATGAGCACAAATTTAGGCTTGGAACATGTTGCAAACATCATTTAGAACAAGTCCCAAATGGCCAATTGTGTCAAAAATGTTTAAATCAAAAAGGCAAACTTGAGTCAAACTTGAATTTTAAATGGAACAAGTCCAAAAATGCCATTTTGATTGGCAAGGTTTTGGTTCATGAAATTTATATTTTTGGAAAGAGGAGAAGAAATGTGGTTTGTAGGAAAAAACCCCACCAAATTTGGCCTTATGGTTCATGAGATATGGCCCTTTGAAGTTCACAAATATTTGAAATTGAATTGATCATATCTTGCAAACCATCCATGGGATTTGAGAGTTCTTGGACTTTTTGAAAATGGGAGAACAAGATCTTCAACTTTCATGTTGTGCAAAAATTCATTTGAAGCTTGTATCATGATGTAAGTTGAAGATCAAGAAGTTTCCATTTTTGGCAGTTGAAATTACAGGTCCACTTTCTATTTTGGGAAATTTTCTGTTTGACTTGATTTTCTTCCATGATGAGGTTGGACATGATAGATGAGGCTTATATGGACATGATAGATGAGGCTTATATGGACATGAATGAGCTCCTTCAAATCAATTCTATTCATCAAATCACTGATTAAATCCACAGTTGACCAAGTTTGACTTTTCTAGGGTTTTGGATGACTGAAGCACTTTTGATGAATTCCAAACCCTAATTCCTTGAGACCTTAACCTCAAATGATGTCCCAAGATGTATGAACTCTTGATTATTGATCATGGTGCCCAAATTCCACAAGAATGGCCACCATCCATTGCTTTGACTGACTGTCGACTGTCTTTGACCTAATTGCTGATGATTGCTTCAACTGCAAGCAACAAGGTTAAACTGACAATATTTTTGTACTTTTTGGTTAGTAAAAATATGAAAAGCAAAGATATACAAATGCAAGACATGCTTGGTGATCAAGAAACAACCACAAGGCAATCTACCCACTAGGAGGGAAGCTAAGGCATGCAATGATCCTTGAGGCCATGATATGATATGATATGGGCCATGAGGGATCTTAGGGCCCAAAATTGGGGTCTTACAATTGGTGTGGAGTATTCCTTAGCCAGTTGACTTGCGAGTCCATTCACTTGGTGGAGGTCATGTTGAACTAATAATGTCACACAAGTTATTTGTGGTTAGGCATTATTCTTTCAATCATGTTCCGCAGAAGCCAATGACCTTAGTTTACCAAACCCATCTTGGCCTATTTTTAGGAACGTAGTGCGGAGGTCGTTCAGATGTCAGTTCTGATACGATTGTCACGCGATACTACACTCATAAGAGTTTCTCTTGAGAATATTCTTGGAATACGAGTATTCGTTCCTCCGATAATATTCGAAAGATGGAACGATGATTATGGGAACCTCTGATAGAACATGTCTGGCAGGTTTAAACCCTAGTACACTCCCTTTGGGTGGTTCTTAACCGAGACTCCATGCTCGTGACTCTCAACAAACCCGTGATTCGTGGTTGAGTCGTTCAAACATTGTTAATATCAATGGATCCCGGATCAGGTGTAAAACCTAAAATCCACCAAAGCAGCTGGTTGATATTAAGAATGTCTGAACCGGTTCATGTACCGTTAATATCAATGGAACTTGGGTGTCGATAAGGTGAAAACCTAAATCCACCAAAATGGATGATTGATATTAGGGATACATAGAGCTTTCCCACGACCTTTGTTTGGTGTGCTTTGTTTGATCCTTGAGTGTGTTTGTTGCATTCATGCATTCACGCATTCATCCGCATTCATGTCATCAAAAGAGAAAATTTTCAAGGAACTTAAAGGGTTATTTGCAAAATTTTCAGACATGGAAAGACCAAAAAGGCATACAAAGAAGTACAGCTTCAAGCAGCCCGATGTAAAAGAGTTAAGGAATCTGACATCGTATGTATTAGATCCCTTGGGTTTCAAGGCTCGCTATGGGAAGCTTCTACCTCTGCTCACCACTCAGGTTGACGAAGGATTGATGAGTACCTTGGCTCAGTTCTACGATCCGTTGCATCACTGCTTCTTATTTCCGGACTTCCAGTTATTGCCAACTTTGGAAGAATACTCTCACCTTATTGGGATTCCGATTCTGGATCAAGTGCCGTTCAGTGGCTTAGAGAGTATTCCATCTGCTCGAGAGATTGCTAGCTTGTTGCATATAGATGAAGATCTGATTAGAGCTAATCTGACTACCAAAGGCGGAATTCAGGGTTTTCCTTCTGAGTTCCTCATTGCCCAAGCTACCTTTTATGGGAAGGCCATGAGTGAGGATGCCTTTGAGGCTCTATTTGTGTTACTCATCTATGGATTGGTGCTATTTCCCAACTTCGACAAGTTCGTGGACATGAACGCCATTAGGATCTTCTCAGTTCTTAATCCAGTTCCGACTTTGTTGGGCGATGCATATGTCTCTTTGCATTTGAGGAATATGAAGAATGGAGGAGTCATTGTCTGCTGTTTACCCCTGCTGTACAAGTGGTTTATTTCGCACTTGCCGCAGACAGTTGCTTTCAAGGAGAACAAGGGATGTCTACGGTGGTCTCAGAGACTCATGTCTCTCACCAATGATGATATCACCTGGTATGATCGCGTGTATGATACCGTCCAGATCATCGACTATTGTGGGGAATTCCTTAATGTGCCTCTTCTTGGTACATGTGGTGGGATTACCTACAACCCTATTCTTGCACGTCGTCAGCTTGGGTTCCCCCTGAAGGATAAACCTAATAGCATTCTGTTAGAAGGTGTGTTCTTCCAGGAGGGTAAAGATCCCCAAGGCCTGAAAGCCAGATTTGTCCGTGCATGGCGCAGTATTCACAAGAAGAGTAGGAATGAGTTGGGTCCAAAGAACTGCATTGCTTTGGAGCCATACACCTCTTGGGTCAGACAAAGAGCTGCTACCTACTTGATGCCGTATGATCATCCAAGACCTACACTGTTGGATGTGGCTGGGCCTTCAACCCTCCCTACCCAACGTGTAGAGGAGTTGAGAGAAGAAGACCTTTCGCGTGCTTGGATCCGCGAAAGAGAGGAATTGCTGCAGCAGCTCAAGGAGAAGGATGCTATGATTGAATTTCTCGAGCACCGAGTGATCGACGATCCGAACGACACTTGGACTTCTCTGCTTCCTCAGTCATCCAAATTCTGGAAGAGGAAGTATGATCGACTTGCTAAAGAGAAAGCTGATATGGAGGCTGCCTATGAGAGAGAGATCAAGAAGTTGTGCACTTCTCGTCTTCCAGCATCCCGAGCTAATAGGGATCCATAGGATGTCATTTACCTTTTCTCTTTGTAATGAATCAAAATGCTGTATGTCTTTGTTTCAATATATTGAATGAAATATTTTCCATGAGCAATTAAAATGTTTAAATATTCAAAATATTGCAAATAATACCCTAAGGGTTCCTTGAAAACAAAGCATTTGCACAAGCATTTCATGCATCATTCTTGCATAAACAGGTACCCCTTTGTTTCTGGTCTTCTGGTTCTAACCTTTGCTCTTCATTTATTTTGAAGACAAGCTGACTCACCGGTATTATACAAAAGTCAACTCTGCCAGGATCATGGAACAGTTGGAGCAAGAGAACCGAGATCTAAGAGATGAGGTCGCCAGACTTGGCGCTTTAATGGAGCAACTCCTTGCTGCTCAGAATCAGCCTGCTCAACAGCCTGCAACTCCCGTTCAACGGACGGTTATTTCCGAAGTAGCTACTTCAACGGTGCCTGTCAGCGCCCATCAGCCTAATGCCATGCCTCCCGGTTTTCCTTGGGGGATGCCTCCCGGCTTTATGCCTGATCTGCCAGCTCCTACATTTGCTCAAATGCCGGCATCTAGCCCGGTCCCTGTTCCCGCTCCTCCTGTCGTGCATACCATGCCTAGGGTAGACGACACCATCTATCACTCTGAGGCTTCTGAGGGCTCAGATGTTCACGAAAAGATGGACGCAATGAACGATCAATTCCTTGAGCTGAGAAAGGAATTGAGGACTCTCCGTGGCAAAGATCTCTTCGGCAAGTCTGCAGCCGAACTCTGCCTAGTTCCCGGTGTGAAAATACCAATCAAATTCAAGGTCCCAGACTTTGAAAAATATAAGGGGAACACCTGTCCACTAGCTCACCTGGTCATGTATGCCAGGAAGATGTCAACACAAACTGATAATGATCAACTCTTGATCCATTATTTTCAAGACAGTTTGTCCGGTGCCGCGCTCAGATGGTACATGAGCCTAGACAGTATCAACATCCGATCTTTCAATGACCTTGGCGAAGCTTTCGTCAAGCAGTACAAATACAACGTCGATATGGCGCCTGACAGAGATCAGCTCAGGTCCATGTCACAGAAAGATAAGGAGTCGTTCAAGGAGTACGCCCAGAGATGGCGTGAGCTGGCAGCTCAAATCACCCCACCGTTGGAAGAGAAAGAGATGACCAAGATTTTTCTGAAAACTCTTGGTTCATTTTACTATGAACGAATGGTGGCCAGCGCTCCCTCTGATTTCACCGAGATGGTGAACATGGGGATGCGTCTCGAAGAAGGTGTCCGTGAAGGACGGTTGGCTAAAGATGATGGTTCTTCCTCTAAGCGATATGGAGCGTTTAAGAGGAAAGAAGGCGAAGCGCATGCCGTGCAATCTCAGCCAAAGCATAGAAGACCCTCTGTTCAGAGGAAGCCTGCACGACGTGCCGGACATCAGCACCAGGTGGCTAATGTAGCACCTGTATTCAAAGATAATGCTCAGCAGTATCAAAATCAACAGTATCAGCATCAGCAGCAATATCCACAACCGCAGTATCAGCAACAGCAGCGTCCACAGCAACAGGCTTACCAGCCTCGTGGAAGTACAACCAATCAAGCTAACATGAATTATGACAGGAAAAGGGTCAGCTTCGATCCAATTCCTATGACATATGCAGAGCTTTATCCCTCCTTGTTGGAGAGGAAATTGGTTTCTCCCAAGGATCCTCCTGCTATTCCTGCAAACCCACAATGGTGGTACAAACCAGACCAGCATTGTGTCTACCATTCCGGTGCTCCGGGCCACAATGTAGAAAACTGTTTCCCGCTGAAGAATAAGGTTCAAGACCTTATGAGAAGCGGAATTCTGAGTTTTGAGGACTCAAACCCGAACGTCACCAGGAACCCATTGCCTTCGCATGGGAAGTCTGTGAACATGATTCAGGAGTGCCTTGGGAAGTACAAGGTTAAGTATGTCAGCCACATCAGGCAGTCGTTGGTGGATTTACATAAGATGCTGTGTCAGTACAGCTATTTGGAGCATAACCACGACAAGTGCCGCGTCTGTTCGGTTAACCGCTTGGGTTGTGACCAGGTCCGCAAGGAACTTCAGAAGATGTTGAATGAGGGCACCATTGAGATTCTCCAGAATCGCAATGTTGATATAGTTGAACCTGAAGTGAATGTCATCTCACCGGTGTTCAAGCTACCAGAGCCAGTTGTTATTCGTTATAATAGTAACAAGCCTAAGGCTTCACCTGCTTTGATTATCAAACCAGCTGGCCCCGTGCCTTATTCATCTGATCGAGCTGTGCCATTCCGGTACAATCCTGTTGCTGTTCAGGATGGGATCGAAATGCCTTTGCCTTCCACTTCTTTGACCACAGTTGCTGATGTCAGTGGGTTGACCCGAAGCGGTCGTGTATTTTCTGCGCCTCCAAAGGCTACTGTTTCTGATACTGTTGAGCGTCCTGTGGGAACCGCTGTGAATGTTCAGAATCCGGCACTTGATGTTGCCAAACCCTCCTCATCTGTACAAAAGGCTCCTGTTTCTTCAGTTGGCCCGAGCGGCATTGTTGATGAAGAATCTGATGAGATGCTGAGGCTCATCAGAAAGAGTGAGTACAATATTGTAGACCAGCTTCTACACACGCCCTCCAAGATTTCTATCCTTTCTTTACTGCTGAATTCAGAACCTCATAGGGAGTCTCTGCAGAAAGTCTTGGACTTGGCGTACGTTGATCACGACGTCACCCTGGAACAATTTGATAGCATTGTTGCAAACATTACCGCTTGCAACACTTTGAGCTTTTGTGACGCTGATCTCCCTGAGGAGGGAAGAGACCACAACATGGCCTTACATATCTCTATGAATTGCAAATCTGATGCAATGTCCAATGTGTTGGTGGACACTGGATCATCTTTAAATGTATTGCCAAAATCCACACTCTCTCGATTGTCATATCAAGGTCCTCCTATGAGGCAGAGTGGGGTTGTTGTGAAAGCTTTTGATGGGTCACGCAAGACCGTGATTGGGGAAGTTGATCTTCCAATCAAGATAGGACCAAGTGATTTCCAAGTTACTTTCCAAGTAATGGATATCCACCCATCTTACAGCTGTCTCTTAGGCAGACCATGGATTCACGAGGCTGGCGCCGTGACATCCACCCTACACCAGAAGCTAAAGTTTGTCAAGAATAAGAAATTGGTTGTAGTAGGGGGAGAAAAGGCTCTCCTGGTTAGCCATCTGTCTTCTTTCTCGTACATTGATGCTGAGGATGAAGTTGGAACTCAGTTCCAAGCTTTATCTATTGATGAACCAATCGAGAAGAAGTCTCCTTCATTCACTTCCTACCGTGATGCAAAGCTGGCCATTGAATGTGGTGCAGTTGCTGGATTAGGGAAAGTGCTTGAACTTGAAGATAATCGATCCTGGGTTGGCATTGGCTATGGTTCTGGGGCATGCAATGAGCAAGGTCTGTTCACGAGTGGAGGATTCATCCATGCTGATCAACCTGCAGAAGAGGAAGCTGCTGCTATCATTGAAGAAGAAGATGCAGAAGACCTGAGCAATTTTGTTATTCCTGGTGGTGTCTGCCACAATTGGGTCGCTGTGGATGTTCCTACAGTTATCCATAGATCAGAGTAATTGTTCACTTTTGTTTAAAACCCTTCTCCCATGCCAAAAGGAGAAGTGATGACATTGTTGGCAAAGCATATATACAATGATATTTTCATTCAATTTTTGCATTGTTAAACATTTGTTTTTCCTTTGTTTTCACTTTTTGCTTTCCTTTATGAAATCAGTGATCACAAAAAACCATAAAAACAAGAATAAAAGCAAACATTTTTTCATCTGCATAATGATTTGCTTGTTTAAATTCTGAAGTTTTTCTTAACCAAAATCATTATGCAGGTTGACCCTAAAACCCATTGAACATAATGATCCAACGCCATCTCCCAATTTTGAATTCCCTGTATTTGAGGCAGAGGAAGATGACATTGAAGAGATTCCTAACGAGATTACCCGTCTCCTTGAGCACGAAGAGAAGATCATTCAGCCGCATCTCGAAGACTTGGAAACAGTCAACTTGGGGTCTGAGGATTGTGTTCGCCTGGTGAAGATTGGGGCACTTCTTGAAGGGTCCGTTAAGGAAGATTTGATCAGTTTGCTACGAGAATATTCAGATATCTTTGCTTGGTCCTATGAAGACATGCCGGGTTTAGATACAGATATTGTGCAACATTTCCTGCCTTTGAAGCCTGAGTGCGTGCCTGTGAAGCAGAAGCTCAGAAGAACTCATCCAGATATGGCAGTGAAGATCAAAGAGGAAGTTCAGAAGCAAATTGATGCGGGGTTTCTGGTGACTTCAACATATCCTCAATGGGTGGCCAATATTGTGCCTGTTCCTAAGAAGGACGGAAAAGTCCGTATGTGCGTTGATTACAGAGATTTGAATAAAGCTAGTCCAAAAGATGATTTTCCTCTACCACACATTGACATGTTGGTAGACAATACAGCCAAATTCAAAGTCTTTTCCTTTATGGACGGATTTTCCGGATATAATCAAATCAAGATGGCACCAGAGGATATGGAGAAGACAACATTCATCACACCTTGGGGAACATTCTGTTATCGAGTGATGCCCTTCGGTTTGAAGAACGCCGGAGCCACGTATCAACGAGCTATGACTACCTTGTTTCATGACATGATGCACAAGGAGATAGAAGTCTATGTTGATGATATGATTGCTAAATCCCGAACGGAAGTTGAGCATATTGAGCATTTGTTGAAGCTTTTTCAGCGTTTGAGGAAGTTCAAACTTCGCCTGAATCCGAACAAATGTACTTTTGGAGTCCGTTCTGGCAAGTTGTTGGGTTTTGTGGTAAGTGAAAGAGGTATTGAGGTTGATCCTGCAAAGGTCAAAGCAATACAAGAGATGCCCGCACCCAAAACTGAGAAGCAAGTCCGAGGTTTTCTTGGCCGCTTGAACTACATTTCCAGATTTATATCCCACATGACCGTCATGTGTGCGCCGATGTTCAAGCTCCTCCGGAAAGATCAGCCTCATGATTGGACCGAGGATTGCCAGAAAGCTTTCGACAGTATCAAGGATTATCTGTCTGGACCTCCGATTTTGTCTCCGCCTGTGGAAGGAAGACCTCTGATTATGTACTTAACAGTTCTTGAAGACTCGATGGGTTGTGTACTCGGTCAACAAGATGAATCAGGGAAGAAGGAATTTGCTATCTACTACCTCAGTAAGAAGATTACTGATTGT
Source organism: Lathyrus oleraceus (assembly GCF_024323335.1). Lineage (NCBI taxonomy): Eukaryota > Viridiplantae > Streptophyta > Magnoliopsida > Fabales > Fabaceae > Lathyrus > Lathyrus oleraceus. The sequence continues at coordinate 543,936,068 of NC_066583.1, read as the reverse complement.
GAGTCTCGGTACTCTACGCTTGAGAAGACGTGCTGTGCTTTAGCTTGGGCTGCTAAGCGTTTGCGCCAGTACATGATAAATCATACGACTTGGTTGATATCCAGAATGGATCCAATTAAGTATATCTTCGAGAAGCCTGCTTTAACTGGGAGGATTGCCCGTTGGCAGATGTTGTTGTCTGAGTATGATATCGAGTATCGAGCTCAAAAAGCTATCAAAGGTAGTATCTTGGCTGACCATCTAGCGCACCAGCCAATTGAAGATCATCAGTCTGTTCAGTATGACTTCCCGGACGAGGAAATTCTGTATTTAAAGATGAAAGACTGCGATGAGCCTACACTTGACGAAGGTCCAGAACCTGGTTCCAGATGGACGATGGTGTTTGATGGCGCTGTTAATCAATATGGAAATGGAATTGGGGCAGTAATTGTTAATCCCCAGGGATCGCACATTCCGTTTACAGCAAGGCTAACCTTCAAATGCACGAATAACATGGCGGAGTACGAAGCCTGTATAATGGGACTTGAAGAATGCATCGATTTGAGAATCAAATATCTTGATGTCTATGGTGATTCAGCTTTGGTTGTCAACCAGATCAAGGGTGAATGGGAGACGAATCAACCTGGTCTCATCCCATACAGAGATTATGCAAGGAGAATTTCAACTTTCTTCACAGAAGTTGAATTTTATCATATTCCTCGAGAAGATAATCGGATGGCAGATGCCCTTGCTACGCTTGCTTCTATGATAGTAGTCAGATGGTGGAATGATGTCCCCAATATCACTGTGATGCGCTTGGACAGACCCGCTCACATATTTGCAATCGAAGAAGTGAAAGATGACAAGCCTTGGTACTTTGATATCAAGAATTTCCTCCAGAACCAGGTCTACCCGCCTGGGGCATCTGTGAAAGATAGGAAAACTTTGAGAAGGTTGTCAGGCAGTTTCTACCTCAGTGGTGAAGTGCTATACAAGAGAAATTTTGATATGGTTTTGCTCAGATGCGTGGATAAACACGAAGCAAACCTATTGATGACTGAGGTCCATGAGGGTTCATTTGGTACTCATTCCAATGGACATGCCATGGCTAAGAAAATGTTGAGAGCAGGCTACTATTGGCTGACAATGGAGTCTGACTGTTGCAAATATGTGAAGAAATGTCACAAGTGTCAAATTTATGCGGATAAGATTCATATTCCTCCGACACTCCTGAATGTGATTTCATCACCATGGCCTTTCTCTATGTGGGGAATCGACATGATCGGCATGATTGAGCCGAAAGCGTCCAACGAACATCGATTTATTCTCGTAGCAATTGATTACTTCACCAAATGGGTTGAAGCCGCTTCGTACGCGAGTGTAACCAGACAGGTGGTTGTGAAGTTTATCAAGAACCAGCTGATTTGCCGTTATGGTGTGCCAGAGAGGATCATTACTGATAATGGATCCAATCTGAACAATAAGATGATGGATGAGTTGTGCGCTGAATTCAAGATTGCACACCATAATTCTTCTCCCTACAGACCTAAGATGAATGGGGCTGTTGAAGCTGCTAACAAAAATATCAAGAGAATTATCCAGAAGATGACTGTCACGTACAAAGATTGGCATGAGATGCTGCCATTTGCTTTGCATGGATACCGCACGTCTGTACGCACTTCAACAGGGGCAACCCCTTTCTCTCTTGTTTATGGCATGGAAGCCGTTCTCCCAGTAGAGGTGGAGATCCCATCAATGCGAGTCTTGATGGAAGCCAAGTTGACTGATGCTGAATGGATTCAGAGTCGTTATGACCAGTTGAATTTAATTGAAGAGAAGCGTTTAACTGCCATGTGCCATGGTCAGTTATATCAACAGAGAATGAAGAAAGCATTCGACAAGAAGGTCAAGCCTCGTGTGTTCCGAGAAGGTGACCTTGTGCTCAAGAAAGTCTTGTCTTTCGCGCCCGATTCCAGGGGCAAGTGGACTCCAAACTACGAGGGTCCATATGTTGTTAAGAGAGCCTTTTTAGGCGGTGCTTTGATGCTTACAACAATGGATGGGGAGGATTTCACTCGTCCTGTGAATTCAGATGCAGTTAAGAGATACTTTGCCTAAAAAAAAAAAGTATATGCAAATGAAAAGAATGAAGAAAACAGAATAGCTCGCTAAGTTGAAAACCCGAAAGGGCGGCTTAGGCAAAAATGAGCGTCTCGGTGGAGAACCCGCAAGGGTAATCCAGGCAAAAATTAGAGACTTGAAAAAAGAATGTTTGCATCCCGCTAGATTGAGTACCTCACTCTGGGGCAATCTAGGCAAAACTTAGGGATTTGGCAAGTAACTGCATCCTGACAAGACTTTCTGGTTCATCAGTCGTCATTTCGTCAGAAGATTCTCGATTCGTCGTCAACCGAAGCTTCGGATACATCGAGATTCAAATTGGTAGAGAAAGGATCATTATGTTCAATGTAGCCCTCTTCCAATATATATCACTGATTTCAAATTTGTACAGATCTATGGAGTCTTGCCATTTGCAGGCTACCATTCTATCAAATCAATTTGAGCTTTTTATCCAATTATTTGCACTCTTATTTGTTTCAATTCAACAAATGTTTTGCATGTTTTAAATTGATAAAATGTCATTGTTTTAAACAAATCAAATTTTTCAAAAAAATTTTGTTTTAAACAAAGTGAACATTCACAAGATTGAAAAGATACTCAAGAATATCTCAGCGCTCTCCCGAGGGTGACATGATTTCCAACAGGTAAGACATTTGTTCGTATTCCTGGTTTGGTGGTATCTTCTTTTCTTCAGACCTTTGTTGGGGTTGTTCCTCAAACAGAGTTGATTGTGGGGGCTGTTCCCCAGTACAGTCGCAAGCAGAGTGTTGTTGAAGACTTCGTTTTCTCCAGCAGCAGTTTTTCCCAGCATGGGTGTTTTCTTATAGAAGTTTCGGCGGTTGATGGTTTGTCACCCTGGTGCCCCGTCACTTTCTCCAGTGGGTCGTATCCCCAGACTTTATTTGTCTCCTCAGCACAGTCACGAGTATAACTGATTGATTGATATTCCCCTCTGAGTCGCAAGTAGAGCTGTTATTAACATCCCCACCAGGGTCGCGAGTAGAGATGTTATTGATATCCCCATCGAATTCGCGAGCAGAGTTGTTGTCACTCTTCCCAGTGCAGTTGCCAGCGGAGTTGTCTGTTTTCTTCAGCACGATCGCTTTCTTTTTGAAGACCCGGTAAGTCAGTGGTTTGATGCCCGGTACTTTACCCTTTCCCCGGCAAAGTCGTCTGTGGAATTGTTGCTATCTCTCCATCAGAGTTTTTCTCTTCAGCAGAGCAGGATTTATTTTCCTACTCAGTGGTTGTTTGGGTTGACATCCCAGTATTGCAACCATCTTTTCCTCAGCTTAGTCTGCAGAATGTTTGTTGTGGCAGTTTCGCCTGTGGAATACTCTTTCAATCCCCAGTATGGTTGGATGATGGCTTTGGCCTCCAGTGAACGGATTGATTTCCTGACTGTTTGTGATCCCCAGTAGAGTGGCTTATATTGCAGAATCTACTTGTTTGATCTGTCCTCCCTCAGTGGTTTGTTCCCAAGAGAGTAGCCGACAGTTTTCCCCAGTAGAGTTGCTTATGCAGTAAGATTCTATCTGGATGATATCATTCTCCCTCAGTGGGTTGTCCCCCAGCGGAGTTGTGTGGATTTGCTTCTACAGCAGTTCGTGCTTATGCACCCTTTGTTTCTCAGTTAACACTGGGATCCCCTGCAGATATACTTTGGGGTTTTCTCTTGTTCCACTACAGATTCGTCTTGGTGGCTGTTTCTGCCCGTTGTGACTTTCTGTACCCTGATTGGGTTGTTTCCTGATATCTCTGATCCTCTGCTTCTTCAGCAGTACCCGCAGATCTTTGCTTTACAGCATATAGATCTCCGCAGATTGGCTCTCCAGCTGGTTTTTCCCCTGGAAGTATAATACCGGACGTTTGGTTCCTGAACCTGTTTGTGTTAGAATTGTCTGTTTTGTCAGCATTCATCAAACATAAATCACGCATATTCATGCATATTCATAAACATTCAGATATTCATGTTGCATTTCTTGCCATATATCCTGTGTTTGTCGTGTCTCCTGCTATGGTGATATAGATCTCTTTACAGATCTCCCCAAGCAGATGTCGGGTGTTATAAAATCTCTCCATATAGAGTCAGCCCCATAAGCAGAAAATGTTGTCTTTCCTTCTGCAGTTCCCCACCGAGATATATCCTCGTGGATGACGGTTTCTTCCGTTTCCTCCCAACACATACATTGGGATGGATTTTCCTATTTGAGTTATATCCTCATTAGGACATGTCTTGATTCAGTCTGTCTTTTCGGATTATTCCCGAATTGGCTATTTGTCAGAAGTCTTGTACTTCCCAGTGGGTCGTTCCCCCAGCGGAATGTTTTGGGCCTCTACCCTCATAACCGGTAGTTATAAGTCCTATCTTTTCCTGGCTTCCTTGACAGAATTTGTGGTTATACACCTTTTATTCTCCAGCCAGAGTTGTTGGTCTTCTACCTACTACCCGGTAGTTGTAAATCCTATTTTCCTGCTCTTCAGCAGTTTGTGGTTTGTTATAAACCCTATTTTGGTTTCCCGTGCGGATTTGTGATTTGTTCTATCCCCACGCGGAGTTGTTGGTCTTCTACCCTGTATTCGGTAGATGTAAACCCTAATTTTGTGGTTATCTTCATCTAGTCTTTGATGTTGATTTTCCTTTGCTTGTATAAGTTGCTCAGATCAGCACTTATATCCCCAGCAAATCTTTTGTGGATAATTGCCGTATGCTAGCAATTTTATCCCCAGTGGGTCCTTTCACCGTTTGCTAGTGATTTGTTCCCCGGATCATTGGTTGTATACCAATGCATCCCCAGCTAATCCCTGTCGATAATTGCCGGATGCTTGCAAATTATCCTCAGCAGATCGCCTTTCATTTACCCTTTTGTTGGTAATGTCTGTTGCCCCCTTTGATTGGTTATCATTATATACCTAGTTTGGTATCCCGATGCCTTTCTTTTCGGTTGATTTATCCTTTATTAACCCAGTAACCGGTTGCGGATAATCTTCCATGCGAGTATATTATTCACGGTCTGCCGGTAATGAATAATATATCTCATGCACTCTTCAGTCGAAGCCTTTTGCGTTTCCCCGGTCGAGTAAGATTCGTTATTTCCCTTTGTGGAGTCGAATATTCTTGTTGTTGGATAATTGCCGGATGCTTGCAATTTATCCCTTTGAGTTGTCTTTCGTTTACCCGGATGCTTGGTATCGATTTTCTCTCTGTTGTGGTTAGTCACCTATTATATACCCAGTAACCGGTATCTCTGGTGTCTTTTCCTTTCGAGTATATTATTCACGGTCTGCCGGTAATGAATAATATATCTCATGCGCTCTTTAGTTGGAATCCTTTGTTGATTTTCCCCAACTGAGCAAGATTCGTATTCTTTGTAGAATCGAATATCCATCCTTTAACCAATTTGTGTTTCGGATGATGAGTGTTTTGGAAGTGGAACCCAATTCACGTTTCGGTAGATCACCTATTATATGCCCAGTAACCGGTATCTCTGGTGTTTCTTACCATGCGAGTTTATTATCTACGTTCTGACGGTAATAGATAATATATCTCATGCGAGTATCGTATCCACGGTCTGCCGGTAATGGATATTATATCTCATGCACTCTTTGGGTTTGTGTCCCCATTTGAGTAAGATTCGTTTTCCCGTTGTGGATTCGAATGTCCATCCTGTAAGTTGATTTGCTTTTTCAAGCCCTCCTTTCGGATGATGAGTGTTTTGGAAGTGAAAACCAATTCACGTCTTCGGATTTTATCCTATAAACAACCCAGTAACCGGTTCAGGATAATTTTCCTTTCGAGTATATTATTCACGGTCTGCCGGTAATGAATAATATGTCTCATTCACTCTAGGGTCAATCCTTTGTTGCTTTCCCCTCAGAGTAAGATTCGTTTTCCTTGTGGAATCGAATATCCATCCTATAAACAAGTTTGCTTTTCTAGCTCTCTTCAGGATGATGAGTGTTTTGGAAGTGAAATCCAATTCACGCTTTGGTCGGTCACCTATTATATACCCAGTAACCGGTATCCTTGGTGTTCCCTCCTTTCTGCTCCCTATTATGACCTCGGTCCCCCTGTGGAGTCAGACTTTCCTGAGTTTGTTACCCTTATGCCTGGTAACATCTCATTTTCTTTGGTGCTTCCTCAGTGAAGTTTTCTTTCTGCTTCTCCCCAGAAGTCAGCTTGTGTCTTTCCACTGGATTTATTTTCCTTTGGAATTCTTTTCCCCAGTGTGAGTCCTTCACTCCCCAGTGAATTCTCCAGTCTGTTTTCTGTTATTTCCTAATCAGAGTCGTGTCTTGTTCACGCTGTGTCAGTTTTGTTTATCCCCAATTAGAGTCTTGTTAGAGTCTCTGTTCCTGGTGAGTGTATTACTCCGATGGATCATCTTTTCTTCTGCGTGAATCATATTCCCCACAGAATTTGTGTCTTTTGCATGCATACATTTGCATCATGAGGTCTCTTAGGGACCAAAATTTGTCTCATTACTGTTATTTAAGCCCATTCTACCGCGTCGAGATGAAGATTTCTAAACTTCACTTCTCCGGCTAGAATGACCTTAAATAGGGGCATCTGTAAGACCCCAATTTTGGCCCTAAGATCCCTCATGGCCCATAACATATCATATCATGGCCTCAAGGATCCTTGCATGCCCTAGTTTCCCTCCTAGTGGGTAGGTTGCCTTGTGGTTGTTTCTTGATCACCAAGCATGTCTTTGCATTTGTATATCTTTGCTTTTCATATGTTTATTAACCAAAAAGTACAAAAATATTGTCAGTCTAACCTTGTTGCTTGCAGTTGAAGCAATTATCAGCAATTAGGTCAAAGACAGTCAACAGTCAGTCAAAGCAGTGGATGGTGGCCATTCTTGCAGAATTTGGGCACCATGATCAATAATCAAGAGTTCATACATCTTGGGACATCATTTGAAATCAAGTTCTCAAGGAATTAGGGTTTGGAATTCATCAGAAGTGGTTCAATCATGCAAAACCCTAGAAAAGTCAACAGAAAGTCAAACTTGGTCAACTGTGGATTTAATCAAGGATTTGATGGATGGAATTGATTTGAAGGAGCTCATTCATGCTTATACAAGCCTCATATATCATGCCAAACCTCATCATGGGAGAAAATCAAGTCAAACAGAAAATTTCCCAAAATAGAAAGTGGACCTGTAATTTCAACTGCCAAAAATGGAAACTTCTTGATCCTCAACTTGCATCATGATACAAGCTTCAAATGAATTTTTGCCCAACATGAAAGTTGAAGATCTTGTTCTCCCATTTTCAAAAAGTCCAAGAACTCTCAAATCCCATGTATGGTTGTCAAGATATGATCAATTCAATTTCAAAAATTTGTGAACTTCAAAGAGCCATATCTCATGAACCATAAGGCCAAATTTGGTGGGGTTTTTTCCTACAAACCACATTTCATCCCCTCTTTCCAAAAATATAAATTTCATGAAGCAAAACCTTGCCAATCAAAATGGCATTTTTTGACTTGTTTCATTTAAATTCAAGTTTGACTCAAGTTTGACTTTTTGATTTAAACATTTTTGACACAATTGGCCATTTGGGACTTGTTCTAAATGATGTTTGCAACATGTTCCAAACCTAAATTTGTGCTCATGCTGCTATTATACCTCTCCCATGTGCATATTTTGGAAATTAGCAAATAGTGCATTTTTGGTTCATTCAAGTGAAACAAGTTAACCACTCCATCAGCAAACTTAAAACAGCAAATATGATGGTCATTTGCAGCCTGTTTACAAGCCCAATTCGTGTACAACACCACACCTCCACTTCCATATTTTCCAAACTTAGCAAATTGCAAATGGTCCTCATTAAGTTAAACAAGCTTAGCATGTGATTAAGGGACCTTAAACAGCAAATATAAGTGAACTTTCTGTCACTTCTAAACCCTAGCGACAGCCTTTGCGCAGCAGAATTTCTCACTCTCTCACTTTTGCATTTTGACTCTTTTTGCAAATTCTGTCAAAAACTTCAAAAGACCTCAAGCTACTTTTGGTTGTTCCATCATCCATCATCAATATTGAGCTTGTTCCAACCATCAAATCACAACTGGACATCCATTTTCTAACTCTGTTTTTCGAAGGACCAGTCATGGTGAAATCGAGATTTGGAAGTTTCAAGCAAGTTTGAGTCAAAGTGCTTCAAGGTTTCTTCATTCCAAAGCATAGTGGACCTCTGTTTGAGCTGGAAGCATACAAACAACCACTGTTCCTTGATTTTCTTCACAGCCAAGTAAGATTTCGACTATCCTTTCTCATCGAACCATGCCATGTTTAACGTAGAGCCTAGCATGCTGATTGCAATGAAGTTTGTCTCATGTAATTTGGTTGACTAGTTTGCAAGAAATATGAAAAAATAAGATGGATAATCATTTGCATTTTTGCTCGAATCTCTTACCACAGTTTGTTTCCATGAAAACTAAGTTTGGATTTGTATTGTATATGCTCTAATGGTCCTGTTGGTATGCCATTTATTCATTTCTGAAACTTTTCATTCATGAGCAAAGTTTGATGTTCATATTTCTTCTGCTCGATTCATGCATATGACTGTGTTTTGTGGAAAATCAATGTTGGATTGTTGTTCACCTTGCCTTGCTGATCATGTCTATGTATTTATTTGGGATTTCTGGAAAATTTCATCGAGCACGATTTTGTAGATGATGAATGTTGTTACTGTATGTTTAAAAACCCTAAGTTGCCCAGAAAAGTGAATGGTGATTGGCTGCTGTTGCTCATTGTACTGTTCCATTGGCCATCAGCCAATTAAAACATTTCGTGGCCATAGCCTGTACGCAGTCGTTTTGTTAAGTGAGGCGCACAATTACAAGTGTGCCACTCGGTCAACCATGTTTGACCTTCCCTTCATGTTATTTGTTCATGTTTGGTTCCAATTGTACCTCAACTTCCAAAAATCATTTCTAATTCATTTCAACTCCAAAAATCATGGGATTTTTTGTATCTTGATCATGAAAATGTCTAGTCTTTTACCATTATTTTTCCAGATTTTTCTGATCAATGAATTTTAATTGTCCTTAGGGTTTATGTAAAGTGACCAAAAATGATACATATTGCCAAAACCCTTGTGAAATGATGAGTTTGTATCCATTGGTTCTGAAAATTTTTGTGGTTAAACTAGACTCATTCACCTTTGTTTTGATGTAGAGTTTGTGCATTTACCATATGTGGTGTGTGAGATATGATTTGCTGAAGTAGGGTGTGACAATTTGTGTCACACCAATGTTATGCCATTTCATGATTTTTGTTCACATGCCTCCTGACCTTCAAATAATGTGAAACTTTGCATGAGCCATCTCTTATATGTCTAGTTGATGTGTGATTTTTCCTGGAATTAATTGTGTAATTTCCAATTTGTTTGAGAATTTTCTTCCATGCCTAGTCAATTGTTGACTTTATGTGATACATGTTGCCAAATCCTTTGGGAAATCCTCATACCTTATTGTATGATCATGAAATTTCATATGTGCATACTAGATATCTTGAGCTTTGCATTGGTGTTAATCCCATCCATTTCTCATCTGTTTTCATTTTGTTATGATTTTTTGAAGATGACACATGTTTTGTTGACTTCTTGGTGCATACTTGAAAATGTGTTGACTTCCTGATTTTATTTGACCATCTTCCCATGATCCAATTGAGCTGAAATTTTATATGCATGCTATGTTATGGATTGTGATTGAGTATGAATTATTTCATGATTTTTGGAATTGTTTTTGATTGCTTTTGAGCTTGGTCTTGCTGTTGACCTTCTATGTGCTTCATTTTGCCATGTTTGACTTCTTTGGTTTATGAAATGACATTGATGCATGATATGAGTGTGGATCCAATTGAGATAGCTTCTTAAATGTTTGAACATGAATTGGGTTGACTTTTCTTTGCTGTTTTGACCTTTTCTTTCATCTTTGACCCTAGGCTAGTCCTAGTGGTCTTTTGAGCTTACAATTGAGTTAATGTTTCAGGTTAAGCACCAATGCCTCAAAGATCATTCAAATTTGATTGAGTTGGATTATATATATCATGTGCTAACCCTTTGTTTTGTAGGTGTAACTCATATGAGTTTGGCCTTGTGCTTTGGCACCTTTGTTTACTGTTAACTGTTTGTTCCCTTTCTTTCTGATTTAATTGTGGAACTGTGTACTGATTAGTTGGACTATTTCAGGTACCCTTTTAGTTGCTTAAGTTCTTTGAACTTGCTTGCTTTGCTATTTAGCAATTTGCTTTTGAGGTATAATTACTTCTTCTTCATGTAGTCTGGAGACCCGGTCTGTTATTTGACCGGGCAAACTGTCTGAAGTCCTCCTTAAGAGGCAATGCTTGTGTATGTTTAAAATTGTCCCAAGCAGGAAAAGTCCTTCAAGTAAGGCAATTGGTAGATATAAGGGATAAGTAGCCTATCCCCTACTATTCAGTGTGTCCTCTCTTTGCTCCCATTACATGGTTGAAGCATTGAGATAAAAACCCAAGATCTATCGAGTCAATAATGGGGAAAGAGCTCCATCTTTCTGAACTCCCCCACATTCTATTATTTAATGCTCTCCCTGATTAGGGATAGAAGCAATGAGGCACACCCCTCATCTCTTATTCATCTGCTTCACCTTAGCCTCTCAATGGCAAGGTTAAGAGCGACTTTTACCTATTACAGTGGACTTTCATAGTCAAACCCTCTTGTGTGAGCCCCTTGTTTGGCTATAGAGTGTGCTGTCTGATATTCATTGATTGATTGTTTGCTTCATATGCACCTATTTGCTTACATGTTATGCATTTATCATCATCATCAATTGCCATTAGTGCATGATCATATCATTTGTCTGTGTGACATTTATCATTGTTGTTTGCCCATGGAGGACAATTGTAAGTCCATTGCTTTTGGCATTTGCTCCTATGATATGGAAGGATAGAGTGTAAGACCTCATTGGTCACTCATATCTTCTGTTTTATTTGTTTGTATGTGAGGATACAGTTATAAGTCCCTGTAAGTTGGCATCTGTTGTCCTGTGATCATAATTTGATCTGTTTGATGTGTATGTGAGGTTGCAGTTATAAGTCCCTGTAAGTTGGCATCTGCTTTCCTGTGATCATAATTTGGTTTGTCTGTCTGTATGGGAGGTTGCAATTATAAGTCCCTGTAAGTTGGCATTTGCATTCCTATGATCATATTGTTGCTTTTGTTCTTGTATGTGAGGATCCATTGTAAGTCCCTGTAATGTGGCATTGGTTTTTCCTGTGATCATATGTGGAGTTAACCTAAGTCCAGATAGATTGGCAGTTAACTTTCATTTCTCATCTTTGTTTTCTTTTGTGGAGATTAGTGTAAGTCCATTGAGTGGCCTCTGATATCCATTTCTATTTTAGGAGACTGGTGTAAATCCATCTATTGGTATCCGGTATCCACCCTTTTATTTCTTTGTTTGAGGAGATTGGTGTAAGACCATTGAGTGGCATCTGATATCCAGTTTTATTTTAGGAGATTGGTATAAGCCCAGTGATTGGCATCCGATATCCGCTTTTGCTTTCTTCTTTGTTTGTTTGTTATTATCCATTGCTATTCCAAAGGACACACTTGAATCATCCCCTATATGATTTCAAGAAGTGAACCTTCTAAGAAGTTTTACAATCCCATCCCCATCCATTCATCCTCATTATGTCTTAAACCTTTTCACACTTTCCTTTTCAAACTTGACATAAGTATTGTGCAAACATCTTCATGCTTTTCAAACTAAAAACCTGGACCCAAGTCCTTGACTCTTTTTTTCAAACTCCATTTCATAATACTTCTTTGAATTAATCTTAAGTATACTTTGACTCCATTTTCATGATCACAATCAATTAACTTCACTCATTCACTTGTTTTGGCTTTGTCCATTGTTAATCTTTTCATACATGAGCTAGAGGTTTTATTTATCTTAGTGGTTGATGTTAATCTCGCCTTCTGTCTTTAGTGATTGAATTGTAAGTCTTCCTCGCCTATTATAGGGTTAACCCCTCCCTGGCAAGTTGAAGCTGTTCTCACATGGTGGACTTTGTTGTTTGTATAAGGTTGAGTTTTCTCCCGTGGATAACGTAAGACCTTAGGGTTTGTGTTTAAAATTGAATCCACCAACTTTTGGAAATCTTTTAGCCGAAGTACGGCGTTTTGATCCTTACCTTTGATGGAAGGTACGTAGGCAGCGGGTTCATCCGTTCAAACCCAATAACACAAAAATAACTAACTTGTATATTCTTTTCTCATCATCCCAATCATGTTTGCACAATACTTATGTCATAACAAATAACAATATTATACAACAAGTGTGAAAAGGGCTCCCTAGGAGTACCTAGGACGTAGTGGGTGCCTAACACCTTCCCATTGCGTAATTTACCCCTTACCCAGACTCTCTGATCTTTTTATTAGTTTTCTACGTGTAAAACTTCTTAGGCTTTTGTTCGCTTTTTAGCCAGTCCTTTGGATAAATAAAAGTGCGGTGGCGACTCGAAATTTCAATGTATCTCTTGCTTATGATTTAATCGATAGATCATATAGCGACGAATACATCGCTACAGTAATCTAAGGTCCCTGGCTTCTAAGGTTTATATTGGAAAGAGTAATGCCTAACCACGACTACTCGTGTGACATTATTGATCCCAACAAGACCTCCACCAAGTGAATGGGCTTGCAAGTCAACTTGCTAAGGAATAACTCCACACAAGTCAACAAGACTATGCCAATCTCCTATCATAAGTGCACTCGAGTTCGGGTATAGAACTCATCTCACAAGAAACCACCAAGCATACAAGCAATTGATATATCAAGCAATTCATACATTACAAACAATACAGTCATCCTAAATTTGCACAAAAATATGTCACAAATAAATATAAACATACAATACAACAAGCAAAAAGTAGGCTAAACCCACTAGGAAGTGTATTCTCTTCCCTGATAGAGTCGCCACTTTTCTGTAGCGGGGTATTCGTTACCTTACAGTTTATTGACTAAACCAAAAGTAAGCATACAATTCGAGTCGTCATCGCACTTTTATTTGTCCAAAGGAAAGGCTAAAAAGAGAACAAAAGCCAAGTAAGAAGTTTTATCAAATCAAAAACTAATAAAAATGTCAGAGATCTGGGTAGGGGGGTTGGTTATGAAATGGAAAGGTTTTACGCACCCAAAACATCCTTAGTACTCTAAGGGAGCCCTTTTAGAAAATGTGTACTATAGGTTGGTATTTGTGAAAATATGTGCAAACAGATTGGAGGGATGAGAATAGAATAGATTATATTTACAAATTTGTTGTTTGAATGGCTGAACCCATTGCCTACGTATCATCACAAGGGTAGGATCAAAACCTCGTAGTTCGGGGTAAAAATCACAAAAAAGATTGGTGAATTGATTTGATCAAAATCCTTAAGGTCTTTTTTTATCAAAGGGAGAAAACTCAACCTAAACCAACAATCCACCATGTGAGGAGAGCTTCAACATACTAGTGAGGGGTTAACCCTATAATAAGTATGAAAGACTTATAATCCAATCACTAAGGATAAGGTGAGATTTACATCAACCACTATGATAACTCAGACCTATGGCTAATGTTTATGAAAAACAGTTTTAACAAAGGTGGCCATTGGAACCACAAAATCAACTTGAAGTGGGTTGTACTTACAAGTTAGAAGTATTCATAAAATGAGGTCAAAGTTGACTTAAGGTTCATTGATAATGAGTATTAATGAAAAGAGTTTTGAAAAATCAAAGGCATAAAGCCTAGGTTTCTAGTTTGAAAACAATGTCAAAGTTTGCACAAAAAGAGTTTTGCTTGGGTTAGAGTGGAGAGAAGAAGATAAGGGCTAGTCCCAAACATGCAAAGATAAGAGAAGAGATAAAACCCTTGGAGTTCCTTTTCTTGAGATCATAAAGATAATTCAAGATGCTCCTTTCCTTTGGACTTAGCAATCAACAAGCAATCAAAACAAATATATTCAAGCTCATAGGATCTCCATTTGGCTTGTCTTTCTTAACTTGGCTACTCATGACAATGGTCCTTCTTACTATCTCAAGATGGAATCCCTATCACACAAGAACAAACATCAAAAAGTTCACAACACAATAAGAGGAATAGACAAAGAATGAGTTTAGAATAGGGGTCCTTTGAAGTCAACTTTAAGATTTAGCATTCTAAAGGAATGAGGCCTAGTTACTCTTCAACAAATTTAGCATTCTAAAGGCATGAGACATAGTTGCTCTTGAACTCCTTTAAGCATATGTAAGATCCTAATTCTAAGTCCTCTCTCCTTTTTGCATTCGATTCACATAAACAAAGACAAAACAAACACAAAGCAACAATATATTTGTATACAATATGAGCTCAAATGAGCAAAAGGAAAATGACATGAACATAAAATATATGCTCAAGTGAGCAAAGGGAAAAGTAATATGAATAAATGAGCAAGAAAGTAAATTGCATTAAAGTAAATTGCAAGAAATTAAATGCTCAAATTAAAGTTAGTAGTTAGTATGGTTAGTGTTAGTGTGTCATAAGACAATTTAGTGCTATGTTAAGCAATCGTAAGTGGACTAATGTAGTAGTCACACCTATCTGAGGCCGGTCAATAAAACTATAGGCAAATAAACATAAGTTAGAGATCATGAATAGTAAGCCAAGCTCCTACAACTTGCCATTCCAAAAGAAAAGAATGAAAGCCTTGTATGGACTTTAGGTTTTTTGCTTGACCAAGAAGCAACCTATCTTGGACACAAAGCAACTCACTTAATCTTTGGTCAAGTTGAGTTTGATTTGGATCAAAGAAGGTTAAGCCTCTCATATGTCAAGACCAACCACAAATCATTAACTCATTGACCAAAATAAAAAGAAGAAGTGAGATGAAGATGAAATGAATAAAAGGAGAATTCAAATGAACTGTCAAAACACAATGATCAAATGTGAATCAAATCATCATCAACCAATGTAAAACAGAAGAGAAATGAAGATTAGAAGTCAACAAATCAAACATATTTTTTGGTATTTTTGGAATTAAAATAAATGCAAAATTAAAATGGTTAAAATATGGTCAAACCTCAAATTCAATTCAAATCAACTTGAACAAGTCCAATTAAATTCTCATAGGTCTAACATGGTCAAACAAAGTTTGACAAATTTTCTCAACATTTTTTGAAATCAGAAACTATTAAAAATCAATTAAAAACAATGAAAAATAACACAAATGAATTAAAATCTCAAATAAATCTCAAATCAATTAAGAAATTGATGAGACTATTTTTCAGAGACTTATCATGATCCATGTGTGTTAAGAAAATATTTTTGGAATTTTCAGATATCAAAAAGTATTTAAAATGAATTAAAAACTATTAAAAACAAAATAATTCACAAAAAATATTAAATGAAGTCACAAAAATAATTAAAAATTAGATTATGAAACTAGATTTTTCAAGAATTTTTTTGCCATTAGTCTCATATTTTTGTGACTTCAAATAAAATAGTTATGAATTTTTGAAATTAAAAGGAATTAAAAGAAATAAAACAGAAATAAGAAAAATAACAAAAATCAGGAGCGCTTGGATGAGTTTCATTAATTGACGTGGCATCATCCAAAGGCTAAGAGGCGCTGATGTACCATGTTCAAAAGTCAAGTGCGCAACACACTTATTTAAAACGAGTCAGCCAAAGCAATGGACAAGATTAGATCATTTGGCCAAGATCCAAAGGACCAGACTCATCCACGTGGGGATGGTGGTAGAAACCACCATCTTCTCCGGCCAGAGAACAAACTCAGGCCACCACGCGCAGGTTTTTCAACCTTGATGAAAATGCAAAACAATGGTACCAAAGTGAAGCTAGGGTGATGTACATCACCCCTGTAACCTTGGATTTTCCTCAAAGTCTCTATTGAATGAGAAATCTGAGGTTGAAAATCAAAGTGTGCAAACTGAAATGTCTCAATTCATGAAATCAAGACCACCACTGGCCCGCCTCTTGCTCGAGGACTTCAGAAAACAATTCAAACTGGAGAAATTCACATTATATAGCAAGCTTTAGATCAAAACAGTTTGGTGTTATACCTTTGAAGTGCAGCTTTAAACAACACGATATGCTCAAGTTCTTGATCCCAATTTGATCTAGAGATGTGATAAGGATGAAAGGCTAAGGAATTAAGACTTTAAGATCAACTAAGGATGTCGAAATTCAAGCTTGAATTTGAAAAATGAAAATGGAAATTCCTTTGAGTAAGGTTGGGTTTTCACTTCAGCAGCCTTTCAGATCACCTTGAGGTTGATTTTTGAATGAGCAAGGCCATGTATTTATAGCTGAGCTGAAGGCAAGGCAATGAAATGCTCGTATGCATGAGAATTGGGTCCTCCATGCATGGGCCTGTACAGGCGCATGTGAGGCCCAAAATTGAATGGAATTGCAAGCTGAGATCATTTGCAGATGGTTTGGACGTGCACAAGGCCTGGCATTAGCTTGCATTTGAAGTTTCAATGTGAATTGCATAATTGGGCATAAACCTTTAGCTCTTCGAAAGCCACACATGGAAAATCCAAACATGGTGGTGTGAGTAATGGTTGGAAAGCTCTTGACATAAGGAACAAAAGCTATGTTGGGCAAAAATCCATTTGGAGTTTGAAATTTATGAAAACTGGTTTTGAAGTTTGAGGTACAAAACATGTCTAGGTTTCCTTTGAAATTTTTTACCAAAATTGATCAACTTCAAACCCTTTTGTTTCAATGATGAAAGCCTCAAATGGAAAAACCTCCAACATCAGAGTTGTAGATCTTTTCAAGATGATAAATTTGGACTTAAATTTTGCATCATTTGGATTTATAATGAGAATTTATGGGCACTTGAAGTTGGACATTTTTCAAATTCAATGGTTTTGGTCCAAAGTGACCTATAATGTTTTGTATTATCACATGTGTTTCTTTTAGGATTATGAAATTTTGTCCAACATAACATTTGAATTAGGCATCTTAAGATTTCCAATGCAATTGGTCTCACCTCAAAATCATAAAAAATAAGGAAGTTAGGTCATTGGGAAGTTGACCCAAAATTAGGGTTTCAGTCAAAATGACCTATAATGTTTTGAAATGAATGATGACCTTCCAAGTTTCAAATGGATTTTTGATGAACATGAAAGTTATTCATACGGTTATTAAGAACATTTTTACGCTTGGGGTAATCTTCATTTGACAAACACATCAAAAGTTAGGTCTCAGGGATCCTCAGTTTAGTTAGATTACTTGGCTGGTCAACTTCTCAAGGCCAAACTTCAAATCTTGACAAATAAATGATTGAGGGGCATAAAATAGGCTCACATATGCATAAAATGATGAGTGAAAGAACTTACCTTGATTAAATTTGATCATAGGTTGAGATTGCTTCATGGGCAAGACACAGTCAAAGCATAGTGGAATTAGGGTTTCCTTGGGAAACAATCTTCAAGCCCTTTGGGTTATCTTGATCAAATTGGAAAATTGAGATACTTAGGATACATATATGATGATTAGGAGCTTTGTGGACCATTTCCATGCCTGCTTTCATCTTCATCTAGTCACTTCCTTGAGCTTATGAGCCTCCTAGGAGCAAGGGCACACATGATCACTTGAGTTTCAAAACAACAGAGGTTAGTGACATATTTTTGTGCTTTTGGTTAGTAAACAAAATAAGAAGATCAATAATATACAATTCAAGCATGATGGGTGGTCTCAAACCAACTTACACAAGTCCCACCCTAGGGTTAAGGAGCCACACATGCTATGATCCTTAAGGCAATGCAATGAGCAATGATATGATGCCATGAGGGATCTTACGGTCAAAATTAGGGTCTTACACCTTTCAAATGGTGTATGAGGCTGACACCATGATATTAGTAGAAGTTAACACTCCAACCTAGAGTTGAATAAATTTTGATAATAATCTTAATGAGGAAGGATTAAATAACTTAACCGACCTCGTGGAATAAATCAGAACAATGGCTCATGTTAGAGAGTTTCCAGCAAAACAAAGAATGATTAGGAGGTGCAATACTAGAGTATGTCCAAGAAGCTTTCAGGAGGGCGACCTAGTTTTAAAGAGGGTTACAGATTCAAAGAAGAAGGGAATGTTTGCCTCAAACCGGGAAGAGACTTACCGAATCCGGCAAACACTGAATAGTGGAGCTTATAAGCTTGAAAGCTTGGAAGGAGTGCAAATACCAAGGGCTTGGAATGTCGCCAACCAAAGATTTTATTATAGTTACAACTATGTAATGTTCTTATTAAATAAAAATTGTGGGTAACACTCGTTTCCCTTACAAGGTTAAGGGTTTTTAGTGAGGCACCCTCAATTCATATTAATGCGTGTTACCTTTTTTTTCTCTAGTTTTTAAAAGGAACAAATCGGACTCGAAACGATGAGAGTGTCTGATATTGCCGACTTCAGGAAAATCGACAAAGTAAATAAGAACCTATGGTCGAGTTATGTTAATTAAAACCTCTGGCCTAATTTAAAGTCCAAGTAAATAAGAACCTCTAAAAAATCACTCAAGTAAATAAGCACTTGTGGTCGGGTTATGTTAATTAAAACCTCTTACCTAATTTAAAGGCCAAGTAAATAAGAACCTCTGGAAAATCGGTCAAGTAAATAAGAATCATTGACCGGGTTATGTTAATTAAAACCCCTGGTCGAATTTAATGTCTAAGTAAATAAGAACCTCTGACAAATTAGTCAAGTAAATAAGAAACTCTGGCGGGGTTATGTTAATTAAAACCTCTTATCGAATTTAAAGTCCAAGTAAATAAGAACCTCTAGAAAATTGGTCAAGTAAATAAGAACCTATAGTCAAGTTATGTTAATTAAAACCTAAATGAATTCAAAGCCCAAATTAAAAGAAGTCTCTGGATGGTCGATTAATTTAGTTGAGTTCTCTAACCTAGTTAAAAGGACCGAGCCGACATGCCTTAGGAGCATATCAAAGTACATATCGTTAAGATATGGACCTTAATAATCTAACACATGTCTCGAGGCTATACATATGATCATGATTAACGGTGATAAAACTCATGCAAAATAGTAATAATACATTTAAAAAGCCTCAGAAGGGCTTAAAAAATTGTACTTTGAAGAGAAAAGAAATTATCCAAACATTACAAACATGCATCACCATGGATGACTAACGATAAAAATAAATAAGTTTAAGCATCATGTTGCTCTTCCTCTTGACCATCGGCAGATGGATCACCGGTCATAGCATCATTAGAAACCTCACCTTCAGGAGAAACTTCCTTCATATCTACAAGCTGACCATCCACCACGGTCTTGAAGAAGTCCATCTCGGACAAATTGAGGTCGGGTTGGAGGCATAACGCTTGGGCTTTAGCTCTCTCAAAAGAGTCATCGCCGATTGAAATATCCACATGGGCCTCTTGCAAAGGTTTTTTCAGCATCTCATTAGCCTCTTAAGTCTTTTCAACACCTTGGATCAAGCCGGCTATGGTTGCTTCAAGCTCCAGGTATTCAGACTCCAAAGTTTCTTTATGCTTCTTCTCTTTCAACACTTGTTTGTTCAGATTTTCCACCTTGTCGGTATGACCCTTCACGGTATCCTTCAATTGAGTTATCTCCGTTGTAAGACGACATTCATTCTTCTCATAGGAATCACCCACTTCAAACAAACCCTTGGTCATAACAACACATCTCATCAGGTAAGCCCCAGTGTTTTGGGTTAACTGTTGAGCCCTAATAGTTTTCACCTTCTCATTATCCTTTGTCGCATTCAAATGGTCATAGAGGATTTTCAGCCCATCAAAGTTATTGGACAAAAACTTGAATTCAGTTGACGGGTTGGCTTTATGACTGCCGCCGGAATCATGCATCAAGGTGGTAATGGACAAATCGACATGACTTATATGATTACCCGTTAAAGTTTTCATCTCTTAGGGGAACTTGGCTTCGAGCTTCCAAGAGGGGGAAGGGATACACTTTAGAGCTCCTAAACACATGAGGATGCTTTTCCAGCATCTATTTTTCTTTTCTTAAGGGCCCTAGTTTGAATATCGGACATGCAAGCCTTAGAGGCAGATTGTTCTCCCTGCCTCGCCATCGCTTCAACCATCAAATTTTTCTGTTCTGTCAGCTTAAGGCTTGTAATTTTAGTTGAAAAGGAATGAGAAAATAAGTTTAGAGGAGTGACATAAAGAGATCACTAGGGTATAGTAAGAGACATATAAACATTACCCAAGAAGTTAGAGATTTGTTCCAGATCATCGATCATGTTTAATAAATCCTTTACCCTTACTACCTGAAAGGCATCTAGAATAGCTAAGGCTCGGATCTCCAAAGCATCAACTTGTCATAGTCTAAACCAGACACCCACAACAAGTTATCCGTCCAGTAAATCCAGAAGCGATGACCCCCATTCAACACATACATAACTTGGGGCACCTTTTTTCACTTTTTACTTGAAGAAACTTATCTTTGAAGTCTTTGTAATTGGTAGTATAAGCATGAAGGAAACTTTTCTCTGGGATTTCACTAAGGGAATCCCAACCACCTTTGTCCGCCCTTTTTACCTCAAAGAAAGAAAAGAATAAAACTAAAGTGGGGATTATGTTCACTGCCTCACAAACAAGTTCAAAGGATTTAGTAAAGCCCTTACCATTTAAGCGTAATTGAGAAGGCGTAATATTGAGGGTTTTGAGGAGATCAGATTCAAAATCCGTAAAGGGGATACGAATCTTAAAATCCTCAATTACCCCTGAATAGAAATAAAAATATTCGTCTGATACTCCCTTTGGTCGAGTGATACGAACTCTTTCACCAACCACACAAGGTTCCAACATGACATATTCTTCATTTCTGGTTGAAGAAATTTGTTTGTTAGATCAGAGTTTTGAAATGCCATTGTCATCTATTGTGTTGTGGTCGTAGCTTAAGACTTCTTTGTCAATAAAAGACCTCATCACCTCCATTACAATGTCCACATAACCTGATGATGAAGATTCCAAATCAGTTTCACTATAAGGTGAAGAAATGTCACCATAAACTTCCTTAATGATCTTATTAAGTTTAGATTGCCCCAGATGACCTACACATTCTTTCATGCATGCATCCCAAAGTTTACTTCTCTCTCAAGCATTGTAGGGAATCAATACATTCCCCGAATCATCACACTCGCGTATTATAACCATGATAAAATAATTGAGTAGGAATTAGTAAGGCAAAGAAGTAATACTTGAGATTCGTGCTTTCAAGCAACAGGAAGAAAGCGTAAAAACCTGGACAACAATCTTGAAGAAATGGGAACAAAGGTCAAGAATGATGAACAAAGAAACAAAGAAAGTGTGGGTTTTATGGAAAGAAATTTAAAACGGTTTAAAAACCCTATCAAACTAGAGTCATGATGGCGTTTGACTTCCCCATAAAAATAATCATGACAAGGAGAGAGACAAGATATGACAATACAATCATCATCATTACTCTTAAAAACCCACTCTCACACGTTATAAGAGCACAAGGTGACGGTTGGATTAAACCGAACCGGATGGAAGTATGACCCCTTCAGAGAAGAAAGAATTCTGGTACTCTATGTCCGAACACTTCATCCCATTGGACCTCATGATCAGGGGGGTTATGTACACCCCAAAATTCTCAATGTTGAGTTATAAGTCATTGGGGTCGAGCATAAAGAAGTCGGTATATCGGGTACTTGCAGAAATTAATAAGTGTCAAGTTACTACATATGAGACAAGTAGGAGCCCGAGTTATATGGTTCACAGAGACATGTTTTCTGACTGTGTGTATAATCGGTGTAACAACTATAAGATAGTTCCATGGTTGCATGAGAGTTACAGAAAGTGCTAAAGAGGATATTACATGATAATGATGTGGACGACATGAAGGAGACGAGCGATCCAAAACGCAACGGAATTTAAAATTTCTCCTTTAGTGATCCTTACGAATGGGCATGATCAGTGATAGAATCGTTACCTCTTGTGGCGATTGTAACCTTTGATGCAGATCTATGGAGCGATCATGAACGTTGAACGATGACAACGCCTCTACTCAATCCACACGAACGAATTCCTTCAATCTCAGTGTTAGCTGCTACGAATGAAGGCTTTGAGTGAGAGAGAGAGAGAGAGGGAAACGAAATTGCAACTGCACTAATGCTTCTACACAAGGGTTCTATTTATAGAACCACTTATGTGGGCTGCAAGCTAAAAAGCCCACTCAAGTGTATGTGGCCCATATCTTATAATATGCCAAAATCACTTAAGCGCGTGGTGCCTTACCATATTTCGTATTCTACTTAAGTACATCGTACCTTACGATGTTCTACAATTCACTTAAGTGCACCGTACATTACGGTATTCCTTAGTTACTCTATCTCTCATCAATCCGTCCTTTTGTGTGTGACCCTGTAGGTTTTTGCGGCATTGGAAATTATATTAAATCACGTATTTAACATAATAAACAGTGAGTGGTATCTAGCAACACATCACTGCTACCCAAGACACGAAAATGTCATGTGATTTGACAAATCCTTTTGTGATAGTACTTATGTGTACAATTACCCTTTTGCCCTTATGTCTATATTGAACACAAGGCATAGACCGTGTCATCCTTGTCCAGTTCAATATTGGGCCCATAGAAATTTATACTGTTACGCGGGATGGGCAAATTCCATCTAGGTCACTCATGTCCCTTAGCATGCTTCGTGGAGTACCCATCAATTGTCTTTATGGTCATCCAGTTACGGACAATGTTTGATCAACAATAAGGCACTCGACTCTACATCTAGGGTCCATAGTGGTTTCAGGTCGAAGTGTGGTATACACCATTATCACCATGAGAATAACTTGTGACACTTTGCATAACATTCTATATAGTATTCTCATAGTGGGTCAATCCAGTATAAATATTAGTCTTAATATTCATACCTATGTTTAAGACCTGATAACTCCTTATCCATAATCCATGAGATGTGATAATCAGTCTATATACATAATAGTCCTAATGCTTTAATGTTATCCCACTTCACAATAAAGCTCGACTACGAATACTTTAAGGATAGTGTCCTTATGTTTAATGTGATCTCATGATTAAGTCACACTTGATACATTAAACGGACTAGCTATTCTAGGGACTTTATTAAACAAACATAATAAAGAAAAAGTCTTTTATTATTAATAAATAACTCGATACAAGTACCAAAAGTATTGGCCTCTATGGCTTACACCAACAATCTCCCACTAGCACTAGAGCCAACAGGCACACCCCTAATGCCCATAGATCTAGTATGGCCATCATGCTTCTACTGCGCAAGAGGCTTTGTCAGTGGGTCAGCAATAATGTCAAGTGTAGGTACTCTGCATATTTTCATATCTCCTCTATCTATTATCTCTCGAATGAGGTGATAACACCTAAGTATGTGTTTGGATCGTTGGTGAGATCTAGGTTCCTTAGCTTGTGCGATAGCACCATTGTTATCACAATAAAGACCAATAGGATCCACAATGCTAGGAACTATGCCAAGTTCACTAATGAACTTTTTGATCTAAACAGCTTCCTTTGCTGCACTTGAGGCAGCAATATACTCGGCCTCGGTTGTAGAATCAACAACTGTATCTTGCTTTGAACTTTTCCAACTGACAGCGCCACCATTTAACCAAAACACATAACCAGATTCCAGCTTGTTGCAGGGTAGGGACATCATTTCCAATGAGTAATATGTCATCTACATATAATACCAAGAAAATGATCATGCTCCCACTAACCTTCTTGTAGACACAAGGCTCATCTTCGTTCTTGATGAATCCATATTGTTTTACTGTTTCATCAAAATGAAGATTCCAGCTTCTGGAAGCTTGCTTCAATCCATAGATTGATCTTTGTAACTTACATATCTTTTGGGCTTCTTCTGGTATGTCAAATCCTTCAGGTTGTGTCATGTACATATCCTCAAGTAGATTCCCATTAAGGAAAGCAGTTTTAATATCCATCTGCCATATTTCATAATCATGATATGTAGTGATAGCAAGTAAAATCCGAACAGATTTAAGCATTGCAACTGGTGAAAAGGTTTCAACATAGTCAACCCCATGAATTTGTTTACATCCTTTTGCAACCAGTCTTCCCTTATAGATATGTACCTTACCATCCATGTCAGTCTTCTTTTGAAGACCCACTTGCATCCTATATGGTTAACTCCTACATGAGGCTCTACCAAGGTCCAAACTTGGTTTGTGTACATGGAATCCATTTCAGATTTCATGGCTTCTAGCCACTTCTCAGACTCGGGACTGTAGCACCTCAAATTTGCACCCCCATTCATGCATTCATTTCATTTTTTAGGTCATTAACATCACATTAACATTGCATAGTCCATTGCATTTCATCAATCAAGACTGGCATCAGGAGAATTCCTCAGTGCAAAAGAGAGCAAGGTTTTTCCTTGAAAAGAAGCCTATGGTTGTTCTAGAGAGCTTATATGAGCCAAGGTTCATTTTGAAGCCATTGTACCAAGTGCTAGAGGCTTAAAAGTCACAGTGCAGTTTCAGGTCATCTGGGGCCCATAAAAGTCAACTTCAAGTCAACTGAGGGCTAGGAGGTGGAGAAATGGTTTGAGACACTTCATTCATGTCCCAAAGAGGTTTATTCATCATGCCCAACATCTACCTTGAATATTTTGAAGCCAGATCAAAAGTTTCCCAAAATGGAAAGTGACTTGTAATTTCAAGTTTCCAAAAATGGCAAGTTTTTGGACCAAAGTCAACTTGACTTTCCAACATCAAAGAAGCTTCAAATGAAATTTTGTCCAACATGAAAGTTGAAGATCTTTCTCTCCCATTTCCAAAAAGTCCAAGATCATGAGCATCTGATGAATGGTTGAGGAGATATGATCAAATCATTGCCAAGGGTGCATGGAACTTCAAAATGCCATAACTTTTGATCCAAAGCTCCAAAATGAGTGCCTCTTTTTGCATATTTCTTCTCATGACATGTATTTTCCAAATCATTCATCATATTGCATGAAATTTCATCACATGACCATTGGCTCATTCATGCTCATTTTGGAGGGAAAATCATGAATTTGAATTTGGTGCATCATATGAGCTTTTTAATCATTCCAACATGTTCATAATATGGTTTTAAGTGAAATTGCATGGTGCATGTGTACTGTTCACGTGGGATTGCCATGCATGGGATGAAAAATCAATTTTTGCATAACACCTCTTTTCTTCTTAAAATTTCATTAACCATGCTTAATTGTCATTAGCAAATGGATTAACACGTCATATAAAGCCCTAATCCTAACAAAATTTTCAGATTGGTTCATTCTAGATCTAGATTCAAACTTTCCCTCCAAAATTTCTCTCCACCATAATTCAAATTTTTTCCATATAACTCTTGATTTTTCTTGTATATTTGTGTTCTTTGATCCTTATTCAGTATAGATCCAGCCTTGATTTGCAGAATTTGGTGAAGAAGTAAGCATATGAAGCTCAAGAACATGGCAATGGAAATTGAACTTTGAGCTAGATCCAAGCCCTTCCAAGAGTTGATTCTTGCTTCAGAAGTCATTACAAGGTTGATAGAAGAGACTTGGATGCTGCTAGACACCTGAATCCACTACTGCCATTGTTGGAGCTTCAAGAGGTGTGATTTTCGAATGTCTTAATTCATGATTCTATGCATATGTTTAGATAGGTCTTTGATTGTTGAGCATGCTGATGTTTTTAGAATTGAAAATAGTGCAATATTCATGGAGATATGTTGAGATGAAAGTTTGTGTTCAAAAATGTTCTTCTTCGATTTGCATGATTCACGAATAGTTAGGATGAAATAATGTTGGATTTGAATTCCTTATGTCATGAGCTTTCATTTGTTGTATAGTTTTCATAATTCTGGAAAAAAAAATTGAGGTTACTGTTCATCCACCGTCTTCATGAAGACGACGGTGGTTTCCTCACTGCCTGGCCGCGCGCTACAGTTGCTAGGGCTTCTTCTGGTTCAGAGCGTGCATGCTACTGTTTGAGCGCCATTATCCTTTGCGTACTGTGTTCGAGACCAAGCGCTAGCATTTTTTTTTCAATTTTTCCTTTACTTAGTGATACGACATCATTTTGGCAGCGCTTGTGGTGACCTTTGTGACCATGGTTCGATACTGCCGGATGATTATTTCCAATTCCATTATTCATTTCATTATTTTGCATGTTTTCATTTAATTCACCATTATTTTCATGTACTTCCAAAAATCATAAAAAATACAAAACAAGTCCAATTAATTCCCAATTTTTTCTACTTGTTCATATGAATGTCTAGAATTTTATGGTGTTGATTTTATGATTTTACCATGTCTGGATTTTTAATTGTGTTGAATTGATTGAACATGTATACATTTGGACCATGCCTCATTCAAACTAATGTGAAATGCTCAATATTGATCCAATTGCCATGAAATTTTGTGTGCTGATTCTCAACATGTTATGTGATTTTTTAGGCTTGGTTGTGCATTTTTATCATTTTCCATTTCTGTTTTAGGCATGTGCTAATATGGTGTGACAATGTGTGTCACACAATTGGATGTTGATCTTCTCCATTTTCATTACCTTGCCAATTGAGCTCTCCTGTTTATAATTTTTGGCATGATGATTATGTTTGACATTTTGTATGCTCACAAACATTTCCATGATTGTTTGAGTCATTTCTGTTTTAATATGGAATTTTGATTCTTGATGACCAATTGTATGCACCTTTTGCTTGCCTTGCCTTCTCTTGGTTGAATGATGACCTTGCTTAATGCTTTTGATTTGGTCCTTTTTAGGACATGTTCTTACTTGTTTAAACATGCTTCATGTTGAGTATTAGCTTCTGTGTTGACATTTTACTCCACCTTTGACCCTAGGCTTTGACCTAGGGGTTTGAACTCACATTTGAGCTATGTATTTCAGGACCAAGCATCCAATCTCCATGGTTGATGTTGCCTCATCATTTGAGTGTTGCTATTTGCTTTGATTGCTAACCTTTGGTTATTTTGTAGGTCCTTTGGTAGTGAATCACGTGATTGTTTGCCTCTTGTTGGCTTGACTTGTTGTGTCTATTGGAACCACTGTTTGTTTGTCTGTTGATTGTTTGTCTGAACATAGTACTGATTGTTTAGCTTTTCTCACAGGTACATTAGCTGCTTTAAGTTCATTACTTGAACTTTTCTTTGCTTGTGGTTGGCATACCACTTAGGTAAATTCCTATCCTCCATGTAGTCTGGAAGTCCTGCTATCTTGGCAGGCACCTGTCTGAAGCCCTCCTTAAGAGGCAATGATTGTGATTGTTTACCTTTGTGCCATGTACTTCAAGACCTCCTAAGTGAAGAGGCAATTGGCAGATAGAAGGGATTTGCAATCAATCCCCTGCTATTCAGTTGAGTCTTTCATCTTGCTCGCACTATGTGCTGATGCATTTGAATAAAAACCCAAGATCCCTGTATATAGAGTCAGTCATGTGGAGTAGAGTTCCCCATTCTGGACTCCCACACCTTCATTGTTTGAAGCTCTCCCAGGCCAGGGATAAGAGCTATGAGGTCGTACCCTCATTACCTTTTCATCTTCTCACCCTGACGGTCAATGTCAGTGGTTAAGAGCCTCAGATACCCCTTTCAGATTGGCTTGTTTGTCGAGGTTGATATGACCCCTTGACTAAAGCCCAGCCTTGTATGAGCCAATTGTTTGCATATAGTGTGTGATACCTGTGCTTGTGATTGCTTATTTGTTGTTTAGGCTAGCTTGCTCCCTGTGCGAGATAGGTTCTGATTAGAGACCTCAACTTAGGGATCGTATGCATGACAACTTCTAGGCTCGAGTCGTAGTCTCCCTAGTAGCTTGTTATCTCCCTAGTCTCTGGTTAGGATAGAAGTTTTTTCCCTGTTAAGGGGAACTACGTCGCCCTGATCCTCATACCAGATGAGGTACGTAGGCAGGAGATTGAGTTGATCTCTCTGGGCAACCTTTTTGTTTT
The DNA here is from genome assembly GCF_024323335.1 of Lathyrus oleraceus. Lineage (NCBI taxonomy): Eukaryota > Viridiplantae > Streptophyta > Magnoliopsida > Fabales > Fabaceae > Lathyrus > Lathyrus oleraceus. Next base: position 543,907,941 of record NC_066583.1, on the reverse strand, counting down.
GCTTGTTTGTTGGTTTGGAGTCTGATGTAAGTCCAGCGATTGGCATTCGGTTTCCCGTGTGTGTCTGTTTGTTCGGAGTCTGACATAAGACCAGCGATTGGCAGTCGGTTTCCTGTGTGTGTCTGTTTGTTCGGAGTCTGACATAAGTCCAGTGATTCGCAGTCGGTTTCCTGTGTGTGTTTGTTTGTTTGAAGTCTGATGTAAGTCCAGCGATTGGCATTCGGTTTCCTTGTTTGTTTGTTTTGTTCGGAGTTGGATATAAGACCATTGATTGGCATTCCGTTTCCAGTTGTGTGTTTTGTTTGACGTCTCAGCGTCCCGTTTTAGTGTTTTGTTTGGCGTGCGTTAGCCGAGCTACGAGTGCTCTGATTCTTACTCTGGTTAGAGAAGATACGTATGCATAGGATGCGACATCCTAGCGAGCACATTTCTCATTTCCCCGAACTATGTTGACTTTGATGTTTGTGTCTGACAAACTACGTAGGACCAGGATGCGACATCCTGCCGAGTTATCTTCTTCTGTCTTCCATCTGTGTTTATTCCAGTTGTGCAGTGTTTGAGCAGTTTCTTTAGCAACCATTCTTCTATTATTTTGAGCATGGATCCCGTCGAGTACGATGGATACGTAGGGGTGCTAATACCTTCCCTTTGCATAACCGACTTCCGTATCTAGCAATCTCTGGTCGTGAGACCATTCCTTTCCAGGTTTACTTCGAGCGTTTCCTTTCCTGCCTTTGGGATAAATAACGCACGGTGGCGGCTCTGTTTATTTTCCCGCCGGTTTTTCGCGTAATGCGACAGCTGGCGACTCTGCTGGGGACAATTAGAGAAGTTGACCTCTTGCTGGTCCATCTTCCCTAAGCGAGTCAATCCTAGCGCTCTTTAGGATATTTGTGGTTGCTTTTACTGCTTTATTTATTGCATTTTGTTTATCATGTTGTGATTGTATACATGTGCATATATGTTTGCATGCATCATATTATCATTGTGTTGGTTATGCATCTGCTTCTCTGTGGGGGGGAATCACAAGAGGTAAAAGGCCCAATACCCAGGCTATGAGTGAACTTTAGGACACCTAGGAATAGAGTGATTCATGGGAAGCGGGTGGTATAGCGCCACTTAGCGGAACATGGTATCACGAGCAGTTCAGATCCTGATAGGGTATTATCGTTGCATACATCTGGTGTGTATATGATGATATTCTTAAAAGGGTTTTTTATCCTGCGTTTCTCTTGACCTTACCCTGACCTAGATGACACCCGTGAGTGGGGCGAGATTGAATCATTTGCAGGTACGGATAGTGACTATGGTTCAGTTGGACTTATGGATATCTATCTCTGACACGCCGGAATTTTGTCTGTGATATCTATCAGCGGGTTCCGTTTATTTCGGATCCCCGGGTTGAATTGGAGGGCACTCCTTCAGAGGATCTGGTTGTCATCCGTTCAGTAGATGTTCCTGTGATGTTGGTGGTATATCCCCCGGTTCCGTTTATTTCGGAACCCCAAGTTGGATTTGCGGTTACATGGGCCCTCAGATGATTGTGACTGGTTCAGAGACTTGATGGGTCTTCAGATGGCTTGGAGGATGCACAGTGACTTGCCTTCATGCATTTGCATCATTCCCACTTTGCATTCATCTGCATTTAACCCATGTCTATCCGTACTCAGGGTCCATTTTGATTGAAATTTTGGTTGAGAGATTTCTTGAGACTTCCCAATGTCAGAATGTTATTGTTGAAATATTATCCGTCTCGATGAAGCCAGAATCAAAGGACATAATATTCCTCATACGGATAGACATTGAATGTGTGAGTCATATTAACCTGTTTTCTGTTTTGTAGGTGTCAGTATCTAACCGGTGCACCTAGCTCTTCCACTTGGGTATCCTGCCAGACGCAACAAATCCAAGCTGATGGATTCCCCAACGCCGACATTCTCGAATTGAAAGAGATGATGAGGGAGTTGTTCAATATGGTGCAAGGGCTCGCCTTGGGGCATAAAGAAATTGCTGAGAGACTGGAGAAAATTGAAAATTGGTTGAGGATGGAGAAAGTTCAGGGAAAGGCTCCGTCGACTGGAGTAAAGAAGCCCTTTGGCAATGGTCCGCACAAGAAGGAGGTTGAGTCGAGTGATGTGCATGCAAAAAAGGGGCACGGTAAGGATCGTTACCACCCTTATGTTGCCACTGTAACTATTCTTGCCGGTGATTCATCTGCACAACAGCAACAACCGCCACCTCAACAAAAAGCACAGAAAGCTGGGTGCCAAGTGAAGAAGGGGACGACAGATCGTTAGTTTGATAAGCCACCCGTGACTTATACCATTCTGTTTAAGAGGTTGAGGGATCTTGGGTTAGTTCGGCCGAGGATATTGGTTCCTGTAGAATTACATCGGAGGCCTGCAAACTACGATGAGAACGCCAGGTGCGAGTTCCATTCTGGGGCTCCCAGACATAACATTGAGAGTTGTAGAGCTTTTAAGCATGCCGTCCAAGATATGATGGATTCTAAGGCCATCAGTTTTGCACCGATACCAGATGTTAATGCTAACCCTGTGACAATGCTTGGCCCTATGAATGTGATGTCAAAGGACAAGAGGAAAATGGAGGTGAGGGATATGGATCAGTTAAAAACTCCAATGTTTGTGGTCCAGAGGCATCTGATGAAGAGTGGAGCTTTCCCTGGTGGTGATAATTGTTGTGCGGCTGTCGCTACAGATGGGTGTGTAATGATGAGGGAAACAACTCAGAGTATGATGAAGGTGGAAATGGACGATGAAATATGTGAAGCACCAAGTCAGGCAGTTGAAACCGTCAAGGTGGAAAATGCCATTGTTGCTGAGAAAGAGAAGAAGTTGTCCATTTCTTCTTACAAGCAGGCCATAGAGGTGGTGAAGAACGGAGAAGCCCTAGGCTGGGGAAAGATCATAGACATTATGGTGAAAGTAGATATGTTCGGGGTTGGCTATCAGCCGGGTCAAAACTCGTCTGGGCAAAATAGAGGACGTCGTCAATCGTTCACGTTCATTAGTGTTGGGATGCTGGATCCAGGTCACGCCTGTGCGGTGGGTGAAGAAATTGACAGTGACTGCGAGCTTGACTCGTGGATAAAATCGTGCGTACCAGGGAACTGGAAGGCCTCAAAGATCATCACTGTCACTCATCATGAAGAGTAACATTTATGTTTTTCAATTCTGGTTGCATGAAAGCCATACGTTTTTCCCAAAACGTAATGGTCCATTGTAAGGGCCACCTCATGTGTTTCATTTTGCAACATTTTGCATCATTAATAAATGGATGTTTTTGTATTAAAAGCAGTGTTCCCTGTTTTTCATTTATTTTTGTAGTTTAAAAATAAAAATAAAAATGGCAATGTTTATTTTCATTTTTCTTTCCTTTTGATTTGTCTTGTTCCGACCTCAAAAGTGACTATCCTCCTGATCTCATTGATAACAATTCAGTTACACCTCTGTATGACTTCGACAATCCAATCTATCATGCCGAAGAAGAAGGCGAAGAAGATTGTGATCTGCTGGAAGATTAGCCAGGTTGTTGAAGCAAGAGGAGACGGTAATTCAACCGCACGAGTTGAGATTGTTAATCCAGGCACCGATGAGGTCAAGAAAGGAAGTGAAAGTGGGGGCCGCTTCAGAGGCAAATGTCAGGAGCAGAATGGTAGCACTGTTAAAAGAGCATGTTGATATCTTCGCCTGGTCGTATCAGGGTATGCCAGGGTTGGATACCGATATCGTGGTGCACAAGCTACCATTGAGAGCAGACTGTCCTCCAGTGAAGCAGGAGTCGGTGCTGAAAAAAGGATGAGAAGGAGAGAATGTGGGTGGACTACCGAGATTTAAACAGAGCTAGCCCGAAAGATGAATTCCTAGTACTTCACGTTGATGTACTGGTAGATAATACAGCTCAATTCTAGGTGTTTTCCTTCATGGATGGCTTTGTTGGCTATAACCAGATTAAACTGTCGCCAGATAATATGGAGAAAACGATGTTCATCACACCATGGGGCACTCCTTGCTATAAGAGATGCCAGTCGGTCTCAAGAACGCCGGAGCCATGTATCAAAGGTCTATGGTGACTTCGTTTCATGATATGATTCATCATGAAATTGAATGCTATGTTGATGACATGATAGCAAAGTCCCAAACAGAAGTGGGGCACTCGGTAGATTTGACCAAGTTGTTTGGCCGGTGGAGACAATTCAGACTGAGGTTGAATCCGAATCAATGCACTTGTGGAGTGCGGTCCGGTAAGTTGCTGAGGCTTATCGAGAAGAGGAATTGAGGTTGATCCTGCTAAAAAAAAGAGAGAGAAAAAAAACAATACAAGAAATGCCTGAACCGAGAACAGAAAAGAAGGTTCGTGGTTTCTTAGATAGATTGAACTGCATTTCACGGTTCGTATCTCATCTAACCGCCATGTGTGAACCCATATTCAAGCTGTTGAAAAAAAAGAGATCAAACGGTCAGGTGAAATAATGATTGCCAAACGGCATTTGAAAAGATAAAAGAATATTTGCAGGAGCCTCCGATTCTGATGCCTCCTGTGGAGGGAGACCATTAATCCGGTACTTGACAGTCCTCGAGGGATCTATGGGGTGTGTAGTGGGGCAGCATGACGAGTCTGGTCGAAAAGAGCATGTAATTTACCTTAGCAAAGAGTTTACCGACTGTGAAACAATACATTCACTGCTCGAGAAAACTTGCGGTACTTTGGCATAGGCTGCTCGCCGACTGAGACGGTACATGCTGGTTCATACCACTTTATGGATTTTCAAGATGGATCCGATCAAGTATATCTGAGAAGTCAGCATTGACCGGACAGGTTGCGAGATGGTAAAAGAATTTTGACTGATTTTGATATACAATATACATCTCAGAAGACGATCAAGGGGAGTGTATTGACTGATTACCTCGCTCAGCAGCCCATTGAGGAGTATCAACCGATGAAGTTTGAGTTCCCTGATGAAGACATCGAGGCTCTCAAATCGAAAGATTGTGAGGAACCGATCCCGGAGGAGGGGCATGACCCTGAATGCGAACGGATTTTGATGTTTAATGGGGTCGTTAACGTGAATGGAAGCAGAGTTGGTGTTGCTTTGGTTACGCCAAAGGGATCCCACGTTCCCTTCGTTGCCCGGTTAGCATTTGAATGTACCAACGATGGTGGCTGAGTACAAAGTTTGTATCTTGGGTATCGAACCTCGATGCGTGCATCTGCTGGGGCAACGCCTTTCTTGCTCGTGTATGGGATAGAAGTGGTATTACCTGTCGAGGTCCAGATTCCGTCAGTGAGAGTCCTGATGGATGAGAAGTTGGGAAAGGCTGAGTGGGTAAGGACTCGGTGTGAAGTTGAGCCTGATTGAGGAAAAGAGGCTGGCAGTTTTTTGTCATGGGCAGTTGTACCCAGTGAACGAAACGTGCTTGAGACCGAGAGGTACGACCTTGTGTGCATCGTGAGAGATGTGGTGCTGAAAAAGGATCCTTACTCCTCATAACGATCATGGGGCAAGTGGACAACCAATCATGAATGTCCATTCGTGGTCAAGAAGGTTTTCCCCGAAAACACCTTGTTGTTGATGACCACGGATGACGAGGATTTTCCATCCCTTGTGGATGCGGACGCAGTTAAAAAAAAATATACTTCGTAAAAGAGACCCGCTGGACGAAAAAAAAATAAAAGAGTCCAGGCAAAAAAGGGCATCCCGGCGAACCAGAAAAAAAAAGGGTTCGGGCAAAAGTTAGGGATAAAGAATGAAAAGAATATGCACATCCGGTAAGTCGAAAACCCGCAAGGGCGGCTTAGGCAAAAATGGGTATCCCGGTGGATTGAAAACCCGAAAGGGCGGTCCAGGCAAAAGAGGGATTGAAACGAACAACTGCGTCCAGTATGATCGTTGTACTTTGGTTAAGACACCATGGATAATCACCGGCAGAGATCGATCGGAAGCGTCTTGTTCAAAAGGCCGAAAGTGAGAAGAGTCTTGAGGACATAAGGGGTGTAACCGAGTTGGAACTCGATGAGATCACGGTTTCACATTGCCATTAGGATAGATTTTTCCTTTTGTGCGCAATTACCTCTTTTCAGGGATTGCTTCCTGCGTGCTGCTTTGTTACGAGCCACACCTCTTTCAGTCAATAAAATGCATGTTCAGTCAAACAATTTTGTTTTTGTTTTCATAACCGCTTTGATTGCAAAAACATCAGTTTATTTTGATAAAGAATCTTTGCATGTTGAGACATGGAGATCCCTTCCGATGCATGCTTATAAGATTGAAAGCCTGAAATCTTATTCGGAAGTTTGAGTGACCTAGGTGTTGAAATTTTGGCACGCCTGGGGAAGGCTTTTATCTAATGATCTCTTTTGCAGGTGCTGTTAGATATGTTCATTCACTCGCAGGTTGTGATATGACCTTTGAAAAAAATCCCCGCAGAGTCCAAATAAGGGCAAGGGATAGAAGAATGGTGAAAAGACGGTGAAAGAATGACGACGATCCTAGAGGGTAATCAAGAAGACTCTTCAAAGTCTGAAGATTAGAGAGTTAGCCCGGATCTGAGGAGATCAATTGTCTCGAAGAAAAGAAGAGCCGAGAATACTAGGTGATGAATCAGAAGAGACCGGATGAGTCTGGGAGCTCTCAAAAGTGGAAAGTTGACACTGTGGTTGGATGGTGATCCCCAGTATTTGACGAGTCGACGGGTGTTCCGTGTCAAATAAGTCGTATCTCCCCAGCAAGTCTGAGGACTGTTCTTTCCCTAGCGAGCTTGAAGGTTACAATATCCCCAGCAGAGGTGTCTGTGGGTAGGTTGTTCCTCAGCAGCCAGGTTTGAAATGCCGTTCCCCAGCAGGATTGAGTGCTGTAATCCCCAGCAGGGTTGGTCATTTCCCCTAGCAGGGTTGAGAAAGTTCTTCCTCAGCAGCCAAGCCTAAGTATGGTTTCCCCTAGCAGGGTTGAGAATGTTTTTCCTCAGCATGGTTGAGTGGTTGTTGTTTCCCCAGAGGAGGTTGCATTGATGGTTTTCCCCAGCGAAGTCCCCAAGCGGATCAAGTTCGGTGAGAGTTATCCCCAGTAGAGTTTATCTTTCCCGTGGGTTGGTAGTTGTTTCCAGTGGAAGTGGGCATTGGTTGTTTCCCCCAGCAGAGTCCCCAAGTGAATCGGGTTCGGTGGAGATCATCCCCGGTGAGGATTATCCTTTCCCCAGCAGCAGTGTTATTCCCCAGCAGGGTGGAAATTGGAATGATATTGAATTCCTCAGCAGAGTGCCTTAAGCTCCTCAGTGTTGCCCCCGGAGGGGGATATGTTTTATGCATTCATCATTTAGAAAAGCATAGGATATTGCATCATTAATTGCGTAGCATTTCCATGGTTATGGAGCATTATGCTGAAAAAAATCTCATGCATCAGCATTGCAAGCATAGCCAGTCTTTAGCCGTGGTTACCATCCGAGAAACTGGTTGGTAAAGATAACGCTCAGAAGAGTTTAGCATCGCAACGTTGGGGCATATGGGTCGATTTCAGAGTTTTTTCACAACATGGTTGAGAGGTTGGTGTTTTCCCAACAAGTGACTCCCTAGTTGAGTGGGTTTCTATGCCGTTCTCAGAGTGACAGATCAGTAAGCATCCCCCAGCAGTTCCTCCCATTGTATCTTGAAAGCTTGGATCAGTTCCCCAACAGAGGCGGATCATTGTTCAACAATCCCCATGGCACATTTGCAGCGGTGGCTCCTGACATCATGCAGAGTTGACAGTCCCCAGAGAGGTTTATTTCCTCACCCGTCAGTGAAAGGAAAGCTTCACTCCCCCAGAGTAGTCCCCGACATGTGTCTGGCCTTGTCCTAACATCCTTACGATACCAGTATGTGGCATGTTGATCCTCGTGTGGGTCCTTCCTTTTTTGGTGTCTGTAGACATCGTCTTTCGATGTCCGTAATATCAGCTTCTCTTCTCCCATTCGTCCGTTGATGTCTGGTTGAGTTTTCCTATTCGTCCGTTGGCGTCTAGTCGTGGTTTCTTTCTCCCAATCATCCGTTGATGTCTGGTTGAGTTTTCCTATTCGTCCGTTGGCGTCTAGTCGTGGTTTCTTTCTCCCATTCATCCGTTGATGTCTGGTTGAGTCTTCCTATTCGTCCCTTGGCGTCTAGTCGTGGTTTCTTTCTCCCATTCATCTGTTGATGTCTGGTTGAGTTTTCCTATTCGTCCGTTGGCGTCTAGTCGTGGTTTCTTTCTCCCATTCATCCGTTGATGTCTGGTTGAGTCTTCCTATTCATCCGTTGGCGTCTAGTCGTGGTTTCTTTCTCCCATTCATCCGTTGATATCTGGTTGAGTCCTTCCTATTCGTCCGTTGGCGTCTAGTCGGGGTTTCTTTCTCCCATTCATCCGTTGATGTCTGGTTGAGTCCTTCCTATTCGTCCGTTGGCGTCTAGTCGTGGTTTCTTTCTTCCGTTCATCCGTTGATGTTTGGTTGAGTCTTCCTATTCGTCCGTTGGCGTCTAGTCGTGGTTTCTTTCTCCCATTCATCCGTTGATGTCTGGTTGAGTTTTCCTATTCGTCCGTTGGCGTCTAGTCGTGGTTTCTTTCCTCACATTCATCCGTTGATGTCTGGTTAAGTCCTTCCTATTCGTCCGTTGGCGTCTAGTCGTGGTTTCTTTCTCCCATTCATCCGTTGATGTCTGGTTGAATCCTTCCTATTCGTCTCTTGGCGTCTAGTCGTGGTTTCTTTCTCCCATTCATCCGTTGATGTTTGGTTGACTCTTCCTATTCGTCCGTTGGCGTCTAGTCGTGGTTTCTTTCTCCCATTCATTCGTTGATGTCTGGTTGAGTTTTCCTATTCGTCCGTTGGCGTTTAGTCGGGGTTTCTTTCTCCCATTCATCCGTTGATGTCTAGTTGAGTCGTTCCTATTCGTCCGTTGGCGTCTAGTCGTGGTTTCTTTCTCCCATTCATCCGTTGATGTCTGGTTGAGTCTTCCTATTCGTCCGTTGGCGTCTAGTCGTGGTTTCTTTCTCCCATTCATCCGTTGATGTCTGGTTGAGTTTTCCTATTCGTCCGTTGGCGTCTAGTCGTGGTTTCTTTCCACCCATTCATCTGTTGATGTCTGGTTAAGTCCTTCCTATTTGTCTGTTGGCGTCTAGTCGTGGTTTCTTTCTCCCATTCATCCGTTGATATCTGGTTGAGTCCTTCCTATTCGTCCGTTGGCGTCTAGTCGTGGTTTCTTTCTCGCATTCATCTGTTGATGTCTGGTTGAGTCTTTCCTATTCGTCCGTTGGCATCTAGTCGTGGTTTCTTTCTCCCATTCATCCGTTGATGTCTGGTCGAGTCCTTCCTATTCGTCCGTTGGCGTCTAGTCGTGGTTTCTTTCCTCCCATTCATCCGTTGATGTTTGGTTGAGTCCTTCCTATTCGTCCGTTGGCATCTAGTCGTGGTTTCTTTCCTCCCATTCATTCGTTGATATCTGGTTGTGTCCTTCCTATTCGTCCGTTGGCGTCTAGTCGTGGTTTCTTTCTCCCATTCATCCGTTGATGTCTGGTTGAGTCCTTCCTATTCGTCCGTTGGCGTCTAGTCGTGGTTTCTTTTTCCCATTCATCCGTTGATGTCTGGTCGAGTCCTTCCTATTCGTCCGTTGGCGTCTAGTCATGGTTTCTTTCCTCCCATTCATCCGTTGATGTCTGGTTGAGTCTTCCTATTCGTGCGTTGGCGTCTAGTCGTGGTTTCTTTCCTCCCATTCATTCGTTGATGTCTGGTTGAGTCTTTCCTATTCGTCCGTTGGCGTCTAGTCGTGGTTTCTTTCCTCCCATTCATCCGTTGATGTCTGGTTGAGTCTTCCTATTCGTCCGTTGGCGTCTAGTCGTGGTTTCTTTCCTCCCATTCATCCGTTGATGTCTGGTTGAGTCTTCCTATTCGTCCGTTGGCGTCTAGTCGTGGTTTCTTCCCTCCCATTCATCCGTTGATGTCTGGTTGAGTCTTCTTATACGTCCGTTGACGTCTGGTTGTATATCTTTCCTCCCATTCATCCGTTGATGTCTTGGTCGAGTTTTTTCCCATTCGTCCGTTGACGTCTGGTTGTATATCTTTCCTCCCATTCATCCGTTGATGTCTTGGTCGAGTTTTTTCCCATTCGTCTGTTGACGTCTGGTTGTGTATCTCTTTTCCCAATCATCGGTAAATGTCTGGTCGTCCTTTTGTTGGTGTCGGTAAACATCATCTTTCGATGTCGGTAAACGTCGAGTTTTTTCCCAGTCGTCCGTCGACGTCTGGTTGTGTATCCTCTTTTTCTAGTCATCGGTAAATGTCTGGTCATGTATCTTTCCAATCCCCAGTAGAGTCGTCGGTAAACGTCTTGTCTGGTTCCAGTTGTGAACATCTTGTTCCTCTCCAGTTGAAAGCCGCCATCTGGTAAATGTGCCTCGCTTTCCTTGATATCCGCGTATATCAAGCCTCTCCGTAGTGAAAGCCGCCATCTGGTAAATGTGCCTCGCTTTCCTTGATATCCGCATATATCAAGTCTCTCCAGTGTTGAAGCCGCCATCAGTAAATGAGCCTCGCTTCCTTCACTTTGATCATCTCCCGCAGAGTGCAAATTTCTACGGTTCTTTTGGTATTCAATCCCTGTGTACCTTGAAGGTCTGACAGTCGTTGCTCTCATCCATTCAGGTTCCTAGTTGATTGAATAGGGGCAGCTGTAGCACCTCAAATTTGCACCCCCATTCATGCATTCATTTCATTTTTTAGGTCATTAATATCAAATTAACATTGCATAGTCCATTGCATTTCATCAATCAAGACTGGCATCAGGAGAATTCCTCAGTGCAAAAGAGAGCAAGGTTTTTCCTTGAAAAGAAGCCTATGGTTGTTCTAGAGAGCTTATATGAGCCAAGGTTCATTTTGAAGCCATTGTACCAAGTGCTAGAGGCTCAAAAGTCACAGTGCAGTTTCAGGTCATCTGGAGCCCATAAAAGTCAACTGAGGGCTAGGAGGTGGAGAAATGGTTTGATACACTTCATTCATGTCCCAAAGAGGTTTATTCATCATGTCCAACATCTACCTTGAAGATTTTGAAGCCAGATCAAAAGTTTCCCAAAATGGAAAGTGACCTGTAATTTCAAGTTTACAAAAATGGCAAGTTTTTGGACCAAAGTCAACTTGACTTTCCAACATCAAAGAAGCTTCAAATGAAATTTTGTCCAACATGAAAGTTGAAGATCTTTCTCTTCCATTTCCAAAAAGTCCAAGATCATGAGCATCTGATGAATGGTTGAGGAGATATGATCAAATCATTGCCAAGGGTGCATGGAACTTCAAAATGCCATAACTTTTGATCCAAAGCTCCAAAATGAGTGCCTCTTTTTGCATATTTCTTCTCATGACATGTATTTTCCAAATCATTCATCACATTGCATGAAATTTCATCACATGACCATTGGCTCATTCATGCTCATTTTGGAGGGAAATCATGAATTTGAATTTGGTGCATCATATGAGCTTTTTAATCATTCCAACATGTTCATAATATGGTTTTAAGTGAAATTGCATGGTGCATGTGTACTGTTCACGTGGGATTGCCATGCATGGGGTGAAAAATCAATTTTTGCATAACACCTCTTTTCTTCTTAAAATTTCATTAACCATGCTTAATTGTCATTAGCAAATGGATTAACACATCATATAAAGCCCTAATCCTAACAGAATTTTCAGATTGGTTCATTCTAGATCTAGATTCAAACTTTCCCTCCAAAATTTCTCTCCACCATAATTCAAATTTTTTCCATATAACTCTTGATTTTTCTTGCATATTTGTGTTCTTTGATCCTTATTCAGTATAGATCCAGCCTTGATTTGCAGAATTTGGTGAAGAAGTAAGCATATGAAGCTCAAGAACATGGCAATGGAAGTTGAACTTTGAGCTAGATCCAAGCCCTTACAAGAGTTGAATCGTGCTTCAGAAGTCATTACAAGGTTGATAGAAGAGACTTGGATGCTGCTAGACACCTGAATCCACAACTGTCATTGTTGGAGCTTCAAGAGGTGTGATTTTCGAATGTCTTAATTCATGATTCTATGCATATGTTTAGATAGGTCTTTGATTGTTGAGCATGCTGATGTTTTTAGAATTGAAAATAGTGCAATATTCATGGAGATATGTTGAGATGAAAGTTTGTGTTCAAAAATGTTCTTCTTCGATTTGCATGATTCACGAATAGTTAGGATGAAATAATGTTGGATTTGAATTCCTTATGTCATGAGCTTTCATTTGGTGTATAGTTTTCATAATTCTGGAAAAAAAAATTGAGGTTACTGTTCATCCACCGTCTTCATGAAGACGACGGTGGTTTCCTCCATGCCTGGCCGCGCGCTACAGTTGCTAGGGCTTCTTCTGGTTCAGAGCGTGCATGCTACTGTTTGAGCGCCATTATCCTTTGCGTACCGTGTTCAAGACCAAGCGCTAGCATTTTTTTTTCAATTTTTCCTTTACTTAGTGATACGACATCGTTTTGGCAGCGCTTGTGGTGACCTTTGTGACCATGGTTAGATACTTCCTGATGATTATTTCCAATTCCATTATTCATTTCATTATTTTGCATGTTTTCATTTAATTCACCATTATTTTCATGTAGTTCCAAAAATCATAAAAAATACAAAACAAGTCCAATTAATTCCCAATTTTTTTCTACTTGTTCATATGAATGTCTAGAATTATATGGTGTTGATTTTATTATTTTACCATGTCTGGATTTTTAATTGTGTTGAATTGATTGAACATGTATACATTTGGACCACGCCTCATTCAAACTAATGTGAAATGCTCAATAATGATCCAATTGCCAGTAAATTTTGTATGCTGACTCTCAACATGTTGTGTGATTTTTTAGGCTTGGTTGTGCATTTTTATCATTTTACATTTTTGTTTTAGGCATGTGCTAATATGGTGTGACAATGTGTGTCACACAATTGGATGTTGATCTTCTCCATTTTCATTGCCTTGCCAATTGAGCTCTTCTGTTTATAATTTTTAGCATGATGATTATGTTTGACATGTTGTATGCTCATAAAAATTTCCATGGTTTCTTTCCTCCCATTCATCCGTTGATGTCTGGTTAAGTCCTTCCTATTCGTCTGTTGGCGTCTAGTCGTGGTTTCTTTCTCCCATTCATCTGTTGATATCTGGTTGAGTCCTTCCTATTCGTCCGTTGGCGTCTAGTCGTGGTTTCTTTCTCGCATTCATCCGTTGATGTCTGGTTGAGTCCTTCCTATTCGTCCGTTGGCATCTAGTCGTGGTTTCTTTCTCCCATTCATCCGTTGATGTCTGGTCGAGTCCTTCCTATTCGTCCGTTGGCGTCTAGTCGTGGTTTCTTTCCTCCCATTCATCCGTTGATGTTTGGTTGAGTCCTTCCTATTCGTCCGTTGGCGTCTAGTCGTGGTTTCTTTCCTCCCATTCATTCGTTGATATCTGGTTGAGTCCTTCCTATTCGTCCGTTGGCGTCTAGTTGTGGTTTCTTTCTCCCATTCATCCGTTGATGTCTGGTTGAGTCCTTCCTATTCGTCCGTTGGCGTCTAGTCGTGGTTTCTTTTTCCCATTCACCCGTTGATGTCTGGTCGAGTCCTTCCTATTCGTCCGTTGGCGTCTAGTCATGGTTTCTTTCCTCCCATTCATCCGTTGATGTCTGGTTGAGTCTTCCTATTCGTGCGTTGGCGTCTAGTCGTGGTTTCTTTCCTCCCATTCATTCGTTGATGTCTGGTTGAGTCTTTCCTATTCGTCCGTTGGCGTCTAGTCGTGGTTTCTTTCCTCCCATTCATCCGTTGATGTCTGGTTGAGTCTTCCTATTCGTCCGTTGGCGTCTAGTCGTGGTTTCTTTCCTCCCATTCATCCGTTGATGTCTGGTTGAGTCTTCCTATTCGTCCGTTGGCGTCTAGTCGTGGTTTCTTCCCTCCCATTCATCCGTTGATGTCTGGTTGAGTCTTCTTATACGTCCGTTGACGTCTGGTTGTATATCTTTCCTCCCATTCATCCGTTGATGTCTTGGTCGAGTTTTTTCCCATTCGTCCGTTGACGTCTGGTTGTATATCTTTCCTCCCATTCATCCGTTGATGTCTTGGTCGAGTTTTTTCCCATTCGTCTGTTGACGTCTGGTTGTGTATCTCTTTTCCCAATCATCGGTAAATGTCTGGTCGTCCTTTTGTTGGTGTCGGTAAACATCATCTTTCGATGTCGGTAAACGTCGAGTTTTTTCCCAGTCGTCCGTCGACGTCTGGTTGTGTATCCTCTTTTTCTAGTCATCGGTAAATGTCTGGTCATGTATCTTTCCAATCCCCAGTAGAGTCGTCGGTAAACGTCTTGTCTGGTTCCAGTTGTGAACATCTTGTTCCTCTCCAGTTGAAAGCCGCCATCTGGTAAATGTGCCTCGCTTTCCTTGATATCCGCGTATATCAAGCCTCTCCGTAGTGAAAGCCGCCATCTGGTAAATGTGCCTCGCTTTCCTTGATATCCGCATATATCAAGTCTCTCCAGTGTTGAAGCCGCCATCAGTAAATGAGCCTCGCTTCCTTCACTTTGATCATCTCCCGCAGAGTGCAAATTTCTACGGTTCTTTTGGTATTCAATCCCTGTGTACCTTGAAGGTCTGACAGTCGTTGCTCTCATCCATTCAGGTTCCTAGTTGATTGAATAGGGGCAGCTGTAGCACCTCAAATTTGCACCCCCATTCATGCATTCATTTCATTTTTTAGGTCATTAATATCAAATTAACATTGCATAGTCCATTGCATTTCATCAATCAAGACTGGCATCAGGAGAATTCCTCAGTGCAAAAGAGAGCAAGGTTTTTCCTTGAAAAGAAGCCTATGGTTGTTCTAGAGAGCTTATATGAGCCAAGGTTCATTTTGAAGCCATTGTACCAAGTGCTAGAGGCTCAAAAGTCACAGTGCAGTTTCAGGTCATCTGGAGCCCATAAAAGTCAACTGAGGGCTAGGAGGTGGAGAAATGGTTTGATACACTTCATTCATGTCCCAAAGAGGTTTATTCATCATGTCCAACATCTACCTTGAAGATTTTGAAGCCAGATCAAAAGTTTCCCAAAATGGAAAGTGACCTGTAATTTCAAGTTTACAAAAATGGCAAGTTTTTGGACCAAAGTCAACTTGACTTTCCAACATCAAAGAAGCTTCAAATGAAATTTTGTCCAACATGAAAGTTGAAGATCTTTCTCTTCCATTTCCAAAAAGTCCAAGATCATGAGCATCTGATGAATGGTTGAGGAGATATGATCAAATCATTGCCAAGGGTGCATGGAACTTCAAAATGCCATAACTTTTGATCCAAAGCTCCAAAATGAGTGCCTCTTTTTGCATATTTCTTCTCATGACATGTATTTTCCAAATCATTCATCACATTGCATGAAATTTCATCACATGACCATTGGCTCATTCATGCTCATTTTGGAGGGAAATAATGAATTTGAATTTGGTGCATCATATGAGCTTTTTAATCATTCCAACATGTTCATAATATGTTTTTAAGTGAAATTGCATGGTGCATGTGTACTGTTCACGTGGGATTGCCATGCATGGGGTGAAAAATCAATTTTTGCATAACACCTCTTTTCTTCTTAAAATTTCATTAACCATGCTTAATTGTCATTAGCAAATGGATTAACACATCATATAAAGCCCTAATCCTAACAGAATTTTCAGATTGGTTCATTCTAGATCTAGATTCAAACTTTCCCTCCAAAATTTCTCTCCACCATAATTCAAATTTTTTCCATATAACTCTTGATTTTTCTTGCATATTTGTGTTCTTTGATCCTTATTCAGTATAGATCCAGCCTTGATTTGCAGAATTTGGTGAAGAAGTAAGCATATGAAGCTCAAGAACATGGCAATGGAAGTTGAACTTTGAGCTAGATCCAAGCCCTTACAAGAGTCGAATCGTGCTTCAGAAGTCATTACAAGGTTGATAGAAGAGACTTGGATGCTGCTAGACACCTGAATCCACAACTGTCATTGTTGGAGCTTCAAGAGGTGTGATTTTCGAATGTCTTAATTCATGATTCTATGCATATGTTTAGATAGGTCTTTGATTGCTGAGCATGCTGATGTTTTTAGAATTGAAAATAGTGCAATATTCATGGAGATATGTTGAGATGAAAGTTTGTGTTCAAAAATGTTCTTCTTCGATTTGCATGATTCACGAATAGTTAGGATGAAATAATGTTGGATTTGAATTCCTTATGTCATGAGCTTTCATTTGGTGTATAGTTTTCATAATTCTGGAAAAAAAAATTGAGGTTACTGTTCATCCACCGTCTTCATGAAGACGACGGTGGTTTCCTCCATGCCTAGCCGCGCGCTACAGTTGCTAGGGCTTCTTCTGGTTCAGAGCGTGCATGCTACTGTTTGAGCGCCATTATCCTTTGCGTACCGTGTTCAAGACCAAGCGCTAGCATTTTTTTTTCAATTTTTCCTTTACTTAGTGATACGACATCGTTTTGGCAGCGCTTGTGGTGACCTTTGTGACCATGGTTAGATACTTCCTGATGATTATTTCCAATTCCATTATTCATTTCATTATTTTGCATGTTTTCATTTAATTCACCATTATTTTCATGTAGTTCCAAAAATCATAAAAAATACAAAACAAGTCCAATTAATTCCCAATTTTTTTCTACTTGTTCATATGAATGTCTAGAATTATATGGTGTTGATTTTATTATTTTACCATGTCTGGATTTTTAATTGTGTTGAATTGATTGAACATGTATACATTTGGACCACGCCTCATTCAAACTAATGTGAAATGCTCAATAATGATCCAATTGCCAGTAAATTTTGTATGCTGACTCTCAACATGTTGTGTGATTTTTTAGGCTTGGTTGTGCATTTTTATCATTTTTCATTTTTGTTTTAGGCATGTGCTAATATGGTGTGACAATGTGTGTCACACAATTGGATGTTGATCTTCTCCATTTTCATTGCCTTGCCAATTGAGCTCTTCTGTTTATAATTTTTAGCATGATGATTATGTTTGACATGTTGTATGCTCATAAAAATTTCCATGGTTGTTTGAGTCATTTCTGTTTTAATATGGAATTTTGATTCTTGATGACCAATTGTATGCACCTTTTGCTTGCCTTGCCTTCTCTTGGTTGAATGATGACCTTGCTTAATGCTTTTGATTTGGTCCTTTTTAGGACATGTTATTACTTGTTTAAACATGCCTCATGTTGAGTATTAGCTTCTGTGTTGACTTTTTACTCCACCTTTGACCCTAGGCTTTGCCCTAGCGGTTTGAACTCCCATTTGAGCTGTGTATTTCAGGACCAAGCATCCAATCTCCATGGTTGATGTTGCCTCATCATTTGAGTGTTGCTATTTTCTTTGATTGCTAACCTTTGGTTACTTTGTAGGTCCTTTGGTAGTGAATCATGTGATTGTTTGCCTCTTGTTGGCTTGACTTGTTGTGTCTATTGGAACCACTGTTTGTTTGTCTGTTGATTGTTTGTCTGAACATAGTACTGATTGTTTAGCTTTTCTCACAGGTACATTAGCTGCTTTAATTTCATTACTTGAACTTTTCTTTGCTTGTGGTTGGCATACCACTTAGGTAAATTCCTATCCGCCATGTAGTCTGGAAGTCCTGCTATCTTGGCAGGCACCTGTCTGAAGCCCTCCTTAAGAGGCAATGATTGTGATTGTTTACCTTTGTGCCATGTACTTCAAGACCTCCTAAGTGAAGAGGCAATTGGCAGATAGAAGGGATTTGCAATCAATCCCCTGCTATTCAGTTGAGTCTTTCATCTTGCTCGCACTACATGCTGATGCATTTGAATAAACACCCAAGATCGCTGTATATAGAGTCAGTCATGTGGAGTAGAGTTCCCCATTCTGGACTCCCACACCTTCATTGTTTGAAGCTCTCCCAGGCTAGGGATAAGAGCTATGAGGTCGTACCCTCATTACCTTTTCATCTGCTCACCCTGACGGTCAATGTCAGTGGTTAAGAGCCTCAGATACCCCTTCCAGATTGGCTTGTTTGTCGAGGTTGATATGACCCCTTGACTAAAGCCCAGCCTTGTATGAGCCAATTGTTTGCATATAGTGTGTGATACCTGTGCTTGTGATTGCTTATTTGTTGTTTAGGCGAGCTTGCTCCCTGTGCGAGATAGGTTCTAATTAGAGACCTCAACTTAGGGATTGTATGCATGACAACTTCTAGGCTCGAGTCGTAGTCTCCCTAGTAGCTTGTTATCTCCCTAGTCTCTGGTTAGGATAGAAGTTTTTCCCTGTTAAGGGGAACTACGTCGCCCTGATCCTCATACCAGATGAGGCACGTAGGCAGGAGATTGAGTTGATCTCTCCAGGAAACCTTTTTGTTTTGCTTGTTTGTTGGTTTGGAGTCATATGTAAGTCCAGCGATTGGCATTCAGTTTCCCGTGCGTGTCTGTTTGTTCGGAGTCTGACATAAGCCCAGCGATTGGCAGTCGGTTTCCTGTGTGTGTCTGTTTGTTCGGAGTCTGACATAAGTCCAGCAATTGGCAGTCGGTTTCCTGTGTGTGTTTGTTTGTTTGGAGTCTGATGTAAGTCCAGCGATTGGCATTCGGTTTCCTTGTTTGTTTGTTTTGTTCGGAGTTGGATATAAGACCATTGATTGGCATTCCGTTTCCAGTTGTGTGTTTCGTTTGACGTCTCAGCGTCCCGTTTCAGTGTTTTGTTTGGCGTGCGTTAGCCGAGCTACGAGTGCTCTGATTCTTACTCTGGTTAGAGAAGATACGTATGCATAGGATGCGACATCCTAGCGAGCACGTTTCCCATTTCCCCGAACTACGTTGACTCTGATGTTTGTGTCTGACAAACTACGTAGGACCAGGATGCGACATCCTGCCGATTTATCTTCTTCCGTCTTCCATCTGTGTCTATTCCAGTTGTGCAGTATTTGAGCAGTTTCTTTAGCAACCTTTCTTCTATTCTTTTGAGCGTTGATCCCATCGAGTACGATGGATGCGTAGGGGTGCTAATACATTCCCTTCGCATAACCGACTCCCGTATCTAGCAATCTCTGGTCGTGAGACTATTCCTTTCTAGGTTTACTACGAGCGTTTCCTTTCCCGCCTTTGGGATAAATAACGCACGGTGGCGGCTATGTTTCTTTTCCTGCCGGTTTTTCACGTAATGCGACAGGGACCAGTTATGGCCTCTTGGTAGGTCACAGGCTCATCTTGATCCATGAGTAATACATCACCTTGATCAGTTATGAGATATCAATATCTCTCAGGTAGGTGACGTATCCTGCTTGACCTACGCTGGTCTTGTTCTACTTGAGCAGGTTGGTCTTCCACAACTACTTATGTTTCCTACTCTAATTCCTCCATAGGTGTATCAATGCTTTATGATTCTTGAATTTCTTCAAGCTCTACTTTCCTCCCACTGATTCCTTTAGAAACAAAATCCTTTTCTAGGAAAACTCCAGTTCGAGCGACAAACATGTTTCCCTCAGAAGGATTGTAGAAGTAATTGTAAGAACAAAAATTGTCCTACAACAGATTCCAGGATTTTGATGATAACAAAAGATGAAACCAAAAATGGCACTCTAACGAAAAGTATCTAATGTGCAGGATTCTAAGACAAGAAGAAAGGAATCTGATGATGTCATCAGATACAGAATCAAATCAGATACAAAGTACCAGAAGATCAGAAGCCTCTAAGGTAGAAAACGCGTTCTAAAAGCTCTGACTCTGAGCGAAACAGCAAATCAGAATATCAGAAGCGCCTGAAGAAGAAGCGCTCTCTAGAAGCTCTGACTCTGAGCAACGGGATATCAGACTATCAGAAGATCTAAAGTCACCTCTCTAAAGACTTCCTTATTCAGAAAGAGTAACGGCAACTTCAATTACAAATGGAAAGAAAATATTATTGGAAAGAAGTTATTCAGGGAGACAAAGTTGTTTTGGCAAGAAACAACAAAAGTTATGGCATTAATTTCTAATCAAGACAAATTATCTGCCATCAATTTCAATGGTTCCTTCAGCTCTATATAAAGGATAGCAAACAACATTGAGAGATACACCTGAACACGGTGAAACATTATCTCTCTCTCTCAACCTTTCACGAGCTTTTGCTCAGAACGTGAAATATTCTTTTGTTCTTACTGCTGTAATATCTGCTTTATTCTAGAAGCACTCTAGATTACAAAATTTGTATTTACCTAAAATTGTTTTTAATTCCTCAAGTGACTCTGCACAGTCTGTATACTTGAGAGGACTAAGAGATCCTTCTCTTAGACGTTGGTTGTAAAAATCTTTCAAGATTATTGGATTAAGTCCTTGTTGAAGGCGAAATCCCCTTGGGCGGGTGGACTGGAGTAGCTTTGTGTTATAAGCGAACCATCATAAAATCCTTGTGTGGTCTTATTCTGAAAAAGCGCTTATTTTCCAAAAACAATTCAAACCCCCCTTTCTTGTTTTTCTCACCTTCAATTGGTATCAGAGCTTCGGCTCTGTTATTGATTTTCTAATCAAACAGTTAACAGTGTAGAGAGATCCAGAACGAGAAAAACCATGGCCCACACAAATGAAAGAGACAGTTACAATGCTAAGCCTCCTGTCTTTGATGGAGAGAAATTCGACTACTGGAAAGATAGGATTGAGAGCTTCTTCCTAGGCTATGACGTTGACCTCTGGGATATTGTCACAGATGGATACAAACCTCCTAAAACAGATGCTGGAGTTGAAGTCCCCAGAAGCAAGATGTCAGATGATCAGAAGCGAGAATTCAAGAATCATCATAAAGCTAGAACGATACTTCTCAATGCCATATCCTACAATGAGTATGAGAAAATTACCAACAGAGAAACAACTTAAGACATACTCGACTCTCTGAGGATGACTCATGAAGGAAACTCTCAGGTCAAAGAAACAAAGGCTCTGGCTCTAATCCAGAAATATGAAGCCTTCAAAATGGAGGATGACGAAGCCATAGAGGTAATGTTCTCTAGATTCCAAACTCTTATTGCAGGTCTCAAAGTTCTAGACAAAGGATACACAACTGCAGACCACGTCAAAAAGATAGTCAGAAGCTTGCCAAAGAAGTGGAGACCCATGGTCACTGCCCTGAAGCTGTCAAAGGATCTAAACAACATCAGTCTTGAAGAGCTTGTCAGTTCCCTCAGAAGCCATGAAATAGAGCTAGAGGAAGATGAGCCTCAGAAGAAGAACAAGTCTGTAGCATTAAAATCCAGATCTGAAAGGCGTAAATCTGACAGGAACAAAGCCTTCCAAGCCGAGACAGAAGATGCAGATGACTCCGAACAAGAAGATTCTGATGAGGAAGAAGAATTTTCCCTCCTGACCAGAGGAGTTAAACAACTCTGGAAAAAGAGGAACATCAACTTCAGAAGACCAAGACCCAGAGGGGATCGATCAGAATCAACCTTAAAAGGTAAAACTAACAAAGATGTTACTTGTTATGAATGTAAAGAAACAAGTCACTATAGGAATGAATGCCCCAAGCTAAAGAAAGACGGTTCCAGAAAAGAAAGCTTCAAGAAAAATCCCCTCAGAACCAAGAAGGGACTAATGGCTACCTGGGATGATAGTGAATCTGACTCATCAGAATCTGACTCTGATGAACAGGCCAACGTAGCTTTTATGCCTACCACATCCAGGAACAGTTCAGATGAAGAATCTGAAGAGGTATTTTCTGAACTCTCTCGATCTGATCTAGAATCATGCTTGTCTGAAACTCTTAACTCTCATCAGAAACTAAAACAAAGTTTAAAGCAATAAAAGGCTGTCTTGAAGAAAAATTTGAAGAATGTGGCAAACTTGAGATGACAATTCTAAAACTAGAAGATGAAAACAGATCTTTAACATTACAAAGAGATGCAGCAAAGAAAAATTGTTTAAAACTAGAAGAAGTATTATCTCAAGCTCCACAAACTTCAAATACGATAATTTATAAATACGAAAAAGCTTTTCAAACGTTTCTGAAAAATGGGATAGGAAGGAGTGTAATGGCATCCATGATTTACGGAGTCAGTCAGAACAATAGAAAAGGAATTGGGTATGATCCTAAGGAAGATAACACTTCTACTAGTGACCAACTTAAATCTCCATTTTCATATCACTATACACACACACAAGAACAAAAATTTGAAAATGCTAGAAAACCCAAAGTTATAAGAAACTCTGGGAAAACTAATCAAAAAGGACCCAAGAGACTCTGGGTACCAAAAGATAAGATTGTTTATGTTGCAGATATCTTATGCAGCAAAGTTCAGACATCAGTCATGGTACCTGGACTCTGGATGCTCGCGACACATGACGGGAAGAAAGTCTATGTTCCAAAGCCTGGAACTTAAAGACGCTGGATTCGTAGGCTTCAGAGGAGATCAGAAAGGAAGGATCAGAGGCTCCGGAACTATTGGTAATGGTACTCTTCCCTCTATATCTAATGTCCTTTACGTAGAAGGATTGATGCATAATCTGTTATCCATAAGTCAATTAAGTGATAACGGTTATGATGTGATCTTTAATCGAAAAACATGTAAAGCCATAAATCAAAACAATGGTTATGTCCTATTCACAGGCAAGAGGAAAAACAATATTTATAAAATTAATCTTTCTGATTTAAAAGAACAAAATGTGAAATGTCTGATGTCTGTTCACGAAGAGCAATGGGTATGGCATAGATGCTTGGGCCACATTAGCATGAGGAAATTATCTCAGCTAAATAAACTCGAGTTAGTCAGAGGCCTACCTAAACTGAAGTTCTCTTCAGATTCTCTATGTGAAGCATGTCAGAAAGGAAAATTTTCTAAAACATCTTTCAAAAAGAAAACTATTGTTACTACCTCTAAGCCTCTGGAACTTCTTCACATTGATCTATTTGGTCCTGTGAAAACAGCATCAGTCAATGGAAAGAAGTATGGACTAGTCATTGTTGATGATTTCAGTCGCTGGACATGGGTGAAATTCCTAAAACACAAGAGTGAGTCTCATTCTGTATTCACTAGTTTCTGCTCCAAAGTGCAAAAAGAATTTGACTCTAAAATTATCAGAGTCAGAAGTGATCATGGTGGGGAATTCGAAAATAAATCCTTTGAGGAATTATTTGACTCTAATAGAATATCCCATGATTTCTCCTTCCCTAGAACTCCATACCAGAATGGAGTTGTAGAGAGGAAGAATAGGACACTCCAAGAGATGGCCAGAACTATGATCAACGAAACAAATGTGGCTAAGCACTTTTGGGCAGAAGCTGTAAATACAGCGTGTTACATTCAGAATAGAATCTCCATAAGACCTATTCTGGAAAAGACTCCCTATGAACTGTGTAAAGGAAGGAAACCAAACATTTCATATTTTCATCCATTTGGATGTTCTTGCTTTATTTTAAACACTAAATAACATCTGAACAAGTTTGATTCCAAAGCCCAGAAAGGTATTATGTTAGGATACTCAGAACGCTCTAAAGGCTATAGAGTATACAATACAGAAACCAAAATTGTGGAAGAATCAATTCATGTCAGATTTGACGATAAGCTTGACCCTGAAAAGTCAAAGCTAGTTGAAAATTTTGCAGATTTGGAAATCACTCTTGCAGGATCTGGCAAAGCTCCAGAAGCAACTCAGAACTCTGAAGAAATTAATCTTCCATTAATCCCAAAGAAAGCTAAAAGTCGCCTTAACGTATCTGAAGAATTGATTCTGGGCAACAAAGACGAACCTGTCAGAACCAGATCTACTTTCAGGAATTCTGAAGAGACTCCTCTGGGACTAGTATCTCTGATCGAGCCTACGTCCTGTGATGAAGCCCTTCAAGATAACGACTGGGTTTCAGCCATGCAAGAAGAATTAGATCAATTCAAAAAGAATGATGTCTGGGATCTTGTTCCCAAGCCAAGAGGCACCCACGTTATTGGAACCAAATGGGTATTCAGAAACAAGCTGAATGAGAAAGGAGAAGTCGTCAGAAACAAAGCTCGACTGGTAGCTCAAGGTTACAGTCAACAATAAGGTATTTACTACAATGAAACCTTTGCTCCAGTCGCAAGGTTAGAATCTATTCGTCTTCTTGTATCTTTTGCCATAAATCATTCTATTAAATTATATCAAATGGATGTCAAGAGCGCATTCCTTAATGGTTATATATCAGAAGAAGTGTATGTCAACCAACCTCCAGGTTTTGAAAATCCAAATTTTCCAGAACATGTCTTTAAACTTAAAAAATCTTTATATGGACTTAAACAAGCTCCCAGAGCTTGGTATGAACGTTTAAGTAATTTTCTTCTGGAACACAATTTTATCAGAGGGAAAGTTGACTCCACACTCTTCTGTAAGAACCTTAACAATGATCTCATGATATGTCAGATATATGTTGATGACATTATCTTTGGTTCTGCTAACGCCTCTGTTTGTCAAGAATTCTCTGAGTTAATGCAGGCAGAATTTGAAATGAGCTTAATGCAAGAACTAAAGTTCTTTCTAGGAATTCAAATTAACCAAACTTCAGAAGTCACGTACGTTCATTAAAGCAAATACATAAAAGATGTTCTGAAGAAATTTGACATGGCTGAATGCAACTCTGCAAAAACTCCCATGCATCCAACATGCATTCTTGAAAAGGAAGAAGTAAGTAAACAGTTTGTCAGAAGCTCTATCGTGGTATGATAGGCTCCCTTCTCTATCTGACTGCTACTTGTCCTGATATTCTCTTTAGTGTCTGTCTATGTGCCAGATTCCAATCAGATCCTAGAGAAACTCACTTAACAGCAGTTAAGAGAATTTTCAAATATCTGAAAGGAACTCCTAACCTGGGCCTGATGTATGAGAAAACATCAGAGTATAGACTTTCGAGTTACTGTGATGCAGATTACGCAGGAGATAGATTGGAACGAAAAAGCATATCTGGAAATTGTCAGCTCCTAGGAAATAATCTGATATCCTGGGCCAGCAAAAGACAGTCAACTATCGCTCTATCAACTGCAGAAGCAGAATACATCTCAGCATCACTGTGCACAACTCAGATGCTCTGGATGAAGAATCAGTTAGAAGATATGCAAATCTTCGAGAGTAACATTCCTATCTTCTGTGATAATACTTCCGCCATTTGTCTAAGTAAGAATCCCATTTTACACTCCAGAGCTAAGCACATTGAAATAAAACATCATTTTATCAGAGACTATGTTCAGAAAGGGATAGTAATATTGAAGTTCATTGATACAAATCATCAATGGGCAGATATCTTTACTAAGCCTTTAGCTGAAGATAGATTTCTCTTTATCTTAAAAAATCTGATCATTCAAAATTGCCCTGAATAAATTGTGCTTCTGAAGATGTAAAATGAGACTCTGACATAAACAAATAAGCTTCTGCCTCTGACTCTGATACTTCTACCAAGTTATAAAGATATCTGAGTTAGAAATCTCCAGGAACCATTCGTTTGGTATTCCTGAAGATCAGATAAAGCAAACACGTGGAGTGAATTGCGTCTAACCCTGGAACTCCTAGGCAGCTGTCCAGAAGAAATTCAAAGGACAGACGTTTGAGATCTCCTCGAGCAGTGTGCATACTGTTGGGATTAGACATTCATTAATGAGCCATAATCATTTCTCCCTCTAAGCGTGCTATCTTGGGTTTTGTGCTAACTCTGATTTATGTGTCGTTTTGCATGCGTTTCTTTTAGGTATATAAACACTCCTCTCACACTTCACACACACTTCACTCTCACTCACTTTTTCAAACCTAGCTCTCTCAGGCATTTCTGCAAGCAGCTCATCTTCATCTCGTTCTTCATCAACAATGGATTCTCAACAACAATCAGTGTTCAACTTCTCTCAGCAAATGAACTCCAGCAACGCAGCTTAAAGCACTAGCATTCCTACTCCAACCGTTACAGGCGTAACTATCACACTAGTGTACAAGGAGCCTCACATTCTTGACCGTTAGCCTCATATCAACCTTGCAACTCCGTTCGAGAAACTGGATGTTTTGTGTGAATCACTGGTGGATTTCAACAACATCAAGAGAAATGGAGTAGACCTAACTGAAGAACTCCATCAACAAGGTTGGGAAAACTATTTTCAACGCCTCTATGGCCCTGTTTACCCAAACCTCATTAAGGAATTCTGGAGATTTGCTGACGCTGACGATCACTTCATTGTCTCCTATATCTTAGGGGTAAAAATTGTGATCACTAAAAAGTCTATAGTTGCCCTGCTAAACATGGAGAAAGCTGGAGGAAGAAGGATTTACGACATCAATCCTAGGTCAAGGTACATTGCTCATGAAATCAACCCCACAATCTTCAAACTCAACACAGAAGGCAACCCCTCAAAGAACAAGGAACTTCATCAGAACCTCCGGGTGTGGCTCAAAATCATTCTGGGAACTATTCATCATCGCCCAGCATCCAACTCATCAGACTACATCAATACAGATCAGAAGTGTATTCTGTACTGTATTCACAAGGGTCTGAAGCTTTGCCTCCCTACACTCCTCTTCAAATACCTCAGAGACTCCGTACGGGAGACCAGGAACAACATGAAACCCAGAACCTACATCCCTCTGGGAAGACTTCTATCAGATGTACTGATAGAAAATGGGCTCGTAGACCATCTGGAAAAACACAAACTCATGGAAGATATGGCAATAGAAACTGGAAGGCCTCTGAATTCCAGAAATCTGAAGAGCATGGGGATTCTGAAGAAGATTCAAGTTAAACCTACTCTGGACACCTCTTGGGAAGCCTTAAAAGATCAGAGGGACATGCCCAACGGTCTATGTAGGTTCTACAAGAGTGAACCCAAAGAGGCAATTCTCCACTATCTCCAACGTCTGAAGGATGAAGGAGTGGACATCTCAGACTTCAGATTAAGCGATCTGCCAGACGCAGAACCAAAGTTCGTGAAGTTCAAAAGAGGTCCATCTGAGAAGTCCTCAAAAGCGAAGAGAGCAAAACTAGGAGAAGCATCTGGATCAAGACCTTCAGCGCCTCTGCACGAGTCTTCTGGTAAGTCTGCCTCTACTGCTCCCTCTGTACAGTATTGTGCTTCTTCTACTCCTTTACCAACCCCCATCTACACCACATCTGAAACCCCTCCTTCCACAACCAGAACACAACAACCTCTACCAAAATTCAATCTTGCCAATACCTCCTTACCACTATCCGTAGCTGAAGAATTGAATAAAACCACTTCCTCATCCTCAGCCCCAGAATCACCTCCCTACTTTATTCTCTCCTCTGACACAGAACCCTCTGACCCCGCTTCTCCCACTCTAGCCCAACTTTCATCTCTAAACCGTAATCCACAACAACCACAACAACCTCCACCTGAACCAGAAGTTACCTCACCACCCCCAGAACAAACCAACACCCCCTCTGAAGTTCAACCCTCTGACCTCCATACCTCTGACATCACCCCTCCAAACACTTCCACTGAACCTCAAACACTAAACCTAAGCCCTCCAACCTCTCCACCTCAAACATCTGAACCTGAACATTCCCTGCCTACCCTAGAGGAAGCCATTATGCTGTTCGCAGGGGCTTCAGTGGAAAAGGTCAAGTCTCTGACCATAAACTCTGGCATCAGTGATGATCCATCCTCTGTGAGGACACACTGGAACAAAGTCATTGGCTGGATGACTTCTGAGGCCTTCAAGCTGAAGCACATCTCTGAGAAAGTCAGAAACGACTTCATCAGAGACGCTGAGGCAAGACTACAGGAGTGCCTGGCAAGAGAAGCTGAAGAAGAAGCCAGAAGGCAAGAAGAAGAAAGAGAAAGACTAGTAGAAATCCAAAGGGCCAAGGAAGCTGAGGCCAAAGCTCTAGCTGACGCCGTTGTTGCTGCTGCTGCTGAAGCTGAAGCAAAGGCTGCTGTAGAAGCTGAAGCCAAAGCTGCTGAAGAACATAGTGCTCTGACTCAGGGGGAGTCCTCTACTTTTGCCCCCCTGGTTCTCAGGACTCTTGAGGAGCAGCAGCAGGAGCAAAAGGTATTTCGGGCCAGATTCGAACAACAGGACACTGTCAACGCCAACATTCAGAACATGCTGCAACAACTGCTTCAGAGAATGCCTCCGCCTCCTAACCCTTAGGCACTTAGGATTTATTTTGCTTGTTGCTTATTTCCTTGTCTCTGATGTTTTCCTTGCTTCTATCTGAATATATATGCATCTTTTTGTTGCTTATTATTTTGTTTAAGTCTTTTTGATTCTGACAAAAAGGGGGAGAAATCAAATAGCTCTGATGAAAAATTGCCTAAGTCCTTAAGCACTCTGCAAACATACTATTCTCTAAAATAAATTCATCTAACCTGGACTTAAGAAAATTGCAGAAGGAATCGAGAAACTTCATTTCTTAGAAGCTCTGGTTAGAACTTCTGAACTCCCTAGCCTATCTCAGGGGGAGCGCTTTCCTATCTGATCTGATAAACTCTAATTTTTTATGTTTCATCTATCATTTGAGTTTGTTTTGTCATCATCAAAAAGGGGGAGATTGTAAGAACAAAAATTGTCCTACAACAGATTCCAGGATTTTGATGATAACAAAAGATGAAACCAAAAATGGCACTCTAACGAAAAGTATCTAATGTGCAGGATTCTAAGACAAGAAGAAAGGAATCTGATGATGTCATCAGATACAGAATCAAATCAGATACAAAGTACCAGAAGATCAGAAGCCTCTAAGGTAGAAAACACGTTCTAAAAGCTCTGACTCTGAGCGAAACAGCAGATCAGAATATCAGAAGCGCCTGAAGAAGAAGCACTCTCTAGAAGCTCTGACTCTGAGCAACGGGATATCAGACTATCAGAAGATCTAAAGTCACCTCTCTAAAGACTTCCTTATTCAGAAAGAGTAACGGCAACTTCAATTACAAATGGAAAGAAAATATTATTGGAAAGAAGTTATTCAGGGAGACAAAGTTGTTTTGGCAAGAAACAACAGAAGTTATGGCATTAATTTCTAATCAAGACAAATTATCTGCCATCAATTTCAACAGTTCCTTCAGCTCTATATAAAGGACATCAAACAACATTGAGAGATACACCTGAACGCGCTGAAACATTATCTCTCTCTCTCAACCTTTCACGAGCTTTTGCTCAGAACGTGAAATATTCTTTTGTTCTTACTACTGTAATATCTGCTTTATTCTAGAAGCACTCTAGATTACAAATTTTGTATTTACCTAAAATTGTTTTTAATTCCTCAAGTGACTCTGCGCAGTCTGTATACTTGAGAGGACTAAGAGATCCTTCTCTTAGACGTTGGTTGTAAAAATCTTTAATGATTAGTGGATTAAGTCCTTGTTGAAGGCGAAATCACCTTGGCCGGGTGGATTGGAGTAGCTTTGTGTTATAAGTGAACCAATATAAAATCCTTGTGTGGTCTTATTCTTAAAAAGCGCTTATTTTCCAAAAACAATTCAAACCCTCCTTTCTTGTTTTTCTCACCTTCAGTAATACCCTCTTGTTTCTTTAGGATATCCCACAAATAAGCATTTGTCAGATTTGGGGTCAAGCTTAGTTGAAATTTGTCGTTTCACATAAACTTCGTAACCCCAAATCTTCATGTAAGACATATGTGGTTTCTTACCACTCCATATCTCATATGGTGTCTTCTAAACCTTTTTGGATGGAACACGGTTAAGTGTGTAAGCTGTTGTCAATAGTGCATGTCCCCAAAAGGAGTTTGGAAGACCGGCGTGACTTATCATGGATCAGACCATGTCTAATAGGGTTCGATTTCTTCTCTCGGATACATCATCCCATTGGGGTGTTCCAGGAGGAGTAAGTTGGGATAGGATCCCACACTCTTTCAGATGGTCATCAAACTCTAGGCTTAAATACTCACCACCTCGATCTGATCGAAGATTTTTAATATTCTTACTTAGGTGGTTTTGTACTTCATTCTGAATTCCTTGAACTTTTCAAAGGACTCTGATTTGTGTTTCATTAAATACACATAACCATATCTACTGAAATCATCAGTAAATGTGATGAAGTACTGAAAACCTCCTCTGGCTGGTATGTTCAGTGGTCCACATACATCAGTATGTATGAGGGCCAAAAGATCATTAGCTCTTTCATCTTTTCCTGTGAATGGAGACTTTATCATCTTTCCAATTAAACAAAATTTGCATGTCTCATATGATTCATAATCAAAAGAGTCCAAGAGTCCATCTTTATGGAGTTTGGAAATGCGTTTCTCATTTATGTGGCCTAATCGACAATGCCAAAGGTAAGTTGGATTTAACTCATTAGGTTTCATTCTTTTAGTATTAATGTTATAAATAGGCATTTCAAGATCAAGGACATATAGTCCATTGTTCATTTGTGCAGTAGCATAAAATATATCATTCCAATAAATTTAGCAACAATTGTACTTTATTATTAATGAAAAACCAAACTTGTCCAAACAAGAAACATAAATATTATTACTGCTAATTGCAGGTACATAATAACAGTTCTCTAACTGAATTATTAAACCACTAGGTAAAGTGAATACGTAAGTTCCTACGGATAAAGCAACAACCTTTGCTCCATTGCCAACTCGTAGGTCAACTTCACCTTTTGCCAAATCTCTACTCCTTTTTAGCCCCTGCACATTGGTACAAATGTGAGAACCGCATCCAGTATCTAATACCCATGATGCAGAAGTAGATAAATTAATTTCAATAACAAAAATACCTGAAGTTGAAGTCTCTATTCCATTCTTTTTATCTTCCAGGTACTTTGGGCAGTTTCTCTTCCAGTGTCCGGTCTTACCGCAATGGAAACAAGTGCCTTCCTTTGCTATGCCTCCATTAGGCTTCAAAGCAGCAACAGTGGGTTTGGGTTTGGCAACTTCCTTGCCTTTCCCTTTATCACCCTGCTTGGTGGGTCTTTTGTTCTGTCTCTTTCCATTTCCGATCATCAAAATGGACTTCCCTTTTGACTTAAGATTCTGCTCAGCAGTTCTTAACATGGCTAGCAGCTCAGGAAGAGATTTGTCCATGTCATTCATATTGAAATTTAGGACAAATTGACTGAATCTATCTGACAACGATTGCAAGATCAAATCAGTCGCAAGTTCCTTTCCGAGAGGAAAACCCAACCTCTCAAGGTTTTCCACATACCCAATCATCTTGAGCACATGGGGACCTACAGGGGCTCCCTTAACTAACTTGCCTTGAAAAAAGGCTTTTGAAACTTCAAACCTTTCATGCCTTGATTTCTCTTGATAGAGCATCTTCAGGTGTTCGATCATATCGAACATTGCCATGTTCTCATGTTGCTTTTGTAACTCTGAGTTCATGGTAGCTAGCATGAGACAAGCAGTTTCATTGGCATCATCGACATGATTCTTATAAGCATCTGTTTCTGCCTTAGGTGCAGAACTAGGAGGTTCCTCTTCAGGAACAGGTTTCTCCAAGACATACAACTTTCTATCGTGTTTGAGGATAATCCTCAGATTTCGGTTTCAATCTAGAAAATTTGTCCCAAACAATTTTTTCTTGTCAAGGATTGATCGCAAAATGTTGTTAGAGGTGTTTGTTCTCATGGTAATCTACATGAAAATAATGAAAATATAAGTATCAATAACATATTTAATTAGGCATTTAATTAAATATGCTCCCATTATTTTATTCAAAACAAATGAACTTCACCATTTAATTCGGAAAATCCCGTTGGAAGATTTTCTAGTGGGTCGAGATCCACATTTAACTTTGTTTTAAGTCTGCGTAGGCGGATTACACAAAACTAGGTTATTTAGGTAGGAACTCCTTCGAATTGTATCTAATACAACTCTCGAATATTTTAGTTGGGTGAATAACTCCTTATTTCAATCCATCACATGGATCATTTCCAACTCTTGCTTCTAAACATATGTAATATTATTATAATTTGTTTAGTTAAGTTTGACCCATTGTTTTAGCAATTGGATATTACAATTATCCCATCGCACCTTAATAATATAGAACATGCACCTCGCGTAGGCGAAACCTACATTATTCGATACTAGTCTTGATGAGTGCTAAAACTTGGAAAGCATAAACTTAATATTTAATTTAAGGGAATTTGCAATTATTCTGATCTCACCGGCTTATTTATCATATAAATCGTCTCTCACATGCATCAACATACATTCACATGCATTGACATACATAATGAAATAGTTATGGCCCCTAGCGCAATTGTTCTCCCAAGCCAATGAGAGAACCTAAGCCAACCTAATAACGATCTAAGCTTCTCCAACCAAGATCTTCAAGGTTGTCCTCCTTTGATATTGAATTCTTATCTTTCTTCATAACATTACATTACATAAAAGAAACTCGTTTTACATACGAGGGAGTGAGATGAGAAAAGAAGTTACATTAAGAGATTAAAAGAGAGGCACGACACGCAGGTCGTATTTTAAAAACCCAAAATAAAATAAAGGAAAACTAAGGCCATAACCGATCACCACAAGACAATAATAATAAACACATTATTATTATTAATTTTAATTATTTTAATTAATTAAAACATAATTAAATTTCGGCGACCGATCGCACTACGCATAGTTAGCCGGGGTTCCGCTGCCCGGTTAGCGGGACGGGGGTTCCGCTGACCGATTAGCGGACGGGGGTCCCGCTGCCCGGTCAGTGAACAGGGGCAGCGCCCCGACGCAAAATTTTAATGAAAAATTCATTTGAAATCGACGTCGCTTTTCGCATCAACACTTGATACTTTAAAGCACAACTCTTGCGCCGTCACAACCCTAATCGCATAACTCTTTGACAACACAACCCTTGTGTCGTCATTAACACTAATGCACCAATTTCAGACCGTCAAACACACCTCGATTGTTGATTCAGTATGATTGATCAACACGTCATTGCTTCACCATACTAATGTCGGATCAAGAAGCAAACGACCATTGATCGCCCAAAGGAAAACAACCATTAAGTGTTTGAATGAACAAAACAGAAACAATACATCATATATACCGTATTTTGCATCAAGATTACTTATATCATATATATAACTTGATCGATCTCAATTGCATAACCTATGGACGATCGATGTATCGCTGCTTCACCATACTAATGTCGGATTCCGAAGCATAGTCAACATCAATCATCCAAATCGTACACACATGATGCCAAATTTAATTACTCGTTTATTCTTTGATTCATTCTGTCTTTTAATCGTATTAATACAGAAAATAAACAGCTATCAGATGCATGGTTTCGTAAGTGGCTCTGATACCACTGAAGGAGAAGAGCGATCCAAAACGCAACGGAATTTAAAATTTCTCCTTTAGTGATCCTTACGAATGGACATGATCAATGATAGAATCGTTACCTCTTGTGGCGATTGTAACCTTTGATGCATATCTACGGAGCGATCACGAACAACGATGACAACGCCTCTACTCAGTCCACACGAACGAATTCCTTCAATCTCAGTGCTAGCTGCTACGAATGAAGTCTTTGAGTGTGTGTGTGTGTGTGAGAGAGAGAGAGAGAGAGAGAGAGAAACGAAATTGCAACTGCATTAATGCTTCTACACAAGGGTTATATTTATAGAACCACTTGTGTGGGCTGAAAGCTAAAAAGCCCACTCAAGTGTATGTGGCCCATATCTTATAATATGCCAAAATCACTTAAGCGCGTGATGCCTTACCATATTTCATATTCTACTTAAGTACATCGTACCTTATGATGTTCTACAATTCACTTAAGTGCACCGTACATTACGGTATTCCTTAGTTACTCTATCTCTCATCAATCCGTCCTTTTGTGTGTGACCCTGTAGGTTTTTGCGGCATTGGAAATTATATTAAATCACGTATTTAACATAATAAACAGTGAGTGGTATCTAGCAACACATCACTGCTACCCAAGACACGAAAATGTCATGTGATTTGACAAATCCTTTTGTGATAGTACTTATGTGTACAATTACCCTTTTGCCCTTATGTTTATATTGAACACAAGGCATAGACAGTGTCACCCAATTCAATATTGGGCCCATAGACATTTATCCTGTTACGCAGGATAGGCAAATTCCATCTAGGCCACTCATGTCCCTTAGCATGCTTCGTGGAGTACCCATCAACTGTCTTTATGGTCATCCAGTTACGGACAATGTTTGATCAGCAATAAGGCACTCTACTCTATATCTAGTGTCCATAATGGTTTCAAGTCGAAGGGTGGTATACACCATTATCACCATGAGAATAACTTATGACACTTTGCATAACATTATATATAATATTCTCATAGCGGGTCAATCCAGTATAAATATTACTCTTAATATTCATACATTTGTTTAAAACTTGATAACTCCTTATCCATGATCCATGAGATGTGATAATCAGTCTATATACATAATAGTCTTAATGCTTTAATGTTATCCCACTTCACGATAAAGCTCAACTACGGATACTTTAAGGATAGTGTCCTTATGTTTAATGTGATCTCATTATTAAGTCACACTTGATACATTAAACGGATTAGCTATTCTATTGACTTTATTAAACAAACATAATAAAGAAAAAATCTTTTATTATTAATAAATAATTTGATACAAGTACCACAAGTATTGACCTCTGGGGCTTACACCAATATGACATACATTATGATCATCATTTAATCATGAGAGTTGAGAGGGCACTTGTTAACGATCTTAGGTAGTGAGATGGGTATAAAAAGATTATCCATTGAGAGAAAAAAAATAACCCCCACTACAGAACACCATATTCTAATTGGGTTTGTGAATTATTTACTCCTTTTTTTTATAGAAATGACTCCATCATTTAAAGAAAGTACCCCTCAAACACGCCTATGATCTGTACATTACATTATAAGGTGACAAACACACAACAAAACACTTAATTCTCGTTGGATTTATGGTTTCACCTTATATGTTTTAAGGAGATTATCCAAAAGTATTTATTAAGAATAATATATATATATATATATATATATATATATATATATATATATATATATATATATATATATATATATATATATATATATATATATATATTAATTTGTGAATTATTTACTTTTTTTTATTTTAGAAATGACTCCATTATTTAAAAAAAAAAATTACCCCCACCCCACTAAAACGCCCTACATTATAAGCAAATTGCAGTATAATAATGGATAGAAAAGTTTATTGATACACCATGCAAAGCTTTAAAATTGAAATTCTAAAGACTACAATGGATTTAATATTATTATTATTACTAGTGTGTACCCGTACAATGCATGCAATAACTTATTTTTTTAAAATATTGTAGGGTGAATATTTGTAGTAGTTATATATAAAAGTGAAAATATTATTTATCTTTCATATATTTATGATTTATGCCATATATGTTTTTAAAGTTATGATTTTTTTAAATAACTAAGAGAGCATATGTTGCCAATTTAACAATATTATACTAGATATAATATTCAATTAATACGAGACAATTTTTGTTGGCAGTACAAGATTTTAAGGAATTACCCTATAAAATATAACCTTGGACTACATCGATTCTAATCCCAACAAATATCTTGTACAAATGTCCAATTAAAAAAACATATATCTAAGAATTCTCTCAACAACAAAAATATTTATTGACACATAGTTGAGTTGAACATGCAAGGGTTTCAATACAAAACTCTTGAACATAATTTTTGGAAAAAAAAAAAAGAAAACAATGTCACAAACAAACTTTTGAGGACAATATATACTCAAATTAGAAAGAAAGAGACATTCAAAGCATGAAGTTTATATACTTTCTACTGAATGTAGAGAGTCTTGTATTGTGCAAAATTTGTATACATTCTCTATGAGAGTTAGTTGCAAACACAAATATTTTATCATTTATGCCATCCTTCTTCCAAATGAACTTGTCTCCCTGATTTCGATTTGGAATTTGATCAACTAGCACATTAATCAGTTCTTCTCTAATCCAGTCATCGTCTTTGTTTGTCTCTTCCGTCCTTTTCTCTACTCTCCATGACCAACCATTATTGTTCCACACCCCATGTCCGCCACACTTGCTTCCTTCAATTCTGATTGAATTAATAGAGAAGGAAACAAATTCTTGAGAGTTTGATTATTAATCCATTTACTCTTCCAGAATGAGATATTTCTACCATCTCCTATACTACATATGACATTCTCAATAAACATGTCTCTCCACCGTATGGATTGGTTTTGCTCTTTGGTCTGGTCAACTTTGGTGAATAGAATAAGAGTAGGGTTGTAGTATCTATGATTCAATATACTCGACCAATAAGCCTCTTTATCAATAAGAATTCTCCACTTCCACTTTAATAAAAGCGCTTTATTGAACATACTTATATTCTTTGCTCTGAGTCCTCCGTCCTCTTTATCTTTGCAAACTTTTGTCCAACTTATACAATGAACATTTCTTTTCTCCCCAGTGTTGTTCCACGAAAAATTATTGTGTATGCTAGTAATTTCTTTCATCACTTTTGAGGGAGCTTTGTAAAATGACATAGTATACACAATTATAGCACTAATAACCGCATTCATCAACACCATTTTTTCCTATATTAAGATGCTTATTGTCGTATCTCAAAAAATACAATCCTTTGCGAAGCGTTTGACGCGTTCACGAAAAACTGATTCGAACAGAGTTGTTACCGAAATTTGTTTATTTCAAACAAGAAGGGAAAATATTGATAAAACCCTTTAAATAAAGAGAAGATAGTCGTCGCAACAAAATTCGAATTCGGGAGTTGATTACGCAAGGGGAATATATTAACACCCCTCACGTCCGTTGTACTCAACGAGAACCTTTTAGTTAAACTTGCGATTGAATGTTAACTTACATTAATTATTTTCTTCTAGTGATTAAAAATGCAAAAGGAAAAGTAAGGGGTCGCCAAAAATGTTTTTATTAGGGTGCTTGACGAGATTGCGGGTCTCGCTCCTATGTATCATCGGGTATAATGAGGAACTCAAAGCTTCGTAGTTTTGCGTAGAAAACTACGTTTTTGTGAGCAGGTTGATTTTATTGAACGACTATTTAGATTGCGCTCTAGCGGTTAAATGTTAGGGATATGCTCAAGGAGGAGACTTAAATGCTTGTTTGTTTTCGCGTTAGAACAGACTAAACAATGATTTTTTGAAGAGGATTATGATCGCGCGAGAGCGAAAAAATAGGTTTGATGCGTTTGAATATTTTTGAGTGATTGACGTATATTCAAACGATAGGCTAAGTGCGGCCATCACATGAACATTAGGGAAAGGAAAAGAAATCATTTTCGCCCCAATCATTTTTCAATTGATTAATTGTGAAATTTGTGTGACGAATCAAGTAGTGTTTCTTTAACGGGCGATAAATATTCGAAAGATAGACTAAGTGTGGCCATCACACAAATACTCGGGGAAAAGAGGAAAAGTTACTTCCACCCTAATTCTTTTCCGTCCACAAAAGAATTAACTTGATTTTGTTATTTAAAAGTGTTTTGATGTGATTGACGAATGTTCAAATGTTAGGCTAAGTGCGACCATCACATAATCAGTCAAAGAAAGGAGGAGAAATTACTTTCACACTAATTCTTTTTCAATCAAATTACTTATTATGAAAAATACGCCCGCTGTTAATCGATGTTTGATTTACGTTTAGGAATGAAAATGATTTACGAAATGACTTGAAATTAGTTTGAATCGATGGTGTAAATGGTGAGATCTTTTGAAAACCAACTTGATATTGATCAAGTGTTTGACCCTTATTTTGAAATATCAATTTTATCGCGCGTTCACTTTTATCTTGTTTAACAATCAAATGTCTAAGTGAAGACTAGATAAATCATGGATCAAGTAAAAACATATAAGCATTCACAGAAACAATAAAGATAAAGAAAATCAAGCGACAAACGAATCAAGGTTATTTTTTAAAAAATAAACTCTTAAAAAGAAATAATTTTTGACTTTTGAAATATAATTTGATAAGGAGAAGGGAACCTAAGGCATACATCTGAACCAAATTAATCTCTTATTATTTTATTTTTGACTTTAATAAAGAAAAGTAAATTGAAATAAAAAAAACTAATATATTATTTTTTATTAAAATCCTAATATATTTTTTATTTAAATAAAATATTTGATATACTTTTTTATTTGTTTTTCTTAAATGATCAAAACACTACTAAACCATATGGCTAAAAGGGGGTGCGTCCCCAGGGTAAAGCCCAAGAGAAATCCACAAAGAGAGCCCAAGGGAAAAACATTGGTCCGGGTCAAGATATGAAACTGGGTTAGGTTCACTTGAACCCATACCCTCAACATAAAACCAACGGAACAAACCGATCCATATCAAAGGAACCCTAGCCCCATTCTTCTTACTTCTTCACTCTCATTCTCTTCCTATCAACCAAATCTGGCCATGGCTAAAACATCATGAAAACAACGAACAACAATTCTATGGAAACAATAACACACAACAACTCTAAATTACGATTTCGAACATTGTTTCTCACTTGCAAAACAAATTAAGAGAAAAAACCGTTAACACGAACCTTAAACTTCAAAATTCGAGAGAACCTACAAAGCTCAAGCATCGAATATGAAGAACGGAAAAACAAATTAAACAAGCAAAAAATCATATCCAAACACACATCAGAACCACACGCAATAAAGAGCCCAACCCTAACAGTACAAAACCCCAACTTTCATTAGAAATTTTTTACATTGTTTTCAGTTTATCAAAACGCAAAAACATTATGAAGTAGAGTGAAGCCCAAAATAAAAGTAAAGGCGCAAGAGGACCATCCACGGTTGCAAAGGAGTCAACATCGTTCCGTCTTCAAGTAAGCTTTTTCGTCCTTTGATATTCTTCTTCTTCTGCAATCTGAGTGTAGCTTATCTCAAACTCAAATGAGCTTCGATTTGAAGCTCAAATAAATATAAGATAGAGAGCTCTAAGTGAAGGGTTAAGGGAGAGATTTTTATAGAGGTTCAAGGTGTTGAACTCCCTTTAATTTCCAATCATTGGTTCTCTATATACAGGGGAGTGAAATGAGAGTGAGGTGTGACCTGGGTGTTGGCTCATACATGTGGAATTTTTAGGAGATATTTCTATGAAGCGTGTGAATCCGTTACGGAGAGATTTCTTCTAGATTTTGCGGGGTCCAAAATAAAACGGGAATGAAGCTGTTAAGGGTAATTGTGGAATTTGAATGAGATAAGCTGTGATAACCTTTGATTATATAGGTGAAGAGTTTCCTGAAGCCCTTCTTGTGGTCCCCTTGTTTTTTTTTCTATAGTGAGGTTAGCAATATACTGCAGTGAGCTTGCTAATCAATAAAAATCAGATAATATATGATATTATTTGATTTTGTTTTTTCCCTTTTTGTCTTTTAACCTAGTTTTTTCATACTATAAATAGATACTAGTTTTTACACAATTTTCCCATCCACATTTCACAATATTCAGATCCAAAAAGTTATTGCTCTTCACACTGAAGAACAACAACAACTAAACCTAAAGCTCCAAACTTTTCATTTGAAATCATCAACCCAAGAAAAAAAAACTCGCACTAAAGGAGAAAAGGGAATAGCACACAAAAAGGGAAAGAAAATAAGGGAGGAGGCAACTTATAGTGGTCACAACATCCCAGGTTGGTACCATTTTTTTCATACTTTTAAGCATGTGTCTGATTATTTTGTTTGATGTAGGTTAGAATTTATTCTTGTTTGAGTTTTGGTTCGATTGCTCAATTGCTATTTGTTTTGTGTACGACCTATGATCTTTGTTCGTGATATTCATGTTTTTTTAGTGTCTCATTTTTTTATAAAAAAAAACTTTTGTTTCAAATTTTAGATTTTTTTTCTTTCTTGAATCAAATTACAAAAATCAAACTTTTCTCTCTCGCCAAGAATCGCACTAAAAATCCTCTTTTTTAATATGGTCAAATAGTCAAGCCAATACAAAATATTCCTCGCCCATTTTTCTTCACATTTTAGAAACAACACACCATTAACAATCTCCATCTCGATTTTCATTCATGTTTTTTTATTTTTTATTTTTTTATTTTTTTACTTCATTAGGATTAGGGTTTTGCTTGGGCTTGTGGGTTAAGGTGCTTTCTACACCTGCTTGTCTCATATTTTGCCTTTTTATGTTCTTTCTTTTATTTTTATTTTTATTTTATTTACGTTTTTATTTTTTATTTTTATTTTTATTAGGTTTTTAATAATAAAGTTTAATTTAGTTAATAAAAAATCTAAAAATACAAAAAATTAATTTTCCTCTTTAGTTTCTTAAATTAACCTTCAAAATATCAAAAAATAATCTTTTCTTTTCCATAAATATAAAATATAAAAAAATATTTTCCCTTTTCTTTTAATTAGGTTTTCTTTTCATATTAACAAAAAAAGATATTTTTTTTTTCACAAATTAAAATTCATCATCACTCATAAAATAATTCTTTTTTTGTCCCCGTGCACCTAGCTCAATTCAAAACACTTTAAAAATCAACTCTCGCTCACGTGTGATGAAACATTTTTTCATAAACTAAAATTAACCAACCAACAAAATTATGAACTAAGATGACTCTGATTTCCTCATCACTTGATGACTCTAATTCTTTCTCATTGTACAAATCCCTTCCTTTGTAAATAAATAAATAAATAATTTAGGCAAGAAATAGAAGCGATACATGCAACTGTAGCAGGGTATTCGTTACCATTAGAGATATTGACTAAATCCAAGGTAAATCATACAAGTCGAGTCGTCACCGCACTTCTATTTATCCAAAGGAATGGTTAGAAAGCGAACAAAAACCTAATAGTTTTAACAAAAACTAGTAAAAGAAACAGAGATTTGGGTAAGGGGGTTGGTTATGTAATGGGAAGGTGTTAGGCACCCAAAACATCCTAGGTACTCCTAGGGAGCCCTTTTCATACTTGTTGTAAGGTTGTTGTCTTTGTGAAAATTTGTTTGTGCAAACATGATTGAGGAGATGAGAAGAGAATATACAAGTTATTTACATTTTGTGTTTGGATGGATAAACCTATTGCCTACGTATCATCTTATAAAAAGATTAGGATCAAAACCTCGTAGTTTGGGGTAAAAATCTCAAAACAAGTTGGTGAATTGATTGGTCCAAAAGCCTTAAGGTCTTTTGTTATCAAAGGGAGAAAACTCAACAAAACCACAAATCCACCATGTGAGGATAACTTCAACATGCTAGTGAGGGGTTAACCCTATAATAAGCATGGAAGACTCATTGTCCATCACTAAAGATATAGGTGAGTATTACATCTACCACAAAGATAACTCAAACCTAATAGCTAAAGGTTATGAAAAAATTGATCAAGA
Source organism: Lathyrus oleraceus (assembly GCF_024323335.1). NCBI lineage: Eukaryota > Viridiplantae > Streptophyta > Magnoliopsida > Fabales > Fabaceae > Lathyrus > Lathyrus oleraceus. Next base: position 543,866,621 of record NC_066583.1, on the reverse strand, counting down.
AAGTGGCCATTGGAACCACGAAAGACATTTGAATGGGTTATATTTACCAATTAGAAATATATACAAAATGGTCAAAGTTGACTTAAAGATTCAATTCAAAATAAGTGTTATGAAAAGAAAGTTTGAAAATCAAAAGCATAAGGCTTAGGTTTCTAATGCTTGGAAACAAAGGTTAAATGTTTGCACAAAAGGTTTTGGCCTGGGTTAGAGTGGAGAGAAGAAGAAGAAAGGCTAAGTCCTAAGTAAAGCAAAATGTGAGGGATAAGGGAATAAAACCACAATGGAGTTCCTCTCTTGAGATCATATTGATGATCCAAGTAGCTCCCATCCTTTGGAATAAGCAATCACACAAAGCATAAACAATCATCAAACAATCCTCTTAAGAGATCCTCAATGTATCTTGTATCTTCCACTTTGGATGAACATGGCAATGATCCTTCAATTAAGCTCAAGTGGGAACTCCTAGCACAAAAACACACACATCAAAACTTCCATGAAGTAAATCAAGAATGGACAAGAGTGAGTTTAGAGATTTGGTCCTTCTAACCCATCTTCATCATTAAGGTCCATTTACTCCAATTTTGAATAAGGAAAGTCCTAGAATCTAAGTCCAATTCTCCATTCTTTGCATAGGGAAAGTCCTAGAATCTAAGTCCATTTCTTTGCATTTGGTTCACAACAATCAAAACAAAATACAAGCACAAAAGTATATACACAATTATGTGCTCAAGTGAGCAAAAGGCAAATGACATTAACATAAACACGTGCTCAAGTGAGCAAAGAGAAAAGCAAATGGATAATATGTGCAAGAATAGTAAATTGCATAAAAGTAAATTGCATAAAGTAAATGTTAATTGTCAATAGTTAGTGTTGGTAGTTAGTGTGCCATAAGGCAAATTTAGCGCTATGTTAAGCAATCATAATTGGACTTATATAGAAGTCACAACTATCTGAGGCCGGTCAATAATAATGTAGGCAACAACACAAGTTAGAAGTCTTGATTAGTGAACCAAGTTCCAACAACTTGCCATGCCAAAAAGAAAAAAGAGAATTGATCTTGTATGGGTTTAAGCCTTTTGCATGATTTAGAAAACAACCTATCCTTAATGCAAAGCCATTCACTTGATCAATTGATCAAGATGAATTAGGTTTGAATCAAGGAAGATTAAGTCTCCCTAATCAATGCTAACTTATCAACCTTCAACTCATTGATCAAAAAGAAAGAAGAAGAAGAAGGAGATGAAGAATAGAAATAAGAGTGGCAAAAAATACCAAATGCATTAAATGAAATAACATGTACCAATCATCATATGTTGACCAATAACATTGAAAGTCAAGGTCAAACAATCAAAAACAGAAGTGAGATGAAGATTGGAAGTCAAGGAATGAACAAAATATTTTTGGCATTTTTTAATATTTAAAATTAACCTTGAATTAAAAATAATGGAAAGGTCAAACTTCAAAATCACTTCAAATCAACCTTGAAAGGTCCGAGTGATTTATCCCAAGTTCAACAAGGTCAAACAAAGTTTGACAAAAAATTTCAGCATTTTTAAAACTCAGAAACTATTTTTAATCAATTAAAAATGAATAAAAATAACCTAATTGAACTAAAATCTCAAATAAATCTCAAATCAATTTAAAAATTGATGAGAATATTTTTCATAGATCCATCATCATTCAAATAGGTTAGGAAAGTATTTTTGTATTTTTTGAATATCAAAAACTAATTAAAATGAATTAAAAATAACCAGAAAAGAGAAAATTCACAAAAAATATCAAATGAAAAAATGAAAAATATTAAAAATAAGAAATAAAAACTAGAATTTATTTGGAGACTAATGCAATTGGTCCCATAATTTTTGGATTAAAAAGAGTTACTGATTTTTGAAATAAAAGGGAATAAACAAAATAAAATCAGAAATTAGAAAATGTGGAAAATCCTGGCGCATTAGATCTCCTTTCATTAAATGACGTGGACAATCTGAAGGCAATGGCATGCGCGCGCATCATAGGACCAAGTCAATGCAACCACACACAGATTAAATAAAAGTCATAACAATCAAAGGCCAAGATCAAATCTAGAAAATGAATCCAAGGGTCCACAATGCATCTGGCAATAGGACAGCCACCGGAGCCACCGTCTTGTCCGGTGAGCTTGGATTTTCCGGCCAAAATTGCAGAGATCCAAACCTTAATGAAAATGCACGATATATACATCTTTAGAAAGCTGGGATGGTGTACATCATCCATGTACCATTCATTTTCTCTCTAGATTTCCATGGTATGAGAAATCAGAGGTTGAAAAATCTGGTGTTCATCATGAACTCAATGGATTTCAAAAATTAAATGCATAATCATGATGCCTCTATTGAGAGGACTTCAGCCAACACAAGATCCAAACAAAGAGGTCAATGGATGATGAGATTCGAAGAAAATACCAGTTGAAGAGTAAGCTTGAATTCTGGTAACTTGAGCTCGATTCCTTGCTAACTTTGCCAAAACAGGTGATCAGTGAGATGAATGATGAAGGTTTAGAAGCTTTAGATCCAAGGATTCAACCAGATGTAGTTGAATTTTGGATCTGAAAAACTTGAAAGAAAGTGAGATAGCTTCTTTGGTATTGGTTATGGTTTCAGTTGTGCAGCATTTCTAGCGCCATTAGGTTGAATGAGAATGAAGCTGAACCCTTCTATTTATAGCAAAACAAACTGCAATCAAGGTGAATTCTCATGTGCATGGAATTTGGATCCTTCATGCATGGGCCTGTACAGGCGCGTGCAAAGCCCAAAAGCTGATGCAAATGAATGCTGAACATAAACCAAGTTGAATTGGACGTGTAATTTGAATGGCAATTGCTTGTGTATCAAGATTTCATGTGCATTCCATAATTATGCCTAAATGTTCAACTCTTCGAAAATGCCATTTGCCAAATCCAAATATGATCATGTGAGTAACGGTTGGAAAGGTTTTTATGTAAGGAACAATTGTTATGTTGGGAAAAAATCCATTTGAAGTGTGGAAATTTATGAAATTTGAGTTTAAAGTGTGATGTGCAAAACATGTCAATGCAAGGTTTCTAAATTTGGCCAATTTTCAAGCCCCTATGTTTTGATGATGCAAGCCTCAAATAGAAAAACCTCCAACATTAAAGTTGCAGATCGTTCCAAGAAAATCAAAATGGACTTAAAGTTTGCATCATTTGAATTTTTGATGAAAGAGTTATGGGCACTTGAAGTTGAACTTTTTTGCCTTTCAATGCATTTGGTCCAAAAGGACCTATAATGTCTTGCATTATCACATGTATTTCCTTTGCGATTTTGAAATTGTTTCCAACATAACATTTCAAGTAGACATATTAATCCTCCCAATGCATTTGATCCCACCTCAAAATCATAAAAAATGAATGAGTTATGTCCTTAGGAAGTTGACCTAAAATTAGGATTTTAGTCAAAATGACCTATAATTTATTGGAATGGGAGATGATCTTCCAAGCTTCAAATCAATTTGTGATGAACATGAAAGTTGTTCATATTGTCCTTAAGAACGTTTTTTCTTTTGGAACCATCTCCATTTGACCAACACATAAAATGTTAGGTCTCAGTGCATTTCAAAATAGTCAGATGAACTGACTGATCAACTTCTCAAGTCCATGACCCATACCTTGATGAATTGATGATTGAGGACACTCAAATAAGTTCAAATATGCATGAAATGAAGAATTAAAGAACTTCCCTTGATTGTATTTGATCATGGGCTGAGGTTGCTTCAAGAACAAGGCATTGTAGTGCACAGATGAATTAGGGTTCCTTTGGGACACAAACCTCAAACCCTTTGACTTGCTTTGATCAAAATGATGAATTGAGATTCTAGGGAGGCATATTTGATGGATGATAGCTTTGGGAACCATTACCATGCTTGTTATCCTCTCCTCTTGGCCATATCTCTATACAAAGGATCTCCTTGAAACTTTGGACCTTGTGATTGCTTAAACTACAAACAAAAGATGTTAGTGGCATATTTTTTGTGCTTTTGGTTAGTAAACAAAATGAGAAAAGCAATGATATACAATTCAAGCATGCTTGGTGATCTCAAACCACTCACAAAAGTATCCACCCAAAGGCAAAGGGAACCAAGATGCTAGTGATCCTTGAGGCAATGCAAGTGCAATGTTATGATGCCATGAGGGATCTTAGGGACAAAATTAGGGTCTTACAGATGCCCCTATTTAAGGTCATTCTAGCCGGAGAAGTGAAGGTTAAAATATTCGTCTCGACGGGGTAGAATGGGCTTAAATAATAATAAAGAGACGAATTTTGGTCCTTAAGAGACCTCATGATGCAAATGTATGCATGCAAATGGTAAAACTCTGTGGGGGTATGCGTCCACAAAGGCAACAATCAGGAGGAAATTGACAATTCCTATGGATAAATTAATCTATGGGATAGAGACTCTATCGGGGAGTAAAGGGATGAAAATGCGTGAGCAGGTCACGGCTTGAGACCTGCTGAGAGACACGGAGAGAATCCATGAAATAAATCAATGGAAGGACTCGAGCTGACTCGAAGATGCATGCATTGGGGAATATGCCAACACAACAACAAAAATTATCCACAACGGACACTTCGGATAAAAATCCGGACTCAAGTGGGGAAGTCCACTAAGGACTCAGCTGAAGAAAAACAAATGAAGTATTACCGGTTACTGGGTAATAAGCTCAAAGAGAGACATGTGATCCGAACACCGGTATAAGGGTGAGGGAACAACATGCTCGGGGAGAATGAATATCTAAGACCGGTATAAGGGTGAGAGATATCAAACATCCGAAATCATCTGAGGAAAACCTAAAAAGGTATATTTCAACTCAGGGAAATCTGACTCCACAGGGGACAAAAAGTCATAATAGGGAGCAGAAGGAAGGAACACCAGGGATGTCGATTACTAAGCATATAATAGGTGACCAACCAAAGCGTGAATTGGGGAATATTTCCAAAACACTCATCATCCAAAAAGAGGGCAAAACGCAAACTCGATTATGGGATGGGCATTCGATTCCAAAATAGGGATACGAATCTTACTCAAATGGGGAAGAACAAAAGGCTTCGACCAAAGAGTGCATGAGATATATTATCTATTACCGTCAAAACATAGATAATATACTCGCATAGAAGATTATCCACAACCGGTTACTGGGTTAATAAAGGATAGATCGATCGAGAAAGAAAGGCATCGGGATACCGAAACTAGGTATATTATGATGACCAATCAAGGGAAGCAACAAACATTACCGGCAACCGGTATGAAAGATGACTTGCTGGGGATAAAATTGCCTAATCAGAGCAATTATCCAAGAAAAGGAATATCAACATCGAATATTGGATAATGATAACCGTCAAGGAGGGGATTACATCTACCGGATACTGGGTAGAAAACCACAGAAGAGTAACCGTCATCAATTAGGATGAACAAAAAGGTTAACTCTGCAAAGGGGAGAAAATAGGGTTTACAACTACCGGTATAAGGGTAGAAAAACCACAGACTCCGCCGGGGATAAGATGAATGATTACTGATTACTGAGCAATTATTCATTTATGCCACGGGGAAGCACAGGAAACAGCTACAAAAGGCCAATTTAGGATCGAACCAAAGAGGCGAACTGAATCAAGACTCGCCCTAGTGAGGATATCACTCAATAGGGAAACCCATCCCAATATATGTGTTGGGAGGAAACAAAAAACAAACATCATCCACGAGGATATAACTCAGTGGGGAATGCGGAAAGAAAGATAAACACTTTCTGCTTAATGGTCTGACTCTACATTGAGGGATCAGACACCGACATCTGCTTGGGAAATGTACTACCAACTAGCAGAGAATAACAAACAAAGATATATGGCAAAGAATGTAATATGAATATCCAAATGTTTGAAAATTATATGCACACATGCGTGGTGTATGATGAATGCTGACAAATAGACATTTCTAACACAACCATCTCCAAAGAACAAGCACACAAACATCCGATACTACATCTCAAGAGAGAAGGCTAGGTTCACCGGAGAGTATCCAATCTGCCGGGGATCAGAGGTACCAGGAAGCAACAAAATCTCTGCAGGAGATGAATCATCCGTCATTCCAGCTGGGGGCAGAAGTTATTGCACAGATAACATCCGCCACATAAGCAACTCTACTGGGGAATCTATCCAAGGGACAAAGGGATTCTGGGGATCAACCACCAAGTACCGTACCCACTAAGGAGATCACATCTGCTGAGGAGGAAAGATCGCTACTCCGCTGAAGAGGAGAGTGGTGAATACTCCACCCAGCATTCCACTCAGTAGGATAAACCACAAAAGGCTTCGGAGGAAGAAGATACAGTCATGCCATGAATATGAACAAATGTCTTACCCTGTTGGAGATCAGACCATTCTTGGGAGAGCAATGAGGATCTCCTAAGTATCCTTTCATCATCGTGAATGTTCATTTTGTTTAAAACAAGTTATGAAAATTTGTTTATTCAAAACAATGATATTTTCTCAATTAAAAGCATGCAAAACATTTGTCGAATAGAAACAAATAAGAGTGTAAACAATTGGATAAAAAGCTCAAATTTATTTGATGGAATGGTAGTCTGCAAATGGCAAGACTCTATAGATCTTTACAAATTTTGAAATTGGTGATATATATTGGAAAAGGGCTACATTGAACATAATGACCATTTCTCCACCAATTCTGAATTCGATGTATTCGAAGCTTCGGTTGATGACGAAGGAGCAAGAATTTCTGACAGATGACAGTTGTAGAACAAAGTCTTGTCAGGATGTAGTTACTTGCCAAATCCCTAATTTTTGTCTAGATTGCCCCAGGATGAGGTACTCAATCTAGCGGGATACATATATTCATTTTTTATGTCTCTAACTTTTGCCTGGACCGCCCTTTCGGGTTTTCAATCCACCGAGACGCTCATTTTTTACTAAGCCGCCCTTTCGGGTTTTCAACTTAGCGAGCTATTCTGTTTTTATTTTTAGGCGAAGTATTTCTTGACTGCATCTGAATTCACAGGACGAGTGAAATCCTCCCCATCCATAGTTGTAAGTATCAAAGCACCGCCTGAAAATGCTCTCTTAACAACATATGGACCTTCATAGTTTGGAGTCCACTTGCCCCTGGAATCGGCCGCGAAAGACAAGACTTTTTTGAGCACAAGGTCACCTTCTCGGAACACACGAGGCTTGACCTTCTTATCAAAAGCTTTCTTCATTCTTTGCTGATACAATTGACCATGGCACATGGCGGTCAATCTCTTTTTCTCTATCAAATTCAGCTGGTCATAACGACTCTGAACCCATTCAACATCAGTCAACTTGGCCTCCATCAAGACTCTCATTGATGGGATCTCCACCTCTACTGGGAGTACGACTTCCATGCCATAAACAAGAGAGAAAGGGGTTTCCCCTGTTGAAGTGCGGACAGATGTGCAATATCCATGTAAAGCAAATGGCAACATCTCATGCCAATCCTTATACGTGACAACCATCTTTTGGATAATTTTCTTGATGTTCTTATTAGCAGCTTCAACAGCTCCATTCATCTTGGGTCTATAAGGAGAAGAATTATGATGCGCGATCTTGAACTCACTACACAGCTCTTTCATCATCTTGTTATTCAAGTTAGATCCATTATCAGTAATGATCTTATCTGGCACACCATATCGGCATATGAGTTGATTCTTGATGAACTTCACAACCACCTGCCTGGTCACATTTGCATATGATGCCGCTTCAACCCACTTGGTGAAGTAATCAATTACTACGAGAATAAATCTGTGTCCGTTAGACGCTTTCGGCTCTATCATGCCAATCATGTCAATTCCCCACATAGAGAAAGGCCATGGTGATGAAATCATATTCAGAAGTGTCAGAGGAATATGAATCTTATCCGCATAAATCTGACACTTATGGCATTTCTTCACGTACTTACAGCAGTCAGACTCCATTGTCAGCCAATAGTAGCCTGCTCTCAACATCTTTCTAGCCATGGCATGTCCGTTGGAATGAGTACCAAATGAAACCTCATGGACTTCAGTCATCAACAGGTCTGCTTCGTGTCTATCCACGCATCTGAGCAGAACCATGTCAAAATTTCTCTTATAAAGCACATTACCATTGAGGTAGAAACTTCCTGACAATCTCCTCAAAGTCTTCCTATCTTTCACAGATGCCCCATGCGGGTAAACCTGATTCTGAAGGAATTACTTGATATCATGATACCATGGCTTATCATCTTTCACTTCTTCTACTGCAAATACATGAGTTGGTCTGTCCAAGCGCATTACGGTGATATTGGGAATTTCATTCCAAAGTTTAACCACAATCATCGAAGCAAGTGTAGCAAGAGCGTCTGCCATCCGATTCTCATCTCGAGGAATGTGATGGAAGTTAACCTCAGTAAAGAACGTTGAAATCCTCCTCGCATAATCCCTATATGGAATGAGACCAGGATGATTCGTTTCCCATTCACCCTTAATCTGATTAACAACGAGGGCCGAATCACCATATACATCAAGATGCTTGATCCTTAGATCAATGCATTCCTCCAATCCCATAATACAGGCCTCATACTCAGCCATATTATTCGTGCATTTGAAAGTTAGCCTTGCTGTAAAAGGAATATGTGTGTGTCGCATCACGCGAAAAACCGGCGGGAAAAAAGAAACAACAGAGCCGCCACCGTGCGTTATTTATCCCAAAAGAGGGAAAGGAAACGCTCGAAGTAAACCTGGAAAGGAAATGGTCTCGCGACCAAAGAGAATGGGTTCGGGAGTCGGTTATGCGAAGGGAAGGTATTAGCACCCCTACGCATCCGTAGTACTCTACGGGATCCACGCACAATAGGAAGGATAAATTGGTTGCTAAACACTGCTCAAATACTCACACACACTGGCTGAAAGAAACGAAAGAGACTGACTGAAACTGAACTCGGCAGGATGTCGCATCCTGGGCCTACTTAGTCTATCAGGCATAGACATCAGAGTCCAAGTAGTTCAGACTGGGGAAACGACACATGCTCGCTAGGATGTCGCATCCTATGCATACGTATCTTCTTGGACGAAGAAGAATCAGAGCATTCGTAGCTCGGCTGACATGCGCACAAACAAACACAGGCAAAGGCAAACGTGGAGCCCGACTGCCAATCACTGGACTTACATCAGCATCCGAACCAAAACACACGCACACTGGAACCCAAATGCCACTCGATGGACTTACATCGGCTTCCAAGCACACAACAACACAACAAGTTAATAGGGAGTCGGGGACTCGAGTCTATAACTGTCAAACAACACTCACAAAAAGAAAAAAAAGGCGCCCGGAGAGATCAGCTCAATCTCCTGCCTACATACTTCATCTGGTATGAAGATCAGGGCGATGTAGTTCCCCTACAGAGGGATAAAGGACTAGCCTAACCAGATAACAGAGGGAGACACAACTAGGGAGACTACGACTTGAGCCTAGATGTTATCATGCAAAATCATCCCTAAGTTAAGGTTTCTAGCTAACTGGCACAGGGAGCCAGCCTATCCTAGTCGTGACTTGCACAGGAAGCAAGCCACACACACACTTAACTTGCACAGGAAGCAAGCCAAGCAAAACCTAACTTGCACAGGAAGCAAGTCTAAACTAATCCTAACTTGCACAGGAAGCAAGTCAAACAATCCTAACTTGCACAGGAAGCAAGTCAAACAATCCTAACTTGCACAGGAAGCAAGTCAAACAATCCTACAAGCACAGATAGCACACACTATACACAAGCAAGTGGCTCAAACAAGGGTTAGGTTTTAGTCGAGGGGTCATATCAACCTCAACAAACAAACCTCTGGAACTGGGTGAATGTTGCTCTTAACCTTGCCATTGAGAGACTAAGGTGAAGCAGATGAAAGGTGAGTGAAGATAAGACTTCACAGCTCTTATCCCTGGCCTGGGAGAGCTCAAGACAAGAATGTGTGGGTTCAGAAAGTGGGAACCCTTCTACACATTTAGAACTGACTCAACTGTACAGTTGTACAAGATCTTGGGTTTGTATCTGCAATGCATCAACACAGTGGTGTGAGCAAAGCAGATGACACACTGAATAGTGGGGGATAGATTGCATATCCCTACCTTCCACCAATTGCCTCTTCACTTAGGAGGACTTTGACTCTATGCAAGGACAAAATTAAACATCCACAAACATTGCCTCTTAAGGAGGGCTTCAGACAGTTGCCTGGCCAAATAACAGGCCAGGTCTTCCAGACTACATGAAGAAGAAGAGACATACCTCAATGCAGATTGCTTATGCAAGCAAAGCAAAGCAAAAAGTTCACAAGGAACTAAGCAACTAAAAGCACCTGAAACAGTCAAGCAGATGTTAGTATGCAACTTCAAACAAAGTAAAAAGAAACAGACATCAACCAGTCAACACAAGCAAGTGAATGTGCAAGGCACAAAGCTTAAGGCATGTGAGCCAAGCTACCTACAAAACAAAGAGGTTAGACAATGATATTTAAGCAAGCTCAATCAAAAGAATTGGTCTCAATGGCCATTTGATGGGCAACCTGAAAACACAAACTCAAAAGTGAGTAACAGGACCACTAGGGCAAGCCTAGGGTCAAAAGAGAATGAAAAAGTCAAAACAGCAAAGGGCAAGCATCCAAAATCATGTTCAAACAATTAAGAGACTCAACCAATTGGGTTTACATTCATATCAATCATCATCATCATTTCATGAACAGTTTAGGTCAAAGTATGGCATTTAGAAGCTCACAGAAGTCAACAGCAAGACTTGAATCAAAACCAATCTCAAACATTTCCAAAAATCACCAAATAAATCATGACCAATCCTAACACATAGCATGGTAAGCATGTCAAATTTCATCACATTTGGACAAGTGGAAGGCAGTCAATGAAAATCAGAAAGTCAAAGCAATTTTGAACATGCTCATAGAAGTCAACCAAACATGCATCAACTTAGAAAAATCATAAATCAGAAATGGTGTATGATAAATGAATGGGACCAAAACCATGGCAAAGATGCGGATGTCTAGTTATCTCATGTAAAATTTCATGTCCATCCAATAAAGTATGAGGATTTCACAAATGAAATGGGAACATGTGTCACACAAAGTCAACAATTGACTAGGCAGGGGAGAAAATCTCAAACAATTAGGAAATGCCACAAATAATTCCAAGAAACTTCACATATAAACTAGACATACAAGAGTAGGTTCATGCAAAATTTCAATCCATTTGGAGGTCCAGAAGCATGGTAATGAAAATCATGAAGTTGGACATCAATGGTGTGACACAAATTGTCACACCCTAATTCAAAAAATCATAACTCACAAACCACAAATGATAAATTCACAAACTCTACACCAAAATCACCATGAGTGTGTCTAGTTTGAGCACAAAAAATTTGGGAGCCATTGGATACATTCTCATCATTTCACAATTGATTTGGCAAAGTGTACAAAAATTGGTCACATGTCACAAACCCTAGCAACATTTAAAAAACCACTCATCCAAAAATTCTGGAAAAATAATGATAAAAAAGTAGAGATCATGAGGAAGGCAACACAAAAAATCCCATTAAATTTGGATCAAAATTGGGCAAGTTATGAATTTTGCAAGTTGGATGAAATAATTGAAGAAATAAAATGAAATGATTTAAAATTAAAAATGTAGAATGGCAGTTTGGTAATTCTTTGGACCACTTAATGGAACGATGCCGTTTAAGCCAGGCAAATGAAATAACCCTATTGGTTGTTGACTGAAAGCCCATACCATGCACGTGAAGGACCAAAAATCTGGAAAAATGCACTTTGAAGCTAGGGTTTCGTGTACAGTGCTCATTCATCATCTTCAAACACGATTTTTTCCAGAAATTAAAATTGGATATATGGAAACGACCAGCAAACAACAAGCAACATGAATCTATCACTGGTTTTCACTAAATCGAGCTAGGCAATGAAAAACAAACAAAACAAATTTGAATCATCAACATTCGTTTCAACATAACTTGCTACACACTAAACCATTCTTAAAACTACAAACACTGTTGAGCTCAGCATAAAAGGATCTTTTGAAAGCATGTATTGGTTTAAAAAAAAGGGGGGGTCGAATCCATACCAAAAATTGAAGGACAGTCGTGTACAGATGCTTTTTGATGTTGCTGACTTGAAACAGATGATGCAAGGCCTTCCAAATGTTGATTGGCTGAAGAACTTTGGCTTAAGAGTGCTTGGAATAGCCTCCATTCAAATCTGCCATGGCTAATGCTTCTTTGAAAACAGTAATGGAAAAAGAGTTTACAGGTGGAGGAAAGTGATTGGAATGAACTCAAAATGCTGTTTGAATGATGTTTAGGCAAAGCAAGGTTCAGCCCCTTTGGAAGTTTTGGACTGTTTTGGAAAATGCACAAAATGAAAGTTTTTTTTAGAATGAGATGAACCAAGGCTTTTTGCTGTGTGTGATGGCTGCCATTAGTTCAGAATGAGGAAAGGATAGTGAAAAACAAAGGCCAGGGTTTTGTTCTTTGGAAGTTCTGGAATGCTTTTGGAAAATGGCCAAAATGAGTTTTTTCATGAGTGAAGTTGGTTGGTCTGTGGCTGCAATTAGTGTACTCAAATGATGAAAGGATGGTGAAAATGCAATGGCTAGGCTCAGGTTCTTGGAAGCTCTTGACTGGTTTTGGAGAAGTGCATCAAAAATGAAACTTTAGAGAATGTGAAGTTGGTTGGTCTGCTGGGTTATGTTGGCTTGTGACATGACAGCAAAATGATCAAAACCTGCTCTTTGATGTTGCTTTGTGGTAGGGCAGTGTTTTTCTTTGGTGTTTTCACAAGTTTTTTAGACAATGCAAGTGAGATGATGCTTTAGAAAAAAAATGAAGTTGGTTGGCTCTTTGGTGTTTTGGACAGAGTTTTTGGAACAAGTGCCAAGGATGAGTTTTTAGAAGATGGATGTGAAGTTCTGTTCCATGGATGCAGTTGATGCTGCTGCTGGTTTCATTCTTGACAGAAAAATGATATTGAGGTTTTGCTATGTTGTTTTTGAACTGCCTTTGCCACTTGGAGAAAAGAATGCCTGCTGTTGAGTGTTGCTTTTTGGTTTGGAGTTTGACAGGTTTTAGAAAAATGGCCAAAGTGATTTTCAATGAATGAAGTTCTATTGGTTTGTGCTGCCATTAGTGTTACTCATGACAGAAAAATGATGATAAAAGTCTGCTGGACAGTACAAGGCATGGCTCTTTTCTTTGGAGTCTTGACAGCTTTTCTTCTCAAATGCCAAAGCAAGGTGAATGAAGTTTTTTAGGAACAGTCATTTTCTGTGCAATGTGGGCTGCTATTAGGGTCTGGCCATGACAGAAAATGATGGAAAATTCTGCTGTCTTGTGGCTCTAGGCATGGTTGTGGGATGTGGTGGTTTTGTTTGTCCTTTCTTCCTCATTTCAAGCCAGCTAGTATGGCCTTTTTTCTGTTGGTTATGGCTGCTAAATGAGGTTTTAATGACAGCCAATGATCTCTTAATTTTCTATCTTAAGAGTACAAAGCAAGGTATGGTCCATGGACATGGTGAAAGTGTACTCTTGGCCACATTCCAAGCAAGCTATCATGGATACATGTGTACTGCATAATTTGACTTGGCAAACACATTTTAAATGATATTTCTGAGCTACTGCAATTGGCCCCAAGTGTAAAAAATGCATAATTCAAAAAGTCAACCATTGGTCAAACTTGCATTTAAATGAGATAAGTCAAAAAATGCCATTTTGATTGGTGAAGTTTTGGCTCATGAAATTTATATTTTTGGAAAGAGGGGATCAAATGTGACTTGTAGGAAAAAACCCCACCAAAATTGGCCAAATGGTTTGAGAGATATGGCCTTTTGAAGTTCAAGAATTTCTGAAATCGATTCGATCATAACTTGCCAACCACACATGGGAATTGAGAGTTCTTGGACTTTTTGGAAATGGGAGAACAAGATCTTCAACTTTCATGTTGGGCAAAAATTCATTTGAAGCTTGTATCATGATGTAAGTTTGAGGATCAAGACTTTCCATTTTTGGTAAGTTTCAGTTACAGGTCCAGTTTCCATTTTTTGGGAATTTCTGATTTGGCTTCAAATTCTTCCATGATGGTGTTTGACATGATATATTAGGCCTATTTGGACATGAATAAGCTCTCTCAAACCAAATCCATTCATCAAATCACTGATTAAATGGACAGTTGACCAACAGTTGACTTTTAGGGTTTCTGACTGTCTGCTCATTGACTGATGACTTCCAAACCCTAATTCCTTGATAACTTGACTTCAAATGATGTCCCAAGTTGTATGAACTCTTGATTATTGATCATGGTGCCCAAATTCCACAAGAATGGCCACCATCCACTGCTTTGACTGACTGTTGACTGTCTAGGGTTTTTGACTGTCTGTGTATGAACTGATGACTTCTGAACATCCAATCCTTGACCAAAACACTTCAAATGGATCCCCAAGTCATGTGAACATGTTGGACCAACCCTAGGGCCTTGGCTCAATGAAAATTGTGCTTGCTTGCTTGATTGACTGATCTCCTGATCAGTTTGACCTAATTCCTTGATTGGCTTGCACTTGAGGCGAAAAAGGCAATGCAATGCTATGCAATGGACCATGATATGCTATGACCTAATATGAAAATGTATGTACAATGATAGGTGCAAATTTGAGGTGCTACAGTGTGCCCTGAGGAGTAATAATCACTGCCCCAATACCATTTCCATACTGATTTACAGCGCCATCAAACACCATACTCCATCTGGAATCAGGCTCTGGCCCTTCGTCGAGTGTAGGCTCATCACAATCTGTCATTTTCAAATACAAAATCTCCTCATCTGGGAAGTCATACTGAACTGACTGATAATCTTCAATCGGCTGATGTGCCAAATGGTCAGCCAAAATACTACCTTTTATAGACTTCTAAGCTCGATACTCAATATCATACTCAGACAACAACATCTGCCAACGGGCAATCCTCCCTGTTAACGCAAGCTTCTCAAAGATCTACTTGATTGGATCCATTCTGGATATCAACCAAGTTGTATGATTCAACATATACTGGCGTAAGCGCTTAGCAGCCCAAGCCAAAGCACAACATGTCTTCTCAAGCATTGAGTATCGAGATTCACAATCAGTGAACTTCTTGCTTAGGTAGTAAATAACATATTATTTCTTTCCTGATTCGTCTTGCTGACCAAGGACACAACCCATTGAGTCTTCAAGAACAGTCAGATACATAATCAATGGTCTTCCTTCCACGGGTGGAGACAAAATCGGAGGTTCAGACAGATACTCTTTAATACTGTCAAAAGCTTTCTGGCAATCCTCGGTCCAATCATGGGACTGATCTTTCTGGAGGAGCTTGAATATCGGCGCACATGTGGCGGTCATGTGGGATATGAATCTGGAAATATAATTCAAGCGGCCAAGAAAACCTCGGACTTGCTTCTTAGTTTTGGGCACAGGCATCTCTTGTATTGCTTTGACCTTTTCAGGATCAACTTCAATACCTCTTTCACTAACAATAAAGCCCAATAACTTTCCGGAACGGACTCCAAATGTACACTTGTTGGGATTCAGACGAAGCTTATATTTCCTCAAACGCTGAAAAAGTTTCAACAGGTGCTCGACATGTTCAACTTTCGTTCTTGACTTTGCAATCATATCATCAACATATACCTCAATCTCCTTGTGCATCATATCATGAAACAAGGTGGTCATAGCTCGTTGATAAGTGGCTCCGGCGTTCTTCAAACCGAAGGGCATCAATCGATAATAGAATGTTCCCCAAGGTGTGATGAATGTTGTCTTCTCCATATCCTCGGGTGCCATCTTGATCTGGTTATATCCGGAAAATCCATCCATAAATGAGAAGACATTGAATTTAGTTGTATTATCTACCAACATATCAATATGTGGTAGAGGGAAATCATCTTTTGGACTAGCTCTATTCAAGTCTCTATAGTCCACACACATCCGGACTTTTCCGTCTTTCTTAGGCACTGGCACAATATTGGCCACCCATTGAGGATATGTAGAAGTCACCAGAAACCCTGCATCAATTTGCTTATGAACCTCCTCTTTGATCTTCACTGCCATATCAGGATGAGTTCTTCTGAGCTTCTGCTTAATGGGCACGCACTCAGGCTTCAAGGGTAAGAAATGTTGCACAATATCTGTATCTAGCCCAGGAATGTCTTCATATGACCATGCAAAGACATCAACATATTCTCGTAGCAGTTCAATCAACCCCTTCTTAACAGATTCTTCAAGGAGTGCCCCAATCTTTACTTCACGAACACAATCCTCAGACCCCAAGTTGACTGTTTCCAGATTCTCAAGGTGTGGCGGAATGATCTTCTCTTCATGCTCAAGTAAACGGGTAATCTCGTCAGGAATCTCTTCAACATCATCTTCTTCCGCCTCAAATACAGGGAATTCAAAATTAGGAGATGGTGTTGGGTCATTATGTTCAATGGGTTTGATTAACTTGCATAATGATTTTGGATATGAAAAGCTTTAGAATTCAAACAAGGCAATCATTATGCAGATGAAAAGATTGATTTTATTCTACTTTTTTTAGGTTTTATGTGATCACCAATTTCATGCAAAAAGCAAAAAGGGAAAATAATTGGAAAAACAAACATTTAACATGAATCTATTGAATGAAAATATCATTGTATTAATGCGCCAACAATGTCATCACTCCTCCTTTTGGCATGGGAGGAGGGTTTTCTGAACACAATGAACATTACTTTGACTTATGGATAACTGTTGGAATATCCATAACGACCCAATTATTGCAGATTCCCCCAGGGATGACGAAGTTGCCAGAATCCTCTTCGTCCTCTTCCAGAATGGCAGCAGCTTCTTCGCCTTGACTGGTGTGGATGAACCCTCCACTCTTGAACAACCCTTATGTGTTGAAAATCCCAGAAGAAAAGCCTATGCCAGCCCGAGACTTGTTGTCTTCCAGCTCGATCATCTTCCCTAAACCAGCAGTTGCACCACACTCAATGGCCAACTTTGCATCTTTATAGGAAGCAAATGAAGGAGTTCTCTTCTCAATAGGTTCAGCAATAGATAAAGCTTGGAAAGGAGTTCTAACTTCATCTTCAGCATCTATGTATGAGAAGGAAGACAAGTGGAAAACGGAAGTTGAACATGTAGAACACTTGTTGAAGCTTTTCCAGCGTTTGAGGAAGTATAAACTCCGCTTGAATCCGAACAAGTGTACATTTGGAGTCCGTTCCGGCAAGTTATTGGGCTTTATTGTCAGTGAAAGAGGTATTGAAGTTGATCCTACCAAGGTCAAAGTGTCGCGACTGCGAAAAAACAATCGGCGGAGAAAAACCAGAAGAGTCGCCACCGTTTGTTACTTATCCCAAATGAGGGAAAGGAAACGATCGAAGAAAACCTGAAGAGAGGAAAAGACAAGGTCTCGCAACCAAATCTAGGGTTCGGGAGTCGATTATGCAAAGGGAAGGTATTAGCACCCCTACGCATCCGTAGTACTCTACGGGATCCACTCTTGTTGTTCTAGTCTAAAGGGTGTAAGTATATCTAAGGTATTATCTGCTAAAAGGAGGTCAAAAGAAAATGACTCGCAAGGATGTCGCATCCACTGCCTACGTATCTCACCTGAGTATGAGAATCAGAGTCTTCGTAGCTTGGCTACCTATGGGTGAAAGAGAAGTGTGCTCGATAAGACATCGCGTCTTATGCCTACGTATCTCATCTGGAATGAGAATCAGAGCAAAACGTAGTTCAGCTAACTACGGGAACAAGGGTCTCGATTGCAACTAGGGCAAGAGAAGGGAAGGTCTCGATCGCAACGAGGGCGAGAGAAAAGGATCGCATTAAGGGCGAAAGCAAACAAGGATTAGTTGTTAGTCGTCATTCAAACTCGGTAAGACATCACGTCTCGTGCCTACGTATCTCATCTGAACATGAGAATCAGAGTTGTCGTAGTTTGGCTAACTAGGCGGTAGGATTGCCATCTGAACATGGACTTACAAAAGAGGACACCAGCTGTGTCAGAGGAAAGTGGGCAATGTGTTTAACGTCCTAGCAGTAGGTGTCGCAGCTCGTTGAATCGAGTCTTAGGCAGTTGCCTCTTTGCAATAGAACGGACTGACATGCCACAAGATCGGAGACGCATGGAAGGTCTAAAAGTGGGGAAGCTCTGCCCTTGAGTTTTCATGCAATATGGACCTATGTGTTAGGATTTACAGAAGGGAACATCTACCTAATTTTAGCATGCAAAGAATAAGGGAATTCTACCTATGTTATCATACAAAGGGTTCTACCTAATGGGTGCTACCTAAACGGAACAAGAGTCGACGGATGGAGCAAGGAGAGGAGCCACTGATAAGGGTAGATGGAGATGCCTGAGGCAATCGACTTACAGGTAGATGGCGATGCCTGAGGCGATCGACTTACAAGAGGATGGATGAATGCGTGCTGGTTCTGTTAAGTTTTGAAAATGATTACTCGACGTTGGATCGAGCTTTTGATCTTGTTTTGAAATGATTATCGAATGTTCATTTTAATTCTTGTATTAACAGATGAATAAAGAATGAAAGAATAAATATTATACACTTTATGGGATAGGGGTACATTTGTTATGAATGGGGATGGTTCATGGCAATCAAACAATAAGAATATATGCCTCAATCATCATACAAGTAGGCAACAGTTATTAATCAAATCAGATAAGTAAACAGGTATATAATCAAATCAAAGAATCAAAGAATGAAATAGCGGAGCATTAAACAAGGCATGGGAAGTATGAATATGTTAAATAATCAAGCAATAGTAAGCATGGATGAAAGAAACAAGTGTAACAGATAACAGATGAATCAGAAGATAAAAAGATGCACACAAAAGGGACACTGAAATAATTAAATTAGAAATGAAGTAAGGATCAAATAAAATCAAGATAAAAGGCCTCTAATACATGGCATATGAGATGAACAAGGTAGGATCAAAAGATCTCTTCAAATTCCATAAGCAATCCCTAAATCAAACATTGATCATAAAGAAGTCAACTGAAAATTCGAGCCAACTTAATAAATATCAAATAAATATCAAATTAATCAAGAAAATTATGAAAAATTAAACTAAGTAAGGTGGGTTCAGGATATCATCATCCCCCAAAAAGATTTTAAAAATAATGAAAATTAGTAAAAAAAATAATTGAAATAAAACAGAAGTCAAACCAAAAGTCAATCAACAAAACTAGGTTAAAATTAAATCAAAAATAAATTGAAAATATGAAATAAAAATCCAAGAAAAAGTCAGGTTGACCATGGAACAGTGGTCAACCTTCATCCCAAAAATCAGAAGCTAAAAATAATTTTAAGTCATAAAGATAAAATCAAGAATCAAATGTATCCTAAAATGGACCACTTGGAATGAATAATTAAAATAAAATATTAATATTAAATAAATGCAAAAATAAAATTAAATAAGGCATCAAGCAATATGGAAAATATTTTTGGATATTTTTATGAACAAATAAAATATTTTATATTAATTAAAATCAAAACAGAATAAATTGGAAATTAAAAAAAAGAAAATGAAAATGGAAGTGTATTAGCGCTGATGGGCCATGAGCGTGGGGTATGGAAAGCAAACAGCAAAGGCCCATGATCCAAATCATTAAATCTGGGCGTGAGAAATTAAATGAACGTTTTATTTAAAAAATCATGTGAACATTATGTCAACCGGTCACTTTATTTTAAGTCACTACAAGACAAAATAAGACGGATGGCCAGGATTAAAACAAAAGCAATAGATCCAAGGGCTCTCAAGATGACACGCGGTCATCTTCTTCATGGAACCAAACCCTAGCCATGTTCATGCAGAAAACAGTGGAAAACAGTGTGTTTCTTCCAATTTCAACTCAAAAATACGACCACCATAGTGCATCAAAAAACATGAAATAAAACCCAGATATCAAGTACAAAATGTGAAGATTAACGTGGTAACTTGTTTTAGGTGAAATGGTGGCTTATTCATGGAGAAAAGTTGACAATAAGGTGTCAACATGAACACGGGCATGAGTAGAAATTAACAACACAAATCAACAACATGAACATTGCCTCGTACTGAGGACTTCATAAGCTACCATAAGTGTATGATTGGCATGGTAATGAGTAATGAAACAAACATGATAATGGTTATGGAAATGGAGCAAGAGTGTTACCTAGTGGAAGTCTAGTCCACTGCTTCTTGATTATGGAGAGGCTAGAAGGAAATGGTGCTGCCTTGGTGCTTCAAGAACCTCACTTCAAGAACTTGATGAGAAAATGAAATATGACTTGTAATGAACCTTGCCTTGCTTGCTCGAAAACTCACAGCCTCCTCTCATGTTTAGGGTTTATGGCTTAAATATGGCGGGTCAAACAATCCTTAATGGGCTATGAAATAAATTATTTGTCCATGAGCAAAGGATGTAAGTTGGTTGCAATTGGTGAGGTGTAGAAAGAGGGCACGTGAGGTTTCTCATTTTGGCAAAAAATTTAAGTGAATGGAAATATGCTGCATGGCCAAATAAGGCAAACAAAACATGGGTTGTGTAATCTTGCAGCATGGCTTGGTCTGGTTTGGCAAGCAATCATTTCAAAGTGGTGACTTTGTGGCAAAAATCCATTTGAAGTGTGGAAATTAGTGAATTTTGAGTTTAAAGTGTGATGTGCAAAACATGTCAATGCAAGGTTTCCAAATTTGGCCAATGTTCAAGCCCTTTTGTCTTGATGATGCAAGGTTCAAATGAAAACACCTCCAACATCAAAGTTGTATATCTCTTCAAGACAATCAAAATAGACTTATATTTTGCATCATTTGGATTTTTTATGAAAGAGTTATGGGCACTTGAAGTTGGACTTTTTTGCCTTTTAATGCATTTGGCCCAAAAGGACCTATAATGTTCTGCATTATCACATGTATTTCCTTTGAGATTTTGAAATTTTGTTCAACATAACATTTTAAGTAGACATCTTAAGCTTTCCAATTAATTTGATCCCACCTCAAAATCATAAACAATGAATGAGTTATGTCCTTGGTAAGTTGACCCAAAATTAGGGTTTCAGTCAAAATGACCTATAATGTCTTGGAATGAGAGATGACCTTCCAAGCTTCAAATCAATTTTGATGAACATGAAAGTTGTTCATATTGTCCTTATGAAACATTTTTTCTTTTGGAATCATCTCCATTTGACCAACACATAAAAAGTTAGGTCTCAGTGAATTTCAAAATAGTCAGATGAATTGACTGATCAACTTCTCCAGTCCATGACTCATATCTTGATGAATTGGTGATTAAAGACACTCAAATAAGTTCAAATATGCATGAAATGATGAATTAAAGAACTTCCCTTGATTGTATTTGATCATGGGCTGAGGTTGCTTCAAGAGCAAGGCATTGTGGTGCACAGATGAATTAGGGTTTCCTTGGGGCACAAACCTCAAACCCTTGGACTTGTTTTGATCAAAATGATGAATTGAGATGCTAGGGAGTCATATTTGATGGATGAGAACTTTGGGAACCATTACCATGCTTGCTTTCATCTCCTCTTGGCCATATCTTTGTACCAATGATCTCCTTGAAGCCTTTGACCTTGTGATTACTCAAGCTACAAACAAAAGATGTTAGTGACATATTTTTGTGCTTTTGGTTAGTAAACAAAATAAGAAAAGCAATGATATACAATTCAAGTATGCTTGGTGATCTCAAACCACTCTCAAGAAGTCCCACCCAAAGGTAAAGGGAACCAAGATGCTAGTGAACCTTGAGGCAATGCAAATGCAATGTTATGATGCCATGAGGGATCTTAGAGACAAAATTAGGGTCTTACAGATGCCCCTATTTAAGGTCATTCTAGCCGGAGAAGTGAAGGTTAAAGTCTTCGTCTCGACGGGGTAGAATGGGCTTAAATAATATCAAAGAGACGAATTTTGGTCCCTAAGAGACCTCATGATGCAGATGTATGCATGCAAATGGTAAAACTCTGTGGGGATAGGCATCCCCAAAAGAAATTCGGAGAAACTAAAAAAAAAACAAAGGAGTAATACACTCACTAGGGAGACGGGGACTCTGGGGGAGTAAAGGGTGAAAATGCGTGAGCAAGTCACGACTTGAGACTTGCTGAGAGACACAAAGAGAATCCATGAAATAAATCAATGGAAGAACTCGAGCTGACTCGAAGATGCATGTATTAGGGAATATGCCAATACAGCCAAAAATTATCCGCGACGGATACTTCGGATAAAAATCCGGACTCAGGTGGGGATGTCCCCTAAGGACTCAACTGAGGAAGATCCCAACTGAAATCTCCTGGGGAAGAAACGGGATGAGGTATTACCGGTTACTGGGTAATAAGCTCAAAGAGACGTGTGATCTGAACACCGGTATATGGGTGAGAGAACAACATGCTCGGGAAGAATGAATATCTAAGACCGGTATAAGGGTGAGAGATATCAATCAACCAAATCATCTGAGGAAGACCTAGAAAGGTATATTTCAACTCAGGAAAATCTGACTCCACAGGGGACAAAAAGTCATAATAGGGAGCAGAAGGAAGGAACACCAGGGATGCCGGTTACTGGGCTTATAATAGGTGACCAACCAAAGCGTGAATTGGGGAATATTCCCAAAACACTCATCATCTAAAAAAGAGGGCAAAAAGCAAACTCGATTACGGGATGGACATTTGATTCCACAAAGGGATACGAATCTTACTCAACTGAGGAAGAACAAAAGGCTTCGACCAAAGAGTGCATGAGATATATTATCTATTACCGTCAGAACATAGATAATATACTCACATGGAAGATTATCCAATACCGGTTACTGGGTTAATAAAGGATAAATCGACCGACAAAGAAAGGCATCGGGATACCGAAACTAGGTATATAATGATGACCAATCAAGGGGAGAAACAAACATTACCAACAACCGGTATATGAGAGATGACTTGCTGGGGATAAACTGCCTAATCAGAGCAATTATCCAAAAAAAAGGGGAATATCAACACCGAATATTGGATAATGATAACCGTCAAGGAGGGGATTACATCTACCAGATACTGGGTAGAAAACCACGGAAGAGTAACCATCATCGATTAGGATGAACAAAAAGGTTAACTCTGCAAAGGGGAGAAAATAGGGTTTACAACTACCGGTATAAGGGTAGAAAACCATAGACTCTGTCGAGGATAAGATGAATGATTACCGATTACTGAGCAATTATTCATTTACCACGGGGAAACACAGGAAACAGTCATAAGAGGCCAATTTAGGATCAAACCAAAGAGGCAAACTGAATCAAAACTCGTCCTAGTGAGGATATAACTCAATAGGGGAACCCATTCCAATATATGTGTTGGGGAGGAAACGAAAACAACCGTCGTCCACGAGGATATAACTCAGTGGAGAATGCGGAAGGAAAGATAACTACTTTCTACTTAATGGACTGACTCTATATTGAGGGATCAGACGCCGACATCTGCTTGGGGAATGTATTACCAACTAGCAGAGAATCACAAACAAAGATATATGGCAAAGAATGCAATATGAATACCCGAATGTTTGAAAATTATATGCACACATGCGTGGTTTATGTATGATAAATGCTGACAAACAGACATTTCTAACACAAACGGCTTCAAAGAAATAAGCACACAAACATCTGGTACTACATCCCAAGAGAGAAAGCCAGATTCCACAGAGAGTATCCGATCTTCCAGGGAATCAGGGGTACCCGGAAACAAAGCCCTCTGCAGGGGAATGATCATCAGTCATTCCGGCTGGGGATAGGAGTCACTGCACAGATAAAATCTGCCACATAAGCAACTCTACTGGGAAATTTATCCGAGGAGGTAAAGGGATTCTGGGGATCAACCGCCAAGTATCGTACCCACCAAGGAGATCACATCTGCTGAGGAGGAAAGGTCGCTACTCCGCTGAAGGAGAGAGTGGTGAATATCTCAACAAGCATCCCACTCAATAGAATAAACCACAAAAGGCTCCGGAGGAAGAAGATACAGTCATGCCAGGAATATGAACAACTGTCTTACCCTGTTGGAGATCATACCATCCTTGGGAGAGCACTGAGGATCTCCTAAGTATCTTTTCGTCATTGTGAATGTTCACTTTGTTTAAAAAACAAGTTATGAAAAATTCGTTTCTTCAAAACAATGATATTTTCTCAATTAAAACATGCAAAACATTTGTCGAATAGAAAAAAATAAGAGTGCAAATAATTGGATAAAAGGCTCAAATTTATTTGACGGAATGGTAGTCTGCAAATGGCAAGACTCCATAGATCTTTACAAATTTGAAATTGGTGATATATATTGGAAAAGGGCTACATTGAACATAACGACCATTTCTCCACCAATTCTGAATCCGATGTATTCGAAGCTTCGGTTGATGACGAATGAGTGAGAATCTCTGACGGATGACAGTTGTAGATCAAAGCCTTGTTAGGATGCAGTTACTTGCCAAATCCCTAATTTTTTTTATTTTTTTTATTTTTTTTAATTTTTTTTGCCTAGATTGCCCCAAGATGAGGTACTCAATCTAGCGGGATACATATATTCATTTTTTTGTGTCTCTAACTTTTGCCTTGATCGCCCTTTCGGGTTTTCAATCCACCAAGACACTCATTTTAGCCTAAGCCGCCCTTTCAGGTTTTCAATTTAGCGAGCTATTCTGTTTTTATTTCTAGGCGAAGTATTTCTTGATTGCATCTGAATTCACAGGACGAGTGAAATCCTCCCCACCCATAGTTGTAAGTATCAAAGCACCGCCTGAAAAGGCTCTCTTAACAACATATGGGCCTTCGTAGTTTGGAGTCCACTTGCCCCTGGAATCGGGCGCGAAAGACAAGACTTTCTTGAGCACAAGGTCACCTTCTCGGAACACACGAGGCTTAACCTTCTTATCAAAGGCTTTCTTCATTCTTTGTTGATATAACTGACCATGGCACATAGCCGTCAATCTCTTCTCTTCTATCAAGTTCAGCTGGTCATAACGACTCTGAACCCATTCAGCATCAGTCAACTCGGCCTCCATCAAGACTCTCATTGATGGGATATCCACCTCTACTGGGAGTACAGCCTCCATGCCATAAACAAGAGAAAAAGGGGTTGCCTGTGTTGAAGTGCGGACAGACGTACGATATCCATGCAAAGCAAATGGCAACATCTCATGCCAATCTTTATACGTGACAACCATCTTCAGTATGATTTTCTTGATATTCTTATTAGCAGCTTCAACAGCCTCATTCATCTTGGGTCTGTAAGGAGAAGAATTATGGTGTGCAATCTTGAACTCGCTACACAGCTCTCTCATCATTTTGTTATTCAAGTTAGATCCATTATCAGTAATGATCTTATCTGGCACACGATATCGGCATATGAGTTGATTCTTGATAAACTTCACGACCACCTGCCTGGTCACATTTGCATATGATGCTGCTTCAACCCACTTGGTGAAGTAATCAATTGCTACGAGAATAAATCTGTGTCCGTTAGATGCTTTTGGCTCTATCATTCCAATCATGTCAATTCCCCACATGGAGAAAGGCCATGGTGATGAAATCACATTCAGAAGTGTCGGGGGAATATGAATCTTATCTGCATAAATCTGACACTTATGGCATTTCTTCACATATTTGCAGCAGTCAGACTCCATTGTCAGCCAATAGTAGCCTGCTCTTAACATCTTTCTAGCCATGGCATGTCCATTGGAATGAGTACCAAATAAACCGTTGTGGACCTCAGTCATCAACAGGTCTGCTTCGTGTCTATCCACGCATCTGAGCAGCACCATATCAAAATTTCTCTTATAAAGCACATCACCATTGAGGTAGAAACTTCCCGATAATCTCCTCAGAGTCTTCCTATCTTTCACCGATGCTCCAGGCGGGTAAACCTGGTTCTGAAGGAAACACTTGATATCGTAATACCATGGCTTATCATCTTTCACATCTTCTACTGAAAATACATGAGCTGGTCTGTCCAAGCGCATCATAGTGATATTGGGAACTTCATTCCAAAGTCTTACCACCATCATTGAAGCAAGTGTAGCAAGAGCATCTGCCATCCGATTCTCATCTCGAGGAATATGATGGAAGTCAACCTTAGTAAAGAACGTTGAAATCCTCCTCGCATAATCCCTATGTGGAATGAGACCAGGCTGATTCGTTTCCCATTCACCCTTAATCTGATTGACAACGAGGGCCGAATCACCATAAAATCAAGATGCTTGATCCTTAGATCAATGCATTCCTCCAATCCCATAATACAGGCCTCATACTCAGCCATATTATTCATGCATTTGAAAGTTAGCCTTGATGTAAAAGGGATATGTGTGCCCTGAGGAGTAATAATTACTGCCCCAATACCATTTCCATACTGATTTACAGCGCCATCAAACACCATACTCCATCTGGAACCAGGCTCTGGCCCTTCATCGAGTGTAGACTCATCACAATCTTTCATTTTCAAATACAGAATCTCCTCATCCGGGAAGTCATACTGAACTGACTGATAATCCTCGACCGGTTGATGTGCCAAGTGGTCAGCCAAGATACTACCTTTAATAGCCTTTTGAGCTCGAAACTCAATATCATACTCGGATAACAACATCTTCCATCGGGCAATCCTCCCGGTTAAAGCAGGCTTCTCAAAGATGTACTTGATTGGATCCATTCTGGATATCAACCAAGTCGTATGATTTATCATATACTGGCGTAAGCGCTTAGCAGCCCAAGCCAAAGCATATCATGTCTTCTCAAGTATTGAGTATCGAGACTCACAATCAGTGAACTTCTTGCTTAAGTAGTAGATGGCATATTCTTTCTTCCCTGATTCGTCTTGCTGACCAAGGACACAACCCATTGAGTCTTCAAGAACAGTCAGATACACGATCAAAGGTCTTCCTTCCACGGGCGGAGACAGGATCGGAGGTTCAGACAGATACTCTTTAATACTGTCGAAAGCTTTCTGGCAATCCTCGGTCCAATCATGGGACTGATCTTTCCGGAGGAACTTGAATATCGGCGCACATGTGGCAGTCATGTGGGATATGAATCTAGAAATATAATTCAAGTGGCCAAGAAAACCTCTGACTTGCTTCTCAGTTTTGGGCGCAGGCATCTCTTGTATTGCTTTGACCTTGGCAGGATCAACTTCAATACCTCTTTCACTAACAATAAAGCCCAATAACTTGCCAGAACTGACTCCAAATGTACACTTGTTGGGATTCAGACGAAGCTTGTACTTCCTCAAACGCTGAAAAAGCTTCAACAAGTGCTCTACATGTTCAACTTCCGTTCTTGACTTGGCGATCATATCATCAACATATACCTCGATCTCCTTGTGCATCATATCATGAAACAAGGTGGTCATAGCTCTTTGATACGTGGCTCCAGCGTTCTTCAAACCGAAGGGCATCACTCGATAACAGAATATTCCCCAAGGTGTGATGAATGTTGTCTTCTCCATATCCTCGGGTGCCATTTTGACCTGATTATATCCGGAAAATCCGTCCATAAATGAGAAGACATTGAATTTAGTTGTATTATCTACCAACATGTCAATGTGTGGTAGATGGAAATCATCTTTTGGACTAGCTTTATTCAAGTCTCTATAGTCCACGCACATCCGGACTTTTCCATCTTTCTTAGGCACGGGCATAATATTGGCCACCCATTGAGGATATGTAGAAGTCACCAGAAACCTTGCATCAATTTGCTTCTGAACCTCCTCTTTAATCTTCACAGGCACACACTCAGGCTTCAAGGGTAAGAAATGTTGCACAATATCCGTATCTAGACCTGGCATGTCTTCATATGACCATGCGAAGATGTCGACATATTCTCGTAGCAATTCAATCAACCCCTTCTTAACAGACTCTTCCAGGAGTGCCCCAATCTTCACTTCTCGCACACAATCCTCAGACCCCAAGTTGACCGTTTCCAGATTCTCGAGATGCGGCTGAATGATCTTCTCTTCATGCTCAAGTAGACGGGTAATCTCGTCAGGAATCTCTTCAACATCATCTTCTTCTGCCTTAAATACAGGGAACTCAAAATTGGGAGATGGTGCTGGATCATTATGTTCAATGGGTTTGATCAACCTGCATAATGATTTTGGATATGAAAAGCTTTAGAATTCAAACAAGGCAATCATTATGCAGATGAAAAGATTGATTTTATTTTATATTATTATTATTTTTTGTTTTATGTGATCACCAATTTCATGCAAAAAGAAAAAAGGGAAAATAATTGGAAAAACAAACATTTAACATGAATTTATTGAATGAAAATATCATTGTATTAATGCGCCAACAATGTCATCACCCCTCCTTTTGGCATGGGAGGAGGGTTTTCTAAACACAATGAACATTACTTTGACTTATGGATAACTGTTGGAATATCCACAGCGACCCAATTATTGCAGATTCCCCCAGGGATGACGAAGTTGCCAGAATCCTCTTCGTCCTCTTCCAAAATGGCAGCAGCCTCCTCGTCTTGACCGGTGTGAATGAACCCCCCACTCTTGAACAACCCTTGCGTGTTGAAAACCCCAGACGAATAACCTATGCTAGCCCGAGACTTGTTGTCTTCTAGCTCAATCATTTTCCCTAAACCAGCGGTTGTGCCACGCTCAATGGCCAACTTTGCATCTTTATAGGAAGCAAAGGAAGGAGTTTTCTTCTAAACAGGCTCAGCAATAGATAAAGCTTGGAAGGGAGTTCCAACTTCATCCTCAGCATCTATATATGAGAAGGAAGACAAATGGCTAACCAGGAGAGCCTTTTCTCCCCCTACCACCACCAGCTTCTTGTTCTTCACGAATTTCAGTTTCTGGTGTAGGGTGGATGTTACGGCGCTCGCCTCGTGAATCCATGGTCTGCCTAAGAGACAGCTATACGATGGGTAAATGTCCATAACCTGGAAGGTAATCTGGAAATCACTCGGTTCGATTTTGACTGGGAGATCAACTTCCCCAATCACAGTTTTGTGAGACCCTTCGAAAGCCTTCACAACTACTCCACTCTGCCTCATGGGAGGCCCTTGATATGACAGTTTTGAGAGAGTGGATTTTGGCAATACGTTCAATGATGACCCAGTGTCCACCAGCACATTGGACATGGCGTCGTCTGTACAACCCATAGATATATGTAAAGCCAAGTTATGGTCTCTTCCCTCCTCAGGGAGATCAGAGTCACAGAAACTCAAATTGTTACAAGCAGTAATGTTTGCAACAATGCTATCGAACTGTTCTATTGTGACATCGTGGTCCACATATGCCACATCCAAAACCTTCTGCAGAGCCTCTTGGTATGGTTCCAAATTCAAAAGCAAGGATAACACCGATATTTTGGATGGCGTTTGTAGAAGCTGGTCTACAACATTGTACTCGCTTCTCTTGATGAGCCTCATCATCTCATCACAGTCTTCTTTCACATTGCCGCTTGGGCCAACAGAAGCAGGAGTTATCAATGTAGAGGAGGGCTTAACAACAGGTTCCGGATTCGGAGTGTTCACCGCATTCCTAATCGGTCGTTCAACAGAATCAGCAGTAGCTTGGGGCTTTGGAGGTGCTGAAAACACATGACCGCTGCGGGTCAGACCACTAACATCCGCAATATTAACAACAGAGGAAGAGGGCAAGGACACCTCTTTCCCACTTTCTACAGTGACATCGTTGTAGCGATAGGGAATTGCTTTTTCATAAGAGTACGGTACCGGTCCGGCTGGCTTGATGATCAATGAAGGAGAAACCTTCTGCTTGCTACTATCATATTTGATGATAACAGGCTCGGGGATCCGAAACACTGGAGAAATCACATTGACTTCGGGCTCATCCTCGTCAATATTTATGTTTTGAAGGATCTCAATAACTCTTTCGTCCAACATCTCTTGCACATCCTTGCGCACCTGGCGACATCCTCTCTGATTGACAGAACAGACTCTGCATCTATCGTGGTCATGCTCGTAGTGACTATATTCACATAGCAAACGATGCATCTCGACCAGCGATTGTCGAATATGACTCACGTATTTGACTTTGTATTTGCCAGGGCAGCTCTGGACCATGTTGACAGATTTCCCATGCTTGGGCAATGGGATCTTCTTTACGTTAGGACCTACGTCCTCGAAACATAGAATGCCACACCTCATAAGGTCTTGAACCTTGGTCTTCAAAGGGTAAAAATTCTCCACGTCGTGGCCGGGAGCACCAGAATGGTAAACATAGTGTAGTTCAGGCTTATACCACCACTGGGGGTTAGCAGGTATAGCCGGTGGGTCTCGCGAAGTAATCAACTTCCTCTCTATCAAATAGGGATATAGTTCTGCATATGTCATTGGAATAGGATCGAAAGTGACCCTTTTCCTCTCGTAACTCGTGCTGGTTTGATTACTGTTTCGAGGCTGGTAGGCCTGCTGTTGCGGACGGTGCTGCTGATGCTGATATTGCGGATGTGATTGTTGATTGTTGTTATGTTACTGGTATTGCTGATTATCTCTGAAAACAGGTGCTATGTGAGCCATCTGGTGCTAGTTACCGGTGGGACGCACGGTCTTCCTCCTCATAGAGGGTCTTCTTGGTTTCGCATGGGAGGTCACAGCATGTGCTTCTCCATCTTTCTTCTTCGCAAACGCCCCATAACGTTTGGCAGAAGAGCCTTCTTCTCTGGTTAGACGTCCTTTTCTAACCCCTTCTTCTAGACGCATCCCCATATTCACCATCTCGGTGAAGTCAGAAGGAGCGCTAGCAATCATCCGCTCATAATAAAAAGAACTTAAGGTCTTCAAAAAGATCTTAGTCATCTCTTTCTCTTCTAGCGGAGGCACGATCTGTGCTGCCAACTCTCGCCACCTCTGGGCGTACTCTTTAAACGTTTCCTTGTCCTTCTAGGACATGGCCCTCAATTGATCCCTATCGGGAGCCATATCCACATTATACTTGTACTGCTTAACGAAGGCCTCGCCAAGATCGTTGAAGGATCGGATGTTCGCATTGTCTAAACCCATATACCAACGCAGAGCGGCACCGGATAGACTGTCCTGAAAGTAGTGGATGAGCAATTGGTCATTGTCGGTCCGAGTCGACATCTTCCTGGCATACATGACCAGGTGGTTGAGAGGACAAGTATTTCCTTTGTATTTTTCAAAGTCATGGACCTTGAATTTCACCGGGACCTTTACATTGGGAACCAAGCAGAGTTCGGCAGTAGACTTGCCGAAAAGATCTTTCCCTCTGAGAGTTTTTAATTCCTTGCAAAGCTCAAGAAAATGATCATTCATAGCGTCCATCTTCTCATAGACATCTGGGCCTTCAGATGGCTCAGAATGATAGATGGTGTCGTCTACCCTGGGCATGGTATGCACGACAGAAGGGGGAACAACAAGGACCAGGCTAGATGCCGGCATAGAAGCAAAGGTTGGAGCAGGACCCTCAAGCATGAAATTAGGAGGCATCCCCCACGGGAATCCGGCTGGCATGGCCGTTGGAGCAAAGTGTGCACTGGCTGCAGGCACTGTCAAGGAGACAATCTCAGAGATGATTGTTCTCTGGGGAGGAGTTGAAGGCATCGGAGAAGACTGGCTCTAGGCAGCCAAGAATGATTCCATCAAGGCACTTAATCTGGCCACTTCCTCTTTCAGCTCGCGGTTCTCTTGTTCCAGATGATCCATCAGTCTTGAAATGTTAGCTCTGGTGTAGTACCGGTGAGTCAGCTTGTCTTCAAAATAAATGAGTCAGCCGAGAACAAAACCTGCTTATGCACATGATGCATGCAATGCTTGTGCATATGATTTGTTTTTTTTATTTCAAAGGGACTTTAGCGTTCTATTTGCAAAGTTTTGGAAATATTAAACATTTATCACATATGGAAATATCTCATCAAATATTATCAGGGAAAAGAAGTACAACGTTGTCAATCATATACAAGAGAAAAGGAACATGATCATCCTATGGATCCCTAGAAACAATCATCCAAAGCTCGGGACACAGGAAGATAGGATGCACGAAGCCTCTTCACTTCCCTCTCGTAGGCTGCCTCCATATCTGCCTTCTCCTTGGCGAGTCGATCATACTTCATTTTCCAAAACATGGAAGACTGAGGAAGTAGAGAAGTCCATGCATCATCAGGATCATCAATAACCTGATGTTCGAGGAACTCTATCAAAGCGTCCTTCTCCTTGATCTGCTGAAGCAACTCCTCCCTTTCACGGATCCAAGCGCGTGATCGGTCTTCGTCTCTAAACTCCTCTACTCCTTGGTTAGGGAGGGTTGAAGGCCCAGCCATAACCAAAGGTGTAGGTCTCGGATACTCGTAAGGCATGAGATACTCAGGCGCTCTCTTCCTAACCCAAGCAGTATAAGGCTCCATAGCAACACAATTCTTAGGACCCAACTCTTTTCTTCCTTTCCTATGAATCTTGCGCCAAGCGCGGACCATTCTGCCCTTCAAGCCTTGGGGATCTTTACCCTCTTGAAAGAACACACCATCTAACAGAATGTTATTGGGTTTATCCTCTAGGGGGAGCCCAAGCTGACGACGTAACAAAACAGGGTTGTAGTTAATCCCACCACATGTACCAAGAAGAGGTACATTGGAGAATTCACCATAAGAGTCGATAATCTGCACACCGTCATACACACGATTGTACCAAGAGATATCATCATTAGTGAGAGACATAAGCCTCGTGGACCACCGTAGACATCCCTTGTTCTCCTTGAAGGCGACCGTCTGCGGTAAGTGAGAAATAAACCACTTATACAACAGAGGCAAACAACACACAATGGCACCACCACCCTTTGCATTCCTCATATGCAAAGAGAAATAGGTATCACCCAACAGAGTCGGAACGGGATTAAGAGTAGCGAAAATCCTAATAGCGTTCAAATCCACAAACTTGTCGATGTTGGGGAACAATACCAATCCATAAATGAGAAGTACAAATATGGATTCAAAGGCATCCTCACTCATGGCCTTCCCATATACAATAGCTTGAGCAATGAGGAACTCAGAAGGGAGACCTTGAATTCCACCTTTGGTAGTCATATGAGCACCAACCAGAGATTCCCCTATATGCAACATGTCGGCTATCTCTTGAGAAGTAGGAATACTCTCCAAGCCACTGAACGGAAACTGGTCTAGAATCGGTATACCCACAAGGTAGGCATACTCCTCAAGTGTAGGCAAAAGCTGGAAATCCGGAAACGTGAAGCAATGGTACAAAGGATCATAAAACTGCACCAATACACTCATCAACCCTTCGTCCACCTGAGTAGTCCTAAGAGGAAGAAGCTTCCCAAAACGAGCCTTGAAACCCAAAGGATCTAATACATAGGATGTCAGATTCCTTAACTCTTTCAAATTTGGTCGTCTGAAGCTGTACTTCTTTGTATTCCTTCTTTGTCTTTCCATGTCTGAAAATTTTGCAAATAAACCCCTTAAGTTCCTTGAAAATTTTCTTCATTATTGATGATATGAATGCAAATGGGTGCATGAATGCGTGAATGCAACAATCACACTCAAGGATCAAGCAAAGCACACCAAACAAAGGTCATGGGATGGATCACATTATCCTTAATATCAATCATCCATTTTGGTGGATTATGGTTTACACCTTATCAACACCCAAGTTCCATTGATATTAAGGATACATGAACGGATCAACCATGAATCAAGGGTTTGTTGCAAGTCACGAGCATGGCGTCTCGGTTAGGAACCACCCAAAGGGAGTGTACTAGGGTTTAAACCTGCCAAACATGTTCTACAAGAGGTTCCCATAGTCATCATCCCATCTTTTGGATATTATCGGAGAAACGACTACTCGTATTCCAAAAATATTCTCAAGAGACACTCTTATGAGTGTAGTATCGCGTAACAATCGTATCAAATCTTACACTTGAACGACTTTCGCATTACATCCTAAGAATGGGCTTGGTAAACTAAGGTCCTTGGTGTCGCAACGCGAAAAACAACCGGCGGGAAAAGACACAGAGCCGCCACCGTGCGTTATTTATCCCAAAGGAGGGAAAGGAAACGCTCGAAGTAAACCTAAGAAAGGGAAAGGAATGGTCTTACGACCAAAGATTGCAAGGTACGGGAGTCGGTTACGCAAGGGGAAGGTATTAGCACCCCTCACGTTCGCCGTACTCGACGGGATCCACGCTCAAAAGAATAGAATGAGGTTGCTAATAAACTGCTCAAAGAATCTGCACAAACTGGAATGAAAACAGGTGAAAGAAGATGGAGGAAGCGGACTCGGCAGGATGTCGCATCCTGGGCCTACGTAGCTTGTCAGAAACAAACATCAGAGTCAACGTAGTTCGGGGAAATGGGAAACATGCTCGCTAGGACATCGTATCTTATGCCTACGTATCTTCTCTATCCAGAGTAAGAATCAGAGCACTCGTAGCTCGGCTAACGCGCGCTTAAATAAAACACCGGAAAGAGACGCTGAGACGTCAAACAAAACACTCAAAAGGAAACAGATTGCCAATCAATGGACTTACATCCAACTCCAAACAAACACACGCTAACCAGTAGGACAAACTAATAAGGAATCTGGAACTCGAGCCTAATAGTTGTCACACAAGCATAAAGAGAGACGCTGAGACGTCAAAAGAAACAACGAGGTTTGGACAAACAAGCTAATAGGAAGTATGGAACTCGAGCCTGCTAGCTGTCAAGCAAACACACACCAATAAGAAAAAGGTTGAAAAAGAAAAAAGGTGAACACACTCAAATAAAACAAAAGAGTGCCCGGAGAGATCTCGCATGATCTCCTGCCTACGTATCTCATCTGGTATGAGAATCAGGGCAACATAGTTCCCCTTAACAGGGGAGAAACTCTCTCCTAACCAGAGACCAGGGAAACAACAAACTAATAGGGAGACTGACTCAAGCCTAAAAGTTGTCATGCAATCCACAATAGCCCTAGGTTGAGGTATCTAACCAGAACCTAACTCGCACAGGAAGCAAGTCAATTCAAACAGCAAATAAATACAAATGTACAGGCATCACACACTATATGCAAACAAGCGGCTCATACAAATGGTTGGGCTTTAGTCAAGGGGTCATATCAACCTCAACAAACAAGCCAAAACTGTAGGGGTATGTTGAAGCTCTTAACCACTGACATTGACCGTCAGGGTGAGCAGATGAAAGGTAATGAGGGTTAGACCATATAGCTCTTAACCCTGGCCAGGGTGAGCTCAAATCAATGAAAGCGTGGGGGTCCAGAATAAGGGACCCTACTCCACTTGACTAACACTGTACAAGATCTTGGGTTAGGTTCAAGAGCATCAACACGTAGTGCGAGCATAATGAACGACTCAACGAATAATAGGGGACTGATTGCTAGTCCCTTCTATTTGTCAATTGCCTCTTCACTTAGGAGGACTTAACAAGTAACATGCCTCGACAAGGAGGTCTTTAGGACAAATGTAAACATACACAGCAATTGCCTCTTAAGGAGGACTTCAGCCAAATGTCTGCCAAAAGAAACGACAGGGCTTCCAGACTACATGGAGTTAGAAGGCTAAGCTACCTCAGTGGTGTATCAACCACACTCCAAAGCAAAGCAAAAGCTAGCTAGCAAGCGGCTAATGTACCTGTACAAAAGCTAACCAGTCAGTATTGTATTCAGAAAAACCAAACAGACAACATAATGGAACATCCAACAGTTATACACAACGCAAGTCTCAAATGCAAGCACTCAAGCGATTCTATTACACTCAATGACCTACAACACAACAATAGTTAGTAAACAAATCAACTTGCATCTCAAATAATGAGCAAACCAACCATTAGTGCTAAGTACCTGAAACACAAACACAATTGGTGAGTACAAACCACTAGTACAAAGACTAGGGCAAAAGGCAAGTCAAATGACCAAAACAGAAGTCAACATTTCACATGGAGCATGTTCAATCAAGCAAGAAGAAATCCTCAAAAGGACCAAAGCCAATTCAATAAGCAAAACCATCAATTAATCAGGATAAGGCAAAGGCAAACAATGTGATCAAAATTGGACATCCAAATGAGGAAATCCATATTAAAACAGAAATGAATCCAATGATCATGAAATTTTTTATGTGAACACAACGTGTTATTAGCAAACATCATACCAAAACTCAACTCCAGAAGACAACAAATGGTGTGTGAATGCAAATGCCCAAGTGCTACATCCAAATTGTGACACAAATTGTCACACCAAATGTCCATGTGTCCAAAATAGTGATAGAACATGATAAAAATCTCAAAGCAAAGCTCAAAAATCATATCATGAGAGAAGATTAAGCACACCAAATTTCAGACCAATTGGATCAACTATGAGTATTTCACAAGCAAGTGAGCACAACATGTCAATATAACACAATGTCCAATCAAAAATCAACAAATAAAAATCCAGCAAGGCAAAAATCATGCAATTAGTATTCTAAAAAAACTAGACATTTAAACAAGAACATGAAAAAAAACTAGGATCAAATAGGATCATTTCACAATTTTTAGTGATTTTTAGAAGTCAATGAAATAAAAATGGTATAATAGAAAAATAATATGGAAAATGTTATGAATTGAAAATGGTAATTGCAATCCATGGGAGTTGAACTCAGGTGCGCCATGTCAAAACAAGCGCTCCAAAAAATAAAATCAATTCACAAATTGCCACAGCATGGACTCGAACCGAGGTTTGGACGGTTGGAAAGGCGCTCAACAGATAATTAATTCACAAAACCTGCGTTGCCAAGGATCAAACCAGCGCTTGGACAGTTCATGAGTGCGCTTGGGACAAAACGACGTCGTTTAACCTGCAAAACCCTAGCACTATTCAGGCGGTGGCGGCTCTGTGTCTTTTCCCACCGGTTGTTTTTCGCGTTGCGACACTAGGCCTACGTAGTTTGTCAGAAACAAACATCAGAGTCAACGTAGTTCGGGGAAATGGGAAACATGCTCTCTAGGACATCGCGTCCTATGCATACGTATCTTCTCTAACCAGAGAAAGAATCAGAGCACTTGTAGCTCGGCTAACGCACGCCGAAACGAAACGCTAAACAGAGACGCTGAGACGTCAAAAGAAATACTCAATTGGAAACGGAATGCCTATCATTGGAATTACATCCAACTCCAAACAACACACAAGCAAAAGGGTGGACAAAGAAAAAGAGTGCAAGGGTGGTGAACACACACCAAACAAAACAAAAAGGTTGCCCGGAGAGATCTCGCTCAATCTCCTGCCTACGTATCTCATATGGTATGAGAATCAGGGCGACGTAGTTCCCCTTAACAGGGGAGAAACTCTCTCCTAACCAAAGACTAGGGAGATAACAAACTAATAGGGAGACTACGACTTGAGCCTAAAAGTTGTCGTGCAAACGATCCCTAAGTTGAGGTTTCTAATCAGAACCTAACTCGCACAAGAAGCAAGCTAGCTCAAACAACAAGTAACATCAATCACAGGTGAACAAGTATCACACTCTATATGCAACCAAGAGGCTCAGACAAATGGTTGGGCTTTAGTCAAGAGGGGTCATATCAACCTCGACAAACAAGCCAACACTGTAGGGGTATGATGAAGCTCTTAACCACTGACATTGACCATCAGGGTGAAGCTGATGAAAGGTGTAGTGAGGATGAGACCTCATGCTCTTAACCCTGGCCTAGGTGAGCTTAAATCAAAGAAGGTGTGGGGATCCAGAATGAGGGACCCTACTCCACTTGACTGACTCTATACAAGATCTTGGGTTAAGTTCAAGAGCATCAGCACGTAGTGCGAGCATAATGAACGACACACTGAATAACAGGGGATTGATTGCTAATCCCTTCTATCTGTCAATTTCCTCTTCACTTAGGAGGACTTAACAAGTAACATGCCTCATTTAGAGGTCTTTGGCACAAATGTAAACAATCACAATCATTGCCTCTTAAGAAGGACTTCAGCCAAATGCCTGCCAAAAGAAACAACATGGCTTCTAGACTACATGGAGTACAAGAGTGGATACCTAGGTGGTGTAGTAACCACACTCCAAAGCAAAGCTCAAACAAGAGATAAAAGCGACTAGTGTACCTGTATAAAAGCCAAACAGTTAATATCATGTTCAGAAAACCAAACAGACAATCAACAGTGGTACTTTCCAATATCTACACAAGGCAAGTCACAAGTGCAAGCATTCAAGTGATTCCATTACACTCAATGACCTACAACACAACAAAGTTTAGTGGGCAAAGTAATTTGTATCTCATGAAGTGAGATCAAACCAAACATTAGTGCTACATGCTCAATACCTGAAACACAGACATAAACTGGTAAGTACAAACCACTAGTGCAAAGACTAGGGTCAAAGGCAAATCAAATATCCAAAACAGAAGTCAATATTTGGCACAAAGCACAATCAATCAAATAAGAAAAGGTCCTCAAAAGGATCATGGCCAAATTATAAGGCAAAGCCATCAAGTGATCAAGGTAAGGCAAAGAGCAAACAAAGTGCACACAATGGACAATCCAAATGAGAAAATCCATATTAAAACAGAAAAGCATCCATTGATCATGAAATTTTTTATGTGAGATCAACATGTTAAACACAAGCCTCATGCAAAAAATTAAGTCCAGAAGATATCAAATGGCATATGTATGAAAATGAACAAAGGCAGCATCCAAATGTGTGACACAAATTGTCACACCATATGTTCATGTGTTCCAAACAGTGATGGAAAATGGTAAAAATGCCAAACAAAATCCAAAAGATCAATTCACATGTGAGGATTAAGCATCTCAAGTTTCAAGTCAATTGGATAAACCATGATCATTTTACAAAACAATTAGCACAACATAGCAAATCGGCATCATGAGCCAACAACCAAGCACATTTAAAAATCCAGAATCATGCAAATCAGGAAATTAACATCAACAAAAAATAGACATTGAAACAAGGAAGTGAAAAAAAGTTTAGACCAAATTGGATTATTTATCTATTTTTTATGATTTTTGCAAGTTGAAGAAAATAATGAAATAATAATGCAATAATAGGAAAATAATGTTGAAAACATGAAATGTGAATGAAATGTGGAATATGCAATAGCAAGGATCGAACCCAGGCAACGAAGGTTCAAGGCACGCTCAGCATGAAACGCTGCATTCCAATGGATCAAAGAAATCAAATGAATTTTTACAAATGCCTTGCATGAGGATCGAACCAACACGCTCATGGTTTCAGGCGCTAATTGAAACGCCGCGTTTCAATCAAAGGGAGGAACCAAATGAAAAATAAAAAACGCATGGCAATGGATTCGAACTCAGGTTACGCTGGTCAAAGGTGCCCTCAACAAAAACCCTAAAGCATGAACCAAACGGCCGGAATAGTGATTTCGGTCGTCTTCTCCGGCTGGCTCACGGCGGAGGTTCATGATCCAAATTCCAAAAAATCATCATAATTGGTACCGTTGGAAAGCTCTTTCCATGAGGAATATGAATATCACAATATCTAAGCTTAATAGTCCATGAATCAAGCAAATCGAGTGGAAACATTTTGAACATCGCAACTTGAATTCAACATAACTCACTCAATTTCTAACCAAATCATGATCTAATCATATCAGAATCATCAGTGAATCAAGCTCTACAAGATCATGTACATGGAAAGGCAAAATATGATGATCGAATTTTCACCTACCTGTTATGTAGTGTGATGAAACAGTGTCTTCAGGTGCTCAAATCCTCCAGATCTTCTCCTCTAATTGTGTCTTGAAGCTTTATGCACGAAATATCAATTGAAATTACCTGAATGAAGCTCAATTTTCAAGATCCATCTTCTTGTTCAAGCTTTGGAGATGCACGAATCTGGCATGAATTGGACAAAGTGATGGTTGATTCTTGCTCCAAACTACACCAGGATCATGAATCTACCAAGAAAATTGGTGTTTATGTGAATAATTTTCTATTTTGATGAGAGAGAAAATTGAGAGGGAAACTTGAATTTGAGATCTAGAATGTGTGTTATCTGCAAAACAGTTAGGATTAGGCTTTTATATCACATGTTAATCACCATGCTAATCCCAATTTGCCTTGATTAATTGAGATTAATGAAATGTGAGGCATAGTGCAAAAAATGGAAAATGAGCTTATGCATGGACATGTGCACGTGAACAATGCACATGCAAGCTTCAATTTCACTTCAAATTATTCCATAAGCATCATGGAATGATCAAATTGCTTGCATGATTCACCAAATTTGAATTGTCAATTTTCCCTCCAAAATGCACATGTGTAAGCTAATGATCATA
Source organism: Lathyrus oleraceus (assembly GCF_024323335.1). NCBI lineage: Eukaryota > Viridiplantae > Streptophyta > Magnoliopsida > Fabales > Fabaceae > Lathyrus > Lathyrus oleraceus. Next base: position 543,826,227 of record NC_066583.1, on the reverse strand, counting down.
TGAGATTCTTCCATGCAATGCAATGGTTTATTTGAAAAGTATTGGTCATGACAAGCATTTTGCAAAAAGAGTGACTCAATTTGGAGTTTTGGATCAAAAGTTATGCTATGTTGAACTTCCATGTACACTTTGTGATCCTTTGGCCATAACTTCTCAACCCTTTATCAGATGATCATGATCTTTGACTTTTTGAAAAGAGGAGAGAAAAATATTCAACTTTCATGTTCACCAAAGATCCATTTGAAGCTTATTTGATGTTGCAAAGTCAAGTTGAATGTGGTCCAAAAACTTGCCATTTTTGGAAACTTGAAATTACAGGTCACTTTCCATTTTTGGAAACTTTTGATTTGACTTCAAAATCTTCAAGGTAGATGTTTGACATGAGGAATAAGCCTCTTTTGAGCATGAATGAAGTGTCTCAAACCATTTCCCCACCTCATAGCCCTCAGTTGACTGCACAGTTGACTTTTATGGGCCTTAGATGACCTGGAAATGTACTGATGAATTTGGGCCTCAACCACTTGGTAAAACTGCCTCAAAATGAACCTTGGCTCATATAAGCTCTTTAGAATAATCATGTGGCATTCATATCAAGGAAAGACTTGCTCTTTTGTATTGATGAATTCTCTTGATGCCAATTCTTACTGCCATTATGCAATGCAATATGGAATGATGAATGACCTAAAAAGTGAAATGAATGCATGAATGGGGAGGGCAAATTTTGATGTACTACAGCTACCCCTATTCAATCAACTGAGAACCTAAACGGATGAGAGCAACAACTATCAGACTTTAAAGGTAAACAGGGATTGAATACCAAAAGAACCGTAGAATTTGCACTCCGCAGGCGACGAATCGAGGAAAGCGAGGCCATTCATCGATGGCGGCTGTAGCGGTGTATTCGTCGCTATATGATCTATCGATTAAATCATAAGCAAGAGATACATTGAAATTTCGAGTCGCCACCGCACTTTTATTTATCCAAAGGACTGGCTAAAAAGCGAACAAAAGCCTAAGAAGTTTTACACGTAGAAAACTAATAAAAAGATCAGAGAGTCTGGGTAAGGGGTAAATTACGCAATGGGAAGGTGTTAGGCACCCACTACGTCCTAGGTACTCCTAGGGAGCCCTTTTCACACTTGTTGTACTAAATTGTTATTTGTTATGACATAAAGATTGTGCAAACATGATTGGGATGATGAGAAAAGAATGTACAATTTATTGGGTTATTGGATTTTATTTATTTTTGTGTTCGAACGGATGAACCCGCTGCCTACGTACCTTCCATCAAAGGTAAGGATCAAAACGCCGTAGTTCGGCTAAAAGATTTCCAAAAAGTTGGTGGATTCAGTTTTAAACACAAACCCTAAGGCTTTTCATTATCAATGGGAGAACACTCGACCAAAAACAACATCCACCATGCGAGGATAGCTTCGACGTACTTGAGGGGTTAGCCCTGTTTTCAGTACGGAAGTCTTACTGTCGACTCACTAAGGATAGGCAAGATTTACATCAACCACAATGATAATTGAAACCTATGGCTAATGCGAAAAGATTAACAATGGACAAAGCCAAAACAAGTGAATGAGTGAAGTTAATTGATTGTGATTATGAAAATGAAGTCAAAGTATGATTAAGATTGATTTGAAAGCAGTATTATGAAAATGGAGTTTGAAAAAAAAGTCAAGGACTTGGGGTCCAGGTTTTTAGTTAGAAAATCATGAAGATGTTTGCACAATAACTATGTCAAGTTTGAAATCAAAGTGTGAAAAGGTTTAGGACATAATGAATGATGAATGGATGAAGATGGATCATAAAACTTCTTAGAAGGTTCACCTCTTGAAATCATATGGGAGATGACTCAAGTGTGTCCTTTGGAATAGCAATGGATAATAATAAACAAACAAAGAGGAAAGCGGATATCGGATGCCAATCACTGGGCTTATACCAATCTCCTAAAATAAAACTGGATATCAGATGCCACTCAATGGTCTTACACTAATCTCCTCAAACAAAGAAATAAAAGGCGGATACCGGATACCAATAGATGGATTTACACCAGTCTCCTAAAACAGAAATGGATATCAGAGGCCACTCAATGGTCTTACACTAATCTCCTAAGACAAAATGAAACTTGGATACCGGATGCCAATCTGTCTGGACTTATACCAATATCCAACATATGATCATAGGAAAGCAAATGCCAACTTGCAGGGACTTACAGTTGCAACCTCACATAAACAAACAAAAGCAAGACATGGATGTCAGATGCCAATCTATCTGGGCTTACTCTAACCTCCACAGTATGGTCCTAGGAATACAAATGCCAACTTGCAGGGACTTACAGTTGTATCCTCACATACAAACAAACAAAACAACATGTGATCATAGGAGAGCAAATGCCAACTTGCAGGGACTTACAGTTGCTTCCTCACATACAATCAAATAAATGCATTAGGCAAAGATAAGATGAGTGGCCAAGGTGATGGTCTTATACTCACTTCCATATCATAGGAGCAATGGCCAATGGATGGTCTTACAATTGTCCTCAATGGGTAAACAGCAATGATAAGTCACAAAGACAAATGAGATGATTATGCATTGATGAGCAATTAATGATGATGAGTGCACAAAGCATGAAAGCAAACATGTGTATATGAAGCAATCAATCAATCAATCAATATCAAACAGCACACTCTATAGCCAAACAAGGGGGCTCACACAAGAGGGTTTGACTATGAAAGTCCACTGTAATAGGTAAAAGTCGCTCTTAACCTTGCCATTGAGAGGCTAAGGTGAAGCAGATGAATAGGAGATGAGGGGTGTGCCTCATTGCTTCTATCCCTGATCAGGGAGAGCATCAAAGAAAGTGTGGGAGCTCAGAAAGATGGAGCTCTTTCCACATTATTGACTCTATAGATCTTGGGTTTTTATCTCAATGCTTCAACCATGTAATGGGAGCAAGGAGAGGACTCACTGAATAGTAGGGGATAGGCTACTTATCCCTTTGATCTACCAATTGCCTTACTTGAAGGACTTTTCCTGCTTGGGACAATTTTAAACACACACAAGCATTGCCTCTTAAGGAGGACTTCAGACAGTTTGCCCGGTCAAATAACAGACCGGGTCTCCAGACTACATGAAGAAGAAGTAATTATACCTCAAAGCAAATTGCTAAATAGCAAAGCAAAGCAAGTTCAAAGAACTTAAGCAACTAAAGTACTTGTTTGTGAAGGAAATCGAGATGCAGTGGTTCTTTTGATGTTGCAGGCAAAAACAGATGAAGATCTTGGTTGATGTTGGAGGAAACTTGAAGAAAATCAGCTCGAGCAACTCAATTCCACCTTGAATCCACACTTGCCATGGCTGATGCTTGAAGAAAACAGAGTTAAAAAGGAGCTTCCAGCTGGTGATTAAAGGTTCAAAAAGCTTCCAAAGGTTGGTTGGATGATGAGGGAACCAAGGATGTTCGAGGGTTTTTGAATGCTTAAGCAGAAAATGCAAAAGTGCAAAAAATGCAAAAATGAGAGAGTGAAGATTTCTGTTATGGCTGCTGTGTTTTTCTAGGGTTGGAATGAGCAGAAAATCACTTTAAATATGACTGTTTAAGGTCTGTAATCCATGTGCTAAACTGGTTTTGTTTTAATGAAATGATTTGCATATTTGCTAAGTTTTGCACAAGTGAATATGGAGGTGTAACTCTTGCACGAATTGGGCTTGAAAAGGCTGCAAATGACCAATACTCTTGCTGTTTTGAGTTTGCCAATAGAGTGCTAAGTTGGTTTTACCTTAATGAAGCCATTTGCCAAAATTATCAAGTTTGCACCTTTGGCCAAAATGGTGATATGATGGTATCATGAGCATGAATTAGGGCTTGGAACATGTTGCAAACATCATTTAGAACAAGTCCCAAATGGCCAATTGTGTCAAAAATGTTTAAATCAAAAAGTCAAACTTGAGTCAAACTTGAAATGAATAAAGTCAAGGCCAAAAATGCCATTTTGATTGGCAAGGTTTTGGTTCATGAAACTTATATTTTTGGAAAGAGGAGGAAAATGTGGTTTGTAGGAAAAAACCCCACCAATTTTGGCCTTATGGTTCATGAGATATGGCTTGTTGAAGTTCACAAATTTTTGAAATTGAATTGATCATATCTTGCAAACCACACATGGGATTTGAGAGTTCTTGGACTTTTTGAAAAATGGGAGAACAAGATCTTCAACTTTCATGTTGGGCAAAAATTCATTTGGAGCTTGTATCATGATGCAAGTTTAAGATCAAGAAGTTTCCATTTTTGGCAGTTAAAATTACAGGTCCACTTTCTATTTTGGGAAATTTCTGATTTTACTTCAAATTCTTCCATGATGAGGTTTGACATGATAGATGAGGCTTATATAAGCATGAATGAGCTCCTTCAAATCAATTCTATCCATCAAATCACTGATTAAATCCACAGTTGACCAAGTTTGACTTCCTGTTGACTTTTCTAGGGTTTTGGATGATTGAAGCATTTCTGATGAATTTCAAACCCTAATTCCTTGAGACCTTGACTTCAAATGATGTCATAAGATGTATGAACTCTTGATTATTGATCATGGTGCCCAAATTCTGCAAGAATGGCCACCATCCACTGCTTTGACTGACTGTTGACTGTCTTTGACCTAATTGCTGATGATTGCTTCAACTGTAAGCAACAAGGTTAGACTGACAATATTTTTGTACTTTTTGGTTAGTAAACATATGAAAGGCAAAGATATACAAATGCAAAGTATGCTTGGTGATCAAGAATCAACCCACAAGGCAATCTACCCACTAGGAGGGAAACTAGGGCATGCAATGATCCTTGAGACCATGGTATGATATGATATGGGCCATGAGGGATCTTAGGGCCAAAATTGGGGTCTTACAGATGCCCCTATTTAAGGTCATTCTAGCCGGAGAAGTGAAGTTTAGAAATCTTCATCTCGACGCGGTAGAATGGGCTTAAATAACAGTAATGAGACAAATTTTGGTCCCTAAGAGACCTCATGATGCAAATGTATGCATGCAAAAGACACAAATTCTGTGGGGAATATGATTCACACAGAAGAAAAGACGATCCATCGGAGTAATACACTCACCAGGAACAGAGACTCTAACAAGACTCTAGTTGGGAATAAACAAAACTGACACAACGTGAACCAGACACGACTCTGATTAGGAAATAACAGAAAACAGACTGGAGACCTCACTGGGGAGTGAAGGACTCACACTGGGAAAAGAATTCCCAAAGGAAAATAAATCCATTGGAGAAACACAAGCTGACTCCTGGGGAGAAGCAGAAGGAAAACTTCACTGAGGAAGCACCAAACAAATGAGATGTTACCGGCATAAGGGTAACAAACTCAGGAAGGAACACCAAGGATACCGGGTTGTAGGTATGTAACAGGTGACCGACCAAAGACGTGAATTGGTGTGTGTTCCAAAACACTCATCATCCTGAAGAGAGCGAAAGCAAACTTGTTTATAGGATGGATATTTGATTCTGTAAAGAATGCAAATCTTACTCAGTTGGGGAAACAAACAAAGTGTTCGACAAGAGAGTGCATGAGATATATTATTCATAGCCGTCAAAACGTGAATAATAACCTCGCATGGAAAATTATCCTGAACCGGGCTGTAGGTTGTTTATAGGATAAGATCCGAAAACGTGAATTGGTTTGTGTTCCAAAACACTCATCACCCTGAAGAAAGCTAGAACAGCAGACTTGTTTATAGGATGGATATTCAATTCCACAAGGAAAATGAATCTTACTCTGAGGGGAAAACAACAAAAGATTGACCCAAGAGTGAACGAGATATAATATCCATTACCGTCAGAACGTGGATAGAATACTCACAAAGGAAGATTATCCTGAACCGGGTTGTAGGTTGTTTATAGGATAAAATCCGAAATCGTGAATTGGTTTTCACTTCCAAAACACTCATCACCCTGAAGAAAGCTAGAACAGCAGACTTGTTTATAGGATGGACATTCGATTCCACAAGGAATGCGAATCTTACTCGACTGGGGAAGATCAACAAAGGACTCCAACCAAAGAGCGCATGAGACATATTATTCATAGCCGTCAAAACGTGAATAATATACTCGAAAGGAAAGTTATCCTGAACCGGTTACTGGGTTGTTTATAGGATAAGATCCGAAGACGTGAATTGGTTTTCACTTCCAAAACACTCATCATCCTGAAGAAAGCTAGAACAGCAGACTTGTTTATAGGATGGACATTCGATTCCACAGAGAATACGAATCTTGCTCAGTTGGGGAAAATCAACAAAGGATTCCAACTAAAGAGCGCATGAGATATATTATTCATTACCGGCAGACCGTGAATAATAAACTCGCACGGAAGATTATCCTTAACCGGGTTGTAGGTTGTTTATAGGATAAAATCCGAAAAGAAAGGCATCGGGATACCAGACTAGGTATATAACGATGACCAAACAAAAGGAGCAACAGACATTACCAACAAAAGGGTAAATGAAAGGCGAACTGCTGAGGACAAATTGCAAGCATCCGGCAATTATCGACAGGGACTAGCTGGGGATGCATTAGTATATAACCAATGATCCGGGGAACAAATCACTAGCATACGGTGAAAGGACCCACTGGGGATAAAATTGCTAGCATACGGCAATTACCCACAAAAGACTTGCTAGGGATATAAGTGCTGATCTGAGCAACCTATCCAAGCGAAGGAAAATCAACATCAAAGACTAGATGAAGATAACCACAAAATTAGGGTTTACATTTACCGAATACGGGGTAGAAGACCAAAAACTCCGCGTGGGGATAGAACAAATCACAAATCCGCACGGGAAACCAAAATAGGGTTTATAACAAACCACAAACTGCTGAAGAGCAGGAAAATAGGATTTACAACTACCGGGTAGTAGGTAGAAAACCAAAAACTCTGGCTGGAGAATAAAAGGTGTATAACCACAAATTCTGTTAAGAAAGCCAGGAAAATAGGACTTACAACTACCGGTTATGAGGGTAGAGGCCCAAAAACATTCCGCTGGGGAACAACCCGCTGGGAAACACAAGACATTTGACAAATAGCCAATTCGGGAATGATCCGAAAAGACGGACTGAATCAAGACACGTCCTAATGAGGATGTAACTCAAATAGGAAAATCCATCCCAATATATGTGTTGGGAGGAAACGGAAGAAACCGTCATCCACGAGGATATATCTCAGTGGGGAACTGCAGAAGGAAAGACAACATTTTCTGCTTATGGGGTTGACTCTATATGGAGAGATTTTATAACACCCGACATCTGCTTGGGGAGATCTGTAAAGAGATCTATATCACCATAGCAGGAGACACGACAAACAAAAGATATATGGCAAGAAATGCAACATGAATATCTGAATGTTTAATGAGTATGCATGAGTATGCGTGATTTATGTTTGATGAATGCTGACAAAACAGACAATTCTAACACAAACAGGTTCAGGAACCAAACGTCCGGTATTATACTTCCAGGGGAAAAACCAGCTGGAGAGCCAATCTGCGGAGATCCACATGCTGTAAAGCAAAGATCTGCAAGTACTGCTGAAGAAGCAGAGGATCAGAGATATCAGGAAACAACCCCATCAGGGTACAGAAAGTCACAACGGGCAAAACAGCCACCAAGACGAATCTGTAGGGGAACAAGAGAAGTCAAGATATCTGCAAGGGATCCCAGTGTCAACTGAGAAACAAAGGGTGCATAAGCACGAACTGCTGTAGAAGCAAATCCACATAATTCCGCTGGGGGAATACCCACTGAGGGAGAATGATATCATCCAAATAGAATTTAACTGCATAAGCAACTCCATTGGGGAAAACTGTCGGCTACTCTCTTGGGGGGAACAAGCCACTGAGGGAGGACAGATCAAACAAGTAAATTCTGCAACGAACCGCTCCACTCGGGGAGAATACACAGCAAACTGATCACAACAAGTAGATTCTGCAATATAAGCCACTCTACTGGGGATCACAAACAGTCAGGAAATCAATCCGTTCACTGGAGGCCAAAGCCATCATCCAACCATACTGGGGATTGAAGGAGTATTCAACAGGCGAAACTGTCACAACAACTACTCTGCAGACTATGCTGAGGAAAAGATGGTTGAAACACTGGGATATCAACCCAATCAACCACTGCATAGGAAAATAAATCCTGCTCTGCTGAAGAGAAATAAGCACTCTGATGGAGAGATAGCAACAATTCCACAGACGACTTCGCCGGGGAAAAGGTAAAGTACTGGGTATCAAACCACTGACTTACCGAGTCTTTAAAAAGAAAGCAACTGTGCTGAGGAAACAGACAATTTCGCTGGCACACTGCATGGGGAAAAGAGGTAACAACTCTGCACGCGAATCCGATGGGGATATCAATAACATCTCTACTCGCGACCCTGGTGGGGATATCAATCAACAGTTCTACTCGCGACTCAGAGGGGAGTATCAGTCAATGGCTATACTCATGACTGTGCTGAGGAGACAAATAAAGTCTGGGGAAGGCGACCCACTTGAGAAAGTGACAGGGCACCAAGATGACAAACCATCAACCGCCGAAACTTCACAATAAAACACCCATACTGGGGAAAAACTGCTGCTGGAGAAAACGAAGTCTTCAACAACACTCTGCTTGCGACTGTACTGGGGGACAACCCCAACAACAACTTTGTCCGAGGACCAACCCCAACAAAGGTCTGAAGAAAGAAGATACCACCAAACCAGGAATATGAACAAATGTCTTACCTGTCGGGAATCATGCCACCCTCGGGAGAGCACTGAGATATTCTTGAGTATCCTTTCAATCTTGTGAATGTTCACTTTGTTTAAAACAAAAATTTTGAAAAATTTATTTGTTTAAAACAATGATATTTTATCAATTTAAAACATGCAAAACATTTGTTGAATTGAAACAAATAAGAGTGCAAATAATTGGATAAAAAACTCAAATTGATTTGATAGAATGGTAGTCTGCAAATGGCAAGACTCCATAGATCTGTACAAATTTGAAATCAATGATATATGTTGGAAGAGGGCTACATTGAACATAATGATCCTTTCTCTACCAATTTGAATCTCGATGTATCCGAAGCTTCGGTTGACGACGAATCGAAAATCTTCTGACGAAATAACGACTGTGGAACAGAAAGTCTTGTCAGGATGCAGTTACTTGCCAAATCCCTAATTTTTGCCTAAATTGCCCCAGGGTGAGGTACTCAATCTAGCGGGATGCAAATATTCTCTTTTTTTTTCAAGTCTCTAATTTTTGCCTGGATTACCCTTGCGGGTTCTCCACCGAGACGCTCATTTTTGCCTAAGCCGCCCTTTCGGGTTTTCAACTTAGCGAGCTATTCTGTTTTTTTCATTTGTTTTTTCATTTGCATATACTTTTTTTAGGCAAAGTATCTCTTGACTGCATCTGAGTTCACAGGACGAGTGAAATCCTCCCCATCCATTGTTGTAAGCATCAAAGCACCGCCTGAAAAGGCTCTCTTAACAACATATGGACCCTCGTAGTTTGGAGTCCACTTGCCCCTGGAATCGGGCGCGAAAGACAAGACTTTCTTGAGCACAAGGTCGCCTTCTCGGAACACACGAGGTTTGACCTTCTTATCGAATGCTTTCTTCATTCTCTGTTGATATAACTGACCATGGCACATGGCAGTTAATCGCTTCTCTTCGATCAAATTCAACTGGTCATAACGACTCTGAATCCATTCAGCATCAGTCAACTTGGCTTCCATCAAGACTCGCATTGATGGGATCTCCACCTCTACTGGGAGAACGGCTTCCATGCCATAAACAAGAGAGAAAGGGGTTGCCCCTGTTGAAGTGCGTACAGACGTACGATATCCATGCAACGCAAATGGCAGCATCTCATGCCAATCTTTGTACGTGACAGTCATCTTCTGGATAATTCTCTTGATATTCTTGTTAGCAGCTTCAACAGCCCCATTCATCTTAGGTCTGTAAGGAGAGGAGTTATGGTGTGCAATCTTGAATTCAGCGCACAACTCATCCATCATCTTGTTATTCAGATTGGATCCATTATCAGTAATGATCCTCTCTGGCACACCATAACGGCAAATCAGCTGATTCTTGATAAACTTCACAACCACCTGTCTGGTTACGTTCGCGTACGAAGCGGCTTCAACCCATTTGGTGAAGTAATCAATTGCTACGAGAATAAACCGATGTCCATTGGACGCTTTCGGCTCAATCATGCCGATCATGTCGATTCCCCACATAGAGAAAGGCCATGGTGATGAAATCACATTCAGAAGTGTCGGAGGAATATGAATCTTATCCGCATAGATTTGACACTTGTGACATTTCTTCACATACTTGCAACAGTCAGACTCCATTGTCAGCCAATAGTAGCCTGCTCTCAACATCTTCTTAGCCATGGCATGTCCATTGGAATGAGTACCAAATGAACCCTCATGGACCTCAGTCATCAACAGGTTTGCTTCGTGTCTATCCACGCATCTGAGCAAAACCATATCAAAATTTCTCTTGTACAGCACTTCTCCACTGAGGTAGAAACTGCCTGACAACCTTCTCAAAGTTTTCCTATCTTTCACAGATGCCCCAGGCGGGTAGCCCTGGTTCTGGAGGAAATTCTTGATATCAAAATACCAAGGCTTGTCATCTTTCACTTCTTCAATTGCAAATATGTGAGCGGGTCTGTCCAAGCGCATCACAGTAATGTTGGGAACATCATTCCACCATCTGACAACTATCATGGAAGCAAGTGTTGCAAGGGCATCTGCCATCCGATTATCCTCTCGAGGAATGTGATAAAATTCAACTTCTGTGAAGAAAGTTGAAATCCGTCTTGCATAATCTCTGTATGGGATGAGACCTGGTTGATTCGTCTCCCATTCACCTTTGATCTGATTGACAACCAAAGTTGAATCACCATAGACATCAAGATACTTGATCCTCAAGTCAATGCATTCTTCAAGTCCCATTATACAGGCTTCGTACTCCGCCATGTTATTCGTGCATTTGAAAGTTAGCCTTGCTGTAAATGGAATATGCGAACCCTGGGGATTAACAATTACTGCCCCAATTCCATTTCCATATTGATTAACAGCGCCATCAAACACCATCGTCCATCTGGAACCAGGTTCTGGACCTTCATCAAGTGTAGGCTCATCGCAATCCTTCATCTTCAAATACAGAATTTCCTCGTCAGGGAAGTCATACTGAACAGACTGATGATCTTCAATTGGCTGGTGCGCTAGATGGTCAGCCAAGATACTACCTTTGATAGCTTTCTGAGCTCGATACTCAATATCATACTCAGACAACAACATCTGCCAACGGGCAATCCTCCCAGTTAAAGCAGGCTTCTCGAAGATATACTTAATTGGATCCATTCTGGATATCAACCAAGTTGTATGATTTATCATGTACTGGCGCAAACGCTTAGCAGCCCAAGCCAAAGCACAGCACGTCTTCTCAAGCATAGAGTACCGAGACTCACAGTCAGTAAACTTCTTACTGAGGTAGTATATAGCAAACTCCTTCTTCCCTGATTCATCTTGTTGACCGAGTACACAACCCATCGAGTCTTCAAGAACTGTTAAGTACATAATCAGAGGTCTTCCTTCCACAGGCGGAGACAATATCGGAGGTTCGGACAGATAATCTTTGATACTGTCGAAAGCTTTCTGGCAATCCTCGGTCCAATCATGAGACTAATCTTTCCGGAGGAGCTTGAATATCGGCGCACATGTGGCAGTCATGTGGGATATAAATCTGGAAATGTAGTTCAAGCGGCCAAGAAAACCTCGGACTTGCTTCTCAGTTTTGGGTGCAGGCATCTCTTGTATTGCTTTGACCTTTGCAGGATCAACCTCGATACCTCTTTCACTTACCACAAAACCCAACAACTTGCCGGAACGGACTCCAAAAGTACATTTGTTCGGATTCAGACGAAGTTTGAACTTCCTCAAACGCTGAAAAAGCTTCAACAAATGCTCAATATGCTCCACTTCCGTTCGGGACTTAGCAATCATATCATCAACATAGACTTCTATCTCCTTGTGCATCATATCATGAAACAAGGTAGTCATAGCTCGTTGATACGTGGCTCCGGCGTTCTTCAAACCGAAGGGCATCACTCGATAACAGAATGTTCCCCAAGGTGTGATGAATGTTGTCTTCTCCATATCCTCTGGTGCCATCTTGATTTGATTATATCCGGAAAATCCGTCCATAAAGGAAAAGACTTTGAATTTGGCTGTATTGTCTACCAACATGTCAATGTGTGGTAGAGGGAAATCGTCTTTTGGACTAGCTTTGTTCAAATCTCTGTAGTCAACGCACATACGGACTTTTCCGTCCTTCTTAGGAACAGGCACAATGTTGGCCACCCATTGAGGATATGTCGAAGTCACCAGAAACCCCGCATCAATTTGCTTCTGAACTTCCTCTTTGATCTTCACTGCCATATCTGGATGAGTTCTTCTGAGCTTCTGCTTCACAGGCACGCACTCAGGCTTCAAAGGCAGGAAATGTTGCACAATATCTGTATCTAAACCCGGCATGTCTTCATAGGACCAAGCAAAGATATCTGAATATTCTCGTAGCAAGCTGATCAAATCTTCTTTAACAGACCCTTCAAGAAGTGCTCCAATCGTCACCAGGCGCTCACAATCCTCAGACCCCAAGTTGACTGTTTCCAAGTCTTCGAGATGCGGCTGAATGATCTTCTCTTCGTGCTCAAGGAGACGGGTGATCTCATCAGGAATCTCTTCAACGTCATCTTCCTCTGCCTCAAATACAGGGAATTCAAAATTGGGAGATGGCGTTGGATCATTATGTTCAATGGGTTTTAGGATCAACCTGCATAATGATTTTGGTTAAGAAAAACTTCAGAATTTAAGCAAGCAAATCATTATGCAGATGAAAAATGTTGCTTTTATTGCTTTTTGTTTTTGTTTTTATGGTTTTTTGTGATCACTGATTTCATAAAGAAAAGCAAAAAGTGAAAACAAAGGAAAAACAAATGTTTAACAATGCAAAAATTGAATGAAAACATCATTGTATATATGCTTTGCCAACAATGTCATCACTTCTCCTTTTGGCATGGGAGAAGGGTTTTAAACAAAATGAACAATTACTCTGATCTATGGATGACTGTAGGAACATCTACAGCGACCCAATTGTGGCAGACACCACCAGGAATAACAAAATTGTTCAAATCTTCTGCATCTTCTTCTTCAATGATAGCAGCAGCTTCGTCTTCTGCAGGCTGATCAGCATGGATGAATCCTCCGCTTGTGAACAGACCTTGCTCATTGCATGCCCCAGAACCATAGCCAATGCCAGCCCGGGATCGGTTGTCTTCGAGTTCAAGCACTTTCCCTAATCCAGCAACAGCACCACATTCAATGGCCAGCTTAGCATCTCGGTAGGAAGTGAATGAAGGAGACTTCTTCTCGATTGGTTCATCAATAGATAAAGCTTGGAATTGAGTTCCAACTTCATCCTCTGCGTCAATGTACGAGAAAGAAGACAGATGGCTAACCAGGAGAGCCTTTTCTCCCCCTACTACGACCAATTTCTTGTTCTTCACAAACTTCAGCTTCTGGTGTAGGGTGGATGTCACGGCGCCAGCCTCGTGAATCCATGGTCTGCCTAAGAGACAGCTGTAAGATGGGTGGATATCCATTACTTGGAAAGTAACTTGGAAATCACTTGGTCCTATCTTGATTGGGAGATCCACTTCCCCAATCACGGTCTTGCGCGACCCATCAAATGCTTTCACAACAACCCCACTCTGCCTCATAGGAGGACCTTGATATGACAGACGAGAGAGTGTGGATTTTGGCAATACATTAAGAGACGATCCAGTGTCCACCAACACATTGGACATTGCATCAGATTTGCAAATCATAGAGATATGTAAAGCCATGTTGTGGTCTCTTCCCTCCTCAGGGAGATCAGCGTCACAAAAGCTCAAAGTGTTGCAAGCGGTGATGTTTGCAACTATACTATCAAATTGTTCCAGGGTGACGTCGTGATCAACGTACGCCAAGTCCAAGACTTTCTGCAGAGACTCCCTATGAGGTTCTGAATTCAGCAATAAAGAAAGAATAGAAATCTTGGAGGGCGTGTGTAGAAGCTGGTCTACAATATTGTACTCACTCTTTCTGATGAGCCTCAGCATCTCATCAGATTCTTCATCAACAATGCCACTAGGGCCACTTGAAGAAACAGGAGTCTTTTGTACAGACGAGGAGGGTTTGGCAACATCAAGTGCCGGATTCTGAACATTCACAGCAATTCCCACAGGGCGCTCAACAGATTCAGAAGAAACAGCAGGAGCTTTAGCAGGTGCGGAAAACACACGACCACTGCGGGTCAACCCACTAACATCAGCAATAGTGGTTACGGAAGTTGAAGGCAAAGGCACTTCTACTCCATCTTGAACAGCAACAGGGTTGTACCGGAATGGCACAGCTCGATCAGATGTATAAGGCACAGGGCCTGCTGGTTTGATGATCAAAGAAGGTGAAGTCTTCGACTTGTTGCTATTGTAACGAATAACAACGGGCTCTGGCAACTTGAATACCGGTGATATAACATTCACCTCAGGTTCAACTTTATCAACATTGCGATTCTGGAGAATCTCAATGGTACCCTCATTCAACATCTTCTGAAGTTCTCGGCGGACCTGGTCGCAACCCAAGCGGTTGGCCGAACAAACACGGCACTTGTCGTGGTTATGCTCCAGATAACTGTGCTGACACAGCATCTTATGTAAATCAACCAACGACTGCCTGATATGGCTGACGTATTTAACCTTGTACTTCCCAAGGTCTTCCTGAATCATATTCACAGACTTCCCATGCGAAGGCAATGGGTTCCTGGTGACGTTCGGGTTTGAGTCTTCAAAACTCAGGATTCCACTTCTCATAAGGTCTTGAACCTTAGTCTTCAGCTGGAAACAATTTTCAATGTCATGGCCCGGAGCGCCAGAATGATAGACACAATGCAGGTCAGGCTTATACCACCATTGCGGATTGACAGGTATAGCTGGAGGATCTCTCGGAGAAACCAACTTCCGCTCTATCAGAGAGGGATATAACTCCGCATACGACATAGGAATCGGATCAAAGCTGATCTTCTTCCTTTCATAACCCATGTTTGCTTGATTACTCGTACTCCCACGAGGCTGGTAAGCCTGTTGCTGCGGACGAGCTTGTTGTTGATACTGGGGTTGCTGATATTGTTGCTGATGCTGATACTGTTGCGGTTGATATTGCTGACGTTGAGGAGTGTTGTCCTTGAAAACAGGTGCTACGTGAGCCACCTGGTGCTGATGACTGGAATGTCGTGCAGGTTTCCTCTGAACAGAGGGTCTTCTTTGTTTTGGCTGAGATTGCACAGCATGCGCTTCACCTTCTTTCCTCTTAAACGCTCCATATCGCTTAGAGGAAGAACCATCATCTTTAGCCAACCGTCCTTCGCGGACACCTTCTTCAAGACGCATCCCCATGTTCACCATCTCGGTGAAATCAGAGGGAGCGCTAGCCACCATTCGTTCATAATAAAATGAACCAAGAGTCTTCAGAAAAATCTTGGTCATCTCTTTCTCTTCCAACGGTGGAGTTATTTGAGCTGCCAGCTCACGCCATCTCTGGGCGTACTCCTTGAACGATTCCTTATCTTTCTGAGACATGGACCTGAGTTGATCTCGGTCAGGCGCCATATCGACATTATATTTATACTGCTTGACGAAAGCTTCGCCAAGGTCATTGAAAGATCGGATGTTAGCACTGTCCAGGCTCATGTACCATCTGAGCGCAGCACCAGACAAACTGTCTTGAAAATAATGGATCAAGAGTTGATCATTATCAGTCTGTGTTGACATCTTCCTGGCGTACATGACCAGGTGAGCCAATGGACAGGTGTTCCCCTTGTATTTTTCAAAGTCTGGGACCTTGAACTTGATCGGTATTTTCACACCAGGAACTAGGCAGAGTTCGGCTGCAGACTTGCCGAAGAGATCTTTGCCACGGAGAGTCCTCAATTCCTTTCTCAGCTCAAGGAATTGATCGTTCATAGCATCCATTTTTTCATGAACATCTGAGCCCTCGGAAGCCTCAGAGTGATAGATGGTGTCGTCTACCCTAGGCATGGTATGCACGACAGGAGGAGCGGGAACGGGGACCGGGCTAGATGCCGACATTTGAACAAATGTAGGAGCTGGCAGATCGGGCATGAAGCCTGGAGGCATCCCCCAAGGAAAACCGGGAGGCATGGCATTAGGCTGATGGGCACTGACTGGCACCGTTGAAGTAGCCACTTCTGATATAACCGTCCGCTGAACGGGAGTTGCTGGTTGTGGAGCAGGCTGATTCTGAGCAGCAAGGAGTTGCTCCATCAAAGCGCCAAGTCTGGCGACCTCTTCTCTTAGACTTTGGTTCTCTTGCTCCAATTGCTCCATGATTCTGGCAGAGTTGACTCTTGTATAATACCGGTGAGTCAGCTTGTCTTCAAAATAAATGAAGAGCAAAGGTTAGAACCGGAAGACCAGAAACAAAGGGTACCTGTTTATGCAGGGATGATGCATGAAATGCTTGTGCAAATGCTTTGTTTTCAAGGAACCCTTAGGGTATTATTTGCAATATTTTGAATATTTAAAACATTTTAATTGCTCATGGAAGATATTTCATTCAATATATTGAGACAAAGAAATACAGCATTTTTGATTCATTACAAAGAGAAAAGGTAAATGACATCCTATGGATCCCTATTAGCTCGGGATGCTGGAAGACGAGAAGTGCACAACTTCTTGATCTCTCTCTCATAGGCAGCTTCCATATCAGCTTTCTCCTTTGCAAGTCGATCATACTTCCTCTTCCAGAATTTGGATGACTGAGGAAGCAGAGAAGTCCAAGTGTCGTTCGGATCGTCGATCACTCGGTGCTCGAGAAATTCAATCATAGCATCCTTCTCCTTGAGCTGCTGCAACAATTCCTCTCTTTCACGGATCCAGGCACGCGAAAGGTCTTCTTCTCTCAACTCCTCTACACGTTGGGTAGGGAGGGTTGAAGGCCCAGCCACATCCAACAGTGTAGGTCTTGGATGATCATACGGCATCAAGTAGGTATCAGCCCTCTGTCTGACCCAAGAGGTGTATGGCTCCAAAGCAATGCAGTTCTTCGGACCCAATTCATTCCTACTCTTCTTGTGAATACTGCGCCATGCACGGACAAATCTGGCTTTCAGGCCTTGGGGATCTTTACCCTCCTGAAAGAACACACCTTCTAACAGAATGTTATTGGGTTTATCCTTTAGGGGGAACCCAAGCTGAGGACGTGCGAGAATAGGATTATAGGTAATCCCACCACATGTACCAAGAAGAGGCACATTCGGGAATTCACCACAATAATCGATGATCTGAACGGTATCGTACACGCGATCATACCAGGTGATATCATCATTGGTGAGAGACATGAGTCTCTGAGACCACCGTAGACATCCCTTGTTCTCCTTGAAAGCAACTGTCTGCGGCAAGTGCGAAATAAACCACTTGTACAGCAGGGGTAAACAGCAGACAATGACTCCTCCATTCTTCATATTCCTCAAGTGCAAGGAGACATATGCATCGCCCAACAAAGTCGGAACTGGATTAAGGACTGAAAAGATCCTAATGGCATTCATGTCCACAAACTTGTCGAAGTTGGGAAATAGCACCAATCCATAGATGAGCAGCACAAATAGAGCCTCAAAGGCATCCTCACTCATGGCCTTCCCATAAAAGGTAGCTTGGGCAATGAGGAACTCGGAAGGAAAACCCTGAATTCCGCCTTTGGTAGTCAGATTAGCTCCAATCAGATCTTCATCTATGTGCAACAGACTAGCAATCTCTCGAGCAGATGGAATACTCTCTAAACCACTGAACGGCACTTGATCCAGAATAGGAATCCCAATAAGATGAGAGTATTCTTCCAAAGTCGGCAACAACTGGAAGTCCGGAAATAAGAAGCAATGATGCAAGGGATCGTAGAACTGAGCCAGAGTACTCATCAATCCTTCGTCAACCTGAGTGGTGAGCAGAGGTAGAAGCTTCCCATAGCGAGCTTTGAAACCCAAGGGATCTAATACATACGATGTCAGATTCCTTAACTCTTTTACATCGGGCTGCTTGAAGCTGTACTTCTTTGTATGCCTTTTCGGTCTTTCCATGTCTGAAAATTTTGCAAATAAACCCTTTGAGTTCCTTGAAAATTTTCTCTTTTGATGTCATGAATGCGGATGAATGCGTGAATGCATGAATGCAACAAACACACTCAAGGATCAAGCAAAGCACACCAAACAAAGGTCGTGGGAAAGCTCATTGTATCCCTAATATCAATCATCCATTTTGGTGGATTTAGGTTTTCACCTTATCGACACCCAAGTTCCATTGATATTAACGGTACGTGAACCGGTTCAGACATTCTTAATATCAACCAGCCGCTTTGGTGGATTTTAGGTTTTACACCTGATCCGGGATCCATTGATATTAACAATGTTTGAACGACTCAACCACGAATCATGGGTTTGTTGAGAGTCACGAGCATGGAGTCTCGGTTAAGAACCACCCAAAGGGAGTGTACTAGGGTTTAAACCTGCCAGACATGTTCTATCAGAGGTTCCCATAATCATCGTTCCATCTTTCGAATATTATCGGAGGAACGAATACTCGTATTCCAAGAATATTCTCAAGAGAAACTCTTATGAGTGTAGTATCGCGTAACAATCGTGTCAGAACTGACATCTGAACGACCTCCGCACTACGGTCCTAAAAATAGGCCAAGATGGGTTTGGTAAACTACGGTCCTTGGCTTCTGCGGAACATGATTGAAAGAATAATGCCTAACCACAAATAACTTGTGTGACATTATTAGTTCAACATGACCTCCACCAAGTGAATGGACTCGCAAGTCAACTGGCTAAGGAATACTCCACACCAGTCAACAAGACTATGCCATTCTCCTATCCTAGAGAGCACTCGAGTTCGGGTATAGAACTCATCTCACAGATCACCAAAGCAAACAGCAATGTATATCAAGCAATTCACACATTACAATCAGTACAGTGATCCCAAATTGTACAAAAATATGTCATATAACAGATAACAATATAGCACAACAAGGGTGAAAAGTAGGCAATACAACCAAGGATTCTGGTGAGAGTTTCCCCAGCAGAGTCGCCACTTTTCTGTAGCGGTGTATTCGTCGCTATATGATCTATCGATTAAATCATAAGCAAGAGATACATTGAAATTTCGAGTCGCCACCGCACTTTTATTTATCCAAAGGACTGGCTAAAAAGCGAACAAAAGCCTAAGAAGTTTTACACGTAGAAAACTAATAAAAAGATCAGAGAGTCTGGGTAAGGGGTAAATTACGCAATGGGAAGGTGTTAGGCACCCACTACGTCCTAGGTACTCCTAGGGAGCCCTTTTCACACTTGTTGTACTAAATTGTTATTTGTTATGACATAAAGATTGTGCAAACATGATTGGGATGATGAGAAAAGAATGTACAATTTATTGGGTTATTGGATTTTATTTATTTTTGTGTTCGAACGGATGAACCCGCTGCCTACGTACCTTCCATCAAAGGTAAGGATCAAAACGCCGTAGTTCGGCTAAAAGATTTCCAAAAAGTTGGTGGATTCAGTTTTAAACACAAACCCTAAGGCTTTTCATTATCAATGGGAGAACACTCGACCAAAAACAACATCCACCATGCGAGGATAGCTTCGACGTACTTGAGGGGTTAGCCCTGTTTTCAGTACGGAAGTCTTACTGTCGACTCACTAAGGATAGGCAAGATTTACATCAACCACAATGATAATTGAAACCTATGGCTAATGCGAAAAGATTAACAATGGACAAAGCCAAAACAAGTGAATGAGTGAAGTTAATTGATTGTGATTATGAAAATGAAGTCAAAGTATGATTAAGATTGATTTGAAAGCAGTATTATGAAAATGGAGTTTGAAAAAAAAGTCAAGGACTTGGGGTCCAGGTTTTTAGTTAGAAAATCATGAAGATGTTTGCACAATAACTATGTCAAGTTTGAAATCAAAGTGTGAAAAGGTTTAGGACATAATGAATGATGAATGGATGAAGATGGATCATAAAACTTCTTAGAAGGTTCACCTCTTGAAATCATATGGGAGATGACTCAAGTGTGTCCTTTGGAATAGCAATGGATAATAATAAACAAACAAAGAGGAAAGCGGATATCGGATGCCAATCACTGGGCTTATACCAATCTCCTAAAATAAAACTGGATATCAGATGCCACTCAATGGTCTTACACTAATCTCCTCAAACAAAGAAATAAAAGGCGGATACCGGATACCAATAGATGGATTTACACCAGTCTCCTAAAACAGAAATGGATATCAGAGGCCACTCAATGGTCTTACACTAATCTCCTAAGACAAAATGAAACTTGGATACCGGATGCCAATCTGTCTGGACTTATACCAATATCCAACATATGATCATAGGAAAGCAAATGCCAACTTGCAGGGACTTACAGTTGCAACCTCACATAAACAAACAAAAGCAAGACATGGATGTCAGATGCCAATCTATCTGGGCTTACTCTAACCTCCACAGTATGGTCCTAGGAATACAAATGCCAACTTGCAGGGACTTACAGTTGTATCCTCACATACAAACAAACAAAACAACATGTGATCATAGGAGAGCAAATGCCAACTTGCAGGGACTTACAGTTGCTTCCTCACATACAATCAAATAAATGCATTAGGCAAAGATAAGATGAGTGGCCAAGGTGATGGTCTTATACTCACTTCCATATCATAGGAGCAATGGCCAATGGATGGTCTTACAATTGTCCTCAATGGGTAAACAGCAATGATAAGTCACAAAGACAAATGAGATGATTATGCATTGATGAGCAATTAATGATGATGAGTGCACAAAGCATGAAAGCAAACATGTGTATATGAAGCAATCAATCAATCAATCAATATCAAACAGCACACTCTATAGCCAAACAAGGGGGCTCACACAAGAGGGTTTGACTATGAAAGTCCACTGTAATAGGTAAAAGTCGCTCTTAACCTTGCCATTGAGAGGCTAAGGTGAAGCAGATGAATAGGAGATGAGGGGTGTGCCTCATTGCTTCTATCCCTGATCAGGGAGAGCATCAAAGAAAGTGTGGGAGCTCAGAAAGATGGAGCTCTTTCCACATTATTGACTCTATAGATCTTGGGTTTTTATCTCAATGCTTCAACCATGTAATGGGAGCAAGGAGAGGACTCACTGAATAGTAGGGGATAGGCTACTTATCCCTTTGATCTACCAATTGCCTTACTTGAAGGACTTTTCCTGCTTGGGACAATTTTAAACACACACAAGCATTGCCTCTTAAGGAGGACTTCAGACAGTTTGCCCGGTCAAATAACAGACCGGGTCTCCAGACTACATGAAGAAGAAGTAATTATACCTCAAAGCAAATTGCTAAATAGCAAAGCAAAGCAAGTTCAAAGAACTTAAGCAACTAAAGTACTTGTTTGTGAAGGAAATCGAGATGCAGTGGTTCTTTTGATGTTGCAGGCAAAAACAGATGAAGATCTTGGTTGATGTTGGAGGAAACTTGAAGAAAATCAGCTCGAGCAACTCAATTCCACCTTGAATCCACACTTGCCATGGCTGATGCTTGAAGAAAACAGAGTTAAAAAGGAGCTTCCAGCTGGTGATTAAAGGTTCAAAAAGCTTCCAAAGGTTGGTTGGATGATGAGGGAACCAAGGATGTTCGAGGGTTTTTGAATGCTTAAGCAGAAAATGCAAAAGTGCAAAAAATGCAAAAATGAGAGAGTGAAGATTTCTGTTATGGCTGCTGTGTTTTTCTAGGGTTGGAATGAGCAGAAAATCACTTTAAATATGACTGTTTAAGGTCTGTAATCCATGTGCTAAAGTGGTTTTGTTTTAATGAAATGATTTGCATTTTTGCTAAGTTTTGCACAAGTGAATATGGAGGTGTAACTCTTGCACGAATTGGGCTTGAAAAGGCTGCAAATGACCAATACTCTTGCTGTTTTGAATTTGCCAATAGAGTGCTAAGTTGGTTTTACCTTAATGAAGCCATTTGCCAAAATTATCAAGTTTGCACCTTTGGCCAAAATGGTGATATGATGGTATCATGAGCATGAATTAGGGCTTGGAACATGTTGCAAACATCATTTAGAACAAGTCCCAAATGGCCAATTGTGTCAAAAATGTTTAAATCAAAAAGTCAAACTTGAGTCAAACTTGAAATGAATAAAGTCAAGGCCAAAAATGCCATTTTGATTGGCAAGGTTTTGGTTCATGAAACTTATATTTTTGGAAAGAGGAGGAAAAATGTGGTTTGTAGGAAAAAACCCCACCAATTTTGGCCTTATGGTTCATGAGATATGGCTTGTTGAAGTTCACAAATTTTTGAAATTGAATTGATCATATCTTGCAAACCACACATGGGATTTGAGAGTTCTTGGACTTTTTGAAAAATGGGAGAACAAGATCTTCAACTTTCATGTTGGGCAAAAATTCATTTGGAGCTTGTATCATGATGCAAGTTTAAGATCAAGAAGTTTCCATTTTTGGCAGTTAAAATTACAGGTCCACTTTCTATTTTGGGAAATTTCTGATTTTACTTCAAATTCTTCCATGATGAGGTTTGACATGATAGATGAGCCTTATATAAGCATGAATGAGCTCCTTCAAATCAATTCTATCCATCAAATCACTGATTAAATCCACAGTTGACCAAGTTTGACTTCCTGTTGACTTTTCTAGGGTTTTGGATGATTGAAGCATTTCTGATGAATTTCAAACCCTAATTCCTTGAGACCTTGACTTCAAATGATGTCATAAGATGTATGAACTCTTGATTATTGATCATGGTGCCCAAATTCTGCAAGAATGGCCACCATCCACTGCTTTGACTGACTGTTGACTGTCTTTGACCTAATTGCTGATGATTGCTTCAACTGTAAGCAACAAGGTTAGACTGACAATATTTTTGTACTTTTTGGTTAGTAAACATATGAAAGGCAAAGATATACAAATGCAAAGTATGCTTGGTGATCAAGAATCAACCCACAAGGCAATCTACCCACTAGGAGGGAAACTAGGGCATGCAATGATCCTTGAGACCATGGTATGATATGATATGGGCCATGAGGGATCTTAGGGCCAAAATTGGGGTCTTACAGCGGCATCAAAACAAGACTTGATATACACTGATATCAAGGAAAGCGAGGTCATTTACCAATGGCGACTTCAAAACAAGACTTGATATACACTGATATCAAGGAAAGCGAGGCCATTTACCGATGGCGGCTTCAAAACAAGACTTGATATACACTGATATCAAGGAAAGCGAGGCCATTTACCGATGGCGGCTTCAGAACAAGGCTTGATATGCACTGATATCAAGGAAAGCGATGCCATTTATCGATGGCAGCTTCAGAACAAGACTTGATATGCACTGATATCAAGGAAAGCGAGGCCATTTACCGATGGCGGCTTCAAAACAAGACTTGATATGCACTGATATCAAGGAAAGCGAGGCCATTTACCGATGGCGGCTTCAAAACAAGGCTGGATATGCACTGATATCAAGGAAAGCGAGGCCATTTACCGATGGCGGCTTCAGAACAAGACTTGGTATGCACTAATATCAAGGAAAGCGAGGCCATTTACCGATGGCGGCTTCAAAACAAAACTTGATATGCATTGATATCAAGGAAAGCGAGGCCATTTACCGATGGCGGCTTCAGAACAAGACTTGATATGCACCGATATCAAGGAAAGCGAGGCCATTTACCGATGGCGGTGTAGCACCTCAAATTTGCACCTATCATTGTACATACATTTTCATATTAGGTCATAGCATATCATGGTCCATTGCATAGCATTGCATTGCCTCTTTTGCCTCAAGTGCAAGCCAATCAAGAAATTAGGTCAAACTGATCAGGAGATCAGTCAACCAAGCAAGCAAGTGCAATTATCAAGGAGCCAAGGCCCTAGGGTTTGCCCAACAAGTTCACATGACTTGGAGGTCCATTTGAAGTGTTCAAGTCAAGGGTTGAAGGCTCAGAGGTCATCAGTTCATACACAGACAGTCAAAAAACCCTAGACAGTCAACAGTCAGTCAAAGCAGTGGATGGTGGTCATTCTTGTGGAATTTGGGCATCATGATCAATAATCAAGAGTCCATATGTCTTGGGACATCATTTGAAGTCAAGTTCTCAAGGAATTAGGGTTTGGAATTCATCAGAAGAGGTTCAGTCAGGCAGAAACCCTAAAAGTCAACTGTTGGTCAACTGCCTATTTAATCAGTGATTTGATGAAAGGAAATGGTTTGTGAGATCTTATTCATGTCCAAATAGTCATCATATATCATGCCAAACACCATCATGGAAGAATTTGAAGCCAGATCAAAAATTTCCAAAAATGGAAACTGGGCCTGTAACTGAAACCTGCCATAAATGGAAAGTCTTGATCCTCAAACTTACATCATGATACAAGCCTCAAATGAATTTTTGCCCAACATGAAAGTTGAAGATCTTGTTCTCCCATTTCCAAAAAGTCCAAGAACTCTCAATTCCCATGTGTGGTTGGCAAGTTATGATCGAATCGATTTCAGAAAATCTTGAACTTCAAAGGGCCATATCTCCCAAACCGTTTGGCCAATTTTGGTGGGGTTTTTTCCTAAAAGTCACATTTGATCCCCTCTTTCCAAAAATATAAATTTCATGAGCCAAAACTTCACCAATCAAAATGGCATTTTTTGACCTATCTCATTTAAATGCAAGTTTGACCAATGTTTGACTTTTTGAAATAAACATTTTTCTAACATTTGGCCAATTGGAATAGCTCAGAAATATCATTTAGAATGTGTTTGCAAGCTCAATTATGCAGTACATGAAGCCATTCTTTAACTTGCTTGAAAATTGCAAAAGTACACTTTCACCATGCTACTCCATGCTTGCATTTGAACCATGCCCTGGTACCTTCAAACAGAGTTTATGATGATCATTTTCTGTCAGTTTGAGACCTCATCTTGCAGCCTAAACCAACAGCAAAAAGAAGCCATGCCTTAGTTGCTTGGATTTTGAAAAGAAGGTACATTGTCACCATGCTACCACATCCCACAACCATGCCTTGTACTCACACATAGCAGTTTTTTGTGCACCTTTTTCTGTCAAAACCAAACAGTAACAGCAGGCACATAAACCACATTTGACAGCAGAAAATTGGTTAACTCACTCAAAAAAAAAAAACCTCATTCAAACTGGGCCTTGCCTTGTTTTTTAAAATCTTGCATTACCACTAGCTGCAATCGACACACCATACATCCTGCACATTCCCATTTTCTGTCAAAACAAAAAGAACCAAACCTTGCCAAACCACAAAAAGCAACATAGAACAGCAAATTAAAAAACATCCATTTTCCTGCCATGAAAAAACTGCTAGCAGCATACCACTATCCCTCTCAAAATTCACTTGGCTTTTGGCATCTTTCCAATTTTCTGTAAAAACACACAAGACCAAACTTTGCCCTGCAGAAAGCAACTTCTAACAGCAGAAGTTCATCATCACTTTCTGTCATGACCCAACCCTCTAACCACATTGCATACAACTCACTCCCTCAAGAATCATCTTACTGGCCTTGCTAAAATCTGTCACAACAGCCAACACATAATAGACCAAGAGCTTCATTCAAACAAAAAGAACCATGCTCCTACCTTGCTTTGGATTTTCTGTCAAAACCTTGTCCAAAATACCAAAGTGACAACCTTGCCTTGCCAACCAACAGCAGCAGACCAAACCACCTTCACTTACTCCCTCATTCTTGACCTTGCTTTGGCATTTAGCATTATCTGTCAAACTCAAAAGAACCAAAACATTGCAGAACCAACACCACAGACCAAGCATGCCCTTCCCTCATTTTCCTGTCATGGCCAAACCTCACTAAACAGCACCACATGACAGCAGGATAAAGCCATCATTTTCCTGTCATGAAACTAGCATCAGTCACAACATCCAACAACAAGAAAAACTTGGTTACTTCACTCATTCTCAAAAAATCCCTCTCACTTGCATTTGTTCCAAACAGTCCAAACACAAAAGACTGAACCTTGCATTGCTATTTTCACTATGGTACTCAAAATGGCCTTGGCTTTGGCTTCATCCACTCATCAAGATGAATAAGCAGCAACCACAAAAATCTCCACACTCTCTCAAACTCATTTTTTGGCCATTCTCCAAAATCTTCAAAAACTTCAAAAAAGACTCGAGCTTGGTTTAGGTTTATCATCACATTCCATCACTTTGAAAGTTGTTGCAAGTCCTGAACCACGACTAGAAGCAAGGAAAATAGCATTGTTTGTGCAGCACATCATCCGTGACAGAAGTTGCTTGTACCCAAACCAAGCCATTTCAAGCCAAAGTGCTTCTCCCATTCATCATCTGGAGTGTTAAAGGCCAGCTGTTTTGAGCTTCAAAGACCAAACAACAACTGTTTCTCATTCTGCTTCAAAAATAGGTAAAATTTCGACCCTCTCTATTTCAAAAACCATGAGATGTTTTAGATAGGTCTCTTAATGCTGAGCTTCATGATAGTTTTGTTTTTGAAAATGGTTGAGTAATGGTTGAGTAATGTCGAAATGAATATTGATGATTCAAACTTGTTTTGCTTGTTTCTTATTGCCTAGCTCGATTTAATAAAAACCATGGTTGGATTCATATTGCTTGTTGTTTGCTGATCATGTTGGTATATGCAATTGCATTTTTTGGAGAAAAATTGGTTGGGTCGAATTTGAGAGAGATGAAGGATTGTTGTCTGCTACAGTAGAACCCTAGAAATGGCATTGCCCAGAAATTCCTTGTTTTCCACGTGCTGCATGGCTCCAACCAATGAAAACATTTCCTTTTAATGGCCAAAACGACCGTGTTTAATTAAATGACCCGGAATATTACAACTTTGCCATTCTTGCTTCATTTATTCTATTTTAATTTCACATTTTATATCCAATCTTCCAAAAATCATAAATGCTTCAATTTTAATCCAATTTCAATGGGATTTTTTGTGTTGTGTTCATCATGATCTCTAGTATTTTATCATATTTTTTCCAGAATTTTGGATGGTTGGTTTTTGTTTGGCACTAGGGTTTGTGACATGTGACCAATTTTTGTACACTTTGCCAAAACATTTGTGAAATGGTGATACTTTATCCAATGGCCCCCAAATTTTTTGTGCTTAAACTAGACACACTCATGGTGATTTTGGTGTAGAGTTTGTGAATTTATCATTGCTGGTTTGTGAGTTATGAATTTTTGAATTAGGGTGTGATAATTTGTGTCACACCATTGATGTCCAACTTCATGATTTTCATTACCATGTTTCTTGACCTCCAATTGATCTGATTTTTTGCATGCACCTACTCTTGTATGTCTAGTTTACATGTGAATTTTCTTGGAATTATTTGAGGCATTTCCTAATCGTTTGAGATTTTCTCCCCTGGTTGGTCATATGTTGACCTTGTGTGACACATGTTCCCATTTCATTTGTGAAATTCTCATACTTTATTAGATGGACATGAAATTTTACATGAGATAACTAGACATCCTCATCTTTGCCATGGTTTTGATCCCATTCATTTATCATATGCTATCACTGATTTATGAATTTTCTAAGTTGATGTATGTTTGGTTGACTTCTTTGAACATGTTCAAAATGGCTTTGACTTTCTGATTTTCATTGACTGCCTTCCACTTGTCCAAATGAGGTGAAATTTGACATTCTCACCATGCTATGTGTTAGGATTGATCATGATTTATTTGGTGATTTTTGGAAATGTTTAAGATTGCTTTTGAGTTAAGTCTTGCTGTTGACTTCTATGAGCTTCTGTTTGCCATACCTTGACCTAAATTGTTCATGAAATGATGATGATGATTGATATGGATGTGAACCCAATTGGTTGTGTTTCTTAATGGTTTGAACATGATTTTGGATACTTACCCCTTGCTGTTTTGACTTTCTCATTCATTTTTGACCCTAGGCTTGTCCTAGAGGTCCTGTTACTCACCTTTGAGCTTGTGTTTTCAGGTTGACCATCAAATGGCCATTGAGACCAATTCTTTTGACTAAGCTTGCTTAAAAATCATTGTCTAACTTGTTTGTTTTGTAGGTGGCTTGGCTCACATGCCTAGAGCCTTGTGCCTTGCACATCCATGTGCCTCTAATTGACTATTGGTGTCTGTTTCTGTTTGTTTTGTTTGAAGTTGCATACTAACATCTGCTTGACTGTTTCAGGTGCTTTAGTTGCTTAGTTCCTTGTGAACTTTTTGCTTTGCTTTGCTTGTAAGCAATTTGCATTGAGGTATGTCTCTTTTACTTCATGTAGTCTGGAAGACCTGGCCTGTTACTTGGCCAGGCAACTGTCTGAAGCCCTCCTTAAGAGGCAATGTTTGTGATTGTTTAATTTTGTCCTTGCATAGAGTCAAAGACCTCCTAAGTGAAGAGGCAATTGGTGGAAGGTAGGGATATGCAATCTATCCCCCACTATTCAGTGTGTCATCTGCTTTGCTCACACCACTGCGTTGATGCATTACAGATAAAAACCCAAGATCTTGTACGATTGTACAGTTGAGTCAGTTTCAAATGTGTAGAAGGGTTCCCACTTTCTGAACCCACACATTCTTGTCTTGAGCTCTCCCAGGCCAGGGATAAGAGCTGTGAAGTCTTATCTCCACTCACCTTTCATCTGCTTCACCTTAGCCCCTCAATGGCAAGGTTAAGAGCACATTCACCCCATTCCAGAGGTTTGTTTGTTGAGGTTGATATGACCCCTTGACTAAAACCTAACCCTTGTTTGAGCCACTTGTTTGTGTATAGCGTGTGCTATCTGTGCTTGTAGGATTGTTTGACTTGCTTCCTGTGCAAGTTAGGATTGTTTGACTTGCTTCCTGTGCAAGTTAGGATTAGTTTAGACTTGCTTCCTGTGCAAGTTAGGTTTTGCTTGGCTTGCTTCCTGTGCAAGTTAAGTGTGTGTGGCTTGCTTCCTGTGTGAGCCATGCTTAGGATAGGTTGGCCCTTGTGCCATTTAGCTAGAAACCTTAACTTAGGGATGATTTGCATGATAACATCTAGGCTCGAGTCGTAGTCTCCCTAGTTGTGTCTCCCTCTGTTATCTGGTTAGGCTAGGTCCTTTATCCCTGCGTAGGGGAACTACATCGCCCTGATCTTCATACCAGATGAAGTATGTAGGCAGGAGATTGAGCTGATCTCTCCGGGCGCCCCTTTTTCTTTTTGTGTGAGTTGTTTGACAATTGCTAGGCTCGAGTGCCTGACTCCTTAGCAATTTGTTGTCTGTTTGTTCGAGTGTGTGCTTGACAGTTATAGGCCCGAGTCCCCGACTCCCTATTAACTTGTTGTGTTGTTGTGTGCTTGGAAGCTGATGTAAGTCCATCGAGTGGCATTTGGGTTCCAGTGTGCGTGTGTTTGGTTCGGATGCTGATGTAAGTCCAGCAATTGGCATTCAGGCTCCATGTTTGCCTTCTTGTGTGTGTTTCGGTTCGGATGCTGATGTAAGTCCAGTGATTGGCAGTCGGGCTCCACGTTTGCCTTTGCCTGTGTTTGTTTGTGCGCGTGTCAGCCGAGCTACGAATGCTCTGATTCTTCTCTCGTCCGAGAAGATACGTGTGCATAGGATGCGATATCCTAGCGAGCATGTGTTGTCTCCCCAGTCCGAACTACTTCGACTCTGATGTCTATGCCTGATAGACTAAGTAGGCCCAGGATGCGACATCCTGCCGAGTCAGTTTCAGTCAGTTTCTTTTGTCTCTTTCAGCCAGTGTGTGTGAGTTTGAGCAGTGTTTAGCAACCAATATTCCTTCCTTTTGTGTGTGGATCCCGTAGAGTACTACGGATGCGTAGGGGTGCTAATACCTTCCCTTCGCATAACCGACTCCCGAACCCATCCTCTTTGGTCGCGAGACCATGTTCTTTCCAGGTTTACTCTGAGCGTTTCCTTTCCCTCTTTTGGGATAAATAACGCACGGTGGCGGCTCTGTTGTTCTTCTTTTCCCGCCGGTTTTTCGCGCGATGCGACAGCTGGCGACTCTGCTGGGGATATAGAGAAGTCGACCTGTGCTGGTCCATCTTCCCTAAGCGAGTCTCTCCTAGCGCTCTCTAGGTTAGGATTTTGGTTGCTGTTTGCTGTTGTATTTATTGCATTCATTGTATATATGTGCACTTACTGTTTGCATTTATGTTTGCACTTATGTTTGCATTCATTCACATTCATTATTCATCTGCTGTGCTGTCTGTGTTTCTCTGTTTGGGGTGGGAGTTACTCGAGGTAAAAGGCCCAATACCCAGGCTATGAGTGAAATCTAGGAAACCTAGGAATAGAGTGATTCATGGGAAGCGGGTGGTATGGCGCCACTTAGCGGAACATTGATATCACGAGCAGTTCAGACCCTGGTGGGATATTATCGGTGCATACATCGGGTGTGCACAGGATGATATTCTGCGAAAGGTTATTTATGCTGCGTTTCTCTCGACTTTACCCTGGCCTAGACTACACCCGTGAGTGGGGAAGGGTTCATTATTACAGGTACCGTTGGTGACTCCTGGTACTGATGGTGACTACGAGTTATATTTCTGGACGCCGGAGGTTTGACCTTGGTATTGATCAGAGGGTTCCGTTTATTTCGGATCCCTGGGCTGAATCAGTGGGTGCTCACTCAGATGGTGGCTCAGTTCTTCAGACTTGGGTTCAGATGCCAGCTCCTCAGATGACTTTGGGGTTTCAGATGGTTCCTCAGATGCGAGTTCCTGCCAGCCTTGGCTCCATCATTTGCATCATAGCATACTTATTTTTAAAAATAATAATGCATGAAAAAAGTTAACTCGCATACGCATATCCTTTATCAGGATCATTCATGACAAAATAGTACCCATATCATGCATATCATGCATATCATGCACATCCTTGCATTGCAGACATGTTTGGGAGAGAGTTCTCACTTTGACTGAGACAGGATTGCTGATTGTCGTCCACACCGCTACTCAACCAGATTGAATCAACAGAGGAGTATGGACCAGGTTCAGACAGAGTTGGCTGAGATGAGGGCTAACATGGCCCATTTTATGACGATGATGCAAGGAGTTGTTCAGGGGCAAGAGGAGCTGCGTGCCTTAGCCCAGAGACTGGAAGCCGTGATTCCACTAGTCCATCGTGCTTCACCAGTGGATGTACCCGTTCATGAGAATGCTGTTGTCACTATTCTCGTCAATGATTATGCCTTGGGTGATTAATTGAGGGGGATCAGAATCAGTGAACAACCTCTTGCTGCAGAGACTATTAATGTCAGAGCAACCCGCACTCCGGTTCGCCATCCTGGCTCTTCAAGTTCTTCCGGTTCTAATCAGCCATCCTCTGGGGCACCCAAAAGGGGAGAAAGTGAAACAAATGCTGTGCACCGTCGGAGGAGTGCAAACAGAGGACAGTATCGTCAGGCTGCTGCTGTAACTATTCCAGCGACTCAAACTCAACATCAGCAGAGAAGGTCAACTCAGCAATATCGGCATCAACAACATCGTCCTCAGCAGCAGGCTTCCCAGCCTCACAATGGTAATCAAGCCAGTACGAGTAATGAGAGGAAGAAGATCATTTTTGATCCAATCCCCATGTCCTACGCCGAGCTCTGTCCCTCGTTGATAGAGCGGAACTTGATTACTCCCAGAGACCCGCCACCCATACCCGTCAACCCTCGGTGGTGGTATAGGCCTGAACAACATTGTGTGTATCACTCGGGTGCTCCTGGTCATGATGTGGACAGTTGCTTCCAGCTGAAGATGAAGGTTCAAGACCTTGTGAGGTCAGGTATTCTGATTTTGGAAAACTTAGGTCCCAATGCTAATCAAGCTTGAAGATAACAAGTCCCGGGATGGCGCCGACTTTTTCTTCAGAAGAGTTGTTCAGAGAGCAGAAGCTGCTAATGCAAGAAATACTGACAATTGTCATCCCTGGTGGGATCTATCACAATTGGGTCACTGTGGGCGTTCCTACAGTTGTTCATAAGTCCTTGTAATAATCACTTTGTTTAAAAACCCTTCTCCCATGCCAAAAGGAGAAGTGATGACATTGTTGGCAACATTTTGTGCAATGATATTTTCATTCAAATAATTCATGTTAAAACATTTGTTTTTCCATTTGTTTTCCCTTTTCGCTTTTTGCATGAAATTGGTGATCACAAAAAACCTTAAAAACAAGAATAAAAGCAATCTTTTCATCTGCATGACGATTGTCTTGTTTGATTTTCAAAGAGCTTTTCATATCAAAATCTTTATGCAGGTTGTTTCTCAAACCCATTGAACATAATGATCGGACGTCATCTCCCAATTTTGAATTCCCTGTATTCGAAGCGGACGAAGATGATGTTGAAGGGATTCCTGACGAGATTTCCCGACTTCTTGAGCAAGAAAAGAAGATCACTCAGCTGCATCTCGAGAATCAGCAGAACAGCCAACTGGGGCATCAAAAAAAAAAAAAAAAAAAAAGAGAGAAAGAAAAAGAAAGAAAGAAACAAAAAAAAAAGCACCCTCAAAGTCCCAAGTTGACTGATGCTGAATGGATTCAGAGTCACTACGACCAAGTGAATCCGATCGAAAGGAAGAGATCAACTGCCATGTGTCATGGTCAGTCATATCAGCAGAGAGTGAAAAAGCATTCAACAAGAAGGTCAAGCCTCGTGTGTTCCGAGAAGGTGACCTTGTGCTCAAGAAAGTCTTGTCTTTCGTACCCGATTCCAGGGGCAAGTGAACCCCAAGCTATGAATGTCCATATGTTGTCAAAAGAGCCTCTTCAAGCAATGTTTTGACACTCACAACAATGGATGGAAAAGTTCACTCGTCCTGTGAATTCCGATGCAGTCAAGAAATACTTCGCCTAAAACAAAAAAAAAAGCAAAAGCTCGATAAGTCAAACACCCCAAAAGGCGACTTAGTCAAAAAGGAGCGTCTCGGTGGATTGAAAACCCGAAAGGGCGATCCAGGCAAAAGTTGGAGACATTGAAAAAAAAAAAAAAAAAAAAAAAAAAAAAAAAAAAAAAAAAGAATTTGCATCCCGCTAGATTGATCACCTCACACTGGGGCAATCTAGGCAAAAATTAGGGATTTGGCAAGTAACTGCATCTTGACAAGACTGTGCTCTATATCTGTCATCCGTCAGGGATTCTCGACTCGTCGTCGACTGAAGCTTTGAATACATCGCAAATTCAGAATGGTAGAGGAAAGGTCATTATGTTCGATGTAGCCCTCTCCAATATATATCACCGATTTCAAACTTGTACAGATCTATGGAGTCTCGCCCCTTGCAGACTACCATTCCATCACATCAATTTGAGCTTTTATCCAATTATTTGCACTCTTATTTGTTTCAATTCAACAAATGTTTTGCATGTTTTTAATTGATAAAGTATCATTGTTTTCAAAGTAAACAAATTTTTCAAAAAAAATTGTTCTTAAACAAAGTGAACGTTCACAATGATGGAAGGATACTTAGGAGACCCACAGTGCTCTCCCGGGGGTGGTATGATTACCAACAGGTAAGACAATTGTTCGTATCTCGAGCATGACTGTGTCTTTGTCCTGCAGAACCTCGTATGGTCTCTCCTCAGTGAATTTGCACGACGCAGTGTTGTTTGAAGTTGTTCATCTTCATGTTCCCGGCGGTACAGATTCTTCCTCCAAATCCCTGTTAGCTCTATCGTGGGGCATCCCCAGTAGAGTGCTGTTAGCCCTATCGTGGGGCATCCCCAGCAAGTTTGCTGTTTCGGACATTATTGTGGGGCAGCTCCCCTAGCAGAGTGTTTACCGAAGACTGCAACTTTCGCCTCTCCAGCAGAGTAGTCTTCCTCCCTCCCCCAACGTGGGTGTTTTTCTTTGAAGATTCAGTATTTGATAGATCAACATTCCAGTACTATAGCATTCCCTCAGATAGATTCCCCAACGGAGTTATTGGCATGAAAAGCTTTCTCAATGCCTATCTATCTTCATCAGAGATCTGATTGCTTCTTGGTATCTCTAGCACAAGTTGTTGTGGCGCATCCGCTTGTATGTTGAACTCTTCTCTCCGGTTGTGACCGACGATCCCTCCGGAAGCCTCGGGTGGCCTTTCTCCCCTGCAGGATAAATGTTCCCGGATATCCCAGTCCCCAGTGGATTTTCTTGGCTCTCTGGTGACTTTGGTTTTCTCTCCGGATGGTTGATTCCCGGACCTGCGTGTTAAGCATGTCTGTTTGTCAACATTCATCATGCATTTTAGGTATAAAGCATACATGCATAATCATAGCATTCAGGTACTCATGTTGCAGCTGTTGCCGTGTATCTGTTGATGATTGCCTCCTGCTATTTGGTAATACAAATCTCCCCAGTAGATTTTCCTAGCAGAGTCGGGTGTGTCTGATCTCTCCATGTAGAGCCAACCCCTTAAACAGAAAGTGTCAATCTTTTCCTCCCATTTCCCCACTGAGATACATCCTCGTGGATGACGGTTGCTTCCGTTCCCTCCCTAATGGGATGGGTTTTCCCTATTGAGTTCTTTCCTCATTAGGATGAGTCTTGATTCAGTCTGCCTTTTGGATCGATCCTAAATTGGCTTCTTGTTGACTATCTCTTGTGTTGCCCTGGGGCATAAATGAATAGTCGCTCACTAACCAGGCACTCATTCATTTCATCCTCAGCGGAATTTGTGGCCTCTACCACCAAACCGGTAGCTGTAAGTCCTATCTTTGTGGTTTTCTACCCACTAGCTGGTAGTTGTAAAATCCCACTTTCCTCCCCTTGTTGGAATTAACCCTTTGTGCTCGTCCCGATGATGACTGGTTACTTTTCCGTGGTTTTCTGCCTACAAACCGGTAGATGTAATCCCCTCTTTGTGGTATTAATGGTCTTGTCCCCTTTGGATACTTGCTTTGATCAAACAGTATTGTCCCCATTGGGTCTTCACTTTCTTTTTGGATACTTGCTCCAAGTTAGCAACTTTATCCTCTTTTGATTGGTCATCTTTTGCATACCTAGTCTGGTACCCAGATGCCTTTCTTTTCGGTCGATTATTCATTTAGCAACCCACAACCCGGTTATGGATAATCTTCCATGCGAGTGTATTATCTACGTTTTGACGGCTATAGATAATATGTACTTATGATTTCCCGGTATTCAGACCGAAGGAGTTTCCGACGATCAGGTCGATGTACTCATGGCACAAGGCCAATTTTCCGGTATTCAGACCGAAGGAGTTTCCGACGATCAGGTCGATGTACTCATGGCACAAGGCCAATTTTCCGGTATTCAGACCGAAGGAGTTTCCGACGATCAGGTCGATGTACTCATGGCACAAGGCCAATTTTCCGGTATTCAGACCGAAGGAGTTTCCGACGATCAGGTCGATGTACTCATGGCACAAGGCCAATTTTCCGGTATTCAGACCGAAGGAGTTTCCGACGATCAGGTCGATGTACTCATGGCACAAGGCTAATTTTCCGGTATTCAGACCGAAGGAGTTTCCGACGATCAGGTCGATGTACTCATGGCACAAGGCCAATTTTCCGGTATTCAGACCGAAGGAGTTTCCGACGATCAGGTCGATGTACTCATGGCACAAGGCCAATTTTCCGGTATTCAGACCGAAGAAGTATTCTCCTCTCCGTTGGTGTCGATAAACGTCGAGTTTTTCCCGATCATCCGTTGATGATTTGGTTGTGTCCTCCTTCCCAAGTGAAGTATTCTCCTCTCCGTTGGTGTCGATAAACGTCGAGTTTTTCCCGATCATCCGTTGATGATTTGGTTGTGTCCTCCTTCCCAAGTGAAGTATTCTCCTCTCCGTTGGTGTCGATAAACGTCGAGTTTTTCCCGATCATCCGTTGATGATTTGGTTGTGTCCTCCTTCCCAAGTGAAGTATTCTCCTCTCCGTTGGTGTCGATAAACGTCGAGTTTTTCCCGATCATCCGTTGATGATTTGGTTGTGTCCTCCTTCCCAAGTGAAGTATTCTCCTCTTCGTTGGTGTCGATAAACGTCGAGTTTTTCCCGATCATCCGTTGATGATTTGGTTGTGTCCTCCTTCCCAAGTGAAGTATCCTCCTCTCTGTTGGTGTCGATAAACGTCGAGTTTTTCCCGATCATCCGTTGATGATTTGGTTGTGTTCACTCTCCCCAGTAGAGTTTCCTCCTCTCCGTTGGTGTCGATAAACGTCGAGTTTTTCCTAGTCATCCGATGATGTCTAGTTGTACCTGTCCCCACGTGGATTTACCTCTCCGTTGGTCTTGGTAAACGTTGAGTTTTTCCCATTTCGTCCGTTGACGTATGGTTGTATCCCTTCCATTCATTCATTAATGTTTGGTTACCTCTCCGTTGGTCTTGGTAAACGTTGAGTTTTTCCCATTTCGTCCGTTGACGTATGGTTGTATCCCTTCCATTCATTCATTAATGTTTGGTTACCTCTCCGTTGGTCTTGGTAAACGTTGAGTTTTTCCCATTTCGTCCGTTGAAGTATGGTTGTATCCCTTCCGGTCATTCATTAATGTCTGGTTACCTCTCCGTTGGTCCCGATAAACGTCGAGTTTTTCCTAGTTGTCCGTTGGCATCTAGTTGTGATTTCTTTCCCCATTCATCGTCGTTGCGATGTCTGGACGTGGCCGTACCCTTTAAAAAACAAAACCAAAAATATATACCCAGTAATAAATATCAAAACCCAGTGGACGTTTCCATTGGTGGATCCCTATATTGTGCAAATTCTACGGTTCTTGGTATTCAATCCCTGTTTACCCTGAAAGTCTGACAGCCGTTGCTCTCATCCGTTCAGGTTCCCAGTTGATTGAATAGGGGCAGCTGTAGCACCTCAAATTTGCACCTATCATTGTACATACATTTTCATATTAGGTCATAGCATATCATGGTCCATTGCATAGCATTGCATTGCCTCTTTTGCCTCAAGTGCAAGCCAATCAAGAAATTAGGTCAAACTGATCAGGAGATCAGTCAACCAAGCAAGCAAGTGCAATTATCAAGGAGCCAAGGCCCTAGGGTTTGCCCAACAAGTTCACATGACTTGGAGGTCCATTTGAAGTGTTCAAGTCAAGGGTTGAAGGCTCAGAGGTCATCAGTTCATACACAGACAGTCAAAAAACCCTAGACAGTCAACAGTCAGTCAAAGCAGTGGATGGTGGTCATTCTTGTGGAATTTGGGCATCATGATCAATAATCAAGAGTCCATATGTCTTGGGACATCATTTGAAGTCAAGTTCTCAAGGAATTAGGGTTTGGAATTCATCAGAAGAGGTTCAGTCAGGCAGAAACCCTAAAAGTCAACTGTTGGTCAACTGCCTATTTAATCAGTGATTTGATGAAAGGAAATGGTTTGTGAGATCTTATTCATGTCCAAATAGTCATCATATATCATGCCAAACACCATCATGGAAGAATTTGAAGCCAGATCAAAATTTCCAAAAATGGAAACTGGGCCTGTAACTGAAACCTTCCATAAATGGAAAGTCTTGATCCTCAAACTTACATCATGATACAAGCCTCAAATGAATTTTTGCCCAACATGAAAGTTGAAGATCTTGTTCTCCCATTTCCAAAAAGTCCAAGAACTCTCAATTCCCATGTGTGGTTGGCAAGTTATGATCGAATCGATTTCAGAAAATCTTGAACTTCAAAGGGCCATATCTCCCAAACCGTTTGGCCAATTTTGGTGGGGTTTTTTCCTACAAGTCACATTTGATCCCCTCTTTCCAAAAATATAAATTTCATGAGCCAAATCTTCACCAATCAAAATGGCATTTTTTGACCTATCTCATTTAAATGCAAGTTTGACCAATGTTTGACTTTTTGAAATAAACATTTTTCTAACATTTGGCCAATTGGAATAGCTCAGAAATATCATTTAGAATGTGTTTGCAAGCTCAATTATGCAGTACATGAAGCCATTCTTTAACTTGCTTGAAAATTGCAAAAGTACACTTTCACCATGCTACTCCATGCTTGCATTTGAACCATGCCCTGGTACCTTCAAACAGAGTTTATGATGATCATTTTCTGTCAGTTTAAGACCTCATCTTGCAGCCTAAACCAACAGCAAAAAGAAGCCATGCCTTAGTTGCTTGGATTTTGAAAAGAAGGTACATTGTCACCATGCTACCACATCCCACAACCATGCCTTGTACTCACACATAGCAGTTTTTTGTGCACCTTTTTCTGTCAAAACCAAACAGTAACAGCAGGCACATAAACCACATTTGACAGCAGAAAATTGGTTAACTCACTCAAAAAAAAAAACCTCATTCAAACTGGGCCTTGCCTTGTTTTTTAAAATCTTGCATTACCACTAGCTGCAATCGACACACCATACATCCTGCACATTCCCATTTTCTGTCAAAACAAAAAGAACCAAACCTTGCCAAACCACAAAAAGCAACATAGAACAGCAAATTAAAAAACATCCATTTTCCTGCCATGAAAAAACTGCTAGCAGCATACCACTATCCCTCTCAAAATTCACTTGGCTTTTGGCATCTTTCCAATTTTCTGTAAAAACACACAAGACCAAACTTTACCCTGCAGAAAGCAACTTCTAACAGCAGAAGTTCATCATCACTTTCTGTCATGACCCAACCCTCTAACCACATTGCATACAACTCACTCCCTCAAGAATCATCTTACTGGCCTTGCTAAAATCTGTCACAACAGCCAACACATAATAGACCAAGAGCTTCATTCAAACAAAAAGAACCATGCTCCTACCTTGCTTTGGATTTTCTGTCAAAACCTTGTCCAAAATACCAAAGTGACAACCTTGCCTTGCCAACCAACAGCAGCAGACCAAACCACCTTCACTTACTCCCTCATTCTTGACCTTGCTTTGGCATTTAGCATTATCTGTCAAACTCAAAAGAACCAAAACATTGCAGAACCAACACCACAGACCAAGCATGCCCTTCCCTCATTTTCCTGTCATGGCCAAACCTCACTAAACAGCACCACATGACAGCAGGATAAAGCCATCATTTTCCTGTCATGAAACTAGCATCAGTCACAACATCCAACAACAAGAAAAACTTGGTTACTTCACTCATTCTCAAAAAATCCCTCTCACTTGCATTTGTTCCAAACAGTCCAAACACAAAAGACTGAACCTTGCATTGCTATTTTCACTATGGTACTCAAAATGGCCTTGGCTTTGGCTTCATCCACTCATCAAGATGAATAAGCAGCAACCACAAAAATCTCCACACTCTCTCAAACTCATTTTTTGGCCATTCTCCAAAATCTTCAAAAACTTCAAAAAAGACTCGAGCTTGGTTTAGGTTTATCATCACATTCCATCACTTTGAAAGTTGTTGCAAGTCCTGAACCACGACTAGAAGCAAGGAAAATAGCATTGTTTGTGCAGCACATCATCCGTGACAGAAGTTGCTTGTACCCAAACCAAGCCATTTCAAGCCAAAGTGCTTCTCCCATTCATCATCTGGAGTGTTAAAGGCCAGCTGTTTTGAGCTTCAAAGACCAAACAACAACTGTTTCTCATTCTGCTTCAAAAATAGGTAAAATTTCGACCCTCTCTATTTCAAAAACCATGAGATGTTTTAGATAGGTCTCTTAATGCTGAGCTTCATGATAGTTTTGTTTTTGAAAATGGTTGAGTAATGGTTGAGTAATGTCGAAATGAATATTGATGATTCAAACTTGTTTTGCTTGTTTCTTATTGCCTAGCTCGATTTAATAAAAACCATGGTTGGATTCATATTGCTTGTTGTTTGCTGATCATGTTGGTATATGCAATTGCATTTTTTGGAGAAAAATTGGTTGGGTCGAATTTGAGAGAGATGAAGGATTGTTGTCTGCTACAGTAGAACCCTAGAAATGGCATTGCCCAGAAATTCCTTGTTTTCCACGTGCTGCATGGCTCCAACCAATGAAAACATTTCCTTTTAATGGCCAAAACGACCGTGTTTAATTAAATGACCCGGAATATTACAACTTTGCCATTCTTGCTTCATTTATTCTATTTTAATTTCACATTTTATATCCAATCTTCCAAAAATCATAAATGCTTCAATTTTAATCCAATTTCAATGGGATTTTTTGTGTTGTGTTCATCATGATCTCTAGTATTTTATCATATTTTTTCCAGAATTTTTGGATGGTTGGTTTTTGTTTGGCACTAGGGTTTGTGACATGTGACCAATTTTTGTACACTTTGCCAAAACATTTGTGAAATGGTGATACTTTATCCAATGGCCCCCAAATTTTTTGTGCTTAAACTAGACACACTCATGGTGATTTTGGTGTAGAGTTTGTGAATTTATCATTGCTGGTTTGTGAGTTATGAATTTTTGAATTAGGGTGTGATAATTTGTGTCACACCATTGATGTCCAACTTCATGATTTTCATTACCATGCTTCTTGACCTCCAATTGATCTGATTTTTTGCATGCACCTACTCTTGTATGTCTAGTTTACATGTGAATTTTCTTGGAATTATTTGAGGCATTTCCTAATCGTTTGAGATTTTCTCCCTGGTTGGTCATATGTTGACCTTGTGTGACACATGTTCCCATTTCATTTGTGAAATTCTCATACTTTATTAGATGGACATGAAATTTTACATGAGATAACTAGACATCCTCATCTTTGCCATGGTTTTGATCCCATTCATTTATCATATGCTATCACTGATTTATGAATTTTCTAAGTTGATGTATGTTTGGTTGACTTCTTTGAACATGTTCAAAATGGCTTTGACTTTCTGATTTTCATTGACTGCCTTCCACTTGTCCAAATGAGGTGAAATTTGACATTCTCACCATGCTATGTGTTAGGATTGATCATGATTTATTTGGTGATTTTTGGAAATGTTTAAGATTGCTTTTGAGTTAAGTCTTGCTGTTGACTTCTATGAGCTTCTGTTTGCCATACCTTGACCTAAATTGTTCATGAAATGATGATGATGATTGATATGGATGTGAACCCAATTGGTTGTGTTTCTTAATGGTTTGAACATGATTTTGGATACTTACCCCTTGCTGTTTTGACTTTCTCATTCATTTTTGACCCTAGGCTTGTCCTAGAGGTCCTGTTACTCACCTTTGAGCTTGTGTTTTCAGGTTGACCATCAAATGGCCATTGAGACCAATTCTTTTGACTAAGCTTGCTTAAAAATCATTGTCTAACTTGTTTGTTTTGTAGGTGGCTTGGCTCACATGCCTAGAGCCTTGTGCCTTGCACATCCATGTGCCTCTAATTGACTATTGGTGTCTGTTTCTGTTTGTTTTGTTTGAAGTTGCATACTAACATCTGCTTGACTGTTTCAGGTGCTTTAGTTGCTTAGTTCCTTGTGAACTTTTTGCTTTGCTTTGCTTGTAAGCAATTTGCATTGAGGTATGTCTCTTTTACTTCATGTAGTCTGGAAGACCTGGCCTGTTACTTGGCCAGGCAACTGTCTGAAGCCCTCCTTAAGAGGCAATGTTTGTGATTGTTTAATTTTGTCCTTGCATAGAGTCAAAGACCTCCTAAGTGAAGAGGCAATTGGTGGAAGGTAGGGATATGCAATCTATCCCCTACTATTCAGTGTGTCATCTGCTTTGCTCACACCACTGCGTTGATGCATTACAGATAAAAACCCAAGATCTTGTACGATTGTACAGTTGAGTCAGTTTCAAATGTGTAGAAGGGTTCCCACTTTCTGAACCCACACATTCTTGTCTTGAGCTCTCCCAGGCCAGGGATAAGAGCTGTGAAGTCTTATCTCCACTCACCTTTCATCTGCTTCACCTTAGCCCCTCAATGGCAAGGTTAAGAGCACATTCACCCCATTCCAGAGGTTTGTTTGTTGAGGTTGATATGACCCCTTGACTAAAACCTAACCCTTGTTTGAGCCACTTGTTTGTGTATAGCGTGTGCTATCTGTGCTTGTAGGATTGTTTGACTTGCTTCCTGTGCAAGTTAGGATTGTTTGACTTGCTTCCTGTGCAAGTTAGGATTAGTTTAGACTTGCTTCCTGTGCAAGTTAGGTTTTGCTTGGCTTGCTTCCTGTGCAAGTTAAGTGTGTGTGGCTTGCTTCCTGTGTGAGCCATGCTTAGGATAGGTTGGCCCTTGTGCCATTTAGCTAGAAACCTTAACTTAGGGATGATTTGCATGATAACATCTAGGCTCGAGTCGTAGTCTCCCTAGTTGTGTCTCCCTCTGTTATCTGGTTAGGCTAGGTCCTTTATCCCTGCGTAGGGGAACTACATCGCCCTGATCTTCATACCAGATGAAGTATGTAGGCAGGAGATTGAGCTGATCTCTCCGGGCGCCCCTTTTCTTTTTGTGTGAGTTGTTTGACAATTGCTAGGCTCGAGTGCCTGACTCCTTAGCAATTTGTTGTCTGTTTGTTCGAGTGTGTGCTTGACAGTTATAGGCCCGAGTCCCCGACTCCCTATTAACTTGTTGTGTTGTTGTGTGCTTGGAAGCTGATGTAAGTCCATCGAGTGGCATTTGGGTTCCAGTGTGCGTGTGTTTGGTTCGGATGCTGATGTAAGTCCAGCAATTGGCATTCAGGCTCCATGTTTGCCTTCTTGTGTGTGTTTCGGTTCGGATGCTGATGTAAGTCCAGTGATTGGCAGTCGGGCTCCACGTTTGCCTTTGCCTGTGTTTGTTTGTGCGCGTGTCAGCCGAGCTACGAATGCTCTGATTCTTCTCTCGTCCGAGAAGATACGTGTGCATAGGATGCGATATCCTAGCGAGCATGTGTTGTCTCCCCAGTCCGAACTACTTCGACTCTGATGTCTATGCCTGATAGACTAAGTAGGCCCAGGATGCGACATCCTGCCGAGTCAGTTTCAGTCAGTTTCTTTTGTCTCTTTCAGCCAGTGTGTGTGAGTTTGAGCAGTGTTTAGCAACCAATATTCCTTCCTTTTGTGTGTGGATCCCGTAGAGTACTACGGATGCGTAGGGGTGCTAATACCTTCCCTTCGCATAACCGACTCCCGAACCCATCCTCTTTGGTCGCGAGACCATGTTCTTTCCAGGTTTACTCTGAGCGTTTCCTTTCCCTCTTTTGGGATAAATAACGCACGGTGGCGGCTCTGTTGTTCTTCTTTTCCCGCCGGTTTTTCGCGCGATGCGACAGTTGGCGACTCTGCTGGGGATATAGAGAAGTCGACCTGTGCTGGTCCATCTTCCCTAAGCGAGTCTCTCCTAGCGCTCTCTAGGTTAGGATTTTGGTTGCTGTTTGCTGTTGTATTTATTGCATTCATTGTATATATGTGCACTTACTGTTTGCATTTATGTTTGCACTTATGTTTGCATTCATTCACATTCATTATTCATCTGCTGTGCTGTCTGTGTTTCTCTGTTTGGGGTGGGAGTTACTCGAGGTAAAAGGCCCAATACCCAGGCTCTGAGTGAAATCTAGGAAACCTAGGAATAGAGTGATTCATGGGAAGCGGGTGGTATGGCGCCACTTAGCGGAACATTGATATCACGAGCAGTTCAGACCCTGGTGGGATATTATCGGTGCATACATCGGGTGTGCACAGGATGATATTCTGCGAAAGGTTATTTATGCTGCGTTTCTCTCGACTTTACCCTGGCCTAGACTACACCCGTGAGTGGGGAAGGGTTCATTATTACAGGTACCGTTGGTGACTCCTGGTACTGATGGTGACTACGAGTTATATTTCTGGACGCCGG
Source organism: Lathyrus oleraceus (assembly GCF_024323335.1). Classification (NCBI taxonomy): domain Eukaryota; kingdom Viridiplantae; phylum Streptophyta; class Magnoliopsida; order Fabales; family Fabaceae; genus Lathyrus; species Lathyrus oleraceus. The sequence continues at coordinate 543,782,395 of NC_066583.1, read as the reverse complement.
AGGTTTGACCTTGGTATTGATCAGAGGGTTCCGTTTATTTCGGATCCCTGGGCTGAATCAGTGGGTGCTCACTCAGATGGTGGCTCAGTTCTTCAGACTTGGGTTCAGATGCCAACTCCTCAGATGACTTTGGGGTTTCAGATGGTTCCTCAGATGCCAGTTCCTGCCAGTCTTGGCTCCATCATTTGCATCATAGCATACTTATTTTTAAAAATAATAATGCATGAAAAAAGTTAACTCGCATACGCATATCCTTTATCAGGATCATTCATGACAAAATAGTACCCATATCATGCATATCATGCATATCATGCACATCCTTGCATTGCAGACATGTTTGGGAGAGAGTTCTCACTTTGACTGAGACAGGATTGCTGATTGTCGTCCACACCGCTACTCAACCAGATTGAATCAACAGAGGAGTATGGACCAGGTTCAGACAGAGTTGGCTGAGATGAGGGCTAACATGGCCCATTTTATGACGATGATGCAAGGAGTTGTTCAGGGGCAAGAGGAGCTGCGTGCCTTAGCCCAGAGACTGGAAGCCGTGATTCCACTAGTCCATCGTGCTTCACCAGTGGATGTACCCGTTCATGAGAATGCTGTTGTCACTATTCTCGTCAATGATTATGCCTTGGGTGATTAATTGAGGGGGATCAGAATCAGTGAACAACCTCTTGCTACAGAGACTATTAATGTCAGAGCAACCCGCACTCCGGTTCGCCATCCTGGCTCTTCAAGTTCTTCCGGTTCTAATCAGCCATCCTCTGGGGCACCCAAAAGGGGAGAAAGTGAAACAAATGCTGTGCACCGTCGGAGGAGTGCAAACAGAGGACAGTATCGTCAGGCTGCTGCTGTAACTATTCCAGCGACTCAAACTCAACAGCAGCAGAGAAGGTCAACTCAGCAATATCGGCATCAACAACATCGTCCTCAGCAGCAGGCTTCCCAGCCTCACAATGGTAATCAAGCCAGTACGAGTAATGAGAGGAAGAAGATCATTTTTGATCCAATCCCCATGTCCTACGCCGAGCTCTGTCCCTCGTTGATAGAGCGGAACTTGATTACTCCCAGAGACCCGCCACCCATACCCGTCAACCCTCGGTGGTGGTATAGGCCTGAACAACATTGTGTGTATCACTCGGGTGCTCCTGGTCATGATGTGGACAGTTGCTTCCAGCTGAAGATGAAGGTTCAAGACCTTGTGAGGTCAGGTATTCTGATTTTGGAAAACTTAGGTCCCAATGCTAATCAAGCTTGAAGATAACAAGTCCCGGGATGGCGCCGACTTTTTCTTCAGAAGAGTTGTTCAGAGAGCAGAAGCTGCTAATGCAAGAAATACTGACAGTTGTCATCCCTGGTGGGATCTATCACAATTGGGTCACTGTGGGCGTTCCTACAGTTGTTCATAAGTCCTTGTAATAATCACTTTGTTTAAAAACCCTTCTCCCATGCCAAAAGGAGAAGTGATGACATTGTTGGCAACATTTTGTGCAATGATATTTTCATTCAAATAATTCATGTTAAAACATTTGTTTTTCCATTTGTTTTCCCTTTTCGCTTTTTGCATGAAATTGGTGATCACAAAAAACCTTAAAAACAAGAATAAAAGCAATCTTTTCATCTGCATGACGATTGTCTTGTTTGATTTTCAAAGAGCTTTTCATATCAAAATCTTTATGCAGGTTGTTTCTCAAACCCATTGAACATAATGATCGGACGTCATCTCCCAATTTTGAATTCCCTGTATTCGAAGCGGACGAAGATGATGTTGAAGGGATTCCTGACGAGATTTCCCGACTTCTTGAGCAAGAAAAGAAGATCACTCAGCTGCATCTCGAGAATCAGCAGAACAGCCAACTGGGGCATCAAAAAAAAAAAAAAAAAAAAGAGAGAAAGAAAAAGAAAGAAAGAAACAAAAAAAAAGCACCCTCAAAGTCCCAAGTTGACTGATGCTGAATGGATTCAGAGTCACTACGACCAAGTGAATCCGATCGAAAGGAAGAGATCAACTACCATGTGTCATGGTCAGTCATATCAGCAGAGAGTGAAAAAGCATTCAACAAGAAGGTCAAGCCTCGTGTGTTCCGAGAAGGTGACCTTGTGCTCAAGAAAGTCTTGTCTTTCGTACCCGATTCCAGGGGCAAGTGAACCCCAAGCTATGAATGTCCATATGTTGTCAAAAGAGCCTCTTCAAGCAATGTTTTGACACTCACAACAATGGATGGAAAAGTTCACTCGTCCTGTGAATTCCGATGCAGTCAAGAAATACTTCGCCTAAAACAAAAAAAAAAGCAAAAGCTCGATAAGTCAAACACCCCAAAAGGCGACTTAGTCAAAAAGGAGCGTCTCGGTGGATTGAAAACCCGAAAGGGCGATCCAGGCAAAAGTTGGAGACATTGAAAAAAAAAAAAAAAAAAAAAAAAAAAAAAAAAAAAAAAGAATTTGCATCCCGCTAGATTGATCACCTCACACTGGGGCAATCTAGGCAAAAATTAGGGATTTGGCAAGTAACTGCATCTTGACAAGACTGTGCTCTATATCTGTCATCCGTCAGGGATTCTCGACTCGTCGTCGACTGAAGCTTTGAATACATCGCAAATTCAGAATGGTAGAGGAAAGGTCATTATGTTCGATGTAGCCCTCTCCAATATATATCACCGATTTCAAACTTGTACAGATCTATGGAGTCTCGCCCCTTGCAGACTACCATTCCATCACATCAATTTGAGCTTTTATCCAATTATTTGCACTCTTATTTGTTTCAATTCAACAAATGTTTTGCATGTTTTTAATTGATAAAGTATCATTGTTTTCAAAGTAAACAAATTTTTCAAAAAAAATTGTTCTTAAACAAAGTGAACGTTCACAATGATGGAAGGATACTTAGGAGACCCACAGTGCTCTCCCGGGGGTGGTATGATTACCAACAGGTAAGACAATTGTTCGTATCTCGAGCATGACTGTGTCTTTGTCCTGCAGAACCTCGTATGGTCTCTCCTCAGTGAATTTGCACGACGCAGTGTTGTTTGAAGTTGTTCATCTTCATGTTCCCGGCGGTACAGATTCTTCCTCCAAATCCCTGTTAGCTCTATCGTGGGGCATCCCCAGTAGAGTGCTGTTAGCCCTATCGTGGGGCATCCCCAGCAAGTTTGCTGTTTCGGACATTATTGTGGGGCAGCTCCCCTAGCAGAGTGTTTACCGAAGACTGCAACTTTCGCCTCTCCAGCAGAGTAGTCTTCCTCCCTCCCCCAACGTGGGTGTTTTTCTTTGAAGATTCAGTATTTGATAGATCAACATTCCAGTACTATAGCATTCCCTCAGATAGATTCCCCAACGGAGTTATTGGCATGAAAAGCTTTCTCAATGCCTATCTATCTTCATCAGAGATCTGATTGCTTCTTGGTATCTCTAGCACAAGTTGTTGTGGCGCATCCGCTTGTATGTTGAACTCTTCTCTCCGGTTGTGACCGACGATCCCTCCGGAAGCCTCGGGTGGCCTTTCTCCCCTGCAGGATAAATGTTCCCGGATATCCCAGTCCCCAGTGGATTTTCTTGGCTCTCTGGTGACTTTGGTTTTCTCTCCGGATGGTTGATTCCCGGACCTGCGTGTTAAGCATGTCTGTTTGTCAACATTCATCATGCATTTTAGGTATAAAGCATACATGCATAATCATAGCATTCAGGTACTCATGTTGCAGCTGTTGCCGTGTATCTGTTGATGATTGCCTCCTGCTATTTGGTAATACAAATCTCCCCAGTAGATTTTCCTAGCAGAGTCGGGTGTGTCTGATCTCTCCATGTAGAGCCAACCCCTTAAACAGAAAGTGTCAATCTTTTCCTCCCATTTCCCCACTGAGATACATCCTCGTGGATGACGGTTGCTTCCGTTCCCTCCCTAATGGGATGGGTTTTCCCTATTGAGTTCTTTCCTCATTAGGATGAGTCTTGATTCAGTCTGCCTTTTGGATCGATCCTAAATTGGCTTCTTGTTGACTATCTCTTGTGTTGCCCTGGGGCATAAATGAATAGTCGCTCACTAACCAGGCACTCATTCATTTCATCCTCAGCGGAATTTGTGGCCTCTACCACCAAACCGGTAGCTGTAAGTCCTATCTTTGTGGTTTTCTACCCACTAGCTGGTAGTTGTAAAATCCCACTTTCCTCCCCTTGTTGGAATTAACCCTTTGTGCTCGTCCCGATGATGACTGGTTACTTTTCCGTGGTTTTCTGCCTACAAACCGGTAGATGTAATCCCCTCTTTGTGGTATTAATGGTCTTGTCCCCTTTGGATACTTGCTTTGATCAAACAGTATTGTCCCCATTGGGTCTTCACTTTCTTTTTGGATACTTGCTCCAAGTTAGCAACTTTATCCTCTTTTGATTGGTCATCTTTTGCATACCTAGTCTGGTACCCAGATGCCTTTCTTTTCGGTCGATTATTCATTTAGCAACCCACAACCCGGTTATGGATAATCTTCCATGCGAGTGTATTATCTACGTTTTGACGGCTATAGATAATATGTACTTATGATTTCCCGGTATTCAGACCGAAGGAGTTTCCGACGATCAGGTCGATGTACTCATGGCACAAGGCCAATTTTCCGGTATTCAGACCGAAGGAGTTTCCGACGATCAGGTCGATGTACTCATGGCACAAGGCCAATTTTCCGGTATTCAGACCGAAGGAGTTTCCGACGATCAGGTCGATGTACTCATGGCACAAGGCTAATTTTCCGGTATTCAGACCGAAGGAGTTTCCGACGATCAGGTCGATGTACTCATGGCACAAGGCCAATTTTCCGGTATTCAGACCGAAGGAGTTTCCGACGATCAGGTCGATGTACTCATGGCACAAGGCCAATTTTCCGGTATTCAGACCGAAGAAGTATTCTCCTCTCCGTTGGTGTCGATAAACGTCGAGTTTTTCCCGATCATCCGTTGATGATTTGGTTGTGTCCTCCTTCCCAAGTGAAGTATTCTCCTCTCCGTTGGTGTCGATAAACGTCGAGTTTTTCCCGATCATCCGTTGATGATTTGGTTGTGTCCTCCTTCCCAAGTGAAGTATTCTCCTCTCCGTTGGTGTCGATAAACGTCGAGTTTTTCCCGATCATCCGTTGATGATTTGGTTGTGTCCTCCTTCCAAGTGAAGTATTCTCCTCTCCGTTGGTGTCGATAAACGTCGAGTTTTTCCGATCATCCGTTGATGATTTGGTTGTGTCCTCCTTCCCAAGTGAAGTATTCTCCTCTTCGTTGGTGTCGATAAACGTCGAGTTTTCCCGATCATCCGTTGATGATTTGGTTGTGTCCTCCTTCCCAAGTGAAGTATCCTCCTCTCTGTTGGTGTCGATAAACGTCGAGTTTTTCCCGATCATCCGTTGATGATTTGGTTGTGTTCACTCTCCCCAGTAGAGTTTCCTCCTCTCCGTTGGTGTCGATAAACGTCGAGTTTTTCCTAGTCATCCGATGATGTCTAGTTGTACCTGTCCCCACGTGGATTTACCTCTCCGTTGGTCTTGGTAAACGTTGAGTTTTTCCCATTTCGTCCGTTGACGTATGGTTGTATCCCTTCCATTCATTCATTAATGTTTGGTTACCTCTCCGTTGGTCTTGGTAAACGTTGAGTTTTTCCCATTTCGTCCGTTGACGTATGGTTGTATCCCTTCCATTCATTCATTAATGTTTGGTTACCTCTCCGTTGGTCTTGGTAAACGTTGAGTTTTTCCCATTTCGTCCGTTGAAGTATGGTTGTATCCCTTCCGGTCATTCATTAATGTCTGGTTACCTCTCCGTTGGTCCCGATAAACGTCGAGTTTTTCCTAGTTGTCCGTTGGCATCTAGTTGTGATTTCTTTCCCCATTCATCGTCGTTGCGATGTCTGGACGTGGCCGTACCCTTTAAAAAACAAAACCAAAATATATACCCAGTAATAAATATCAAAACCCAGTGGACGTTTCCATTGGTGGATCCCTATATTGTGCAAATTCTACGGTTCTTGGTATTCAATCCCTGTTTACCCTGAAAGTCTGACAGCCGTTGCTCTCATCCGTTCAGGTTCCCAGTTGATTGAATAGGGGCAGCTGTAGCACCTCAAATTTGCACCTATCATTGTACATACATTTTCATATTAGGTCATAGCATATCATGGTCCATTGCATAGCATTGCATTGCCTCTTTTGCCTCAAGTGCAAGCCAATCAAGAAATTAGGTCAAACTGATCAGGAGATCAGTCAACCAAGCAAGCAAGTGCAATTATCAAGGAGCCAAGGCCCTAGGGTTTGCCCAACAAGTTCACATGACTTGGAGGTCCATTTGAAGTGTTCAAGTCAAGGGTTGAAGGCTCAGAGGTCATCAGTTCATACACAGACAGTCAAAAAACCCTAGACAGTCAACAGTCAGTCAAAGCAGTGGATGGTGGTCATTCTTGTGGAATTTGGGCATCATGATCAATAATCAAGAGTCCATATGTCTTGGGACATCATTTGAAGTCAAGTTCTCAAGGAATTAGGGTTTGGAATTCATCAGAAGAGGTTCAGTCAGGCAGAAACCCTAAAAGTCAACTGTTGGTCAACTGCCTATTTAATCAGTGATTTGATGAAAGGAAATGGTTTGTGAGATCTTATTCATGTCCAAATAGTCATCATATATCATGCCAAACACCATCATGGAAGAATTTGAAGCCAGATCAAAAATTTCCAAAAATGGAAACTGGGCCTGTAACTGAAACCTTCCATAAATGGAAAGTCTTGATCCTCAAACTTACATCATGATACAAGCCTCAAATGAATTTTTTCCCAACATGAAAGTTGAAGATCTTGTTCTCCCATTTCCAAAAAGTCCAAGAACTCTCAATTCCCATGTGTGGTTGGCAAGTTATGATCGAATCGATTTCAGAAAATCTTGAACTTCAAAGGGCCATATCTCCCAAACCGTTTGGCCAATTTTGGTGGGGTTTTTTCCTACAAGTCACATTTGATCCCCTCTTTCCAAAAATATAAATTTCATGAGCCAAATCTTCACCAATCAAAATGGCATTTTTTGACCTATCTCATTTAAATGCAAGTTTGACCAATGTTTGACTTTTTGAAATAAACATTTTTCTAACATTTGGCCAATTGGAATAGCTCAGAAATATCATTTAGAATGTGTTTGCAAGCTCAATTATGCAGTACATGAAGCCATTCTTTAACTTGCTTGAAAATTGCAAAAGTACACTTTCACCATGCTACTCCATGCTTGCATTTGAACCATGCCCTGGTACCTTCAAACAGAGTTTATGATGATCATTTTCTGTCAGTTTGAGACCTCATCTTGCAGCCTAAACCAACAGCAAAAAGAAGCCATGCCTTAGTTGCTTGGATTTTGAAAAGAAGGTACATTGTCACCATGCTACCACATCCCACAACCATGCCTTGTACTCACACATAGCAGTTTTTTGTGCACCTTTTTCTGTCAAAACCAAACAGTAACAGCAGGCACATAAACCACATTTGACAGCAGAAAATTGGTTAACTCACTCAAAAAAAAAAAACCTCATTCAAACTGGGCCTTGCCTTGTTTTTTAAAATCTTGCATTACCACTAGCTGCAATCGACACACCATACATCCTGCACATTCCCATTTTCTGTCAAAACAAAAAGAACCAAACCTTGCCAAACCACAAAAAGCAACATAGAACAGCAAATTAAAAAACATCCATTTTCCTGCCATGAAAAAACTGCTAGCAGCATACCACTATCCCTCTCAAAATTCACTTGGCTTTTGGCATCTTTCCAATTTTCTGTAAAAACACACAAGACCAAACTTTGCCCTGCAGAAAGCAACTTCTAACAGCAGAAGTTCATCATCACTTTCTGTCATGACCCAACCCTCTAACCACATTGCATACAACTCACTCCCTCAAGAATCATCTTACTGGCCTTGCTAAAATCTGTCACAACAGCCAACACATAATAGACCAAGAGCTTCATTCAAACAAAAAGAACCATGCTCCTACCTTGCTTTGGATTTTCTGTCAAAACCTTGTCCAAAATACCAAAGTGACAACCTTGCCTTGCCAACCAACAGCAGCAGACCAAACCACCTTCACTTACTCCCTCATTCTTGACCTTGCTTTGGCATTTAGCATTATCTGTCAAACTCAAAAGAACCAAAACATTGCAGAACCAACACCACAGACCAAGCATGCCCTTCCCTCATTTTCCTGTCATGGCCAAACCTCACTAAACAGCACCACATGACAGCAGGATAAAGCCATCATTTTCCTGTCATGAAACTAGCATCAGTCACAACATCCAACAACAAGAAAAACTTGGTTACTTCACTCATTCTCAAAAAATCCCTCTCACTTGCATTTGTTCCAAACAGTCCAAACACAAAAGACTGAACCTTGCATTGCTATTTTCACTATGGTACTCAAAATGGCCTTGGCTTTGGCTTCATCCACTCATCAAGATGAATAAGCAGCAACCACAAAAATCTCCACACTCTCTCAAACTCATTTTTTGGCCATTCTCCAAAATCTTCAAAAACTTCAAAAAAGACTCGAGCTTGGTTTAGGTTTATCATCACATTCCATCACTTTGAAAGTTGTTGCAAGTCCTGAACCACGACTAGAAGCAAGGAAAATAGCATTGTTTGTGCAGCACATCATCCGTGACAGAAGTTGCTTGTACCCAAACCAAGCCATTTCAAGCCAAAGTGCTTCTCCCATTCATCATCTGGAGTGTTAAAGGCCAGCTGTTTTGAGCTTCAAAGACCAAACAACAACTGTTTCTCATTCTGCTTCAAAAATAGGTAAAATTTCGACCCTCTCTATTTCAAAAACCATGAGATGTTTTAGATAGGTCTCTTAATGCTGAGCTTCATGATAGTTTTGTTTTTGAAAATGGTTGAGTAATGGTTGAGTAATGTCGAAATGAATATTGATGATTCAAACTTGTTTTGCTTGTTTCTTATTGCCTAGCTCGATTTAATAAAAACCATGGTTGGATTCATATTGCTTGTTGTTTGCTGATCATGTTGGTATATGCAATTGCATTTTTTGGAGAAAAATTGGTTGGGTCGAATTTGAGAGAGATGAAGGATTGTTGTCTGCTACAGTAGAACCCTAGAAATGGCATTGCCCAGAAATTCCTTGTTTTCCACGTGCTGCATGGCTCCAACCAATGAAAACATTTCCTTTTAATGGCCAAAACGACCGTGTTTAATTAAATGACCCGGAATATTACAACTTTGCCATTCTTGCTTCATTTATTCTATTTTAATTTCACATTTTATATCCAATCTTCCAAAAATCATAAATGCTTCAATTTTAATCCAATTTCAATGGGATTTTTTGTGTTGTGTTCATCATGATCTCTAGTATTTTATCATATTTTTTCCAGAATTTTTGGATGGTTGGTTTTTGTTTGGCACTAGGGTTTGTGACATGTGACCAATTTTTGTACACTTTGCCAAAACATTTGTGAAATGGTGATACTTTATCCAATGGCCCCCAAATTTTTTGTGCTTAAACTAGACACACTCATGGTGATTTTGGTGTAGAGTTTGTGAATTTATCATTGCTGGTTTGTGAGTTATGAATTTTTGAATTAGGGTGTGATAATTTGTGTCACACCATTGATGTCCAACTTCATGATTTTCATTACCATGCTTCTTGACCTCCAATTGATCTGATTTTTTGCATGCACCTACTCTTGTATGTCTAGTTTACATGTGAATTTTCTTGGAATTATTTGAGGCATTTCCTAATCGTTTGAGATTTTCTCCCCTGGTTGGTCATATGTTGACCTTGTGTGACACATGTTCCCATTTCATTTGTGAAATTCTCATACTTTATTAGATGGACATGAAATTTTACATGAGATAACTAGACATCCTCATCTTTGCCATGGTTTTGATCCCATTCATTTATCATATGCTATCACTGATTTATGAATTTTCTAAGTTGATGTATGTTTGGTTGACTTCTTTGAACATGTTCAAAATGGCTTTGACTTTCTGATTTTCATTGACTGCCTTCCACTTGTCCAAATGAGGTGAAATTTGACATTCTCACCATGCTATGTGTTAGGATTGATCATGATTTATTTGGTGATTTTTGGAAATGTTTAAGATTGCTTTTGAGTTAAGTCTTGCTGTTGACTTCTATGAGCTTCTGTTTGCCATACCTTGACCTAAATTGTTCATGAAATGATGATGATGATTGATATGGATGTGAACCCAATTGGTTGTGTTTCTTAATGGTTTGAACATGATTTTGGATACTTACCCCTTGCTGTTTTGACTTTCTCATTCATTTTTGACCCTAGGCTTGTCCTAGAGGTCCTGTTACTCACCTTTGAGCTTGTGTTTTCAGGTTGACCATCAAATGGCCATTGAGACCAATTCTTTTGACTAAGCTTGCTTAAAAATCATTGTCTAACTTGTTTGTTTTGTAGGTGGCTTGGCTCACATGCCTAGAGCCTTGTGCCTTGCACATCCATGTGCCTCTAATTGACTATTGGTGTCTGTTTCTGTTTGTTTTGTTTGAAGTTGCATACTAACATCTGCTTGACTGTTTCAGGTGCTTTAGTTGCTTAGTTCCTTGTGAACTTTTTGCTTTGCTTTGCTTGTAAGCAATTTGCATTGAGGTATGTCTCTTTTACTTCATGTAGTCTGGAAGACCTGGCCTGTTACTTGGCCAGGCAACTGTCTGAAGCCCTCCTTAAGAGGCAATGTTTGTGATTGTTTAATTTTGTCCTTGCATAGAGTCAAAGACCTCCTAAGTGAAGAGGCAATTGGTGGAAGGTAGGGATATGCAATCTATCCCCCACTATTCAGTGTGTCATCTGCTTTGCTCACACCACTGCGTTGATGCATTACAGATAAAAACCCAAGATCTTGTACGATTGTACAGTTGAGTCAGTTTCAAATGTGTAGAAGGGTTCCCACTTTCTGAACCCACACATTCTTGTCTTGAGCTCTCCCAGGCCAGGGATAAGAGCTGTGAAGTCTTATCTCCACTCACCTTTCATCTGCTTCACCTTAGCCCCTCAATGGCAAGGTTAAGAGCACATTCACCCCATTCCAGAGGTTTGTTTGTTGAGGTTGATATGACCCCTTGACTAAAACCTAACCCTTGTTTGAGCCACTTGTTTGTGTATAGCGTGTGCTATCTGTGCTTGTAGGATTGTTTGACTTGCTTCCTGTGCAAGTTAGGATTGTTTGACTTGCTTCCTGTGCAAGTTAGGATTGTTTGACTTGCTTCCTGTGCAAGTTAGGATTAGTTTAGACTTGCTTCCTGTGCAAGTTAGGTTTTGCTTGGCTTGCTTCCTGTGCAAGTTAAGTGTGTGTGGCTTGCTTCCTGTGTGAGCCATGCTTAGGATAGGTTGGCCCTTGTGCCATTTAGCTAGAAACCTTAACTTAGGGATGATTTGCATGATAACATCTAGGCTCGAGTCGTAGTCTCCCTAGTTGTGTCTCCCTCTGTTATCTGGTTAGGCTAGGTCCTTTATCCCTGCGTAGGGGAACTACATCGCCCTGATCTTCATACCAGATGAAGTATGTAGGCAGGAGATTGAGCTGATCTCTCCGGGCGCCCCTTTTTTTTTTGTGTGAGTTGTTTGACAATTGCTAGGCTCGAGTGCCTGACTCCTTAGCAATTTGTTGTCTGTTTGTTCGAGTGTGTGCTTGACAGTTATAGGCCCGAGTCCCCGACTCCCTATTAACTTGTTGTGTTGTTGTGTGCTTGGAAGCTGATGTAAGTCCATCGAGTGGCATTTGGGTTCCAGTGTGCGTGTGTTTGGTTCGGATGCTGATGTAAGTCCAGCAATTGGCATTCAGGCTCCATGTTTGCCTTCTTGTGTGTGTTTCGGTTCGGATGCTGATGTAAGTCCAGTGATTGGCAGTCGGGCTCCACGTTTGCCTTTGCCTGTGTTTGTTTGTGCGCGTGTCAGCCGAGCTACGAATGCTCTGATTCTTCTCTCGTCCGAGAAGATACGTATGCATAGGATGCGATATCCTAGCGAGCATGTGTTGTCTCCCCAGTCCGAACTACTTCGACTCTGATGTCTATGCCTGATAGACTAAGTAGGCCCAGGATGCGACATCCTGCCGAGTCAGTTTCAGTCAGTTTCTTTTGTCTCTTTCAGCCAGTGTGTGTGAGTTTGAGCAGTGTTTAGCAACCAATATTCCTTCCTTTTGTGTGTGGATCCCGTAGAGTACTACGGATGCGTAGGGGTGCTAATACCTTCCCTTCGCAAAACCGACTCCCGAACCCATCCTCTTTGGTCGCGAGACCATGTTCTTTCCAGGTTTACTCTGAGCGTTTCCTTTCCCTCTTTTGGGATAAATAACGCACGGTGGCGGCTCTGTTGTTCTTCTTTTCCCGCCGGTTTTTCGCGCGATGCGACAGGCGGCTTCAAAACAAGACATGATATACACTGATATCAAGGAAAGCGAGGCCATTTACCGATGGCGGCTTCAGAACAAGACTTAATATGCACTGATATCAAGGAAAGCAAGGCCATTTACCGATGGCGGCTTCAAAACAAGACTTGATATGCATTGATATCAAGGAAAGCGAGGCCATTTACCGATGGCGGCTTCAGAACAAGACTTGATATGCACTGATATCAAGGAAAGCGAGGCCATTTACCGATGGCGGCTTCAAAACAAGACTTGATATGCACTGATATCAAGGAAAGCAAGGCCATTTACCGATGGCGGCTTCAAAACAAGACTTGATATGCACTGATATCAAGGAAAGCGAGGCCATTTACCGATGGCGGCTTCAAAACAAGACTTGATATGCACTGATATCAAGGAAAGCGAGGCCTCTTACCGATGGTGGCATCAACACAAGACTTGATATGCACTGATATCAAGGAAAGCGAGGCCATTTACCGATGACGGCTTCAAAACAAGACTTGATATGCACTGATATCAAGGAAAGCGAGGCTATTTACCGATGGCGGCTTCAAAACAAGACTTGATATACACTGATATCAAGGAAAGCGAGGCCATTTACCGATGGCGGCTTCAAAACAAGACTTGATATACACTGATATCAAGGAAAGCGAGGCCATTTACCGATGGCGGCTTCAGAACAAGGCTTGATATGCACTGATATCAAGGAAAGCGATGCCATTTATCGATGGCAGCTTCAGAACAAGACTTGATATGCACTGATATCAAGGAAAGCGAGGCCATTTACCGATGGCGGCTTCAAAACAAGACTTGATATGCACTGATATCAAGGAAAGCGAGGCCATTTACCGATGGCGGCTTCAAAACAAGGCTGGATATGCACTGATATCAAGGAAAGCGAGGCCATTTACCGATGGCGGCTTCAGAACAAGACTTGGTATGCACTAATATCAAGGAAAGCGAGGCCATTTACTGATGGCGGCTTCAAAACAAAACTTGATATGCATTGATATCAAGGAAAGCGAGGCCATTTACCGATGGCGGCTTCAGAACAAGACTTGATATGCACCGATATCAAGGAAAGCGAGGCCATTTACCGATGGCGGCTTCAAAACAAGACATGATATACACTGATATCAAGGAAAGCGAGGCCATTTACCGATGGCGGCTTCAGAACAAGACTTAATATGCACTGATATCAAGGAAAGCAAGGCCATTTACCGATGGCGGCTTCAAAACAAGACTTGATATGCATTGATATCAAGGAAAGCGAGGCCATTTACCGATGGCGGCTTCAGAACAAGACTTGATATGCACTGATATCAAGGAAAGCGAGGCCATTTACCGATGGCGGCTTCAAAACAAGACTTGATATGCACTGATATCAAGGAAAGCAAGGCCATTTACCGATGGCGGCTTCAAAACAAGACTTGATATGCACTGATATCAAGGAAAGCGAGGCCATTTACCGATGGCGGCTTCAAAACAAGACTTGATATGCACTGATATCAAGGAAAGCGAGGCCTCTTACCGATGGTGGCATCAACACAAGACTTGATATGCACTGATATCAAGGAAAGCGAGGCCATTTACCGATGGCGGCTTCAAAACAAGACTTGATATGCACTGATATCAAGGAAAGCGAGGCCATTTACCGATGGCGGCTTCAGAACAAGACTTGATATGCACTGATATCAAGGAAAGCGAGGCCATTTATCGATGGTGGCTTCAAAACAAGACTTGATATACACTGATATCAAGGAAAGCAAGGCCATTTACCGATGGCGACTTCAAAACAAGACTTGATATGCACTGATATCAAGGAAAGAGAGGCCATTTACCGATGGCGGCTTCAAAACAAGACTTGATATGCACTAATATCAAGGAAAGCGAGGCCATTTACCGATGGCGGCTTCAAAACAAGACTTGATATGCACTGATATCAAGGAAAGCCAGGCCATTTACCGATGACGGCTTCAAAACAAGACTTGATATGCACTGATATCAAGGAAAGCGAGGCTATTTACCGATGGCGGCTTCAAAACAGGACTTGATATGCACTGATATCAAGGAAAGCGAGGCCATTTACCGATGGCGGCTTCAGAACAAGACTTGATATGCACTGATATCAAGGAAAGCGAGGCCATTTACCGATGGCGGCTTCAAAACAAGACTTGATATGCACTGATATCAAGGAAAGCGAGGCCATTTACCGATGGCGACTTCACTGGGGAGGAAAAGATGTTTACAACTGGAACAAGACGAGACGTTTACTGACGACTCTACTGAGGAATTGATATTTATCAAAGAAAGGATACACGACCAGACATTTACCGATGAATGGGAAGAAAGGAAACCACGACCAGACATCTACCGATGACTGGGAAGAAAGGATACATGACCAGACATTTACCGATGACTGGGAAGAAAGAAACCACGACCAGACATTTACTGATAACTGGGAAGAAAGGATACATGACCAGACATTTACCGATGACTGGGAAGAAGGAAACCACGACCAGACATTTACCGATGACTGGGAAGAAAGGAACCCATGACCAAACATCTACCGATGACTGGGAAGAAAGGAACCCACGACCAGACATCTACCGATGACTGGGAAGAAAGAAACCACGACCAGACATTTACCGATGACTGGGAAGAAAGGAACCCACGACCAAACATCTACCGATGACTGGGAAGAAAGGAACCCACGACCAGACATCTACCGATGACTGGGAAGAAAGAAACCACGACCAGACATTTACCGATGACTGGGAAGAAAGGAACCCACGACCAGACATCTACCGATGACTAGGAAGAAAGAAACCACGACCAGACATTTACCGATGACTGGGAAGAAAGGAACCCACGACTAGACATTTACCGATGACTGGGAAGGAAGGATACTTGACCAGACATTTACCGATGACTAGGAAGAAAGAAACCACGACCAGACATTTACCGATTACTGGGAAGAAAGGAACCCACGACCAGACATTTATCGGTGACTGGGAAGGAAGGAACCCACGACCAGACATCTATCGATGACTGGGAAGAAAGAAACCACGACCAGACATTTAACGATGACTGGGAAGGAACTCGATGTTTACCGACAGTTAAAGATGATATTTATCGATACCAAAGAAAGACAGATATTACGGCGATCAACAGGACACTTACCGGTATCGTAAGGATGACATCTACACATGTCAAAACAAGGCAGACACTTGCCAGGGACTGAACTGGGGAGTCAAGCTTTCCTTTCACGGACGGGCGGGGAAACAAATCTCTCTGGGGACTCTCGATTCTGAATGCTGCCAAGAGCAACTGCTGCAAATGTGCCATACAGATGTTGAAAAATGATCCGCCTCTGCTGGGGATATGATCAAGCCCGCTAGATGCAAGGGGAGGAAAACTCCTGCTGGGAAAGCGAATGATCACTTTACTGAGCACACAATTCCTGATTCGATCTTCCAACTTTCTGGGGAGTAGCACTGCTGGGGATACTCACTGATCTGACATTCTCGGAACGGCAGAGAAACCAACTAAACTAGGGAGTCACTTGTTGGGGAAACACCAACCTCTCGACCATGCTGGAGAAACAGATTCTAAAATCGACCTAGATGACCCAACGTCGTGATGCCCAACTCCTCAGAGTAACATCTTCACCAACCAGTTAAACCAATTCCCGAGTGGTAACCACGGCTTGGGTCTAGCTTATGCTTGCAATGTTGATGCATGAATTTTACAGCGTAATGCTCCATAACCATGGAAATGCTACACAATTAATGATGCAATATGCTATACTTCTCTAAATGATGAAAGCATAAAAAAAAATATCCCTCTCTGGGGATAGAACGAGCAACTCCGCTGAGGAACTCAATATCACTCCAATCTCCACCCTGCTGGGGAATTGCACTGCTGCTGGGGAAAGGATAATCCCACTGGGGATGACCTCCACTGAACTCGATCCTCTTGGGGACTTCGCTGGAGGAAACTACCAACGCACACCCCCGTTGGGGAAACAACAACCTTCAGACTTGATGGGGATAAACTACCAACGCAAACCTCCGCTGGGGAAACAGCAACCTTCAGACTTGGCTACTAAGGAAACCCCGATCTCGAACCCGCTGGGGAGGTAACACTCTCAAACTGTTGGGGAAACAGCAAACTTCAGGCCTGGCTGCTGAGGAAACACCGATCTCGAACCTACTGGGGAGGTACGAAATTTAGACGTGGAACACCTGTCGACTCGTCGAACACTAGCATTCACCATCTAATCACAATGTCAGTTTTTCACTTTTGAGAGCTCCCAGACTCATCTGGTCTCTTCTGATTCATCACCTTGTATTCTCGGCTTCTCTCTACTTCGAGACAATCGATCTCCTCAGATCCGGGCCAATTCTCTAGTCCTCAGACTTTGAAGAGTCTTCTTGATTACCCTCTAGGATCGTCGCCATTCTTTCTCCGTCTTTTCACCGTTCTTCTATCCCTCGTCCCTGATTGGACTTCAAAGGATTCTTTTGCCAAAAGGCTTCATATCACAACCTGCAAGTGAGTGAAAATAACCAACAACACCTGCAAAAGAGATCGTTAGATAAAACATGCCCCAGGCGTGCCAAAATTTCAACACTTAGGTCACTCAGACTTCCGAATAAGATTTCACGTTTTCAATCTTATAAACATGCATCGGAAGGGACCCCTATGTCTCAAAAATGCAAAGATTCTTATCAAAACAAACAGATGATTTTGCAATCAAAGCGGTAATGAAAACAAAAACAAAATTATTTGACTGAATATGCATTTAGTGATTGAAAAAGAAGTGGCTCGTAACTGAGCAATACACAGTAAGCAATCCCTGAAAAGAGGTAATTGCGCACAAAAGGAAAAATCTATCCTAATGGCAATGTGAAACCGTGATCTCATCGAGTTCCAACTCGGTTACACCCCATATGTCCTCGAGACTCTCCGTGCTTTCTGCCTTCTGAACAAGACGCTTCCGATCGATCCCTGCCTTCAGATTATCCAGGTGTCTTAACCAAAGTACAAACGATCATGTTGGACGCAGTTGTTCGTTTCATTCCCTCTTTTGCCTGGACCGCCCTTCTGGGTTTTCAGTCCACCGGGATACCCTTTTTTGCCCAAGTCTCCCTTGTGGGGTTTTCGACTTGCCGGGTGTACAGTTTTTTCTCTTTATCCCTAATTTTTGCCCGAATCTTTTCATCATTTTTTCCTTGGTTCTCCGGGATGCCCATTTTTGCCTGGACTATTTTATTCTTTTCTTCCATCGGGTCTCTTATACGAAGTATTTTTTAACTGCGTCCGCATTCACAGGGGATGGAAGATCCTCACCAACCATGGTCGTCAACATCAAGGCTCTGCGAGAGAAAACCTTCTTGACCACGAATGGACCTTCATAATTGGGTGTCCACTTGCCCCGACGATCGTTATGAGGAGGAAGGATCCTTTTCATCACCACATCTCCCACATGATACACACGAGGTCGTACCTTTCGGTCAAAAGCACACTTCATTTGCTGCTGATACAACTACCCATGGCCAATGGTTGCCAGCCTCTTTTCCTCAATTAGGCTCAACTCTTCGTACCGAATCCTTATCCATTCCGCCTTTTGTTATTTTACATCCATCAGGACTCTCACTGACGGAATCTGGACCTCAACTGGCAACACAACTTCCATCCCATACAGAAGTGAGAAAGGCGTTGCCCCAGCAGATGTACGCACTGAGGTTCGATACCCAGGATACAAGCTTCTTATTCAGCCACACTGTTGGCGCATTCAAATGTTAGTCGGACAGCCAAAAGGAACGTGGGATCCATTTGGCGTAACCAAAGCAACACTAACTCCACTACCATTCACGCTGTCGACCCCATCAAACATCAGAATCCATTCGGATTCAGGGTCAGGCCCCTCCTCCGGGATTGGTTCCTCACAATCTTTCGATTTGAGAACCATGATGTTCTCATCAGGGAACTCAAACTTCATCGGTTGATAATCCTCAACGGGTTGCTGGGCGAGGTAATCAGACAATACACTCCCCTTTATTGCTTTTTGAGAGGTGTACTGAATATCGTATTCAGTCAAAATCATTTGCCATCTCGCAACCCGTCCGGTCAATGCTGGCTTCTCAAATATATATACTTGACCAGATCCGTCTTGGAAATCAATAAAATGGTATGAACCAGCATGTACTGTCTCAGTCGGCGAGCAGCCTATGCCAAAGCACATCAAGTTTTCTCGAGCAGTGAATATCTTGTTTCACAGTCGGTAAACTTTTTGCTAAGGTAGTAAATTGCATGCTCTTTTCGACCAGGCTCGTCATGCTGCCCCAGTACACACCCCATAGACCCCTCGAGGACTGTCAAGTATAAGATTAATGGTTGTCCCTCCACAGGAGGCAATAGAATCGGAGGCTCCCGCAAATATTCTTTTATTTTTCAAATTCCGCTTGGCAATCACTATTCTACCTGAACGTCTGATCTTTTCCTTAACAGCTTGACTATGGGTTCACACGTGGCTGTTAGATGAGACATGAACCGTGAAATGCAGTTCAATCTACCTAAGAAACCACAAACCTCCTTTTCTGTTCTCGGTTCAGGCATTTCTTGTATTGCTTTTACTTTAGCAGGATCAACCTCGATTCCTCTTTCGCTCACAATAACCCCAACAATTTACCGGACCGCGCTCCGAAAGTGCACTTATTCGGATTCAACCTCAATTTGAATTGTCTCAACCAGTCAATCAACTTGGCCAAATCTACCAACTTCCCCTCTTCTGTTTGGGACTTTGCTATCATGTCATTAACATAGCATTCAATTTCATGATGAATCATATCATGAAACAAAGTCACCATAGCTCTCTGATACGTAGCACCGACATTTTTGAGACCGAATGGCATCACCTTATAACCCCCACGGTGTGATGAACGTTGTTTTCTCCATATCATCTGGCGACATTTCAATTTGATTATAGCCAGAAAAACCATCCATGAAGGAAAACACCGAGAACTGAGCTGTGTTATCTACCAACACATCGGTGTGAGGTAATGGGAAATCATCTCTCGGGCTAGCTCTGTTCAAATCCCGGTAATCCATACACATTCTCACTTTTCCATTCTTCTTTGGCACCGGCACAATGTTTGCGACCCAAGGCGGATAATTAGTGACAGCTAGGAAACCAGCATTCAACTGCTTATGTATTTCCTCTTTGGTTTTCAGGGCCATCTCAGGTCGAGTTCTGCGCAACTTCTTCTTCACTGGAGGACAGTCTTCTCTCAATGCTAGCTTGTGCATAACGATATTGGTATCCATCCCTGGCATATCTTGACAAGACCAGGCAAAGATATCAACATACTCTTTCAACAGTTCTACCACTCTGCTCTCGACATTTGCCTCCAAAGCGACCCCAACTTTCACTTTCTTTTCTAACCTCCTCGGTGCCGAGATTAACAATCTCAACTCGCTCCTCGTGCGGTTGAATCACCTTCTCTTCTTGTTTCAACAACCTGGCTAATTCTTCCGACAGTTCACTATCTTCTGCGCCTTCTTCTTCGGCATGATAGAACGAATTGTCGAAGTCATATGAGGGTGTAACAGAATTGTTATCAATGAGATCCGGAGAATGATCGCATCTGTGTGAATATTGATTCATGCATTGCTCTTGAGGTCGGAATGAGACAAATCAAAAGGAAGGAAAATGAAAACAAACATTGCCATTTTTATTATTATTTTTTTAAACTGCAGAAATAAAAGAAAAACAGGGAACACCGCTTTTAATACAAAAAACATCCATTTATTAATGATGCAAAATGTTGCAAAATGAAACACATGAGGTGGCCCTTACAATGGACCATTATGTTTCGGGAAAAACGTATAGCTTTCATGCAAACAGAATTGAAAAACAGAAATATTATTCTTCACGTAGAGTGACCGTGATGATCTTTTAGGCCTTCCAATTCTGGCTCTACATCCCGGGTACACACGATTTTATCCACGAATCAAGCTCGCAACCACTGTCAATTTCTTCACCCACCGCCTAGACGCGATCTGGCTCTAGCATTCCAGCACTGGTGAACGTGAACGGTTGACGACGTCCTCTATTCTGTCCAGACGAACCTTGGCCCGACTGATAGCCAACCCCGAACCTATCTGCTTTCACCGCAATGTCTATCATTCTTCCCCAGCCTGGGGCCTCTCCATTTCTCACCACCTCTAGGGCCTGTTTGTAAGAAGAAATGGACGGCTTTTTCTCTTCTTTAGCAAAAATGGCATTCTCCACCTTGACGGTTTCAAACGCCTAACATGGTGTTTTAAATATTTCACCGTCCGTTTCCACCACCATCATTCTTTGAATCATTTCCCTCATCATTACACAACCATTCATAGCGACAGCCGCACAACAATTATCACAACCTGGGAAAGCTCCACTCTTCATCAGATGTCTCTGGACCACAGATATTGGAGTTCTTAACTGATCCACATCCGTCGCCTCCATTTTTCTCTTGTCCTTTGACATCAAGTTCACCCCCACAGGACCATGCATCGGCATGGGGTTAGCATTAACATTCGGTGCCGGTGCAAAATTGATGGCTTTAGAATCCACCAAATCTTGAACGACATGCTTAAAAGCTCTACAACCCTCAATGTTGTGCCCAGGTGCATCAGAATGGAACTCGCACTTGACGTTCTCATCGTGACTTGCAGGCCTCTGATCTAATCCTACCGGAGCCAACGTCCTCGGCTGAACTAACCCAAGATCCTTCAACCTCCTAAACAGTAAGGTATAGGTCACGGGTGGCCTATCAAACTGACGATCCGTCGTCCCTCTTCTTAGTTGGCACCCATCTCTCTATGCTCTTTGTTGAGGTGGCTGTTGTTGCTGTTGTACAGATTGATCACCAGCAGGTATTGTTATTGCAGCAGCATACGGGTGGCAACGATGTCTACCATGTTCCCTTCGGGCATACACATCACTCGATTCACCCTCCTTCTTGCGCTGACCATTACCAAAGGGCTTCTTCAATCCAGACGACGGAGCATTTTCCTGTATTTCCCCCATTCTCAGCCAGCTTTCAATCCTCTCCAACTTCTCGGCGATTGCTTTCTGCCCCAAGGCGAGCCTTGCATGATGTTGAACAACTCACTCATCTTCTCTTTCAGGTCGCGAATATCAGCGTTGGACGGATCCATCAGTCTGGGTTTGTTGCGTCTGGTAGGGTATCTGTGCGAACAAGCTATGTGCAGAGGAATGATTCTGCGTGCGCGAGCAGTGATTCCTGAGTCAATCAAACATGTTAGATACTGACACCTGCAAAACATAAGACATGTTATTATGACTTATGCATGAATGCAATGTCTATCTGTATGAGGAACATTCTGTCCTTCGATCCTGGCTTCATCGAGACGGATAATAATTCGACAATAACATTCTGACATCAAGATGTCTCTCAACCGGAATCTCAATCGAGAATGTACCATGAGTATGGATAGACATGAGTTAGATGCGGATGAATGCAAAACGGGAATGATGCAGATGCATGAATGCAAGTCACTGTGCCATCCTCCAAGTTATCTGAACATCAACTGTACTGGAGCCCGATCTCTGAACTGATCACAACCATCTGAAGGACCAAGTCACCATAAATCCAACTCATGAGGTTTAGAAATAAACGGAACCGGAGGATATATCCCCATCGTCACACAAAATACACTGGACGGATAAGAACAAGATCCTCTGAACCAGTATCCTCAAATCCAACCCGGAGATCCGAAATAAACGGAACCCGTTGATAAATACCACGGACAGACCTCCGGCGTCCTAGAAATAAATCCAACTGAACCAAAGTCACCATCAGTACCTGCAAATGATTCATTCCCGCCCCACTCACGGGTGTCATCTAGGCCAGGGTAAGGTCAAGAGAAACGCAGGATAAACGATCCTTTCAAGAATATCATCATATGCACACCAGGTGTATGCAACGATAATACCCCATCAGAATCTGAACTGCTCGTGATACCATGTTCCGCTAAGTGGCGCCATACCACCCGCTTCCCATGAATTGCTCTATTCCTAGGTGTCCTAAAGTTCACTCATAGCCTGTGTATTGGGCCTTTTACCTCTTGTGACTCCCACCCAACAGAGAAACAGATACACAGCCAGCACAATGATAATATGGTGCATGCAAACATATATGCAAATATATACAATCACAGCATAATAATCATAAATGCCATAAATAAAACAGTAAAAGCAACCAAAACTATCCTAAAGAATGCTAGGATTGACTCTCTTAGGGAAGAGGTCCCCAGCAGAGTCGCCAGCTGTCGCATCGCGAAAGACAACCGGCGGGAAAAGACACAGAGCCGTCACCGTGCGTTATTTATCCCAAAGGAGGGAAAGGAAACGCTCGAAGTAAACCTGGAAAGGAAAGGAATGGTCTTACGACCAGAGATTACAAGGTACGGGAGTCGGTTACACAAGGGGAAGGTATTAACACCCCCTCACGTCCGTCGTACTCGACGGGATCCACGCTCAAAAGAATAGAATAAGGTTGCTAATAAACTGCTCAAAAACTGCACCAAACTGGAATAAAACACAGGTGAACTAGACGGAGGACATGGACTCGGCAGGATGTCGCATCCTAGGCCTACGTAGTATGTCAGAAACAAACATCAGAGTCAACGTAGTTCGGGGAAATGGGAAACATGCTCGCTAGAACATCACGTCCTATGCATACGTATCTTCTCTAACCAGAGAAAGAATCAAAGCACTCGTAGCTCGGCTAACGCACGCCGAAACGAAATGCTAAACAGAGACGCTGAGACGTCAAAAGAAATACTCAACTGGAAATGGAATGCCAATCAAAGGACTTACATCCAACTTCAAACAACACA
Organism: Lathyrus oleraceus; assembly: GCF_024323335.1. Lineage (NCBI taxonomy): Eukaryota > Viridiplantae > Streptophyta > Magnoliopsida > Fabales > Fabaceae > Lathyrus > Lathyrus oleraceus. The sequence goes on along the minus strand of NC_066583.1, from coordinate 543,759,070 downwards.
CGAGCAAAAGGGTGGACAAAGGAAAAGAGTGCAAGGGTGGTGAACACACACCAAACAAAACAAAAAGGTTGCCTGGAGAGATCTCGCTCAATCTCCTGCCTACGTATCTCATCTGGTATGAGAATCAGGGCGACATAGTTCCCCTTAACAGGGGAGAAACTCTCTCCTAACCAGAGACTAGGGAGATAACAAACTAATATGGAGACTACGACTCGAGCCTAAAAGTTGTCATGCAAACGATCCCTAAGTCGAGTTCTCTAATCAGAACCTAACTCGCACAGGAAGCAAGCTAGCTCAAACAGCAAGTAACATCAATCACAGGTGAACAAGTATCACACTCTATATGCAACCAAGAGGCTCAGACAAATGGTTGGGCTTTAGTCAAGAGGGGTCATATCAACCTCGACAAACAAGCCAACACTGTAGGGGTATGATGAAGCTCTTAACCACTGACATTGACCGTCAGGGTGAAGCTGATGAAAGGTGTAGTGAGGATGAGACCTCATGCCCTTAACCCTGGCCTGGGTGAGCTTAAATCAAAGAAGGTGTGGGGATCCAGAATGAGGGACCCTACTCCACTTGACAGACTCTATACAAGATCTTGGGTTAAGTTCAAGAGCATCAGCACGTAGTGCGAGCATAATGAACGACATACTGAATAACAGGGGATTGATTGCTAATCCCTTCTATCTGTCAATTGCCTCTTCACTTAGGAGGACTTAACAAGTAACATGCCTCATTTAGAGCTCTTTGGCACAAATGTAAACAATCACAATCATTGCCTCTTAAGGAGGACTTCAGCCAAATGCCTGCCAAAAGAAACAACAGGGCTTCCAGACTACATGGAGTACAAGAGTGGATACCTAGGTGGTGTAGCAACCACACTCCAAAGCAAAGCTCAAGCAAGAGCTAAAAGCGACTAATGTACCTGTACAAAAGCCAAACAGTCAATATCATGTTCAGAAAACCAAATAGACAATCAACAGTGGTACTTTCCAATATCTACACAAGGCAAGTCACAAGTGCAAGAATTCAAGTGATTCCATCACACTCAATGACCTACAACATAACAAAGGTTAGTGGGCAAAGTAATTTTCATCTCATGAAGTGAGATCAAACCAAACATTAGTGTTACATGCTCAATACCTGAAACACAGACACAAACTGGTAAGTACAAACCACTAGTGCAAAGACTAGGGTCAAAGGCAAATCAAATGTCCAAAACAGAAGTCAATATTTGGCACAAAGCACAATCAATCAAATAAGAAAAAGTCCTCAAAAGGATCATGTTCAAATCATAAGGCAAAGCCATCAAGTGATCAAGGTAAGGCAAAGAGCAAACAAAGTGCACACAATGGACAATCCAAATGAGAAAATCCACATTAAAACAGAAAAGCATCCATTGATCATGAAATTTTTTATGTGAGATCAACATGTTAAACACAAGCCTCATGCAAAAAATTAGGTCCAAAAGATATCAAATGGCATATGTATGAAAATGAACAAAGGCAACATCCAAATGTGTGACACAAATTGTCACACCATATGTTCATGTGTTCCAAACAGTGATGGAAAATGGTAAAAATTCCAAACAAAATCCAAAAGATCAAGTCACATGTGAGGATTAAGCATGTCAAGTTTCAAGTCAATTGGATAAACCATGATCATTTTACAAAACAATTAGCACAACATAGCAAATTGGCATCATGAGCCAACAACCAAGCAAATTTAAAAATCCAGAATCATGCAAATCAGGAAATTAACATCAACAAATAATAGACATTGAAACAAGGAAGTGAAAAAAAGTTTGGACCAAATTGGATTACTTATCTATTTTTTATGATTTTTGCAAGTTGAAGAAAATAATGAAATAATAATGCAATAATAGGAAAATAATGTTGAAAACATGAAATGTGAATGAAATGTGGAATATGCAATAGAAAGGATCGAACCCAAGCAACGAAGGTTCAAGGCACGCTCAACATGAAACGCTGCATTCCAATGGATCAAAGAAATCAAATGAATTTTTACAAATGCCTTGCGTGAGGATTGAACCAACGCGCTCATGGTTTCAGGCGCTAATTGAAACGCTGCGTTTCAATCAAAGGGAGGAACCAAATGAAAAATCAAAAACGCATGGCAATGGATTCGAACTCAGGTTACGCTGGTCAAAGGTGCGCTCAACAGAAACCGTAAAGCATGAACCATATGGCCGGAATAGTGATTCCGGTCGTCTTCTCCGGCTGGCTCACGGCGGAGGTTCATGATCCAAATTCCAGAAATCATCATAATTGGTACCGTTGGAAAGCTCTTTCCATGAGGAATATGAATATCACAATATCTAAGCTTAATAATCCATGAATCAAGCAAATCGAGTGGAAACATTTTGAACATCACAACTTGAATTCAACATAACTCACTCAATTTCTAACCAAATCATGATCTAATCATATCAGAATCATCAGTGAATCAAGCTCTACAAGATCATGTACATGGAAAGGCAAAATATGATGATCGAATTTTCACCTACCTGTTATGTAGTGTGATGAAACAGTGTCTTCAAGTGCTCAAATCCTCCATATCTTCTCCTCTAATTGTGTCTTGAAGCTTTATGCACGAAATAGAAATTGAAACTACCTGAATGAAGCTCAATTTTCAAGATCCATCTTCATGTTCAAGCTTTGGAGATGCACGAATCTGGCATGAATTGGACAAAGTGATGGTTGATTCTTGCTCCAAACTACACCAGGATCATGAATCTACCAATAAAATTGGTGTTTATGTGAAGAATTTTCTGTTTTGATGAGAGAGAAAATTGAGAGGGAAACTTGAATTTGAGATCTAGAATGTGTGTTATCTGCAAAACAGTTAGGATTAGGCTTTTATATCATATGTTAATCACCATGCTAATCCCAATTTGCCTTGATTAATTAAGATTAATGAAATGTTAGGCATAGTGCGAAAAATGGAAAATGAGCTTATGCATGGACATGTGAACGTGAACACTGCACATGCAAGCTTCAATTTCACTTCAAATTATTCCATAAGCATCATGGAATGATCAAATTGCTTGCATAATTCACCAAATTTGAATTGTCAATTTTCCCTCCAAAATGCACATGTGTAAGCTAATGATCATATGTGATTCTTCCATGCAATGCAATGGTTGATTTGAAAAGTATTGGTCATGACAAGCATTTTGCAAAAAGAGTGACTCAATTTGGAGTTTTGGATCAAAAGTTATGCTATGTTGAACTTCCATGTACACTTTGTGATCCTTTGGCCATAACTTCTCAACCCTTTATCAGATGATCATGATCTTGGACTTTTTGAAAAGAGGAGAGAAAGATAATCAACTTTCTTGTTCACCAAAAATCCATTTGAAGCTTCTTTGATGTTGGAAAGTCAAGTTGAATGTGGTTTAAAAACTTGCCATTTTTGGAAACTTGAAATTACAGGTCACTTTCCATTTTTGGAAACTTTTGATTTGACTTCAAAATCTTCAAGGTAGATGTTTGAAATGATGAATAAGCCTCTTTTGAGCATGAATGAAGTGTCTCAAACCATTTCCCCACCTCATAGCCCTCAGTTGACTGCACAGTTGACTTTTATGGGCCTTAGATGACCTGGAAATGTACTGATGAATTTGGGCCTCTACCACTTGGTAAAACTGCCTCAAAATGAACCTTGGCTCATATAAGCTCTTTAGAATAATCATGTGGCCTTCATCTCAAGGAAAGACTTGCTCTTTTGTATTGATGAATTCTCTTGATGCCAATTCTTACTGCCATGATGCAATGCAATATGGAATGATGAATGACCTAAAAAGTGAAATGAATGCATGAATGGGGAGGGCAAATTTTGAGGTGCTACAGCCGTGTGTGCTTTCCAACATGATTTTTTCAGATTAAGTTACAGGGGCATCAACACGGGCCATGTTCCTACACACGGGTGCCCGTGTTAACTCTCTATTTTATTTCTCTCCAAACTTGCTTTGCCTGACCAACAACACGGGCAGTGTTGGCACACGGATGCCCGTGTTGAACTGTTGTATTTTCATATATTTGCCTTTCTAAGTATCACCAACTCCACTATTAGTGTTTTTAAACCTGTACAACATCCTGTAACAATAACACTACCCAAAATGAAGCGTAAAAGAGACTTTTTTGACATAAACATGTAATAAACTAAAATGTGATACCAAACTAACAAAACATGATAAATGACTCTGAAACAACTATAAACAAACACAAATCTTACCAAAGTGATGAAAAATACGTCGGATTAATGGTGGGAATTCAATGGAAATGGTGACCGATCAGATCTTTATAGGGATTTTTGTTTCCAATGAGGGATCATCATCAAATGGTTGATGGAAAAGGGTGTCATCATCAAAGGGTTGATAGAAAGGTAATTTGTCTTCGTCAAAAGGTTGATGGAAAAGAGTTTGTCATTGTCAAAGGGTTGACAGGAAGGTAATTTGTCTTCGTCAAAGGGTTGACGAAAAGGTAATTTGTCTTCGTCAAAGGGTTGACGGAAAGAAACTGTTGTAAAATGTCGTCATCAAAGGGCTGAGGGAAATTTTTTGTCATCGTCAAAGGGTTGACGGAAAGGTAATTCCTCTTCGTCAAAGGGTTGACGGAAAGGTAATTTGTCTTCGTCAAAGGGTTGACGGAAAGGTAATTTGTCTTCGTCAAAGGATTGACGGAAAGGTAATTTGTCTTCGTCAAAGGGTTGACGGAAAGAAACTGTTGTAAAATGTCGTCATCAGAGGGCTGATGGAAATTTTTTGTCATTGTCAAAGGGTTGACGGAAAGGTAATTCCTCTTCATCAAAGGGTTGACGGAAAGGTAATTTGTCTTCGTCAAAGGGTTGACGGAAAGGTAATTTGTCTTCGTCAAAGGGTTGACGGAAAGGTAATTTGTCTTCGTCAAAGGGTTGACGGAAAGGTAATTTGTCTTCGTCAAAGTGTTGACGGAAAAGAGTAATTAGTCTTCGTCAAAGGGTTGACGGAAAGAAACTGTTGTAAAATGTCGTCATCAGAGGGTTGATGGAATTTTTTTTGTCATCGTCAAAGGGTTGAAGGAAAGGTAATTCCTCTTCGTCAAAGGGTTGACGGAAAGGTAATTTGTCTTTGTGAAAGGGTTGACGGAAAGGTAATTTGTCTTCGTCAAAGGGTTGACGGAAAGGTAATTTGTCTTCGTCAAAGGGTTGACGGAAAGGTAATTTGTCTTCGTCAAAGGGTTGACGGAAAAGAGTAATTTGTCTTCGTCAAAGGGTTGACGGAAAGGTAATTTGTCTTCGTCAAAGGGTTGACGGAAAAGAGTAATTTGTCTTCGTCAAAGGGTTGACGGAAAAGAGTTTGTCATCGTCAAAGGGTTGACGAAAGGGTAATTTGTCTTCATCAAAGGTGTAATACCCCAAAATTTACCCTTCATTTTTCCTGGAAGCGTACGCTTTACAGCTCATGCATACATTTTTAGGTCATTTAGCATTTGCGTTTCATCATGGCAATCGGAATCGGATCCAAGAAGCTTGAACATCATCCAGGACACTTTGTGGGCTCTATTTAGATGACCAGTCAACACAAGGGAAAGACTTGAGTTACTTCCAACAGGGGTCTATTCGTCAGTCAAAACGTTAATCTTGAAGGAGCAAAGGTTTGTTCATGAGCTGTCATGCTCGCTAGGCGAAGCCCACGTGTTTTGAAAAATAAATAAATAAATAAGTAAATAAATAAAAGAAAAATCTTGGACTTGGACCTCTCTCGTTTGAGCCCACAGGTCCACAAAAATCATGTTATAATTTCAGAGTTTCAGTGAAACAAAGATTCATTCTATTCCTATTACCCTGTCTGGGAAAAAGATAGTGAGAGAAGAACCCTGGGGAAAAAGATAGTGAGAGAAGAGCTAACAGAGTTCAGAGCAGCCTCCAAACCCTGAAGGGAACTCAACTGCACAGAATCACCTCTGCCTCACATAAACCCTAAAGATTGTTTTGTAAACCTCACGGGTGCAACTCAATTTCAATCAAGCTCTCCAATCAGGTTTGCCAAATTCCCATTATTTTACGCCTTCAATTTGAATGTTCTAAATGTGTGATAATTATGTATGAATGTATAAATAATGTCTTGAATGCTTAATCGTTTAATTTCTGAAGTGTATGCCACAGGGTTTGAGGTTTCTAAAACCATATTGTTTTGCTCTAATCTCACTTACGTTGGTCATAGCATGCTTTCTCCTAATCCTTATCTTGTTTCACTAACCCTTTTGTTGAGTTTTTGTGAAGGCTCACATGACTTTTGCAGGGATAGCTCGCTGGATATTCCACTTTGCTTGTGGGATACCATTTGGGAGATTTATTCTGATTACCTTGTTGGCACATTTACTTTATACATGTTTGTTTTGTATGTGTTCGTATCCCCGCAGGTAGCGCGGTTCCTTCGTCAAGGACTTCCTTTTTGCATGAGCATCCCAAACCCTAACCCTTCATTGATTTTTCTTCTCCTAAACACACGTTTACTCCTTCTACTACAGGTGAGTAAGTCTCCAAAGGTCGAGCATCCGGTAGATTGCGTAGTAACGTCGTTCGTCCAAAACCCAATCCATAACCCCGTAGTTAGCCGAACTACGACTTGCTCTGATTCTCATTCTAGATGAGATACGTAGGCATAAGACGCGATGTCTTAGCGAGCACACACCCCCCAACCCATAGGTCAGCCGAGCTACGAAGACTCTGATTCTCATATTCAGATGAGATACGTATGCAGTGGATGCGACATCCGCGCGAGTCATTTTCTTTTAACCTTCCTTTTAGTAAACAACACGAGATAAACTCACACCCTTTAGACAAGAACTACAAAAGTGGATCTCGTATAGTACTACGGATGCGTAGGGGTGCTAATACCTTCCCTTCGCATAACCGACTCCCGAACCCAAGATTTGGTTGCGAGACCTTGCCTTTTCCTTTCCTCTTTTCAGGTTTACTTCGAGGGTTTCCTTTCCCTCCTTTGGGATAAATAACGCACGGTGGCGACTCTTCTATCATTTTCTTTCGCCGGTTGTTTTTTTTGCACACTGTATTTTTCAGGTTGCGACAGCTGGCGACTCTGCTGGGGACCCGGTTTCCCTAAGCGAGTCCCTCATAGCTTTTGTAGTTTGTTTGTTTATTGGGTGTTCATGCTTTTGTACAGTTATTTATTTACCTGCTTTACCTTATTACATTGTGTACATATCATTGTTGTATCTGTTGGCTGGCTATGGCTGCTTGGTGATCTTTTTGAGATGAGTTCTATACCCGAAATCGAGTGCACTTAGGATAGGAGAATGGCATAGTCTTGTCGACTTGTGTGGAGTTATTCCTTAGCAAGTTGACTTGCAAGCCCATTCACTTGGTGGAGGTCATGTTGAGATCAATAATGTCACACAAGTAAGTTGTGGTTAGACATTACTTTTTCCAATATAGACCTTAGAAGCTGAGGACCTTAGTTTACTGTTGAAAAGTATATCTTCGGCAAATATTTTTATATCGTATCCACAAAGATTGGTTGATATTACCACCGTTCTATAATCCAAATGTTATAAGTTTAGAAAGTAACAAGTTGTTTTGTTTGGAAAATGATCTTGTGAGTAAATATCACTAAAAATAGTAAAATGGTTTTAATCAAATGTAAAAGCTTGGCAAGATTGGAGTTCACTATTTCAAATGCTTATGATTCCTTATGATAACTACATAGATTTAAGATTATTGATGATGTTCAAGTATCCTCTCAAAGTCATTTATGTCTAAACGATATTGTGATATTCATTATATTGATCCTTAGACGATCTCTCCACCTAACTATCAATATAGCAATCTTTAATGTTTGATACCAAAGAAGAGTAATGAATAAATCTATCTCTACAACTTATTCACTACTTGAAAATCTGTTTTATGTCAAGACTCAAATAATCTCTCTCGACAACTACTCAAATCTGGTTTTCAACTTAGGGCAAAAACAGTATTCAATACATTAACAATCTTCATCATATATAGATAAATCAAATGGGATACATAAACATATGGGAATAGCTACTATCTCCAATCTTGACAAAAGGGAGTTTAGCTCCTCATCATCATTGTTACAAAGCAGAATGGAATAGAAGAAGAACTCTCTTTTTCTCTTACAAAAATCTCAATGTATCAATGTCAATGTGTGAATAGTAATGAATGAATGCCCTAGAATAATGTATTTTTCTTTACAAAAAGGGTTGACATTTCCTTAATTGGTCATTCTCATCCAAAGTAGAAAAGATATTCCAAGGCAGACACCAAAATGGAAAACAACTTTTTCTGCAAGACAGCACTTTTAGCTCTCAATCAGCTTGCTGGATTCGCAGCCTTTGCGGCGCGAAGGCAGTTCGCGGCGCGAACTAATGCTTATCCAGCTTCCTTGTTTTGCAAGCTTCATCCAAGATGTGGTGTTGCATTCCAAAAGCTTTTTCATCTAAAAGTTCTACAAAACTTAAAAATCTGTGAAATAACTATTCAACACAAAATAAATTAAATATAATTGCATTTATACAAATTAATAAGAGCAAAAGTGTGTAATTACATCAAAGTTTGGTAAAAGGGACCAATAAAATGATATAAAAAGTAGTACTAATTGGTCCCTAACAACTCTCCCCAACTTAGCATTTTGTTTGTCCCTAAACAAAAGTTTCCACCCTCACAACCAAGGCAATGACACAAAAGATTAGAACAAGGATTTACCAAGGACATTCAAATGGTTCAAAAGTGTTTGACAATTTTCTCAATCCACCTATCTGAATTCTAGACAAAACATGAATAAGGACAATGGTTGAGTGCAAAAATCATTCCAATGAATTCAAAGCCATATATGTCAAAATTGAATCAAACTTACACACACATCATAATAATAATAATGAATAACATGAAGGGTTACTTTCACTCATCCAAGCAATTAAATCAACAACAACTCAAATCATGCGGTTATCACAACAAATACCAAATGATGTGAAAAATGAGAATCAAGAGGTCTTTCAAAGGTTGTAATGTGGCTTAGGTTACAAGAAAGAATATGATTAAGAGAATTCAACAAAGTTGCCTATCCTAAGGGAGCAATCCCAAACATTCAACTCTATACGATTTCCCTTTCTTTGATCCCTATCTTTTTCTTTTTCTTTTTTTTTCTTTTCAAATCCACACAACCATGAGCATTTTCTTTGCTTTTTTCTTTTTTCTTTGCTCTATGGTTTCAAGGGTGATTTCTTTTTCTTGTTTCTTTTCATATTTTTACCCTTTCATAAAAACTCACTTTTCCAAGTTTCTAATCAACTTTTCACTTTTACTCTCCCCAACTTTAGATTCCAAAACCCAATTTATTCAAAAATGCTCCCTACTTAGAAATAAGCAAAAGGCAAAATTTGCAAACAACTCGATTTGGGGTTTCAATTGGTACGAAAGAAATTAGGATTCATTTATTCCACGATTTTCAATTGATTTTTCAATGATCAATGAAATGAATCCTAAAATAAGCTCAAAGGGGTTTAACTAAGGATTATTCCTCACAAGGTTAGTTGATTCAAACTTTTTGGTCAAGTGGTTTTTCTCACAAACAATGCCTCTATCATTTTCAAAATTTTCACACAAAAATAGATTGATGCATGATTTAGCATGATAAGAATGAGTTAAAATAATGCTTGGTTTCCCGCTTTTTGGTGTACAATGGAAAGCTTCCTCACAATTGGTTAAGTCTTATTTTGATTCAAAAGTGAAATATACTTCAATGAATTTATGACATGGAATTTGCACACACCATCAACCTACTCATGTTAAGTCTAGAAAGCGATAAAGTATACCTTAAAATGCTGACACTAATTCTTATCATCACCATTCGAAGTGTCCTATGCTTCTTTCTTTGCGATCATTTCTCGGTTGCTTAAAGCTTGACTTAAGAATAAGAACAATTAAACAAAAATGTTGGTAAACCAAAATTTTATTAAAATACACTTAAATCTCAAATAACATTCATGCAATTTTCAAACAACTAATAAAAAACAAAGTTTTGGTGAACTAGAGCCACCCCAAAAGTACATCAAAAGTTTTCAAAGACAAAACTAATACAAAGAACTCAAAATGAAATAACAACACTTCTCAAATTCACTAACTCCTTAATCCTCTTCCTCTTGGCCACCACCTACATCACCAAGGACATCCTCCATCTCATCATTAGGATCTGCACCACCTCTTGCTCCCCCCGTAAAATCTGGCCTGCCCTCAGGCCAATTAGCATATGCTACATATTCCGCCTGAGAAGGAAATGAACGGGCCTCAGGTCCTAGGAATGTGTTCTGGAACTGTTGCTGCATAGCATCGAAGATAAATGATTGAGACCTCCTAGAGGCCTCAAAGCTCTCGCAACAGTAATTAGCAAACGCCATCTGATCAAAAATGGGAGTAGCGTGAGATTGGGGTCGGGGTCTGGTTCGGGGTCGGGAAGACGAAGTTCGAGGTGCTTCGGTCCTCACATTTTGGTTTTGTAAAAACCTATTCAGATATGCGTCATTGATCACACTGGTGATAGAGAAGTGTACTTCCTCTGGAATGGTAACATTCGCCTGACGGCAAAGTCCCATGATCAGACCTGGGTATGCGAGTACTCCTGCTTTACCACCGAAATTGGTTCCACTTAAAACCATCTTTCTCATTTCTCCCGCGATGATGGATGCGACATCCACAGACTTCCTGACCATAATGCAATAAAGCAAACACCTTACATCCAGAGGAATCGTGGTGGTGTGGCTCCTTGGCCGAATATTACTCAACAGCAGCACAAGAAAAGCCCTAGCTTCCAAATTAAAATTTTCTCTTTTCCATAATTTTGGATGGCCTTGCTCATTGAGGTCAAAGGATTTTCCACTAATGCACAAGGTAGCATTTACCGCTTCCAGATTCCACCTATTAGCTGATTCCATGGTACGGTACTCACATCACTCACCCTCTCCAAGAGTTAGGGGGTTACCCAGATATGAATTAATGGCATCCCTTCCAAAGGAAACAATCCTGCCTCTTACCCTTGATTGGTAGATGAAAGTTGTCCCCTCCTCTTAATGCATGGCATTTGCATAAAACTCCCGAATTATATCATAGTTGATTGTCGCTTCTGGTTCACATAGTTTCATCCACCTTCGTCGTTCAAAAGTTGCAACCACACTATGATAAGTCCCAGTTGGAGCTAAGCGGATGAACCTCTCTAGCAAGATGGTTCTCTTGATTAAGCTCTCGAATCGTGCCTCGTGTTCATCGCTTAAGAACCTTCTTAATGAACGGGATTGAGGGGGTGTCGTGGTTTTGGTTCTTTTCGACATCTGCATTCAACATCAGAGCAACCACAAAACAAATATGGAAAGGGTTAGCAATCAATCAACATAAAAAACATGGCTCTGGAATTTCCAGTTCGCGGCGCGAACTCTGCGAACCAGGAAATCTTCCAAGAGCTTCCTAGGGTTCTAAAAATGGGGAAGCAATCTACTCCCAACAGTCAAGGTTTTCAAATCTAGCCTAATCCTCATCTAAATCAAACATGCATAGTGATTTCAAGAGGCAATCTACAAAAAAAAATCAATTTCTACCCAACCCTAAATGTAAAACCCAAAAGGGATTGGAAAAGAGGAATTGAGAAGTACATACCTTTTGAAACACTAATTCTTTGCTAGCAATTGAAGATTGGGAATTTGGGAAATGAAGATTTGCAGTTTGGTAGGGTTTTTGAGAGTGGAGATGAACGCGCGGCAAAGTTGGTGTTTTGAAAAAGTGTTGAAATGAAAAAAAAAAAAAAAAACCTAACAGAACTTAAGTGATTCTGTCACGCACTGTTCGCGGGGCGGACAGTGTTCGCGGCGCGACCTGAGACTCTTCATTCAATTCGCGGCGCAAACTGGGGTCACGGGACGAACTGTGAAAAACAGAACCCCAAATTCTAAAATTTGAACAAAGCTGAAAATCCACACAGCAGAGAAAAATAAAATGCAAACTTACGAAGTTGGGTTGCCTCCCAACAAGCGCTTTGTTTAACGTCGTTAAGAGCTCGACGGTACCTCGATTAACCCGGTCCAGATAGAGAAATCACACAGACATCACGATTTACGTCACCACTATGATAGATTTTTAGTCTTTGACCATTTACAGTCCAGCTATCTTGTGACTTTGGATCCTCGATCACAATGGCTCCATAATTCCGTACTTCCTTGACAACAAATGGTCCTGACCACTTCGACTTCAACTTACCAGGAAATAACTTCAACCTCGAGTTGAAAAGCAATACCATCTGTCCAACATGAAACTCCTTATGACGGACCTTTCCATCATGGTATGCCTTTACCTTTTCCTTGTACAGCTTATTCGAACGGTACGCATCATTCCTTAATTCCTCCAATTCATGGAGTTGACCTTTTCTTCTTTCTCCAGCTAGAGTGGAGTCGAAATTCAAGAACTTAAGAGCCCATAATGCTCTATGCTCCATTTCCACTGGAAGATGACAAGTCTTCCCATACACCATTTGAAACGGAGTTAGCCCAATAGGTGCGTTGTAGGCAGTGCGATACGCTCACAAAGCTTCATCCAGTTTTAAGGACCAATCTTTTCTTGAATTCGAGACTGTTTTCTCAAGAATCCATTTGACTTCTCGGTTTGAAACCTCCGTTTGACCATTCGCTTGTGGGTGGTAGGGAGTGGTCACCTTGTGCTTTACACCATAATGTTGCAGAACTTTTTCTAGAGGTGTATTGCAAAAGTGTGAGCCTCCATCACTTATCAACACCCTAGGCACACCAAAACGTGAAAATATGTTTTTCTTTAAAAAATTAATCACTGTTTTGGCATCGGCCTTAGGTGAGGCAATTGCTTCTACCCACTTCGAGACATAGTCAACGGCTACTAGTATGTACTCATTTGAGAAAGAAGAGGGGAATGGGCCAACGAAATCAATACCCCAACAATCAAAAACTTCCACTTCTAGCATGTTGGTTAGAGGCATTTCATCCCGTTTTCCTATTCCTCCACTTCGTTGGCATGTATCACAACTCTTCGCATGTTCATGCGCATCTTTGAATAAAGATGGCCAATAAAAACCCGATTGGAGTACTTTAGTGGCTGTTCTCAAACCACTATAGTGACCTCCATACGGAGAGTTGTGACAGTGCCAAAGAATGTCTCTTGACTCCTCAATTGTTACACACCTTCTCAAAATATTGTCTGCTCCTACTTTAAACAGATAAGGATCATCCCAAACATAATATTTTGCATCTGCCAAGAATTTCCTTCTTTGATTGCAAGTGAGGTCTTCCGGTGTTAAACTGGTTGCTTTGTAGTTAGCAAAATCAGCAAACCAAGGCCTCACTTGAATCGCATAAAGTTTTTCATCTGGAAATTCTTCTCTCACCTCCTCTTCTTTGTTTGTAATGTCTACATTGACCAACCGAGACAAATGATCCGCCACCAAGTTTTCGGAACCTTTTTTATCCCGAATTTCCAGATCAAACTCTTGTAATAAAAGGATCCAACGAATAAGCCTTTGTTTGGAATCCGGCTTGGTAAGCAGATATTTTATCGTCGAGTGGTCAGTGTAGATTACAACTTTTGAACCAATCAAATAAGCTCTAAATTTTTCCAATGCATATACTATGGCTAGTAATTCTTTTTCAGTTGTTGCATAATTAACTTGTGCTTCATTCAACACTTTACTAGCATAGTGTATGGCATGAAAATTTTTATCGCTTCTTTGTCCTAACACCGCACCAACTGCATAATCGCTAGTGTCACACATGAGTTCGAAATCAAGGTTCCAGTTTGGTGCTACGATTATGGGTGCGGTGACCAACTTTTCTTTCAAATCTAGGAAAGCTTTAAGACGTGATTCATCAAAAAGAAAAGGCGTACCTTTGTTGAGAAACTGCTCAATGGCTTTGCTATCTTTGAAAAATCTTGTATGAATCTCCGGTAGAAACCGGCATGTCCTAGAAAGCTCCTTATCCCTTTTATGTTAGTTGGAGGTGGTAGTTTCTCGATAACCTCCACCTTGGCCTTGTCCACCTCTAGCCCTTCAGAAGAAATCTTGTGACCAAGTACTATACCCTCGGTGACCATAAAATTGCATTTTTCCCAGTTGAGCACTAGGTTGGTCTCCACGCATCTCCCCAAAACTACATCAAGGTGTTTTAAGCACAATTCAAAAGATGATCCATAAACAGAGAAATCATCCATGAATACCTCAATGCATTCTTCTATTAAGTCCGAGAATATAGCTTGCATACACCGTTGAAATGTGGTCGGTGCATTACATAACCCAAAAGGCATTCTTCGGTAAGCAAAGATGCCAAAAGGACACGTAAAAGCTGTCTTCTCATGATCTGCCGGATTTACCGAAATTTGGTTGTACCCTGAATATCCGTCCAGGAAACAGTAGAAATTTTTGCCGGCTAACCTCTCCAACATTTGGTCCATGAAAGGTAGTGGGAAATGAGCTTTCCTTGTAGCTTGGTTCAACCTTCTATAGTCGATACACATCCTCCACCCGGTCACCGTTCTCGTTGGAATCAACTCATTTTTATCGTTTTTTTAACCGTCATGCCACCTTTCTTGGGAACTACTTGTACCGGACTCACCCATGCATTATCGGATATAGGATAAATCATTCCGGCTTCCAAGAGTTTGACAACTTCTTTCCGAACTACCTCTTTCATCGATGGATTTAGACGCCTTTGAGGTTGCGCAACTGGTTTGAAATTTTCCTCCATCATGATCGTATGCATACAATAGGCCGGACTAATACCCTTCAAGTCGGATAACACCCATCCTATTGCACCTTTGTTCTTTTTCAATACTTGAATCAACGTGTCTTCCTCTAGTGTGGACATTGTGTTGCTTATAATCACCGGTTTAGTACACTCGTCTCCAAGAAACACATGCTTCAAGTGTGACGGAAGCATTTTCAACTCTAGTTTTTGCTCTTCCGTTTTCTTCATCGCATCCAAGTCTTCCGTTATTTCTTCTTGATAAGTCAGCTCACCACAAGATTCTAACTCATGCAACATTGCTTCGATCTCTCGTTCCTCATTGTCGGCCAACACATTGTATGCTCCGATAAGGGATCTTTCTAGAGGATTAGAAATATGAATTTGGTTCGTGACCTCCACTACCTCCTCTTCAATTGCATCGATTTGGAAAGAATCATGCTTGTCGTTTGGATGCTTCATAGCTTCAAAAAGATTAAAGGCCACCTCTTCGTCTTGCACTCTCACCTTCATTAGCCGATCATCTATGTCAATCATCACCCGAGCTGTTTTCATAAAAGGTCTTCCAAGAATTAGAGGCACATCACGGTCCTCATCCATCTCTACTATCACGAAGTCCACCGGAAACAAAAATTTGTCCACTTTCACAAGCATGTCTTGAGCGATTCCGTATGGTGAGGTGGTAGACTTGTCGGCTAGTTGTAGAGTCATCCTCGTCGATTTAATCTTAACATTCCCCAATCTTTTAACAATGGAGAGGGGGATTAAATTTATACTAGAACCCAAGTCAATCAAACCATTTCCAATGTATGTGCTTCCAATGGTTACCGGTAAAACAACTCAGCCCGGATCAGACTCCTTCCTTGGGAGAGTCTTTTGGATGATGGCACTACACCGTGCATCAAGCAATATGGTTTCGTCTTCCACGTGTCTCCTTTTCTTTGTAAGAATGTCCTTCATGAACTTAGCATACCGTGGCATTTGTTCTAATGCATCAGCAAATGGAATGTTGATTTGGAGTTGCTTGAAGATGTCCATGAACCGTGCATAATGCCTAGCATTGTCCTTCCTTGATGGAGCATGTGGATAGGGTAGATGTTGAGTTGGAATGACGCTCACACCTTTCTCTGATTTCTTTTTCTTCCTTGGTTCAACATCCTTTTTCACCTCCAAATCAATCTGCTGCTCCTTTGGAAAAACCTGCTCTTTTCACGGCGCGAAGGTGGTTCGCGGCGCGAACTGAAGGATTCCAGTAGCCTTCTCACTGCTAACAACCATGTCCTCTTCTTCCAGCATCCCATAAATATCATTCTCTACCATAATTTCTTCATTCTTTCCACTTGTCACCTCTTTACCACTCCTCGTGACAACTGCTTTACAATGCTCCTTTGGATTGGGTTGAGTGTTAGCGGAGAAGGAAGATCCTGCGTTTTATTCTGACAGTTGCTTCGCAAGTTGGCCTACTTGATTTTCCAGATTTTTAATTGTTGCTTCGTTACTCTTCTGATTTGCCATGGAAGCTTGCATGAATTGTTGAAGAGTGTCCTCTAGCTTGGAATTTCGTCCTTGCGACTGCTGTCCTTGAGAATTTGGATGTTGGTAAGGACTTTGCTGCTGAAAATTTTGATTGTTGAACCTTGATGGTTGATAGCCTTGATTGTTTCTTGGTTGGTAGCCTTGATTGTTAGGCTGTTGTCTTTGATAACCCTGATTTTGATTGTTCACATAACTCACTTCTTCTTGGAGTGGAGGACAAAAACCAGTAGGGTGATCCCCTTGACATAATTCGCAACACGCTACTTGATGCCAAACTTGAGACCCTTGAATCTCTTTCATTTGCTGTGGAAGCTTGGCCATTTGTTGAGTGAGCAACTCCACTTGTTGAGAGAGTAGCTTGTTTTGAGCAAGAATGGCATCATTGGTATTTAACTCAAGAACTCCCGGTTTACGTTGTGAAGGGTTACGATCATGTTGACTTTGGTGATCATTGAGCGTCATCCGTTCAATAATGACTTTGGCTTCTTCTGCATTCTTTGACATGAGCGAGCCACCCGCGGTAGCATCCAGAAGTGTCTTCTGAGTTGATTGGAGTCCATTTAGAAAAATATGGATTTGAGTGAGCTCATCAAAACCATGACCCTTGCATTTTCTCAACATTGACTTGAATCTTTCCCAAGCTTCATTTAGAGACTCGTTGCCTCCTTGAGTGAATACCGCAATAGCCGTTTTGGCTTCCATGAATCGGGATTGAGGGAAATATCTTTCTAAGAACTTTTCTTCTAACAAATTCCAATCCATCATCACTCTCGATGCTTGATCAAGGTACCACTCTTTTGCCTTTCCCACTAAGGAGTGTGGGAACATCCTCTTGAATAGTGCCTCTTCACCCGTTTCATCAATTCCTGTAGAACCCGCAATCTCATAGAATTTGATGAGATGGGTATACGGATCTTCATGATCCATTCCGGTGAATGGATTTGCATAGAGAAGTTGGAGGATTCCGGTCTTCATCTCCGTATTTCTTCCTCCACGGGCAAATTGAGCATTTCTTCTTGGACTATTAGCGGACATTTCGGTACGACTGTCATCCGCCATGTTTCCGTCGCAATCTTCTACAACCACTTCTTCGATCGGAACAAGTGTGGAAGTAGATGCTTCTTCTCTCCGGTTCCTCTCTTCGGCTAGTTTCCTTCTTCTTCGTGTTTTGCTATTGAGCTTCCGAAGTGTTCTTTCAATTTCGGGATCGAATTGAAATTGCTCCTTGGTAGCTTTTCCTCGCATGCACTAGAATCTACAAAACTAACACACCAAGTGAAACAAAAGAGGGATAGTAATACAAGTAACAAAACTTAAAACAATGAATTATTGCAATGCTTGTAATATCGAACACCAATCCCCGGCAACGGCGCCAATTTGTTGAAAAGTATATCTTCGGCAAATATTTTTATATCGTATCCACAGAGATTGGTTGATATTACTGCCGTTCTATAATCCAAATGTTATAAGTTTAGAAAGTAACAAGTTATTTTTGTTTGGAAAATTATCTTGTGAGTAAATATCACTAAAAACGGTAAAATGGTTTTAATCAAATGTAAAAGCTTGGCAAGATTGGAGTTCACTATTTCAAATGCTTATGATTCCTTATGATAACTACATAGATTTAAGATTATGATGATGTTCAAGTATCCTCTCAAAGTCATTTATGTCTAAACGATTGTGATATTCACTATATTGATCCTTAGACGATCTCTCCACCTAACTATCAATATAGCAATCTTTAATGTTTGATACCAAAGAAGAGTAATGAATAAATCTATCTCTACAACTTATTCACTACTTGAAAATCTGTTTTATGTCAAGACTCAAATAATCTCTCTCGACAACTACTCAAATCTGGTTTTCAACTTAGGGCAAAAATAGTATTCAATACATCAACAATCTTCATCATATATAGATAAATCAAATGGGATACATAAACATATGAGAATAGCTACTACCTCCAATCTTGACAAAAGGGAGTTTAGCTCCTCATCATCATTGTTACAAAGCAGAATGGAATAGAAGAAGAACTCTCTTTTTCTCTTACAAAAATCTCAATGTATCAATGTCAATGTGTGAATAGTAATGAATGAATGCCCTAGAATAATGTATTTTTCTTTACAAAAAGGGTTGACATTTCCTTAATTGGTCATTCTCATCCAAAGCAGAAAAGCTATTCCAAGGCAGACACCAAAATGGCAAACAGCTTGCTGGATTCGCAGCCTTTGCGGCGCGAAGGCAGTTCGCGGCGCGAACTAATGCTTATCCAGCTTCCTTGTTTTGCAAGCTTCATACAAGATGTGGTGTTGCATTCCAAAAGCTTTTTCATCTAAAAGTTCTACAAAACTTAAAAATCTGTGAAATAACTATTCAACACAAAATAAATTAAATCTAATTGCATTTATACAAATTAATAAGAGCAAAAGTGTGTAATTGCATCAAAGTTTGGTAAAAGGGACCAATAAAATGATATAAAAAGTAGTACTAATTGGTCCATAACATTTACCAAACCCATCTTGGCCTATTCGTAGGACGTAGTGCGAAAGTCGTTCAAGTGTAAGATTTGTTATGATTGTTACGCGATACTACACTCATAAGAGTCTCTCTTGAGAATATTTTTGGAATACGAGTAGTCGTTCCTCCGATAATATCCGAAAGATGGGATTATGACTATGGGAACCTTTTGTAGAACATGTTTGGCAGGTTTAAACCTTAGTAAACTCCTTTTGGGTGGTTCTTAACCTAAACTCCATGCTCGTGACTTGCAACAAACCCTGGATTCATGGTTGATCTGATCAGGTATCCTTAATATCAATGAAACTTGGGTGTTGATAAGGTGTAAACAACAATCCACCAAAATGGGTGGTTGATATTAAGGATAACATGATCCATCCCATGACCTTTGTTTGGTGTGCTCTTAATTTCTCTCCAGACAGTGCAACCTGACAGATGTTCAAGCAGATATAGCGATCCGGATTCCCATGCCATTGCATTGCATTCACATCATTTTTCATTCATATCATTTAACACATGTTTATCTATTCCCAGGGGCTCATATCTTCTTCTTGATTCTAGTCGGGGTTATTTTTCTTACACTGTTTATCAAATGTGAGACTGGAATCAAAGGGGTAGAATACTTGTGGAACTGATAAATATGTCATTGCATTTGCATACACATTAGCATGTCGTGCATAACAGGTACCTCCACAGTATTCTCAGTTTATTTGGTGTTCCATAATCAGGATAGCTGACCCAGGCATTCACCGGTACGGTACCCGCAGAAACCAACAGAGAGTAATGGAAAGCCTACAGGCAGAGTTCGCCGAGATGAAGATCCGCATGAACCAATTCATGGATGTGGTTCAAGGGGTGGCTCAGGGACAGCAAGAGCTCAGGCAGATGATGCAGAGGAATCCCGCCACTACTCAACCAGAGACGTTGACTGATCCTCCAGCTGACGGACCCAATGGACCGGGGCCTACCCCGATCCTACATGTCACCTCCGGTCAACCACCCGTCCATGATGATCAGGACGATCAATTTCCTCTGCTTCAGGAAGACTTTGGTATGGATCATGGTATGGACCCCATGTTTAGAAGATTGGAAGAGAGGTTGAAGGCAGTGGAAGGACAGAATCCCCTGGGAGTAGACGTTGCTGACTTGGGATTGGTCCCAGGCGTGAGGGTGCCACCGAAATTCAAGGTCCCGATATTTGACAAATACAATGGCAACTCTTGCCCGAAGACCCATGTGCAAGCCTATTTCCGTAAAATGGTTGCATACTCCGATGACGAAAAGTTACTTATGTACTTTTTCCAGGACAACCTAGCTGGGGCATCCCTGGAATGATATATGAGGCTGGATAGAGCCCACATCCGTTGCTGGAGGGATTTGGCTGAGGCTTTCGTGAAGCAGTATCAGTATAATGCAGACATGGCTCCAGACAGAACTCAACTTCAAAATCTGTCTCTTAAAAGCAATGAGTGCCTCAGAGAATACGCTCAACGCTGGAGAGAAACAGCTTCCCGTGTTCAACCTCCTATGTTGGAGAAGGAAATGGCTAACATGTTCATGAACACTCTGCCAGGACCTTATTTGGAGCGCCTGGTGGGTTGCAATGCCTCCAATTTTACTGGTGTAGTCTCTACCGGAGAGAGGGTGGAGAATTACCTGAGGACATACAAGACCCAGAGTGGAGATGGATCCTCATCAGGGGTGAAAAAGTCGTTCATTCAGGGACAAAAGAGGAGAGAAAGGGATGCAAGTGCCATATCTTCTTATCAGAACAAGGATAACCGGAGGAATAACTTTCAGAACTATCATCAGCAACCGTATGTTGCGGCTGTGACCATTCCAGCTGCAGCACCACTACAACAACAACAACCACAGCGTCAACCAGCTCAGTACCAACCACAACAACAGGGTAACAGACCCGCCTATCAACCGAGGCCAAGGACGATGGACCGGCGTTTCGACACTCTTCCAATGTCGTATGCTCAGTTGCTTTCTAGTCTTCAACAACTACAACTTGTGCAGTTGCGCACTCTGGCTCCTCCCGTTGGTAGGCTTCCGGTGGGTTATGACGCCAACGCTAGGTGTAGCTTCCACTCTAGGGCACCTGGCCACAATATTGAGAACTGCAAAGCTTTTAAGCACGTAGTTCAGGACCTCATTGATTTAAAGGTCGTTAACTTTGCACCAGCTCCTAATGTCGTCAACAATCCCATGCCCCAGCATGGTGGAGCCAACATTAACATGGTTGAAGGAGAAGTCAAATTAGTCTCTGCGGTCAACAATGAAGATGGGGATAGTGATTGCGACATCGATAATTGGGTGCGTCCGAGGATCCCGGGTGAAGTTCTCAACAATTGGTCTTCTGAGGAGATTGTCCAAGCCACTTGTCTGGAGGAGTAATTTTCTTTGTTTATTCATGCATATCCAAGTCTTACGTTCCGCCAGGGCGTAATGACTCATTGTAGGGCTCATCTATGTGACACTTGCATTTTTTATCATAAATAAAGGACGTCTTTTTGCATTCAAATATTTCGTTCCCTGTCTTTCTATTTTTGCAGTTTTTCAAAAAAACATGGCAATGTTTTGTTTTGTTTCCACTTTTTTCTCACACTCATAAGCACATACCATCACTCATGCAGATGCACATCACCGAATCCTATTGATAACGATTCTGCTATGGCTCGCTTCGACTTTGAAAATCCAATCTTTCAAGATGAAGAAGAGGGTGATGAAGACTGTGAACTCCCTGAAGAACTTACCAGGTTATTAAAACAAGAGGAAAGGGTCATTCAACCGCATCAAGAGTCTGTTGAAGTGATTAATCTCGGCACCGAGGACGCCAAGAGAGAAATCAAGATAGGGGCTGCTTTGGAAGACAATGTGAAGAAGGGGTTGATTGAATTGCTGCAAGAGTATGTTGACATCTTCGCTTGGTCTTATCAGGACATGCCAGGGCTTGACACAGACATCGTGGTACATCGCTTGTCGCTCAAAGAAGGTTGTCCTCCGGTCAAGCAGAAGCTCAGAAGAACAAGACCAGAGATGGCTATCAAGATAAAGGAAGAAGTGCAAAAAAAGTTGGATGCAGGGTTTCTAGCAGTCACAAATTATCCGCCATGGGTTGCAAATATCGTTCCAGTACCTAAGAAGGATGGAAAGGTACGGATGTGTGTTGACTACCGGGATCTGAACAGGGCTAGTCCTAAAGATGATTTCCCCTTACCTCACATTGACGTTTTGGTGGATAACACGGCTCAGTTCTCGATATTCTCCTTCATGGATGGCTTTTTTGGCTATAATCAAATTAAGATGGCACCAGAAGGCATGGAGAAGACAACATTCATAACCCCATGGGGCACCTTCTGCTACAAGGTGATGCTGTTTGGTCTGAAAAACGCTGGAGCAACATATCAACGAGCTATGGTGACTCTTTTCCATGATATGATTCATCATGAAATCGAGGTTTATGTTGACGATATGATTGCCAAATCCCAGACAGAAGAAGAACATTTGTTGAATTTGTAGAAACTGTTTGAGCGTTTGAGGAAATTCAAGCTGAGGCTTAATCCGAACAAGTGTACTTTCGGGGTGAGATCTGGGAAACTGCTGGGTTTATTGTTAGTGAAAAAGGGATCGAGGTGGATCCTGACAAAGTAAAAGCGATATAGGAAATTCCTGAGCCAAGAACAGAGAAATAACTCCGTGGTTTCTTAGGGAGGTTGAACTACATTGCAAGGTTCATCTCCCACCTAACAGCCACATGTGAGCCGATATTCAAATTGTTGAGAAAAGATCAGGCTATCAGGTGGAATGATGATTGTCAAAGGGCGTTCGAGAAGATAAAAGAGTATTTGCAGAATCCTCCTGTCCTTGTGCCTCCGGTCCCAGGGAGACCGTTGATTATGTATTTGACAATACTAGACAATTCCATGGGTTGTATTCTCGGTCAACACGACGAGACAGGTAGGAAAGAGCATGCCATCTACTACCTGAATAAGAAATTCACAGATTACGAGTTGACATACTCAATGCTTAAAAAAACATGTTGTGCACTTGCATGGGCTGCTAAGCGATTGAGACAATACATGATGTCTCACACAACCTTACTGATCTCCAAAATGGATCCAGTCAAGTATATATTTGAGAAGCCAACTCTCACCAGAAGAGTTGCTCGTTGGCAAATGGTACTGGCAGAGTACGACATCCAGTATACTTCCTAGAAAGCCATCAAGGGGAGTATTCTGTCAGACTATCTTGCTCAACAGACGGTTGAAGATTATGAGCCGATGAAGTTTGATTTTCCAGATGAAGACATCATGTTCCTCAAGATGAAAGACTGTGAAGAGCCAGTTGTTGAAGAGGGACCTAATCCAGACGAAAAGTGGACTTTAATGTTTGATGGGGCTGTCAACGCCAGAGGAAGTGGAATTGGTGTTGTCATTACAACTCCGAAAGGTGCCCACATGCCTTTCACCGCTCGTCTGACTTTCGAGTGCACCAATAATGAAGCTGAGTATGAAGCCTGTATCTTGGGTATTGAGAAACCATTTATTTGAGAACCAATACTTTGGACATCTTCGGAGATTCAGCTCTGGTAATCAATCAAGTGAATGGTGATTGGAACACTCTCCAGCCTACTCTGGTCCCCTACAGAGATTACACGAGAAGACTCTTGACTTTCTTCACAACAGTAGAGCTGTACCATATACCTCGTGATGAGAACCAGATGGCAGATGCTCTTGCTACTCTATCCTCCATGATCACGGTGATCCGTTGGAACCATGCTCCCAAGATCGACGTGATGCGCCTCGATAGGCCCGCACATGTGTTTGCTGCCGAACTGGTAGTTGATGACAAGCCCTGGTATCACGACATCAAGTGCTTTCTGAAGAATCAATAGTACCCTGCAGGGGCATCCAACAATGATAAAAAGACTTTGAGAAGACTGGCAGGCAGTTTCTTCTTGAACAAAGACGATGTTTTGTATAAGAGGAACTTCGACATGGTTTTGCTCAGATGCGTGGACAGACACGAAGCAGACATGTTAATGCAGGAAGTTCATGAAGGCTCCTTCGGTACTCATGCCAGCGGACATGCAATGGCTAAGAAATTGTTGAGAGCAGGTTATTACTGGATGACCATGGAATCTGATTGTTTCAAATATGCTCGGAAGTGCCATAAATGCCAGATTTATGCTGATAAGGTGCATGTGCCGCCGAATCCTTTGAATGTGATGTCTTCGCCGTGGCCTTTCGCTGTGTGGGGCATTGATATGATTGGAAAGATTGAGCCGACTGCCTCCAATGGGCATCGCTTCATCCTTGTTGCCATCGACTATTTCACCAAGTGGGTCGAAGCAGCTTCATTTGCGAAGGTCACCATACATGTGGTTGCCCGATTCATCAAGAAAGAAATCATTTGTCGCTATGGGATTCCCGAAAGAATCATTACTGATAATGGTTCTAATCTCAACAACAAAATGATGAAGGAGTTGTGCCAGAACTTCAACATTCAGCATCACAATTCTTCCCTTTACCTCCCTAAGATGAACGGCGCTGTTGAAGCGGCAAATAAGAACATAAAGAAGATTGTGCAGAAGATGGTTGTTACGTACAGAGATTGGCATGAGATACTACCCTTCGCCTTGCATGGCTACCGTACTTCAGTATGTACATCGACCGGGGCAACCCCTTACTCCCTTGTGTATGGTATGGAAGCAGTCCTACCTGTTGAAGTGGAGATTCCTTCTCTAAGAGTCCTGTTGGATGTCAAGTTAGACGAAGCTGAATGGATTCGGACAAGGTTCAATGAGTTGAGTCTTATCGAAGAGAAGCGAATGGCAGCCATGTGTCATGGGCAGTTGTATCAAAGTCGGATGAAGAGAGCCTTTGATCAGAAAGTGCGTCCTCGATGTTTCCAAGTCGGAGATTTAGTGTTGAAAATGATCCTTCCTCCTCAGACAGATCACAGGGGAAAGTGGACTCCTAACTATGATGGACCGTATATTGTCACCAAGGTTTTTGATGGTGGAGCCTTAATGCTTGCAACGATGGATGGTGAAAACTTCACTTCCCCTGTGAACTCAGACGCAGTTAAAAAATACTTCGCATAAAATAGACTCGCTGGACAGTAAAAAGAATAGTCCAGGAAAAAATGGGCATCCCGGCGAACCAAGAAAATGAAAAAGGTTCGGGCAAAAATTAGGGATTAAAAGTGAAAAGATTGTACACCCCGTAAGTTGAAAACCTGAAAAGGAAACTTAGGCAAAAATGGGTATCCTGGTGGATTGAAAACCCGAAAAGGGTGATCCAGGCAAAAGTTAGAGATTAAGCGAATGACTGCGTTCTGAGTAGTTCTAAATCTCATCTCGTGTCAATAATTGGAAACTTTTGAAGGATAGGAAACAATCCAATCACTCTTTCAGAAAGCTGATCATCTGGAGGATCTTGAAGACGAGCAAGTCATAGCGGAATTGGAACCCAATAGAAATCCATTTCACATTGCCATTAGATTAATGTCTGTTTTTATCTTTTGTGCGATTACCTCTTTCCAGGGATTGCTTCCTGATGTAAATGCCTATTAAGAGGCCATTCGATCAATAAAATCATGTTATTTAGTATATCTCTATTTTCATTTTCATTTTACTGTTTTGTTTGCAAGAATGACGTCCGAATTTTTGATAAACATTGCATCATGACACATAAGAGCTTTACAGGTACATGCTTAATAAACATTTAAAATTGCTGTAAATTTTAAGTGCTTTGGATCGTCTATTCAGAACAGGTACCCTCAGGGCATTTCCTTAAAATCCCCTGCAGATGATCGTGAATGTTTTCCCCCAACAGACGAATTCGGTATCTTATCCCTGCAGAGCTGATCAGAGCGTTGGATTCTTCAATCCCCAGCAGGCTCTCACCACTGTACCTCCCCCCAAGCGGTGGTTTCAGATTATACTCTCCCCAGTAGAGTTGACAGTGTCAGACTATATACCCCCAGCGGAGTTGATAGTGCCAGACTGTATCTTCCCAGCAGAAGTGGCTGCTCCTTAGAGTTCGATGCCAAATCGATGATCTCGACACCAGACCCATGGTCTCTTTCCTTGAAGCAGAATCTCGGTACCGTATCGGTGTTTGCTTCCCCTGCTAAGTCGTCTCTCTCGCAGATCATGGTTTCCAGAACCATTATCGCTTTCCCCAACAGCAGGTTTTCAGTGTCGTTCTCTCCCCAGTCAGAATCTCGGTATTTCGTCATTGCTAGAACACCGTGTGGCGGGTCATTTCCCCACAGAATTCTTTACGTTGTGCATCTCCAGCAGCCTTGCCAGGGTCTAGAAGTTGGTGATCATTTCCCCAGCAGATCCCCTTGCCTCAGCTTGGTATTCTACCCAGCATTTCGCATCCCTGCATGTAGAATCATATTGCATTGCATCCTCCCAAATCGCGTAGCATTTCCATTTTCATGGAGCATTACGCCATTGAAAAATTCAAACATATGCATGTAAGCATAAAACATTCTCGGTATCCCAAGTGATAAGCCAGAAGTTGTTTCCAGTACTCAGACTGAAGATTGTTCATGACCTACCTTTGTTATCCCCATCAAGTGTCATTGGCCCATGCGCCGCCTCTATTATCATTCCCTATTTCTGCCGATGCTGACAGGCATGAAGTTTCTGGTATTCAGACCGAAGTGGCATTCAGGCCAGTTTTCCGATGTTCAGATCAAAGAAGTTTCCGACGTTCAAGTCGATGCAACTTGTGGCATTCAGGCCAATTTTCCGATGTTCAGATCGAAGAAGTTTCCGACAGTCAGGTCAATGCAACTTATGGCATTCAGGCCAATTTTCCGATGTTCAGATCGAAGAAGTTTCCGACGTTCAGCTCGACGCAACTTGTGGCATTCAGGCCAGCCTCTCGGTGTTCAGACCGATATTAATAATCTCATATCTCCCGATGTTCAGATCGAAGTCATTTCTAGTATTCAGACTAATGAGCGGCATTCAGGCCATGGTTATTTCTGTGTTACCATTTATTTTGGTATCCAGGTTAACATTCTTTTTTGGTATTCAGACTGATGAGCGACATTCAGGCCATGGTTATTTCTGTGTTACCATTTATTTTGGTATCCAGGTTAACATTCTTTTTCGGTATTCAGACTGACTCTCACCGTACCAGACGGATTCTTCTTTCAAGACCACCTCTTTGCCAATTCTGACAGGCATTGTTACTTCACTTCACTTCAGTGCAAATTTTCGGGCTTTTATTGTATTCAATCCCTTGATACCTCGAAAGCACGAAAGCCGCTGCTATCTTCTTTCCAGGTCTCCAGTTGATTGAATAGGGGTAGCTATAATACCCCAAAATTTACCCTTCATTTTTCCTAGAAGCATACGCTTTACACCTCATGCATACATTTTTAGGTCATTTAGCATTTGCATTTCATCATGGCAATCGGAATCGGATCCAAGAAGCTTGAACATCATCCAGGACACTTTGTGGGCTCTATTTAGATGACCAGTCAACACAAAGGAAAGACTTGAGTTACTTCCAACAGGGGTCTATTCGTCATTCAAAACGTTAATCTTGAAGGAGCAAAGGTTTGTTCATGAGTTGTCATGCTCGCTAGGCGAAGCCCACGTGTTTTGAAGAAAATAAATTAATAAATAAATAAATCAAAGAAAAATCTTCGACTTGGACCTCTCTCGTTTGAGCCCACAGGTCCACAAAAATCAGGTTATAAATTCAGAGTTTAAGTGAAACAAAGATTCATTCTATTCCTATTACCCTGTCTGGGAAAAAGATAGTGAAAGAAGAACCTTGGGGAAAAAGATAGTGAGAGAAGAGCTAACAGAGTTCAGAGCAGCCTCCAAACCCTGAAGGGAACTCAACTGCACAGAATCACCTCTGCCTCACATAAACCCTAAAGATTTTTTTGTAAACCTCACGGGTGCAACTCAATTTCAATCAAGCTCTCCAATCAGGTTTGCCCAATTCCCATTATTTTACGCCTTCAATTTGAATGTTCTAAATGTGTGATAATTATGTATGAATGTATAAATAATGCCTTGAATGCTTAATCGTTTAATTTCTGAAGTGTATGCCACAGGGTTTGAGGTTTCTAAAACCATACTGTTTTGCTCTAATCTGACTTACGTTGGTCATAGCATGTTTTCTCCTAATCCTTATCTTGTTTCACTAACCCTTTTGTTGAGTTTTTGTGAAGGCTCACATGACTTTTGCAGGGATAGCTCGCTGGATATTCCACTTTGCTTGTGGGATACCATTTGGGAGATTTATTCTGATTACCTTGTTGGCGCATTTACTTTATACATGTTTGTTTTGTACGTGTTCGTATCCCCGCAGGTAGCGCGGTTCCTTCGTCAAGGACTGCCTTTTTGCATGAGCATCCCAAACCCTAACCCTTCATTGATTTTTCTTCTCCTAAACACATGTTTACTCCTTCTACTACAGGTGAGTAAGTCTCCAAAGGTCGAGCATCCGGTAGATTGCGTAGTAACGTCGTTCGTCCAAAACCCAATCCATAACCCCGTAGTTAACCGAACTACGGCTTGCTCTGATTCTCATTCCAGATGAGATACGTAGGCATAAGACACGATGTCTTAGCGAGCACACACCCCCCAACCCATAGGTCAGCCAAGCTACGAAGACTCTGATTCTCATATTCATATGAGATATGTATGCAGTGGATGTCGCGCGAGTCATTTTATTTTAACCTTCCTTTTAGTAAACAGCACGAGATAAACTCACACCATTTAGACAAGAACTACAAAAGTGGATCCCATAGAGTACTACGGATGCGTAGGGGTGCTAATACCTTCCCTTCGCATAACCGACTCCCGAACCCAAGATTTTGTTGCGAGGCCTTGCCTTTTCCTTTCCTCTTTTCAGGTTTACTTCGAGCGTTTCCTTTCCCTCCTTTGGGATAAATAACGCACGGTGGCGACTCTTCTGTCATTTTCTTTCGCCGGTTGTTTTTTTCGCACACTGTATTTTTCAGGTTGCGACAAAAGGGTTGACGGAAAGAAACTGTTGTAAAACGTCGTCATCAGAGGGTTGATGAAAAAGAGTAATTTGTCTTCGTCAAAGGGTTGACGGAAAAGAGTTTGTCATCGTCAAAGGATTGACGAAAGGGTAATTTGTCTTCGTCAAAGGATTGACGGAAAGAAACTGTTGTAAAACATCGTCATCAGAGGGTTGATGAAAAAAAGTTTATTGGGGAAAATTCCTAACAACGGTTGGGAAATTCCGAACTCTGACGAGTTAATTTGAGTAAGTTAAGGAGATACTCATGATGTGATGTTATGTATACTAATGCATGTTTGGGCTTTCATGGGGAATATATGAAATGCATGGTCTGCAAGTTATGCCAAGCATGTTTGGGCTTTGCGGAGGAGTGTGTTTAGGGAATGCCAATGGTGATTGGGCTTAAAAAGGGTGATTGGGTGAATCGTACTGACTTTTCGATACTTGAGAAATTGAAGTTCGACGTCCAAGTAGTCGCTGAATGTAATGTTTTGGAATTCCCATTGGGGGGAGAAATGATCGGCTTAGTCCAAAGAACTATGTGGCACTCTTGAGTTGGAAATGTGTTTTGACTACCTTTAGCAAAATTCTAGAAAGAATATAATTCGATATTGTCTTCCTTATAGTTTTTTTTTTTTGAAAAAAATGGTCTTTTAATCGAAAATTTCCCATGTAATCTTATTTAGAGAAAGATCATATTTCGCAGACAAAGCAGGAAAAGTAAAAATATGGAACATATGTGAGGGAACTTGATTTTTATTGACAAGTGATTCCACAAGTAGGGAATTTTGTACAAAGGAAAGAAATTCCTAAAAGAGGTGATTGCGAAAAGAAAATGATAATTGTAATGGCAATGAAACATCTCGAGTTTCCACCAGATTCTAACTCTGCTATAGTCTTCATGCCTTTGGTCGTCCTTTGATCTTGCTTTTTTGAAGGAGGGTGATAGGATTGGCTTGCTTGGGACCCACATAATTGACCTGCCAAGGAATGAAGAAGGATTCCTTACGGGATGCAGCCTCTTGCTCTTATTAAATCCCTAATTTTTGCCTAGACCGCCCTTTCGGGTTTTCAGTCTACCGAGATACCCATTTTTGCATAAGTTGCCCTTTCGGGTTTTCGACATATCGGGCTATATATTTTATTTTTTTAAGCATAGTATTTTTTGACTGCATCCGCATTCACCGGGGATGGAAGATCTTCACCATCCATAGTTGCGAGGATCAAGGCTCCTCCGGAGAAGACCTTTCTTACAACATACGGACCTTCATAGTTTGCCGTCCATTTTCCCCTTGGGTCAGTATCGATTGGAAGAATCTTCTTCAATACGACGTCTCCAGCTTTTAGGCTGCGGGGGAAAACATTTTTGTAATGTGCCCTCTTAATGCGCTTTGGATAAAGTTGGCCATGGCAGATGGCTGCTAAACGCTTCTCATCAATGAGGTTTAGTTGATCAAATCGAGCTTGTACCCACTCAGACTCATCAAGCTTAACATCTGTCAAAATCCTTAAGGAAGGAATCTCTACTTCGACTGGTAAGACCGCATCCATGCCGTACACAAGGGAGAAGGGAGTTGCCCCAGTGGAAGTGCGTACGGAAGTACGATAGCCGTGTAATGCGAATGGGAGCATTTCGTGCCAATCTTTGTAGGTTTCCACCATCTTTTGCACGATCTTTTTGATATTTTTGTTAGCTGCCTCAATAGCGCCATTCATCTTAGGCCTATAAGGCGATGAGTTGTGGTGGTCGATCTTGAAATTTTGGCATAGCTCTTTCATCATTTTATTATTGAGGTTAGATCCATTATCAGTAATGATCTTGTTGGGGACCCCATAACGGAAGATGATTTCTTTCCTGAGGAATCGGGCCACCACTTGTCTGGTAACGTTGGCGTACGAGGCTGCTTCTACCCACTTTGTGAAATAGTCAATGGCTACAAGGATGAAGCGGTGTCCGTTCGAGGCAGTTGGCTATATGCGTCCGATCACGTCAATACCTCATATGGCGAAAGGCCAAGGTGATGTTAGGACGTTGAGAGGCGTTGGCAACACATGGATCTTATCAGCATAGATCTGGCACTTGTGGCAGGTTTGGACGTGGCGATGACAGTCAATCTCCATAGTCATCCAGTAATATCCGGCCCTTAAGATTTTCTTCACCATAGTACTCCCACTGGCATGTGTCCCAAAGGATCCTTCATGAATTTCCATTATAATCTAGTTTGTTTCTTGCTTGTTCATAAATCTAAGCAAAATATAATCATAATTTCTCTTGTATAATACCCCTCCACTTAAGAAAAATTTGGATGACAGTTTTCGAAGATACTTCTTGTCGGGATAGACGCGTCCACAGGATACTCTTGGTTCTCTAAGAATTTCATGATGTCATGGAACCAAGGATGACCGTCAACTTCATCTTCTGCTGCCAGACAGTAAGCAGGTTCGTCCAAGTAGTTCAGGTGAAAGGATGGCGCTTCGTTCTTCCATTTAACTTTAAACATGGATGCCAAAGTCGCCAAAGCGTCAGCTAGCTGATTCTCTTCTCGAGGGATGTGGTGGAATGTAATTTCATCGAAATAGGGGACTAGTTTCAAGACATGCTCTTTGTAAGGAATGAGCTTATAGTCTCTAGTATCCCAATCTCCTTTGACTTGGCTGATTACCAAGGCTGAGTCCCCATAAACTTCCAGGATTTTGATTCTAAGATCGATAGCAGCTTCAATACCAAAGATACAAGCCTCGTATTCGGCCATATTGTTTGTACATTCAAAACATAATCGGGCGGTGAAGGGGAGGTGGAAATTAGGTTGAGAAGTGATTACTGCCCGAATGCCATTGCCATGAGCGTTAGAAGCTCCATCAAAAACCATGGTCCATCAGGATCCAGGCTCGGGTCCTTCCTCGGGACCGGGGATGTTGCAATCCCTAATCAACATGATATCCTCGCTGGGGAATTCAAAACGTATAGACTGATAGTCCTCCAAGGGTTGTTGTGCAAGATAATCAGACAATACACTCCCTTTGTTGGCCTTTTGAGTGACATGTTGGATATCGTACTCGGTCAGAGCCATTTTCCATCGGGCTACTCTACCAGTTAGAGTCGGCTTCTCGAAGATGTATTTGACAGGATCCATCTTAGAGATCAACAATGTCGTATGAGTGAGCATGTATTGTCTTAAACGTTTGGCAGCCCATGCTAGTGCGCAACAAGTCTTTTCAAGCATCGAATACCTACTCTCGCAATCAGTGAACTTCTTGCTCAAATAGTATATTGCATGCTCTTTTCTACCAGTCTCGTCATGTTGGCCGAGGACACAACCATTGATCCTTCAAGAACGGTGAGATACATGATTAATAGTCTACCAGGTACAAGAGGCATCAACACAGGAGGCTCTTGCAAATATTCCTTTATTTTCTCAAATGCGTCTTGGCAGTCATCGTTCCAAATGATGGCTTGATCCTTTCGAAGAAGTTTGAAGATTGGATCACAAGTGGTAGTGAGGTGAGATATGAACCTAGAAATGTAGTTCAATCTACCTAGGAATCCTCGGACTTCCTTCTCGGTTTTGGGTGCAGGCATAACTTGTATGGCCTTTACTTTCTCGGGATCTACTTCGATGCCACGTTGACTGACGATAAAACCTAACAATTTGCCGGATCTTACCCCAAATGTGCACTTGTTGGGATTAAGCCTCAATTTGAACTTCCTCAGCCTCTCAAACAACTTTTCTAGATTAATAAGGTGTTCTTCTTCGGTTTGAGACTTAGCTATCATGTCGTCGACATAGACCTCAATCTCTTTATGGATCATATCGTGAAAGAGAGTGATCATGGCTCGTTGGTATATGGCACCGACGTTCTTCAATCCAAAAGGCATCACCTTGTAGCAGAAGGTGCCCCATGGTGTTATGAAAGTGGTTTTCTCCATATCTTCTTGAGCCATTCGGATCTGGTTATAACCGGAGAAACCATCCCTAAAAGAGAAAACAGAGAACTGAGCGGTATTATCTACTAGCACGTCAATGTGTGGCAGTGGAAAGTCATCTTTGGGACTTGCTCTATTCATATTTCTGTAATCTATGCACATCTTACTTTGCCATCCTTCTTAGGTACAGGCACAATGTTAGCTATCCATTGAGGATGATTGGAGACCTCTAGGAAGCCGACGTTGAGCTGCTTTTGTACCTCCTCCTTGATTTTCATAGCCATGTCGGGACGGGTCTTTCGTAGTTTTTGCTTTACTGGAGTGCATTCTTCTTTAAGGGGTAGATGATGGACCACAATGTCAGTATCGAGACCGGGCATATCTTGGTATGACCATGCAAACACATCTTTGTATTCCTTCAAGAGCTCAATCAATTTTGTCTTCTCCTCGTCTTGTCGAGCGGAGCCGACTCGGACTTCTTTCGCTTCCTCATCTGTTCCAAGGTTAATCACTTCCTCTGATTCTTCGTGCGGCTGGATGACTTTTTCCTCTTGCTTGAGCAGCCTTGCCAATTCTTCTGGGAGTTCGGCCTCTTCCTCACACTCTTCATCAGCTTGATTAATCGGGTTGTCAAAGTCGTATGAGACTGTAGCAGAATTGTCATTGGTGGTTGTCGAGGATGATCTGCATGATTTAAGGTTCACTCTTTTATTGGTATGAAAGAAAGGATGATTTGAAAAGAAATTTTTTATTATTATATTTTTTTTAAAAGAAAAATGTCATTTAAAAAAAGTGAAATGAATAAATGAAAGACAAGGATCTCAAAATTGATTGCGAATATGAACCCTTTTTCATTAATGATTAATAAGGAAATTTGATGAGGCCCTACAAATGATTCCCCCATGCCTTGCGCTTGACATGGGTTCTTTTGATAAAAGGAAGGAAAACAACATTGAGAATTACATTTCAATCAAGGCCACTTTAGGTATTTCAAACTCGGTCCATTTGGTGGCACCATTTCCATCAGTCTTTGTGAAGATTAAGCCATCATCTTCTTCTTCTTCTTCTTCTTCTTCTTCCACGGCACAAATACGGTTGTCATCCAGGTAACCAGCACTTGAGAAGTTATCGGACAGCGGGATCACTGATCCCCTTGTAGCTATCGGTGCGGGCTTCTTCAAATTTTGGGAGTTGTATCCCAAACCGGTGCGATCCTTGTTGGCAGGAAGTTCAAGCAATCTTCCCCGTCCTTGGGGGTGTCCATCCTTTATGATTGTCAGGGCGTCTTTAAGATATGCCATGGGAGGTTCAGCATCTTTTGATTCATCCCTTGCTGGGCAAACCATTTCAACATTGATAACTTCAAATGATTGGAATGGGACTTCCCTTATCTCCCCTTCTCCCTCAACGTATCGGAAAGATGCGAGGTGACTTGCCATAATGTCCTCCTCACCCTCGACAACAACTAGCTTATCATCAGCTAAGAATTTCAATTTTTGGTGGAGCGTTGAAGTGACTGCACCAGCTGAATGGATCCAAGGCCTCCCAAGCAGACAACTGTAGGCTGGATAGATATCCATTACGAAGAAAGTGATAAGGAAAATATGGGGACTAATCTTCATAGGCAAATTCACCTCACCGATTACAGTCCTTGTAGTCCCATCAAATGCTCTTACTATAAGCTCACTCGGCTTCATTACGAGTCCTTCAATAGTTAGTCTAGCAAAGGAGCTCTTAGGCATCACATTGAGGAAAGACCCAGTGTCTACCAAAACTCTTGATAGGACTGTGTCCACACACTCAATGGAAATATGGAGAGCCTTGTTATGATTCCTCCCCTCGGCGGGAAGCTCTTCATCACTGAAACCTAAGCTTAAGCTAGTAGAGATATTGTTAACTACTCCTTCAAATTGACAAACAGATATCTCTTGTGGTACGTGAGCTGTCCTCAGAAACTTTACCAAAGCCTCCCTATGGGCCTCCGAGCACATCAATAGAGACAACATTGAGATCTTAGAGCGTGTTTGGTTAAGCTGATCAACTACTCGATAATCGCTCTTCTTGATGATGCGTAAGAACTCGTCTACTTCACTTGAAGGTGTGGGGTCTTGTCTTTGCTGAGCGCCATCAATTTGTTTGCCTTTGTCTGAAGTTGAAGGATTGATAGTTCCAATTGGAGTGGGTGTCGGTGCAAATATCCTTCCACTTCTTGTGACTCCACTAGTGCCGATGATATTGATCATTGGGTCACTAGACTTTATTGGTTCTTCTTGAATCTTCTGACCATGAATGTAGACTGAGGTGTCATACATCCAAGGGACTGCCTTGGTGTCAACATATGGGAATGGTGTGGGAACTGTTATTATGATTGGAGTAATAGGATTTGTCGACAAAGATAACTGAGAGAATTCATATGGAATTTGCAGAGGAGAGACTTCGTCGTATGGTATCTCGAGGGTAGACACATCTTCCTTTGTGGATGGGCAGTCTACCACCAAGATCCCTTAGTTCATTAATTGTTGTATGACAGACTTCAATGTTCTACATTGTTGCGGGTTAATCAGACAATGTTCACATTCATTACCACAGATGGGAAAGGTATTATTCTTCATCAAAGCATTCTTGATCTCGATGAGTGGTGTTTTTAACTCGTCCACACAGGACATCAATCTCCTTCCGTTGTCAGCTTCCATCATATTCACCGATGCATTGTTGTGAGGGGGCATCGGGTTATTATTCACATTCTGCCTTTAGGGGGCGAACGTGATTGCCTTAGAGTCAATAAGATCTTGAACCTTGTACTTTAATGCTTTACAATTCTCGATCGAATGCCCGGGAGCGCCAGAATGAAATTCACAACGGACATTTGCATCATAACCGGGAAGAAGAACCGCTGGTGGGGGTCCTAACTCCCTTAGTTGCACAAGTGATCCCCTCAATAAATATGGCAGAATGTGGCTATAAGGCAGGGGAACTGGGTCAAATCTTCTCTCGGGCCTTCACATCCTTTGTTGTTGTTGATATTGTGGTTGCTGATGTTGCGGTTGTTGTTGATACCGTTATTGTTGTTGAGTTTGAACAGGAATTGCAAATGGTTGTTGTTGACTTGGTTGGACGGGAGCTATGGCAGCTACTTGTGGATAAGTGTGATTTCTTGTTCGAATGATGGAGGCAGCATTGGTCTCGCCTTCTCGTTTTTTACCATAGGGAACAAAAGGTTTCTTCGATGCACTAGAAGTACTGGCAGAGTTCTGGATCTTTCCTATTTTAATCATATTTTCTATCCTTTCACCGGCTAAGACCAGGTCGGAAAAGCCTGAAGAGGTGCTCCCTACCATTCTATCAAGGTATGGACCTTGCAGGTTTCCCATAAACATGTCTATCAGTTCTCTTTCTAGCAATGGGGGTTGTACCCTAGCAGCTAATTCCCTCCACCGCTGGGCATACTCTTTGAAGGACTCCTCAAACCTCTGAGTCAAATTTTGCAACTGTGTGCGATTAGGTGCCATATCAGTGTTGTACTGATAGTGCTTGAGGAATGCCTCGGCCATTTCCCTCCAAGTGTGAATATGGTTGCCCTCGAGTTGCATGTACCAATCCAAAGATGCCCCACCGAGGGAATCCTGGAAAAAATGCATTAGAAGTTGATCATCGCTGGAATAGGCAGCCATCTTTCGGCAGTATGCCCTAATGTGTGTCCTAGGGTCGCTATTTCCCTTATATTTTTCAAAGTCCGGAACTTTGAACTTGGCCGGAATGATGACCCC
This sequence comes from Lathyrus oleraceus, assembly GCF_024323335.1. Lineage (NCBI taxonomy): Eukaryota > Viridiplantae > Streptophyta > Magnoliopsida > Fabales > Fabaceae > Lathyrus > Lathyrus oleraceus. The sequence goes on along the minus strand of NC_066583.1, from coordinate 543,722,493 downwards.
AGGTACTAAGCACATTTATGCCGCATAGAGGCCCAAAATGTCAGTGCTCTCCATTGCCTTGAGCTTTTCCTCGACAGCCTTTACCTTCCTCTCCACCTTGTTGGTTGCGGAACCGAAGGCGTCATCCTGAGAAGCGTCCCTTGGGCTGAAGAATGCATCAAGTTGGTTGTCTGTCTCAAGAGCATGAGGACGAGGATTATCGTTTGGAACACCGCCGGGTGTATTAATGTTAATTGGAGGATCAACTTGAGGAACTGGAGTCGGATTCTCGACCGTTTGAGGGGTAGGAGGATTGGTAGTACTGGCACGTTGATTCATTTCTTCTTGCATTTTTGCCATAACCTTCTGGCCTCTTGCGACTACTTGAATAGTCTCCATCAATTTCCGTAATTGGGACCGCATTTGGGATACTTCTTCCTGAAGGACAACTTGGTTCTCTTGAAGTTGCTCCATGACAGCTTGTCGACATCCTCGTGTATCGTACCGAAAAGTCAGCTTTGGAGAGTGGTTCTGGAAGGAAAAAAGGGTGGATGGATGAGTTTTTTATGTTTTTGTGTTTCGAAAGATGCATATGATTCATGAATTTTTTCTTGTTAAAGCAAAGCTCTTTTTAGTTATTCATGTTTATTCATTGCAAAAAACTACTTGAGATTCTCGTTCACAATCATGAAATAGGAAAACACAATAGAGAAAAATCGCAACTTTCATTCATCCTTTGAAGGGAAAATAGACAACAATACATAGAAGTTGCAAAATACAAGTAATGGAAGCAAATAAACCAACTAGATATCCACCCTAAAAGACACCCCTTGACACTTGCGGAGAGCCTCAATGTCGGTGATGAGTTAGGCCATTGTTCTTTTGCAGAACTTGACGAAGTGGTAGACCTCTTTGGGGGTATTATTTGGGCACATGATTAGATCTGCCTCCTTCAACTTGTCAGGAAAGTCTTGAAGGGCATAGTTGGTTAATATTGTCATGTTGGTGTACTTGTCCCTCCGTTCTTCGTAAAGGACTTGGAGATTATGGATGATTTCGTCCCTTTGAACAATGGCAGCTTCGAATTCATAGCAACGCTCCTCCTAATGTTTGCAGTTGTTTTGCAATTGTACATAGGCTTGGTCATAGATTCCCCTCTTCAAGTTCTTGATTTGCTCGCAAGCTCGTCCAAGGTTGAACTGCTCACGCATGAAGCTTCGATGAATCTTTTCTTTCTCTAGTTGCTCCTTGGCTAGCAAATCCTTATACTCTTTTAGAGTGGTCCTTAGTTCGAGAATCTGGGCCTCATAATCTTCCCTGGCTTCTTTCTTCATGGCATTCGACCTCTCGACAGTATTTTCAAGGTCCTTGATGATTCGGGATGCTCGATCCAACTCCTTATTGCGGAAATCTAGCTCAGAATTAGCTCCTTGTAAAGCTCCACCAACCCAAACTCTTTGTCCCTCGGCTAATCGGAGCCTTTTCTTGCTATCTTCAAATTTTTCACAGACTTGCTTACCCTTATCCTCCAAGACGGGGTTACGTTCCTTGGCGCGATTGAGTTCGACTCGTAGTTGAGTGTTTTCCAACTCGAGCTCTTTGATTTGGCTGGTAAGTTTGTCCATGTCCTCTTGTAAGATAGGTTCGGGCTCGGGCATCAACGGGAATGAATAAGGATCAAACAGAAACGGCATCTTAACCACCCTAGCCCTCTCTTTTACCCACACATAGTAGGGTTCCTTGGCTAAGATATTTTTCTTGCCCCATTCATAGTCAATACGGACTATGCTTGTCCAAGCTTTTCTCACTCTTTTCACGTTTGAATCAAGCGGATCCACGGTATTGATGACAAATGGAATGAAATCTCTTTCCTCGGGGGGACTTGTCATGGCGTACCCTAGTTGTCTCTTGAGTATAGCAGGGTTGTAGTTGATGCAACCTTGTGTTCCTATCAAGGGTACGTTAGAGAACTCTCCACATCTTGCGATGACATCCTTTATATTCCATTCCCTCTTGTACCATAGAATTGAGTTGGCAGAGAGAGATGCGAACCTTTGTGGCCATGTCAGTTTATTTTCGGCGAAAGGTCCACTTTGAGGCATGCGGGCCCTCATCCAAAGATGTAGCATAGGAGGGCAACAAAGGTAAGTACCTCCCCTCTTCTCATGCCTTGTATGGAAGGTATGGTAGAAATCGGCAAGTAGAAAAGGCACCGGATTCTTTGTTAAAAAGACTTCAACTGCTAATTGATCCACAAACTTGTCCGGATTTGGGAAGAGGACAATTCCATGAATCAAAAGTGCCAAGGTTGCACTACAAAAGTCGGGTCTTCCTTCTTTAATCATTTCCCAAGCATGGGCTTCTAGGAACTTTTGAGTTAAACCTTTGAGGGATCCTTTAACACCCCAATTGTCCACTAACTTGTTGGTGTTGATACCCAAGATGAGTGAGAGCTCAGCCAAACAGAATCCTTCTTCCAATTTCGGGAAAGGGTTGTATTCCTTGAGTGGTCGATTGAGGAGTCTCTCGAGGTCTTCCAAGGTTGGAGAGATTTGGAAGTCGGGGAAAGTGAAGCATCTTAAAGGAACGTCATAGTATTGGGACATTGTAGTGATAGCACAATAGTCAACCTTCTCGGTTAGAAGATCTATGATGTTCCCAAAATTGGCTCTAAACTTGTTGTCTTTGAGAGTTACGACCTTTGAACAGAGGATCTTTAATGACCTGATGTCGGGACTCTTGAAGCGGAAAGAAGAAGTGTTTTTCTTTGTTGAAGTATCCATGATTGTGTCGGAAAATAGTCTTGTAATTCTGCGTTTGAACAAACGAAAATTTTAAGAGCTTTGCTTATTATTTTGATGATGAATGAATGTATGAATGAATGATTGGTTTATTATTTCCACAGGGTTTTAGGCATGGGTTCGTGGTTTTGGACCATCGTGACGAAGCATGGAGTTAATAATGACTGCTTAGTAAACCAAGGTTCTCGCTTTGTGTGATCTAAGGCTTTTCGAAAATTGGGTGTAAGACACTGCCCCTAGAGTCATGGACTTCCTTGACTGTCAGCCGCTTATGTCAATTTACTTGCCAGGCGACTGCTCCATCAAAGTCATCTACTCTAAGTGAGATCTTCGTATCGACCCTTACGAGGAAGGCACCTCGGTGGCCTATACTACGCGACCATCGGTCTAGGCTAGCCATAGTTTTAAAGGTTCTAAAAGGGGTCTTAGGGTCATTGACTCTAGTAAAAGAAAAGATGCTTACGTCGAAAGCACGACGGTCATCAATCCCCTTAAGAGAATCTACCACTAAGTAAGGTTCTCGTACGACCCTAATGAGGAAGGAACCTCGCGGATCAATACTACTCAACCTCTCCTATCTCAAGCAAACTCTCAGACTCGGGTGGGGAGTCTTTCACACAAGGTTTTTTTCTTTGCAATCATTATTGCTTCCAAAAAATTCTTCGTCACAGAACCAAAGTTTCGGACCAACAGGCAAACAAAGAATATATGTATAGGTTAGCAACAAAAGCAATATATACAAAAAAAGGATAATAGATAAAATCTCCACGTACGTAAAAGAGAAACAACCCAAACTAGGCTAGACTTGCTTAGGGAATTTAGGGTTCCCCAGCAGAGTCGCCAGCTGTCGCTATCGGGATTTCACGATAACGAAACCGGGACTAAAGAGAATGCCAAAGAGGGGCAAAGTCAGAAGAGTCGCCACCGAATTTTATTTAGTTCACCTCTATCGGAGAGGAGAGGGGAAATGGTCGATAAAACCCTCAGAAAAGAGACGCGCACGGGAAACGCTTAAAAGAGAATAAGGAATCGGTCTCGCAACCGAGATTTGGGTTCGGAAGTCGGTTGCGTAAGGGGAAGGTGTTAGCACCCCTTACGCCCATGGTACTCCATGGGAACCATTTGGGTTGTTTTACATATATGGGATTTATCTATTATTGTTTTATTTTCAAAAGAATGTGTGAAAAGAAGGGGGGTGTTTTTGTTATTATAGTGCTCGCCAAGGATTGTGGCCCTTGTGCCTACATATCACTCATTCGGAGATGAGGAATCAGAGCTCCGTAGTTCGGAGTAGAAAATATTTGTGTGTTGGTTGATTTTACCTTTGAAAAAAGGTTTTTTTGGGGTGATGCCCTAAGGCACAAAAAAGAGTTTGATGAGTTATATTGTCTTTACCTTGAATAAGGGTTTTATGAAAGAATGTTTGTGATTATATTGTACTAAAGTCTATGGGCGGAGGTGATTATTCTAGACAACAAGTCAAGCGTCTTGCGTCCAAAATAATCAGAGTAAGGGTAGGAATGTTCCATTCTCACTCATTCTCCACCACTTAAGGCTCATGGCGCACAATAATAATCGTAATTATTAAGTTTTTTTGAATTTGGCTAAGAAAATGCCACTTGACGTTGAATCAAGGGTTTATTTTATTTTGATTATGAAATTTGGCTTATGCAACATGAATGCAAAGTAACCAACAAGAAATTAAAAAGTCTCATTGTAAGGTAGCCCAAGAGAAAGCCTTTTGTGTGCAAAAGTGACCTAAGCTAAACAAAGGATAATGGTCTTATAAACATGTCCCCCTAAGGTGGTGCCATGATGCCATTCTTACAACATGAATGTAAGTTACAAATAAAATCCAACATTTACAAAGTATCACAAAGATAAGGGAAAGGCCTCCAAGCAAGGGTCCTAAAATAAAATCCTCTAAGTCCAAGTTGATTAAGAGTGGAATGAATATTTTTGTCTTATCATTTTATCATGTTTTTGTTGTTTTTAATATTTGATGATAATAAAATAAATAACAAGTAAGTAAACATGCATGATGAATTTGTACAATGATGGTGATGACGAGTACTTTAATGTAAATTACAAGGTAATGACATAAAAGTAAATTACAAGAAAAAGAAATAATATTACAATAGTAATGGTTAGTGAATATAAATGATATAAAACAAATATAAGTCAATAACACCAAAATCACAATAACAAAGGTTAATGATGAAAAAATTAATGAAGTATAATTAGTGGTTAGTAACATGTACAAAAATGAATATTTTTTAAGACTATTTTCTTAGGCCAAAAAGAGTTAAAATATGACACATTAAGGGATAGCTTATCATTGATGCAAAGTATTGAAGATGATTAAAAAATCAACTAACAATAGATTTGTAACAAAGAAAGTTATGCAACCTTAAGTCCATCTATTGGTATTAAAAAATAAATAAAAAAGTGATTTGTTCTCTTTCTTTTATTTTTATTCCTCTTTTATTTAACAAGATAATGAGGTAGTAAATAAGTTAGCCTAATGTAAATGATATAGTTAGATAATAATAAACATAAACATAAAATACTTGAAGTAAAGTGAACAAAAGAAAAAAAATATATAAAAAAATAAAGTGCAATAATATAAATGTTAGAAGTTAGTAGTTAGTGAACATAAACATAAAGTAAATGAAATAAAATGAACAATAAAATAAATTGCAATAATATAAATATTAGGAGTTAGTAATTAGTAGTTAGTAACAATAAGCAAATGGATTAACAAGTTAATGTAAAGACATGGTTTCATCTATGCATCAAATGACCCAAATATGGTTAAAATAGAGGCAATTTATCAATACCTCAAAGTATCATGAATGATCTATTGATCAACCATAGATAGATTTGAAACATTGAAGATTTAATCAACTCTAAACAATCATAGTCATGATCTAATAGACCTCATCAACCAAACAAATACGACAATAAGTTCATAATAAAAGAAAAAAAAAATATAACACACACAAAGCAACCACAAAAAGGTGAACAAGATAGTAAGAGTAAAAAAAATCTTTAAAAAAGGTGAGTAAACCAAAGTCAATCATTTTTTTTTGCAAACTTGAATCTAAACCATCTCAAAAGACCAACCAAGAACAAGCAACATTTTTAATCAAAAAAAAGAAACAAAAAATTAAAGAGTTTAAGTTAAAATCATTACCCACAAAAATGTGAAAAAAGCTAGGTAGAAATGGTGTTGAGCTTGAATGTGAAGTGAGGGGTTTGAGATGAAAATATTTATGGTGAAGGCTTAGTAAATGGGTTGGGTTATGAGTGTTGGAGAGTGAGAAATTTTGAGGAAAAAAAATGTGAAATGAAAAAAAAGTTGGTGGTGGTGACTTTTGGGAGGGAAAGGTTTTTTTGGGTTTTGATTTAGGTTTGGAGAAGAGGGGTTGAATGATATTTCTTCATCATTTTTGGGGGCTAGAAAGCATGAAAAATGAAGGGGAATGGTGCATCTATTTATAGGGAAAGTTAGTGGGAAAATGGGGGAAACCAAATACCCTTGGTGCAAAAAAATGCTCTTTTTTTTTTAGTGTGCAAGGCAAATCCGGTTTCCCCCCTTTTCTTCTTCTTCTTTTTTTTTTTTTTTTTTTAAATCATGCCTTGATCCCATGCAATATGTATTTGGTTATGAAAGTTAATATAATTATGATGAGGAGATAATGAAAGCATGCATGTGCAGTAGGGCCATGGATCAGATGAAAGTTGTATCGGAGTAGGGTGAATTTTGGGGTATGACAACAACATTATGCGGGGTGAATGTACATCACTTGGAAAGTAATGGAGAAAGTGGTTGGACCAATCCTGATTGGCAGATCCACTCCCCCAATTACTGCTCGCCTTGAACCATCAAAAGCTTTTACTATCAGAGCGTTAGGCTTCATGGTAACTCCTTCCAAGGATAATTTCAACAGAGTAGTCTTTGAGATGGCATTCAACAAGGATCCCATATCCATTAATACTTTAGATAATAACATGTTTACACACCTCAACGAGATATGCAAAGCCTTTTTATGAGCCCTTCCCTCGGAAGGCAGCTCGTCATCATTGAACCCTAAGAAATTACCAGTAGTGATATTTGCCACCACATCATCAAACTGGTCCAATGTAATATCTTTGGTATTATGTGATGTGTTCAAGACCTTCATTAGGGAATCCCTATGCACTTATGAGCTAAGTAATAGGGATACCATTGAAATTTTTGAGGGAGTCTGTTTCAACTAATCGACTACCCTGTAGTCACTTTTCTTTATGATCCTCAGAAACTCCTCGACGTTTTTCTGGGATGCAACAACTTTAAGGCATGATGATCCTCCTTGTGATTCAATATTTTGAGCAGGGGTTGAAGTGTAATTTCTAACTTCTTCCCCTTTAGCCTTGGCTAAAGGTTCAATAGTTCTTTGTGCAAATACTCGACCACTCTGGGTCATCCCTCCTGGTTTAACGATGGAAGTGACATTTGGATCACTAATCACTAGGGGTTGATTTTCATTCCCTTGCTTATAGACCTTTAGCTCGTATCTCCAGGGAAATGCCTTTTCACTTTCATAATGGAAAGGTGTGGGATTTTGAATCACTAAGGGAGTGATTATAATTTTCATCTCCTGTGCTAGATAAGGGATATCCACCATAGCCACCACATTTGCCTTCTTTTTGCTTGTGTGCCTAATCTGGATTGTGCCCAATCTTGAAGGCATACCACTTCTCTATGGTGAGCCTTGGCACACCCATATGGAAATCACATTGAGCATTATCATTATAGCCCGGTGAATATGGGGTATGAGCCGGTTTCAGTTCTCTCAAGGTTAACAGTCCCCCTTTGAGAAAGTATGGAAATATTTGACTATACGGTATAGGAAGTGGATCATACTGTCTTTGTGGCCTCTTTTGCTTGAACTGCCTTTTGGAGGGGCATTTTGTTGATATTTTGTGGTTTTTGTTGTTGTTGGTAAGCCTGTTGCTGGAAAAACTGTTGTTGTTGAATTGACTATTGATATGGCGTATACGCGATAACAAAAACTTGATGATAATATACAGGAATATGTTGTTGAGCTCTACTTCCCCATCTCCCCATAATGGCATTGGCCTCACCCTCCTTCTTCTATTGGAAGTTGGAATACACATTCTTTCCTCCATTTGACGTATTTGCAGCACATGGTAGCTTTCCCTTATTCACGTGTCTCTCTATTATTTCTTCGACGGTGAAGACGTCAGAAAATGTTGGAAAGCTAGCCCCTACCATCTTTTCCATATATTTAACCTTCAGTGTCCCTATGAACATATCAATCAATTCTTTGTCTAGGAGAGGGGGTTGGACTCTAGCCGCTAGCTCTCTCCAGTGTTAGGCATATGTCTTACATGATTCATTATTGTGTTGGGTCATTTCCTGCAACTAACGATTCTTTGTAAAAGGGCATAATTGAGATAAAGTCGTTATAGGAATAGTCATGTGAATTCTCACATCTAAGGCTAGATGATTCAAAAGGAGAACTTAACCACTTTTATAATTATCTTCATAAACTTTTAGTTAGAATTTTCTATTTACAATCACATACACAAACCAATAAATCGAGCTATGCGCACCCCTTGTTATTGTTTCTCACTCACTGTGCTGAATTCACAAGTGTCATCACCTTGTCTTGGACAATATTAATACAATCCTTATGGATACGATAATTTAACTTGACACATTGTAGTTTTTTTTGGCATGATTACTACAATAACCATTTTTCGTCCAACATCACACCAACTAGTGTTCTCATGGTGAATCAATCTAGTATAAATATTACTCTTAACATTAATACTTATGTGACGACTCAACATCTCTTATTCATAACTTGTGAGATATGGTCAACAATCTACTCACATAATAATTTCACATTTTTGACAATAAGTCTTGACTACATATAAATTTAGAATGAAATCCTTATATCTAATGGTGGCTCACAATTAAGTCACACTTAACGTTCCATTAAACCGATTAACTATTCCAGGGACTTCATTAGTTTGAAATAAAACATAATTATGAATAACCTTTTATTATAAATAATATTTGTGATGCAAGTTTTAAGTTTAATCATAAAATCAGGGGTTAAATACGATACCCCCCTGCAATGTTAGCGAATTTCGGTTTACCCCCTGTAATATTTTTTTTTTATTCTCCCCTTGTAATGTCTAGATTCTGTGTGTTTGACCCATGATTGACTATTTCAACCCATAATATTTTTTAAATCCTACATGGCTTTCCACATGGTTTTTTAAGTTTTTTTTTTAAATTCCACGTGACATTTTTTTTTAAAATTAAATAATTTTTTTTGTTAAAAGGGGGTAAATCAAAAGACACTCATATTAAATTAAAATTCGCTCACATTACAGGGGTAAAATATAATTTTGTTGCTTTGGATAGTAAAATATTAAAAAAATACTAATTTTTGTTACCAATGAGATTCAAACTCAATACTCAAGCTTATTAGGCAAGATTCTTAACCATTGGGCCAATGTTCCTTTTGTTTATAATATTTACATGTTAAATATATTATTACAAACTAGCTTATTTTTTTGTTGCTTTACTGAATCTATAGTATAGTATATAACATCTAAATTACTATGTCAAATAATATTCTTAGTATAGTATAGTATAGTATTCTTTTACGGAATTATGTTTATAGGTACTCTTAATGTTTACATGAACATGTTTATCAAGTTGCCCTGTTTTGTTTTATTGAAGTCTTCCTGGAAAGGTTGCTTGTGGATAATTTCATGAACAAAAACTTAGTAGTGTTGGATAATAATCTCAGTCAAATGAATCATGTTTACAGGACTCCAACTTAGCTACACTGTTATCTTTAGGTCATATGCTTCTTTTCTTTTTATTTGAACGTGTATGTGATGCTTGATTGATGGTTATGTCTATGATACATATATGGTCATACTACTATTACATTATGACAAAATGTACTTATGAAACACGAAATTCGATACATAATTGCATCCTTACTTTGTCCCTTATACTCCCTCCGTCCCATATTATAAGCAAATTTCACCTTTCTAGATTCATTAAATAATTAATGTATCTGGTTTATTATATAGATCAGATACATTAATTATTTAATGAATCTAAAAACGTGAAATTTGCTTATAATATGGGACGGAGGGAGTATTTGTTTTCTACTTTCACTCTGCAAGACATCTTGCTGCTCCAATAGTTGCTCATGTATTTCATAATTTTATGGGACAACTTGTGTTGTATTCTTCGATAAGCGGTACATATATGTAATTTTACGGAATCATAAAGCGGTACATATATGTAATTTTATGGGCCAACAACTGCAATTTAATTATGTTTGTGTTGTTTTAGGGATTGTAAGTATAACACCCATAATGGGACTTGTGGGTTTCTTGTGGCTTCTTTTCCCAATGACAGGTCCCGATTTGTATAATAATAGAATATATAATTGCAGTTGTTAGCAAGGATACTGCTTATGGAGAGAACAAATAAGAATATCTTACATGAAAATGGTAGTATTCATTCGGTAAATTATGCCACCATTGTCAATATTTACCCATTTCAAGTTTAACATAGAATTTCTGAGTTGGAACTTGTTTGTTGGCTTTTAAGTTATGGTTTGTATTGTAAAGCTCATTCATATTTACTCATTTAAAAGGACGTGCTCTAGATGTGGTGACTTGTATCAAGCATGCATTTTTGTAATCCTAAATTGACTAGCAAGATTCTTTAGCTTATGCAGTAGAGAACTATCTATAATTCAGATAATGTTTGAGACGTCAAAAAATACATTAAGTAAAACTATGTCAAAAAATAAGCTAGTATGTAATATATATTTGACATGTAAATATTATAAATATAAGGAACATTAACCTAATTGTTAAGAATCTTGCCCACCTAAACTTAAGTAATGAGTTTGAATCTCGTATGTAGTGAAAATTGTAAGTTTCAATGTTTACTATCCAAAACAACAAAAATTGGATTTTTTGTAATGTGAGCGACTTTTGATTTCTCCCTCGTAATAAAAAGAGTTTTTAAAAAATAAATATAAATAAAAAACCACGTGGAAAACCATGTAGGATTTAAAAAAGATTATGAGTAGAAATAGTCAACCAGGGGCCAAACACGCATAATCTAGACATTACAAGGGGGACATCCAAAAAGAATACAGGAGGTAAACCAAAACTCGCTAGCATTGCAAGGGGTGTCATATATATTTAACCATAAAACCATTGGTCTTTAAAACTCATGCCAACAATTTATAGTCTAGTCAACTTCAACTTCTTTTTTTCAGTATGCTTTTTATCATTCATTCCTCTAACGAAGAATCATTTCCAAAAACTCAATTTTAAGGCCAACACATATATAAGTGTGTTTTTGATATTTTGGATCGAAACCTAATCTCGACAAGGGTAGCCTCTTGGTTTTACTAGGTTGTGACATACTATAGTCGAAGTCTGATCTAGCATACAGTAGTCGAAGATGTGCATGTTGTAGTTGAAGTATGATCTAACATGCAGTGATTTAAGTTAGTTATGTACTTTGCAATGTAATATTTACGTATGTCATGTATGAGTGTTATTATCATACATGACATACACATACTAGGAATCTATATATAGGATGTACTCTAATTTATTAGAGAATGAGGTTAAGTTATTATTCACTTGTAGTCTTTTAACCCTAATTGAGAAAGTCAATAGAAAACCTGATTTAACCATCTCTCTCTCTCAACATTGTTTTGTTCCTCAACATTCCTGGTGCGGTCATTGTCACAACATTTTGTATTAAATTTCTAACACTTCACTTTGCGCATGACTTAATTAATTAGTGTATTTTGAACTTGGTATTTTCTCTGTCTCAATGATCATACAAAGAATCATGGCCCAACTTTGTTCATCAAGAACATCTGTTGCCCTTGCCTAATCTAATGATTGCGTAATTTTCATTGTGTTTCTTATGATTATACTGTACGCTCATAAATTTTTTGTTTCTTGCAGGTTGGTCTTTCATCGTTCTCTAACATATAAATCATTGGTTCCATATATAGAAGACACGTCGAAAGCTCCAAATTCATCATTGACATATCTTTTTTAGTCCTTTTCCTCATTCATTTATCTTGCAAGTAGTTCTTACTCACCTATTTTTGGAATAATTACAACATGTATCTCATTATTTACTCTAGTTATATATTTAGTACTCTATTCCCAAGTATGCTTCAAGTACTACACGAGTTAAGGCTCTAATGAACGAGTTAGAAAAACAATCAAAATTAAATTCATTATTTTTTTCTTGTTTTTCTTGTTTTTCAGCACTCATTAAGAACATTTTTCTTTTAGGATCTTTTGCTAGGTCTAGGTAGCCTTCCTCAAACTATGATCGAGAATCCTTCATCTCTAACAACTATCTTAGAAGCAGGTTAATTCATTGTAGATTCTCTGATTATGGGGTAGGAAGATGGTAATCTTATTTTTGGTGTTACAATGGTTGATGCATATGCTAGTATTCTTTCCAATCTAGACATAAAATGACAACAACTAATTGGTATCAAGGGTCTAGAGTTTGTGGAGATTGTCGATGATACTCACTAAGATGTTGGTGTCTTCTATTTTATTGACAATATCAGACGCTTGTGTGCATATTATTCTGCCTTGTCAACCATATATGAGGGGCCTTTTCCACTTTCATTCAACTTTCTAATTTATAAAAATTGATAATACTTACCTTATTTAAAGATCAATGAGAGATGTGTCTACATGTATGAGCTCCATCAAACAATCAACTATTAGAGGAGTGAAATTTCTTGTTTAAGAACTTTGGCCTATTAATTTCTAACTTCTTAAGGCCAACCATGTTATTTTTACTTTCTTCAACTAATTCTTTATGACTTTAGTGACCAATATCACTTTGCTTATTGTGGTCCCTTTTATTACTAGGTCTCAACTTCCATAAATGAAACTAACCATATAGTTGTGGAATACACGGTGTGAAAGTAAATAAAGTATTTCATTCAATTGTATTGATTACATACAAGTGAGATCTTACACTTATATATGAAAAGAAAAAGTTTGAAAAGTAGTTACACGCAATAACTAACTTTCAGTTAGTTAGTTATAACAACAAATAATTACTAATAACTAACTTCTACATCAAGTTCATAATACCCCCTCAAGTTTGGAGGTATATATTGTAAATTCCCAACATGGGTGTTAGGTAGTGAAAAGAGTCTTTTAGAAGAGCTTTAGCAAGAGGGTCTGCTAGTTGATACCTGGATGGAATTGTTGGTGTAAGCCCTAGAGGCCAATACTTTTTGGTACTTGTATCGAATTATCTATTAATAATAAAAGGAATTTTCTTTATTATGATTGATTAATAAAGTCCCTGGAATAGATAGTCCGTTTAATGTATTAAGTGTGACTTAATCATGAGAACACATTGAACATAAGGACACTATTTTTAAAGTATCCGTAGTCGAGCTTTAATGTGAAGTGGGATAACATTAAAGCATTAAGACTATTATGTTTGTAGACTGATGATCACATCTCATGGATCATGGATAAAGAGTTATCAAGTCTTAAACATAGGTATGAATATTAGGAGTAATATTTATACCGGATTGACCCGCTATGAGAATACTATATAGAAAGTTATGCAAAATGTCATAAGTTATTCTCATGGTGATAATAGTGTATTCCACTCTTCGACCTGAAACCACTATGGATCCTGGATGTAGAGTCGAGTGCTTTATTGCTGATCCAACGTTGTCCATAACTGGATAACCATAAAGACAGTTGATGGGTACTCCACAAAGCATGCTGAGGGACATGAGTGTCCTAGATGGAATTTGCCCATCCTGCATAACAGGATAAATGTCTATGGGCCCAATATTGAACTGGACAAGGATGACACGGTCTATGCCTTGTGTTCAATATAGACATAAGAGCAAAAGGGTAATTATACATAAGTATTATCATAGAAGGAATTGTCAGATCACATGAAATTTTCGTGTCTTGGGTAGCAGTGATGTGTTGCTAGATACCGCTCACTGTTTATTATGTTAAATATGTGATTTAATATAATTGCCAACGCCGCGAAAACCTACAGGGTCACACACAAAGGACGGATTGATGAGAGATAGAGTAACTAAGGAATACCGTAAGGTACGGTGTACTTAAGTAGAATACGAAATATGGTAAGGTACCATGTGCTTAAGTGATTTTGGGCATATTATAAGATATGGGCCAAAATACACTTAAGTGAGCTTTTTAGCTTGAAGCCCACACAAGTGGTTCTATAAATAGAACCCTTGTGCAGAAGCATTTATTGCGGTTGCATTATTTTCGTTTTCTCTCTCTCTCTCTCTCACTCAAAGCCTTCATTCGTACCAGTTAGCACTGAGATTGAAGGAATCCGTTCGTGTGGACTGAGTAGAGACGTTGTCATCGTTCAACGTTCGTGATCGCTTCGTGGATCTGCATCAAAGGTTTTGATCGTCACAAGAGATCTGCACCAAAGGTTTCAATCGTCACAAGAGGTAAATATTCTATCACTGATCATGACCATTCGTAAGGATCTCTAAAGGAAAAAAATTTAATTTCCGCTGCGTTTTGGACCGCAATTCTCCTTCAGTGGTATCAGAGCCACTTACGAAACCATGAATCGGATAGCTGTTTATTTTCAGTATTAATAAGATTAAAAGACAGAATGAATCAATTAATTAAACGAGTAATTAAATTTGGCATCATGAGTGTACGAATTGGATGATTGATGTTGACTATGCTTCGGAATCCGACATTAGTATGGTGAAGCAGCGATACATCGATCGTCCATAGGTTACGCAATTGAGACCGATCAACTTATATGTGATATAAGTAATCCTAATGCAAAGTACGGTATATGTGATATACTGTTTCTGTTTCGTTCATTCAAACACTAAATGATTGTTTTCCTTTGAGCGATCAATGATCATTTGCTTCGGAATCCGACATTAGTATGGTGAAGTAATGACATGTTGATCAATCATACTGAATCAACAATCGAGGTGTGTTTGACGGTCTGAAATTGGCGCATTAGGGTTTGTGACGGCACAAGGGTTGTGTCGTCAAGGAGTTGTGAATTTAGGGCTTTTGGAAGAGGTCTGTAGACTGTTTCAAAGTTCTGCTATTTTGGATGCGTAGCGGTCGTAACAAGACGCGTGACGTTCGTAACAGGCCCATGACGGTCGTAACAAGCCTGTGACGGTCGTCACGTGCTTTGTGACGGTCGTCACACTCACAGATCCAAAATTCTAGACGTTTCTGTTTTGGCCCCGTGACGGTCGTAACGTGCCCTGTGACGCTCGTCACACTCACATGGCCTGTGACGGTCGTCACACGCCTGTGACGGTCGTCACACTCACAGAGTCAAAATTTTGGGGTTTCTGTTTTGTGACTACGCAAGGGTTGTGTTGATGCAAAAACAATGTCCATTTCAAATGAATTGTTCATTAAAATTTTTGGACCCCCGGCTAACTCTGCGTAGTATGATCGGTTGCCGAAATTTAATTTGGTTTTAATTAATTAAAGGAATTAAAAATTAATAATAATAATGTGTTTGTTATCATTGCCTTGTTGTGATCAGTTATGGCCTTAGTCTTCCTTCATTTTGTTTTGGTTTTTAAATACGACCTGCGTGTCGTGCCTCTCCCTTTGATCTCTTAATGTAACTTCTTTTCTCATCTCAAACCCTCGTATGTAAAACGAGTTTCTTCTAGAATGTAATGTTATGAAGAAAGAGAAGAAGACAATGTTATGAAGAAAGAGAAGATTCCAATATCAAAAGGAGGACAACCTTGAAGATCAAAGGAGGACAACCTTGAAGATCTTGCTTGGAGAAGCTTAGAGAAGAATTCAATTTTAAAGGAGGACAACCTTGAAGATCTTACTTGGAGAAGCTTAGATCGTTATTAGGTTAGCTTAGGTTCTCTCATTGGCTTGGGAGAACAATTGCGCTAGGGGCCATAACTGTTTCATTGTGTATGTATGTTGATGCATGTGAATGTATGTTGATGCTTGTGAGAGACGATTTATATGATAAATAAGTCGGTGAGATCATAACGATAACAATTCCCTCAAATTAAATATTAAGTTTATGCTTTCCAAGTTTTAGCACTCATCAAGACTAGTATCGGATAATGTAGGTTTCGCCTACGCGGGGTGCATGTTTTATATTGGTAAGGTGCGATGGGATAATTGTAATATCCAACTGTTAAAACAATGGGTCAAACTTAACTAAACAAATTATGAGAATATTATATATGTTTGCTTTCCAAGTTTTAGCACTCATCAAGACTGGTATCGAATAATGTAGGTTTCGCCTACGCGAGGTGCATGTTTTGTATTAGTTAAGATGCGATGGGATAATTGTAATATCCAACTGCTAAAACGATGAGTCAAACTTAATTATAATTTTCTTATATATGTTCAGAAGCAAGAGTTGGGAATGATCCATATGAGGGATTGGAATAAGGAGTTATTCACCCAACTGAAATTTTCGAGAGTTGTATGAGATACAATTGGAAGGAGTTCCTACCTAAATAACCTAGTTTTGTGTAATCTGCCTACGCGGACTTAGAACGAAGTGAAATATGGATCTCGACCCACTAGAAAATCTTCCAACGGGATTTTCCGAATCAAATGATGAGGGTCATTTATTTTGAGTAAAATAGTGGGAGCATATTTAATTAAAGGCCTAATTGAATATGTCAATGATACTTATAATTTCATTAATCCTTGTGTAGATTACCATGACAGCAAACACCTCTAACAACATCTTGCGATCAATCCTTGATAAGGAAAAATTGTCTGGGACAAATTTTCTGGATTGGCACCGAAACCTGAGGATCGTCCTCAAACATGATAAAAAGTTGTATGTCTTGGAGAAACCAGTTCCTGAAAAGGAACCTCCTAGTTCTGCGCCTAAGGCAGAAAGAGATGCTTATAAGAAGCATGTCGATGATGCCAATGAAATTGTTTGTCTCATGCTAGCTACCATGAACTCAGAATTGCAAAAGCAACATGAGAACATGTCAGCGTTCGATATGATCGAACACCTGAAGTTGCTCTATCAAGAGCAAGCAAGGCATGAGAGGTTTGAAGTTTCAAAAGCCCTTTTCCAAAGCAAGTTAGCTGAGGGAGCCCCTGTAGGTCCCCATGTACTCAAGATGATTGGGTATGTGGAAAACCTTGAGAGATTGGGTTTTCCCCTCGAAAAGGAACTTACGACTGATTTGATCTTGCAATCGTTGCCAGATAGTTTCAGTCAATTTGTCCTAAATTTCAATATGATTGATATGGACAAATCTCTTCCTGAACTGCTCACCATGTTGAGAACTGCCGAGCAGAATCTGAAGTCAAAAGGGAAGTCCATTATGATGATCGGAAATGGAAAGAGACAGAACAAAAGGCCCACTAAGCAGGGTGATAAAGGGAAAGGCAAGGAAGTTGCCAAACCCAAACCCACCGATGCTGCTTTGAAGCCTAATGGAGGCATAGCAAAAGAAGGCACCTGCTTCCATTGCGGTAAGACCGGACACTGGAAGAGAAACTGCCCAAAGTACCTGGAAGATAAGAAGAATGGAGTAGAGACTTCAACTTCAGGTATTTTTGTTATTAATTCATTTACTTCTGCATCATGGGTATTAGATACTGGATGCGGTTCTCACATTTGTACAAATGTGCAGGGACTGAGAAGGAGTAGAGATTTGGCAAAAGGTGAAGTTGACCTACGAGTTGGCAATGTAGCAAAGGTTGTTGCTTTAGCCGTATGAACTTATGTATTAACTTTACCTAGTGGTTTAATAATTCAGTTAGAGAACTGTTATTATGTACCTGCAATTAGCAGGAATATTATTTCCATTTCTTGTTTGGACAAGTTTGGTTTTTCATTTATAATAAAGAACAATTGTTGCTCAATTTATTTGAATGATATATTCTATGCTACTGCACAAATGAGCAATGGACTATATGTCCTTGATCTCGAAATGCCTATTAATAACATTAATACTAAAAGGGTGAAACCTAACGAGTTAAAACCAACTAGGTAAGAATATTAAAACTCTTCGATCAGATCGAGGTGGTGAGTATTTAAGCCTAGAGGTTGATGACCATCTGAAAGAGTGTGGGATCCTATCCCAACTTACTCCTCCTGGAACACCCCAATGGAATGGTGTATCTGAGAGAAGAAATCGTACCCTGTTAGACATGGTCCGATCCATGATGAGTCACGCCGATCTTCCAAACTCCATTTGCGGACATGCACTACTGACAACAACTTACACACTTAACCGTGTTCCATCCAAAAGGTTGATAAGACACCATATGAGATATGGAGTGGTAAGAGACCACATATGTCTTACATGAAGATTTGGGGTTGCGAGGTTTATGTGAAACGACAAATTTCAACTAAGCTTGAGCTCAAATATGACAAATGCTTATTTGTGGGGTATCCTAAAGAAACAAGAGGGTATTACTTCTACAATCCTTTTGAGGGAAAAGTGTTTGTCGCTCAAACTGGAGTTTTCCTAGAAAAGGATTTTAATTCCAAAAGAATCAGTGGGAGGAAAGTAGAGCTTGAAGAAATTCAAGAATCACAAAGCATAGATACACCTATGGAGGAATTAGAGCAGGAAACACAAGTAGTTGTGTAAGAGCAATCTGCTCAAGTAGAACAAGACCATCGTAGGTCAGGCAGGATACGTCACCTACCTGAGAGATATGGATATCTCATAACAGTTCAAGGTGATGTATTACTCATGGATCAAGATGAGCCTGTGACCTACTCATGGAATCTTCGTTTTGATGATATGGATTCATCAAGAACGAAGATGAGCCTTGTGTCTACAAGAAGGTTAGTGGGAGCATGATCGTGTTCCTGGTATTATATGTAGATGACATATTACTCATTGGAAACGATATCCCTACCCTGCAACAAGTAAAGTCTTGGTTGGGGAAATGCTTTGCTATGAAGGACCTAGGTGAAGCAGCCTATATATTAGGAATCAGAATCTATAGAGATAGATCATAAAATGCTTGGCCTAAGTCAGAGTACATAGACAAGGTGCTGAGACACTTTAATATGAATGATTCCAATGATTATGTGTTTTGCTTAAATGGTGGCGCTGGGAGCTTGAAAAGTTCAAAGCAAGATACAGTTGCTGATTCTACAACCGAGGCCGAGTATATTGCTGCCTCAAGTGCAGCAAAGGAAGCTGTTTGGATCAGGAAGTTCATTAGTGAACTTGGCATAATCCCTAGCGTTGTGGATCCCATTGGTCTCTATTATGATAGCAATGGTGCTATCGCACAAGCTAAGGAGCCTAGATCTCACCAACGATCCAAACACATACTTAGGCGTTATCACCTCATTCGAGAGATAAAAGATAGAAGAAATATGAAAATATGTAAAGTACCTACACTTGACAATATAGCTGACCCACTGACAAAGCCTCTTGCGCAGCAGAAGCATGATGGCCATACTAGATCAATGGGCATACGAGGTATGCCTGATTGGCTCTAGTGCTAGTGGGAGATTGTTGGTGTAAGCCCTAGAGGCCAATACTTTTTGGTACTTGTATCGAATTATCTATTAATAATAAAAGGCATTTTCTTTATTATGATTGATTAATAAAGTCCCTGGAATAGATAGTCCGTTTAATGTATTAAGTGTGACTTAATCATGAGAACACATTGAACATAAGGACACTATTTTTAAAGTATCCGTAGTCGAGCTTTAATGTGAAGTGGGATAACATTAAAGCATTAAGACTATTATGTTTGTAGACTGATGATCACATCTCATGGATCATGGATAAAGAGTTATCAAGTCTTAAACATAGGTATGAATATTAGGAGTAATATTTATACCGGATTGACCCGCTATGAGAATACTATATAGAAAGTTATGCAAAGTGTCATAAGTTATTCTCATGGTGATAATAGTGTATTCCACTCTTCGACCTGAAACCACTATGGATCCTGGATGTAGAGTCAAGTGCTTTATTGCTGATCCAACGTTGTCCGTAACTGGATAACCATAAAGACAGTTGATGGGTACTCCACAAAGCATGCTGAGGGGCATGAGTGTCCTAGATGGAATTTGCCCATCCTGCATAACAGGATAAATGTCTATGGGCCCAATATTGAACTGGACAAGGATGACACGGTCTATGCCTTGTGTTCAATATAGACATAAGGGCAAAAGGGTAATTATACATAAGTATTATCATAGAAGGAATTGTCAGATCACATGACATTTTCGTGTCTTAGGTAGCAGTGATGTGTTGCTAGATACCGCTCACTGTTTATTATGTTAAATATGTGATTTAATATAATTGCCAACGCCGCGAAAACCTACAGGGTCACACACAAAGGACGGATTGATGAGAGATAGAGTAACTAAGGAATACCGTAAGGTACGGTGCCCTTAAGTGAGTTATGGAACATCGTAAGGTACGGTGTAATTAAGTAGAATACGAAATATGCTAAGGTACCATGTGCTTAAGTGATTTTGGGCATATTACAAGATATGGGCCAAAATACACTTAAGTGGGCTTTTTAGCTTGAAGCCCACACAAGTGGTTCTATAAATAGAACCCTTGTACAAAAGCATTTATTACGGTTGCATTATTTTCGTTTTCTCTCTCTCTCTCTCACTCAAAGCCTTCATTCTTACCAGCTAGCACTGAGATTGAAGGAATCCGTTCGTGTGGACTGAATAGAGACGTTGTCATCGTTCAACGTTCGTGATCGCTCCATGGATCTGCATCAAAGGTTTTGATCGTCACAAGAGATCTGCACCAAAGGTTTCAATCGTCACAAGAGGTAAATATTCTATCACTGATCATGACCATTCGTAAGGATCTCTAAAGGAGAAAATTTTAATTTCCGCTGCGTTTTGGACCGCAATTCTCCTTCAGGAATGTGGATCAATTTGATGAACTTTATGGACACGTGTGCTCAAATAAAATGATAATCAATGTAAATGCGCTTAACTCTTTCAAGGCTCAAATGATTGACTGCCATTTGGATTGCTGATGTGCTTTCATAGAAGACTTTGTAGGATATAACATCAATGTTGAATATCTTTAGGACTTGTTTCAGCTATAACAACTCAGATGTTGTAGAAGCCAAAACTCTATATTTTGCTTCAACAGATAATCTTGACACAATTGCTTTCTTTTTAGATCTTCAAGCTACTAAGGATTCACCAATGAAGATGCAAAATATTATAGTAGATTTTCTTGTTGTGAAGTAGCTCCCCCAATCTTCATATGAATAAGTAGAGATGTTCATAGATGGATTAGAAGAAAACATGATTCCTTGACCTGGTGTGCCTTTCAAGTATTGCAGCTTATGATGAATCCCATTCAAATGAGGTTGTCATGATTTGGCCATGTATTGATTGAGCTTGTTTACTGCAAAAGAAATATTTGGTCTGTAAATGGTTATATACAAAAATCTACCAATTGCTCTCCTATATTGAGAAACATCATTAAATAATGGTTTGTCTTCATCATTGAAGCTGACACTATGATCCATAAGGAGAGAAATAGGTTTGGCATGTGTCTATGAGAAGCTTTAGGGTACATTTTCTTTGGCATAAGTAAATTTCTTTGCTTGACTTTGCAATTTCTAACCCAAGGAAATATTTAAGATCTCCTAGAAGCTTTAACTTGAACATGCTTTGGAGTAGTGTCTGAGTTTCTTGGATTAATTTGGAATTTGGACTAGAAAGTATTATGTCATCAACATATACAAAGAGAGCCACAAGAGAGTTAATTGTTCCTTTTGTAAATAATGAGTGATTAGCTGATGTTTGGTTAAAGCCATGTTGCAAAATTGTTGTGGAAAATTTATGGTACCATTGTCATGAAGCATGCCTTAGACCATATAATGGTTTGTGCAGTTTACATACCATGTTCTCCCCTTCACTTGGATAACCATGTGGCAAATACATGTAAATTTCTTCAAAGAGATCACCATTTAAGAAAGCATTGTTGATGTCTAACTGAGCCAGTTTCCAGTTATAAGAAATTGTTAGGCTAAGAATGACTCTAGCTAAAGTGAGCTTGGCAACTTGAGAGAATGTGTTTATAAAGTCAAAGCCAAGTTACTGAGTGTATCCCTTAGCAACCAATCGAGCCTTGTATTTGTCCAAAGATCCATTAACATTAAATTTTGTTTTTTAGATCCATCTACATCTAATGATTTTCTTGCCAAGGGATAAAGGTTGGATTGTCTAAGTGTGATTGGCCTTAAGGGCTACTATTTATTTCGACACATCCTTGGACCATTTAGGGATACATGCAACCTGATGATAGTATTGTGGTTCATAGACTGATGATACATTCAAGACATAATTATTGTATGTACTGGATAGCTTATCATATGAAAGTGAGTCAGTGAGAAGAAAAGAAGTCTGACACACATAATCTTTCAGACTAGTTGGAGCTCTATGTGTCCTATTTTGATCTTCAAAGAGTTGGAATGGTAGGAACAATCGGCACATTGTGAGGTGAGATTGGCACAAGTATAACATGTTTAATATTATCTTCTATGATGGTAAGGTCTGGCTCAGAGTAATTTTAATAATGGTCATAAACTGGATTTGGCAAGATCAATTTGTGAAAGGGATCAACATGATCATTATTTTCAGATATGGAATGGAAAGGGAAAGTATCTTATGAAAGACAATGTCCCTAGACACATGAAAAGTCTTAATATAAGTCATACACGTTGAAACCCTTGTAGCCAACAAGATATCCCAAGAAAACACAAGGAGTTGATCTAGATGTGAACTTGTTTCTATGTTGTGGTAAGTGGAAATGTAGCAAAGGCATCCAAAGACTTTAAACTTAGAATAAGCAGGGAGTTTGTCATACAAAAGTTTAAAAGGCGACTTTCCTTTTAGAACCATGGAAGGGGTTTTATTTATAATGAAAGTGGATATGGCTATGCAGTCTCCCCAAAACCTGATTGGTAACTTGACATGAAACATTAAGAACCTTGTTACATTAAAAAATGATGATGTTTCCTCTCAACAACTGAATTTTATTCAGGTCTATAAGAACAAACATATTGGTGAATGGTGCCTTGATCTTGAAGAAACTGAGTCATGTCTAGCTCTTTAGCATTGTCAGTTGTCATAACTTTGATCACCTTATCAAATTGAGTCTTGACTAAATTAAAGAACTGTTGAATCTTCATAGGAGCATCAGATTTATTCGTTAACGAATAAATCCAAGGAAAACGGCTGAAATCATCAACAATCGTTAAAAAATAAAACTTACAATCATAAATAGATTTTCCATAAGGATCATATATATTAGAGTGTATAAGATCAAAACTTTGTGATAAAATCATACAAAATCATTCAAATAAGTCATTCAAACATTTTCACCCTTCTCATTATTCTCATTTCTTTATATTTATGCATTTCATAACTTAATAGTTGAAAATATCAAACTTTTCAATTAACATTCTCTAGAGAAATAAACGAAATTATCGCCAAGGTACATAATATATTTCTATATACAGTTGTTTGAAGAAAAAAGAATTAGGGTCGAGAGCTATTAGTTTATACCTAGACTAACTAATCATAATTTAGATTAACAATATTTGTAATGATTAACTATTATCAAACTATAATCATTTAATTGATTAATGTAACATGAATTATTAAAGTTTCATTCCTCTTGAAATTGGAGGATCAAGACTAGTTACTAGTAGCTCACTAATTGCGATTGCATGTAGCGTTCAACAACAATCACGCAATAAACATTGTAGCTCGATGAAACATTTAATACAATCCATTTTGTCCCTCTATACTAGTACACTTGATTTATTGGATGAACCAGCAAGAAAATATTAAATTAATTAAATCATTAGCAAGAAGCTTTAAATTCCACCTCATCTCAAGTGAGTTGGGAGAAGAATTTGTGTGTGAATGAATGAGTACAAAATTCCTATCTGATCTGACATTGATTGAAGAACCGTTGTCATGTTAGATCAATATCAAGTTGTATGGAAGCTATTAAACCAAACGGGTCCTAGTACTAGTAGCGATTCATAAAGCATAGCATGCTTTCAGACACAAATTTTCTTTAGAACAAAGGTACATACATACAAGGACTTGGTTATAAATAGCATGCGTGCTGGTCGTAACAAAGGTGCTTGGCCCTATATGCTGGAGAACATATATATTACACACGCATTAATGTCTTTTAGAGTTAATATTAAAGAAAAAATTAAAGATGATCAAGATCAAAATTAAAAGAGTGGAACAAAACACATACTCAAAACTTGGAAGGGAAATTAAAGTAGCAAAAGAATAGCTTAACATGTTTAGATTAAAGGTGATTCAGCAGGGCTATCATCATCGTAGATTAATCGTAAAATAGAAGTTTCCATAGATCTACACAAACTCATGAACCTTAATTGTAGCATTCAATGTCAAAGATTAAAAAAAAAGTGGTTAAGATAAGGAAACACAAATTCTAAATATTTTTATGGTTGTATTAATAAGAGAAAGAATGACAACGGAATTTTTGTGCTAAAAGTAAATGGAATAATAACGAAGGAAGCAAATGAGATACAATAATAAATTGGTGAGTATTTTCATAATTTTTTTTAATAAAAAGGTGTGAGACCTATTCCTGCCAACATCGAGTTCAAAAAAGTGGATGCTTTGGATAGAGTTTATGATTCACGATTTTTTAGAAGATGAAGTTCGTAGAGCAATTCTGGATTGCGATAGCTCAAAAAGTCCAAGTTTAAAAAGAGTCGAATTTGTGGAGATCATCAAAGACGATTTCACGAGGGTCATGTCAAAATTTCACATAAGGGGAAAATTTCTTTTTTCTCATTCTCATTCCAAAAAAAAAATTGTTAAAGATCTTAGAATAAAAGTGATATCTTTGATAGGATGTATTTGTAAAGTAATATCAAAGACGTTGACCAATAGATTGAAACCATCATTTTGGAGACATAAATATGCATTCATTTCATGTAGAGAGATTTTAGATGGGGATCATGTGGATATTGAAATTGTTAAGGAGGCTAAGAGAAATAAGAAAAAAGTGAATCTCTATAAAGTGGATTTCGAGAAAGCGCACAATTCAATTTATTATAACTTTTTATTATATGTGATGCAAAAAATGGGCTTACACGAGAAATGATGCAAGTGGAATATATAATATTTAATATCTTCTTTAGTTTCACTTTTAGTAAATGAAAGCCCTACAAAGGAATTTAAGATAGATCAAGGATCAAGACAATGAGACCCGCTTTCTCCCTTCTTTTTCTTAATCGTAGTTGAAGGATTTAACGTTTTAAAGAAGAAATTTGTGGTTATGGGGAAATTTGTGGTAACAAATTTGAGAAAGGTGAATATCATTATTCGTCTACAATCCGCAAACGACACCATGATCATAAGTGGGAAGAAATGGTCCAACATGTGGATTATAAATGAAAATTTTCTTCTTTTGAAAGTGATGTTCGACTTGAAAGTAATTTTTCATAAAAGTTTGATTGAACATATCAACTTTTCCCAAAACTACATTGTTGAGGCGACAAACATCCTAAATTATAGTTTAGGTTCTTTGCCCCTCAATTATCGTGGTTTTCCAATTGAGGAAAATTTGAATCGAAAAGATACTTTGAACTAAGTTATAAATACAATGATATCGAGATTGAATCGAGGGAAGAATAATCATTTGTCTATTGGAAGCCAAGTTGTAATCTTAAAAGGTGTTATATATGAGAACCTAATTTATTTTCTCTCTTTCTTCAAGGCTCCGTAAAGTATAATTTCTAAAGTATAATCTATATTTAAACACTTTTATGGGGAGAGTTATGAGAAAATGAGAGAGATCAGTTGGGTCAACTGGGAAAAGGTGTAAAGTTTAATTGAAGACGAGGATTTGGGGATTAAAAACCTAAGGTTGTTCAACACTAATGATTAGGTGAATTGGAATAGAAATTCAAAATATAGAGGATGGGCATTTGGTATGAAGCTTTAGTGAATATATACATGTTGAATAATGGGGTAATGAACTCAGAATCTGGTGGAGTTTCAAGTTTGTTGAAGAATTTAGGTCAATTAGATATAGGTAGATATGTCAAATTAAAGAAGTATTCAGTGAATAAGATGTATAAGAGATTATAGTCAGACAACCAATACTTGTATAATCATTGTTGTGTAACATCAAAATGATTAAATCTGATTCTAAGTTATTTGCCTATGAACCAACTAACTCTCTTAGTGAGAAGGTTGTCATGGTCAGAAGATTCAAAATCAGAACCCTTTTGGGATTTTTTTGTCTTTAATCTCTGAAAATATTTAGTTATTCTAAAGTACGTTTTTTGTGGCTAAGATGTGTGATGAGTTATCCCACTATCTTTTAAGTTGTCAAAAGCCTTGAAATAACTCTGGGTAATTATTATTTCATTGGGTAAAATAAAATAATGCTTTGGTGCCTAGTACATCATTAATTAATTAGAATAACAATGATCATCTATACTCATACATTTCATGTTGATTCAAGTCTTTTTAGTTTTATTGGTGTCAATTATGTTCCCTCTCATTTCTTTCTGATCAATTAGTCTTTTCAAAAACTCTCACTCTTCCTCTCCTCCACCTCTATTTAAACCTAGTCTTGTTTGGTTTTCTTATCATCTCACTCCTTCTTCTCTTATCACTCTCATCCTCTCTTAGCACTTATCTTTTTAAAAGGCTTCCTTCAAAACATTCAAAGGCGACGAAACCAAGCTAGTTACTATCCTAAAACAAGTTGTTAACTTTGAAGAGCTAAAAGCTTTGGGTTCCAACATTCAAAATCTTGTTGGTTCTCAACATTGGAGAAACTACTTTGAAATGATTCTTGGTTCAGTATTTTCTATCCTTGTCAAAAAGTTTTGGGTGAATGCTTCAACTCATTTTAATGATGAAAAAGTTGAGAAAATCCATTTTTTTGTCATTAACACTCCTATTACCATCACTTCTTCACTTTTTGTTGATGTCATTCAATGTGAAGAAGATGGTGTCGATATTTAGTGGTACAGAACCAACCTCACCTTTCGCAAAGACATTCTCTCCATCACCAAATGTTTTGAAAACCCTTCCAAACCTTCTGACCTAACTCCTGCGGCAAATTTGTGGTATCACTTGATTCTCACAAACTTTTTACCAAGGGGTTAGAGCTCGACCTTCTTGTCTATGGATGACAAAAACCTTATATATTTCCTCATTTCAAGGGTAAAAGAAAATCTACCTTTTAGTATATTTAACTATCTCAAAGAGAAAATATTGACCTATCGTGAGGGTGAGTTTTCCTTCATTCCTTTTGGGAGAGTTCTCTCTGAACTGTTTGTTCGAAAATGGATAATCAAGGAAGTACATATGGCGGGTCAAACTGAAGCGCTTGAGATCTCCTAGGGAAAGAAGTTGGTAGGTGTTGAAGGTTTGGGGACTCATAAGAAAAGGAAGCGTGGCCCTTAGGAAAAATCATTTGGATGATAGTTCATGTATCTTTTGTTGTTTGTTGTTTCTCCTTGTTGTTTGGTGTTTCTTGTAAATGCTTTGTAAAATTCTTCTCTATCAATGAATATTTTATTCTATCTACCCTTCATTATATGATTTTTTATGACGAGAAAGAGGGAGAAGAGTAATGATTTTGATATTATTTTTATTCAGTTGATAATATCTCATACATTAGTAAGGGGATAAAGAGAAGTGATATTAAGAGTGTGTTAATACTAACATTCTGAAGAGGTCAAGAATAATTCTTTTGAAGAATTTAATCTAAAAACTCTAAAGAGAAAATATTTTAACAAAAAGAGTTTCATGGAATCAAAATTATAAGTCTTATACTCAGAGGGAGCTTACAAACCTCACTCGATACTTAAGCTTAAGAATTTTGATATTCTAAAATACTCAGAGGAAGCTTACAAACCTTACTCTTCATTTTAGCATATTTATATGATTTGAACCTTCATTGAAACCAAAATTATTTTGAATCTTAAACTCAGGGGAAGCTTACAAACCTTACTCTGTAGGTTTAAGTTGAAGAAATAATTTTGAAGGTATAAAACCAAGGGGGGGCTTACAAACCTTTGTGTGAAGTTTTATAAATATGATTATTTTATTTTATTTGAAATTTTATTGAACCAAAATTATTTTGAATCCTGAACTCAGGGGGAGCTTGCAAACCTCACTCTGTAGATTTGAGTTAAAGAAATAATTTTGAAAGTATAAAATTCAGGGGGAGCTTACAAACCTAACTCTAGAATTTTGTAAACATGAATATCCAAGTAAAAATTGTTCATCAAAATACTATTGTTTTTCATCATAAAAAATGGGAGATTGTAAGAACAAGTTTGGTTCTACACTTACCTACTTTTAAGTTTTGGTGATAACAAAGTGTAGAAGAATAATTTTATGTACTAACGTTTTTTGTTCAATGTGCAGAAACTCAAAAGCTAGAACATAATCTAAATAAAAAGAGAAAATGTTGAGTGAAGAAGACTCTGATCAAGAAACTTCTACTGCTAAGTCTGGAGTCAACTCTAATAATTGAAGACTCTGAAGAAGTCAACTATGATAGTCAACTATGATAGTCAACTTAGATGAAAGAAAATTCTAATGGAAATCAAACTTCAAATCAAAGAAAATCTTGAACGACATCAATTATAAAAGCCAGACTCAGAAGAAAGATATACCATTGAAGAAGTCAATCTGAATGCAGATAAAGTCTAAAGAAAGCTAAAAGTAGATTCTAAAGAGAATACACACTCTAATCAAAAGGAAGTAATAAAAAACATGTGTACAATAAATTCAAGCTTTAAGATTATCAATTCAACGTTTCTGAACAGGAACCATCCAGACAATCTCTGATATAAGCTCTGACTACAAGTTTGTGCAAGTCTCAGAACCCAATACTCCAAGGACTCTGAATTCTCTCCAAGTTATGAAGACAACTTGTGAACGCTACTCAATCTTCATCAGATTATATTAGAAGTCTTTAGCTAGAAGTTATTAATAAACTTCTCTATATATTCCAAGGAAGAAGAATATGAAATAGAAGGAGAGAAGAATGTAGAAAGGAGAAAATATGTGCATGTGGATGCATGCATGCATGTGGTTCTGTGTGAGTCTTAGCAGATGTTGAAGCTACAACACCAAAACACAACAAATAGTGAAACACTTAGAACTTTCTTTGTACATATTTTAAGTGTATTCATCTGATCTTCATCTTGTGTGTTATCAACTTATCAAGAAGCAAACTCTGTAAGCACAAAACTGTTGTAAACCAGTCAGTTATATTCCTCAAGTGACCAGGTTGGTCAGGCTCTTGAGAAGTCAATAAGAGGTAGCCATAAAGGATAAATCTTCTTGAGCGACCAGGTGTCGCGCTGCAAAAAATGCTTGAGCGCATTGCACACTCGAAGATACAATATAGTCGCCACCAAACTCTATTTATTCCCGACAAGAAAGGGAAAATAACGATAAAAGACAAGGAAAGAGAAAATGGGTAAGGAAGTCAGTTATGCAAGGGGAAGGTATTAGCACCCCTCACATCCGTTGTACTCAACGAGAACTATTTTGATTGTTCTTTGCTCGAATGGGTGCTATATATAAAGGTTACTTGCAAAAAGGGGAAAAAGGTTAATAATTAGTATGCTCGCCAAGGATTCGAACCCTTCTGCCTACGTATCCTCATAGTGCAATAAGAAAATCAAAGCTCTATAGTTTGTGGTAGAAAATAAGCGTTTGTTGATTGATTTTAGTGGATGATGTTAACGTTCATGTTCTAGCAGTTAAACGTTGCTTATGTGCTCGCGCGTGAGAGACTTAAGCACTTGTTTATTTGCGGTAGAATGGATGCGCTTGGATTTCATTCTAGAAGTTAAACATAGCTTGTATGCTCGCGCTTGAGAGGCTTAAGTGTTGTTTGTATTACGGTAGAACGAAAATAACATGTCCTTTATGAAAATGTTTGAATGCACTATGGTAGAGAATTGGATTTGATGGGTTGTGATTGATTTTAAATTTGAGGAAAAATTGTCTTGATTTTAATTGCCCTAAAGTTTATGAATGGAGGTGAATACTTTGAACAACTAGATCAGGCGTCCCGTATCCAAATATATTTAGAATAAGGGTAAGAATACTCCATCTTATTCCTTCTCCATTTCTTAAGGATCATGGCGCATAATTCAAATCATATTTTAAAAGCATTTTTAATTTATTTACAAAGATATTTTAGTCTTAAATAAACAAGTGAAAGAAATGGATGTGTGAATGAGATGAAGTACCATATTATCATGCAATTGTTGATTGGTTTTGAAAAGTGAGAAAATGGATGATTGACCTAAAGGATCAAGCATGGAACCAAGTCTATCTAATCTAATTTAAGTGATCAAGGAATTTGTGATCACTCAAATGATGAATACCTAAGGGAACATGCAATTATTCTAAAGAAGTTACCTAAAAGGTCTAATTCACAACATGTAATTAATTAATCAAAATTAAATTGATCAACTAATCAAAAAGAATAAGGTATCATACTAATAATCACACCATAAGCACATGAAATATGAAAAATAGATCAAGAAATTAAGAATTGAAAATAATCATGTCACCTCTAATTTCTAAGTAAACATGAAATAAAATTAAAAAGAAATTAGCAATTAAAGTCAATTAAAAGCTAATCCTAATTAATTTAAATTAGAATTTAAATTCTAACAAAATTAAATTCAATTAATAAACTCAACCTAATGGATTAAATTCAAGTAAAGTTTCTATTTAAATGTGTATTTTTAGTGTTAGAAAAATTATAAATAAGAAAAAAAAAATATTCCAAGTTAGGGGGGTAAATTAGTGAAAAATGTGTGGACATTAAAAGGGGCGCAAGCCCAAGCATAAGACCCATATTTATTTTTTATTTTTTCGGTTTTGTCTCATAGGCCATGTGTAGCACCTCAAATTTGCACCTATCATTGTACATATCATTTTCATATTAGGTCATAGCATAGCATAATCCATTGCATAGCATTTGCATTGTTCCTCAGTTGCCTCAAGTGCAAGCAAGCAGGAATTAGGTCAAACTGATCAGGAGATCAGTCCACCAATCAAGCAAAGTTGTTTCTCAAGGAGCAAAAGTCCTAGGGTTTGCCCTACAAGCTCACATACCTTGGGGGTCTTTTTGAAGTGTTCAAGTCAAGGGTGGAAGGCTCAGAGGTCAGCAGTCAATGCACAGGCAGGCACAAAACCCTAGACAGTCAACAGTCAATCAAAGCAGTGGATGGTGGCCATTCTTGTGGAATTTGGGCACCATAGTCAATATTCAAGAGTTCATTTGTCTTGAGACATCATTTTAAGTCAAAATCTCAAGGAATTAGGGTTTGGAATTCATCAGAAGTGCACGGTCAAGTCCAAAACCCTAGAAAGTCAAAGTTGGTCAACTGTGGTTGATTCTATGGATTTGATGGATGGAAATGGTTTGAAGGAGCTTATTCATGTCCTAATAGGCCTCATATGTCATGGCAAACCTCATCATGGAAGAAAATCAAGCCAATCAGAAAATTTTCCAGAAATAGAAAGTGGACCTGTAATTTCAACTGCCAAAAATGGAAACTTCTTGATCTTAAACTTACATCATGATACAAGCTCCAAATGAATTTTTGCCCAACATGAAAGTTGAAGATCTTGTTCTCCCATTTTCAAAAAGTCCAAGAACTCCCAAATCCCATGTGTGGTTGTCAAGATATGATCAAATCATTTTCATCAATTTTTGAACTTCAACAAGCCATATCTCTCAAACCATAAGGCCAAATTTGGTGGGGTTTTTTCCTACAAACCACATTTTTCATCCCCTTTCCAAAAATATAAATTTCATGACCTAAAACCTTACCATTCAAAATGGCATTTTTGGACCTTTTCATTTAAAAATCAAGGTTTGACTCATAGTTGACTTTTTGATTTAGGACTTTTTTCTCATTTTTGCCAATTGGGAAATGTTTCATATATTATTTGTAATTTGCTCAAAGTCCAAAACCATCATCACATCACCATTTTACCACCATTTTGAACCATAGTACAATCTTGGCAATTTTAGCAATTGGTTGGAAAAGAGCAAAAGCAAGTACAGCATTCCTTTAGCAGACCAAAGACAGCATTTGTGCTGGCCATTTGCAGCATGCTCAGGCCCAAATTTGTGCAGACAAACACACCTCCACTTCCATTTGCTCACACTTAGCAATTTGCAAAATGCATCATTACACACAAAACCAACTTACCATTTGATTAAGTGATGTTAAACAAGTGATATAAAGCCAATTTTCTGCCCATTTGCAGAACCCTAGCAAGCAGACTCAGCGGCCACACGACCAAATTCCTCCTTTTGCTTTCATTTGATTTTTCACCAAATAGCAAAATCCTGCTAAAACACTCAAAACCCTGGAATCCCCTTCATTGTTTCCCCACAAAAACACCTTGGTGAGCTCTCTTGAACCATCAAATATCATCTGTCCAGCCTTCATCATTTCCTGTTTTCCAAAGCATCTCAAATGGCAGTTAGAGCTGTGAGGTTTTCCATGCACCATTGAGCCAAAAGACCTCAAGCTTCCATCATTGCAAGGCATTGTGGACATCTGTATCGGGCTGCAACATCAAAACCAGCACTGCATCTCACTTGACTTCAAAATCAAGTAAGTAATTGACCCTTTCCTTTCACCAAATCATGCTAGGTTTAGGATAGAACATGGTATGCTAGTGTTATTACAACTGGAATCGTGGCAAATGGTTGTGTGTGTTTGAAGATATGCTGACCTGAAGTTTTGTACACCATTGTTTCTTTGCTCGAATCTCACTCTATAGTGTGATATACTGAAAACCATTGCTGGATTTGTGTTGATGGATGTTTAATGATGATGTTAGTATGTGTGATTTTGTTTTCTGAGCATCTCGAATTTACGAGCTCAGAATGATGTTGTTGCTGCTGTTCATGAAAACTAATATATTTTCCCAGAAAACCATATGATTTATGTTGACTGCTTGCTAATACCATGCTGATGTATGTTTGGTCAAGTTATTTTGTTCTAATGTTGGTGACAACATGAATGTGCCCTGCTGCAGTTTGTTCTTAAACCTTAAACTGTCCAGGAATTATACTTGTTGGTTGATTATTTGTTACTGAATAATGTATTGTATGTTGGGTCAAGTCACTTTGTTTTGATGTTGGTGATACCATGTTGAGCACCATGCTATTTGATTGCTGTTGTTTGGATGATTACATGATGATGATGAATATGCCTTGCTGTCTATTTGTTGGTGTTGGCTGCAATTGCCCCATTTCTAAAAACCTACCACTGATGTTGCCTTGTTGCATATGCCCTGCTGATTGAAAACTTTAAACCTGTCCGGAAATCCACATGGATTATGTCTTGCTTGATTTGTGTTATGTTGCTAATGCTATGTCATTGTGTATTGTTGCTCGAATTTGATATGATGATGATGAAACATGATGATGAATCCTTGCTGCAGCTTAGGGAGCCCTGCCTAGAAACTTTCATGCTTATGTTGTTTTGCTTGTTTATATCAGGAAGAACATTGATACCATGCTGATTACTTAATGTTTTATGATGATGATTACATGATGATGATGAACGTGAATATGCTGCCATGCTGTTAATGCCTGCTGCTGTTTGGAAATCATAACTCTACCCAGTATATGAACTCATGATTATGTGTGTTTTGTTGCTAGCTAATGCACATGTTAATGGTGTCTCATAGGTCATGATCATTGTTGGTTCTGCTTATGTTTGGTTGTTCAATGTTGCATGTTTATTTCATGAACCTACTGTGCTGCATATGCCATGCTGATTAAACCTTGCTGTTGTTTTGAACCTTATAACCATGCCCATAAAATCCATGTGAAATATGTGGTGTGCTGTTGGTTGGTTGCAGTAGGAACATTACCATTGCCATGCTGCTGTGTGTTTATGCTGGGAACTTATTTTCATAATGATGCTTGCTAAAACCTGCTGCAGTTTTTGAATCTTTTGTTCATGCTCAAAGAACCATATGTCTTGTGTTACCTGCTGTTGTTTGTGTGTTGTTGAACATCATCATTGCCATGTTGGTTTGGTTTGTTCAAATTTCGATTGATGATGAACCATGTTGAAGATGTATGCTGTATGCTGTTGCCAAGCCCTAGTAGTGCATGAAACTCATAAGTATGAATTGCCATTGGCCCGTGTCCTGTTTTATTGGATAATAGCCAATCACAACATTTAGTTGTGTGCTTCAAAACTGCACCGTTTTGATAAATGAGGCCAATATTACACTTCTGCCACTCGTTGACTCTTTGTTTGACCAACATTGCCTTGCATTTTGTTCATGTTTGCTTCAAACTTCTTCCAACTTCACACATTAATTTCTCTTTCACATTTCATCCAAAAATCTTGAAATTTTTTCCACATGTTCATGAAGATGTCTACTATTTTATGGTGAATTTTAATTAATTTTCCATTGGCTGGTTTTTCATTGATAATTATTTTCTTGACATGTATGCCAAATTGATACACATTGCCATTCCAATTGTGAAATTCTCGTGTTGCATCCAATGAGCTTGAAACTTTTTGTGGTTGTTCTACACACATTAACCTTCATTTCCATGTAAAGTTTATGCATTTATCATTTGTGGATTGAAAGTTATGATTTTCTGAAGTTATGTGTTGCATTTGGTGCTATACCATGATCATGTATTTTCCCAATTTTTGTTCACATGCTTCCTCTTATCCAATTGACCCCAAATTTTGCATGAATGATCCCTTGTATGTCTAGTTGATGTATGAATTTTCTTGGAATTAATCTTGCTGTTTTCCATTTGATTGTGAATTTTCTTCCATGCTTGGTCATTTGTTGACTTTTTGTGCTATGCCTTGCCAAATCCTTTGTGAAATTCTCAAATCACATTGTATATCCATGAAATTTCATATGTGATGACTAGACATCTCAAGCTTTGCATTGGTGTTAATCTCATTCATTTCTCATCTGTTTTCAATTTGATATGATTTTTTGAAGTTGACCTATGCTTGTTGACTTTCACCATGCTTACTTGAATTTAGTTTGACTTCATGATTTTACTTGCCTGCCTTCCTCTCATCCAAATGCCATGAAATTTTACATGTGTACCATGTTAGATGTTAGGATTGGTTGTGATTTATTTCATGATTTTTGAGATTGCTTGAGTTGACTTTTGATGCAAGTCATTCTGTTGACTTTTGTATGCTTTCCTTTGCCTTGTTTTGATTTCAAATATTCATGAAATGACAATGATGCATGATTTGAATGTGGGCCCAAGTGTGTTAGCTTCCCAAATGTTTGACTTTGACTTTGAGTTGACTTTTCCTTGCTGCCTTGACTTTTTCTTTCATGTTTGACCCTAGGCTAGTCCTAGTGGTCCTTTGGACTTATGTTGAGTTCATCTGTTTCAGGTTGAGCACAATGCTTCAAAGATCACTCAAACTTGTTTGAATTTGATTTGTTTATCCCATGCTAACCTTTGTTTTGCAGATGGTTGGACTCATAACTTGAGTCTTATGCTTTGCTCAGTTGATCCCCTGTGTTGACTGTTTGCCATTTCTTTTGATTTAAACTTTTGACTTGTTTACTAATAAGTTTGACTTTTTCAGGTACTTTAGTTGCTTAAGTTCTCTAAACTTGCTTGCTTTGCTATTTTAGCATTTGCTTTTGAGGTATAACCTTCTTCTTCATGTAGTCTGGAGACCCGGTCTGTTATTTGACCGGGCAAACTGTCTGAAGTCCTCCTTAAGAGGCAATGCTCGTGTATGTTTACTTTGTCCCTGTACAGAGTCAAAGACCTCCTAAGTGAAGAGGCAATTGGTGGAAGGTAGGGATATGCAGTCTATCCCCCACTATTCAGTGTGTCTTCTGTCTTGCTCACACCACTGTGTTGATGCATTTCAGATAAAAACCCAAGATCTTGTGCAATTGCACAGTTGAGTCAGTTTTAAATGTGTAGAAGGGTTCCCACTTTCTGAACCCACACATTCTTGTCAAGTGCTCTCCCTGGCCAGGGATAGAAGCAATGAGGCACACCCCTCATCTCCTTTCATCTGCTTCACCTTAGCCTCTCAATGGCAAGGTTAAGAGCAACACTTACCCCATTCCAGTTGGCCCTAGTGCCTAACCTTTGATGTTTGAGCCCCCTTGTTGGTGTGTTTATTTTATGCTATATGTGTTTGTGATTGCTTTGTTTGCCTCTTTAGGCTTTAGTCTGTGCTTGCCCTTGTGCAATAGCTTTGTGCTTGACTTGCTTCCTGTGCAAGTCAAGTCTGTGTGGCTTAACCCTTGTGTGAGCCATGATTAGGGTTGTTTAGCCGAACTACGGCAACTCTGATTCTCATGTTCAGATGAGATACGTAGGCACGAGACGCGATGTCTTGCCGAGTTTGACTAACCACTAACACTATTTCTTTTCTCTCACCCCTGTTGTGATTGAGATATCCCCTTTCTCTTGCCACTAGTTGCAATTGAGATCCCTTGCTTCCTGTGCAAGCCTTGTTTAGGATAGGTTGGCCCTTGTGCCATTTAACTAGAAACCTTAACTTAGGGTTGGCTTTGCATGACAACATCTAGGCTCGAGTCGTAGTCTCCCTAGAGTTGTGTCTCCCTCTGTTATCTGGTTAGGCTAGATCCTTGTCCCTGCGTAGGGGAACTACATCGCCCTGATCTTCACACCAGATGAAGTATGTAGGCAGGAGATTGAGCTGATCTCTCCGGGCGCCTTTTCTTTCTTTTGTGGGTGTTGTTTGACCATTGCTAGGCTCGAGTCCCCGTACTCCTTAGCATTTGCTGTCTGTTTGTGTGTGTTTGACAGTTATAGGCTGAGTCCCAGACTCCCTATCTATCTGTTATGTTGTTTAGGTTCGGATGTCAATGTAAGTCCAGTGATTGGCATTTGGGCTCCTTGTTTGCCTCTTTGTGTGTGTTTCGGTTCGGATGCTGACATAAGTCCAGTGATTGGCAGTCGGGCTCCACGTTTGCCTTTGTCTTGTTTTGTTTGTGTGCGTGTCAACCGAGCTACGAATGCTCTGATTCTTCTCTCGTCCGAGAAGATACGTATGCATAGGATGCGATATCCTAGCGAGCATGTGTTTTCCCCAGTCTGAACTACTTGGACTCTGATGTCTATGCTTGATAGACTAAGTAGGCCCAGGATGCGATATCCTGCCGAGTCAGTTTCAGTCAGTCTCTTTCGTTTCTTTCAGCCAGTTGTGTGTGTGAGTATTTAAGCAGTGTTTAGCAACCAATATTTCCTTCCTAGTGTGCGTGGATCCCGTAGAGTACTACGGATGCGTAGGGTGCCTAACACCTTCCCTTCGCATAACCGACTCCCGAACCCATCCTCTTTGGTCGCGAGACCATGTTCTTTCCTAGGTTTACTTCGAGCGTTTCCTTTCCCTCTTTTGGGATAAATAACGCACGGTGGCGGCTCTGTTGTTTCTTTCTTTTCCCGCCGGTTTTTCGCGCGATGCGACAGCTGGCGACTCTGCTGGGGATGCGAGAAGTTGACCTATGCTGGTCCATCTTCCCTGAGCGAGTCTCTCCTAGCCCTCTCTAGGATTAGGGTTTTGGTTGCTTTCTGCTTGTTGTATTTTATTGCATTCATTGTATATATGTACATTTATTGTTTGCATTGATTGTGTGCATTGATGTTTGCATTTCATATTCATTATTCATTACTGGCTGGCTGTCTGTTTTTTCTCTGTGTGGGGGGGAGTCAGTTGAGGTAAAAGGTCCAATACCCAGACCATGAGTGAAAATCTAGGATGATTAGGAATAGAGTGATTCATGGGAAGCGGGTGGTATGGCGCCACTTAGCGGAACATTGATATCACGAGCAGTTCAGACCCTGGTGGGGTACTGTCGTTACATACTTCCGGTGTGTATATGATAGTATTTCCGCGAAAGGTTATTTATGCTGCGTTTCTCTCAGCTTTACCCTGGCCTAGACTACACCCGTGAGTGGGGAAGGGTTATTCATTACAGGTACCGTTGGTGACTTTGGTTCTGATGGTGACTTTATGTTCAGACAGTGTGATCAGTTTGACCTTAAGTTGGATTTAAGTTCCGAGTTTTGACTGAAGCTTCGACCTAGTCAGAGATCGCACAACCAGCCAGCCGTGTCTGCATCATGTGCATCATAGCATATTTATTTTTCAAAAGAAACGCATTGAAAAAAAAAAAACAATCAAAAAAAAAAATTGAAAAAAAGAAAAAAAGAGAAAAAGAACTAATCTCTGCATGCATATCATTTCTCAGGTACATTCCAGAGTTTGTCTACTGATAGAGATGGCAACAGTTCCTGAGCTGAAGCGGAAGACCTGTTCCTACAGTTTCCACCGTGAACCGTTGACTCCGCTAGTTGAGTTGGGTAGCCTTGTGAAGGATGATCACCTGAAGAGTTTCGTTGGGCGGTATGGAGATATTCTGACGGTGCTGAAGACAGTAGTGGATCCAGTACCTCTGCAGACACTACTTCAGTTCTATGATCCAGAGCTCAGATGCTTCACATTCCAGGATTACCAGCTTGCACCTACTCTCGAAGAGTATTCCATCCTGTTGAGTATCCCTATTCAGCATCAGACTCCCTTCTTGGACGTCCCCAAGGAGGTCGACTTCAGATTGATTGCCAGAGCTCTCCGGTTGAGTGTTGAGGAGGTTGGTAAGAATTGGAAGCCCTGTGGGGAAGTTGTTGGTCTGCCGTTAAAATTTCTGTTGAGGATAGCCAGAGATGAAGCAGAGAAGGGGAATTGGGAAGCTTTTCACGCACAGCTAGCTGCCATGATCTATGGGATCGTCCTATTTCCCAGTATGCCTAATTTCATTGACCATGCTGCCATCAGCATCTTTGTCAGAGGGAATCCAGTCCCCACTCTCTTAGCAGATACTTACTATGCCATCCACAGTAGGCATGGTAAGGGTGGAGCCATCAGATGCTGCTTACCTCTTCTGTACAAGTGGTTCATGTCGCTTCTGCCAGCCAGTGGACCATTTGTAGATACCCAGAGCACTCTGAAGTGGACTCAGAGGATCATGTCACTCACTTCCTACGACATCAGGTGGCAGTCATACCGGATGGATGTTAAAGATGTTATCTTGAGTTGTGGTGAATTCCGGGGTGTGCCACTCATAGGGACCAAGGGTTGCATCAACTACAACCCAGTTCTCTCCCTTCGCCAGCTAGGGTTTGTCATGTGTAGAAGGCCGCTCGAAGCTGAGATAGCTGAGAGTTTCTGTTTTGAGAAGAAGGATGACCCTGTTAAGTTGGAGCAGATAGGAAGAGCCTGGAGATCTGTTGGAGTGAAGGATGGATCCGTCTTAGGGAAGAAGTTTGCCATTGCAATGCCCGATTACACTGATTGGGTAAAGAAGAGAGTGGAAACTTTGCTGCTTCCCTACGATAGGATGGAGCCGTTGCAAGAGCAACCACCCTTGGTACTTGCTGATAGTGTGTCTGCTGAACACTATAAACAAGCATTGATGGAGAGTCGTCGTCTGAGAGAGAAGGAGCAAGACACTCAGATGGAGCTGTACAAAGCTAAGGCTGATAAGCTGCACTTGACCCATCAACTCAGGGAAGTGCAAGGAGCGGATGCTAGTAGAGCAAGGGGGAAGAAGAGATCATATGAAGAGATGGAATCCCTGATGGATGCAGAACATAGGGAATGTCTGAGGCTGCAGAGAGCAGAAGTCAGTTACCAGAAGAAAATCAGAGACTTGGAGAAGCAACTTAAGGACAAAGACAGTCAGTTGAAGAAAGAGATGGAGTTGAGACAGAAGTCGGAGGAGTATCTCGGAGGAGAAGTCTTGGAGCTGAGAAGACAGTTGAAAGAGAAGATCACTCCGCTACCAGATTGTTCAGAATGCTCACTGTTGATAGACCAGTGTCATTATCTGAAGACCCTCATCCCAGAAGACCGTCTGCCATAGACTGCATCTTTGTTTTGTATTTTGTTGCTGAATCACCTCCAGGCTTGTTGGATGGGGTTCATTTGTTTGTAATCCATCTCTGTTGGATCTTTTTATCGAGAATCACCTCCAGGCTTGTTGGATGGGTTTCTTTTTCTTTGTACTCTGTTTTCGAATATTCAGTTGTATGACTCTTTTACCCTTATTCATATATAAGGATGTCTGATTTTCCCTGTTGCTCTCTTTTTCCCTGTATCTGTTTGATCTGTTCTTGTAGGTTGCCATCTTTTCAGAATGGGTCAGGCTCTTTGAATGCCTGAGAAATGAGCATCTCATGTGCATCATGCATATCATTAGACATCATAATCATATCATTTGCATAACAGGTGTTCTTGTGCAGTCTTCTCATTGTGGGTTCCTGTGTTCAGGCAGGATAGCTGATCAAAGACAACACCGCTACTCAACGAGGCTCAACCATCAACGCAACATGGATCAAGTACAAGCCGAGTTGGCAGAGATGAGGGCAAGCATGGCCCAATTTATCCACATGATGCAAGGGGTTGCGCAAGGCCAAGAAGAACTCCGAGCAATGGTCCAGAGGCAAGAAGCTACCTTGCCACCGCCCAACCAGCCTCTGCAAGAAGGAAACCCAGTTCCTGAAGTCCCTGCCGCTGCTATTCCCGTCAACAACTACGCTGTGGGTGAAGAGTTGAGGGGTATCCGAGTCGACGGTCAACCGATTGCTCCGGATGTTGTTAGTCCCAGAGTCATCCATGCTCCGGTCCGTAACAGAATTCCAATTGTTGACAGACAAGAGGATTTGTTTACTATGCTCAGTGAAGACGACAATATCTTGGGAAGAAATGATGCGAGAGATCGCAAAGTTGAGGCCCTTGCTGAGAAGATCAGAGCAATGGAATGTCAAAACTCCCTCGGTTTTGACGTTACAAACATGGGATTAGTTGAAGGACTTAGAATCCCGCATAAATTCAAGGCGCCGTCATTCGACAAATACAACGGTACCTCTTGCCCTCGCACCCATGTGCAGGCGTACTATAGAAAGATATCCGCATATACAGACGATGAGAAGATGTGGATGTATTTCTTCCAGGATAGTCTATCTGGGGCATCCTTGGATTGGTACATGGAATTGAAGCGGGATTCAATTCGGTGCTGGAGAGACCTGGGTGAGGCGTTCCTCAGGCAGTATAAGCACAATATGGACATGGCTCCAACCAGAACTCAGTTACAAAGTTTATGTCAGAAGAACAATGAAAGTTTTAAAGAGTACGCCCAGAGATGGCGCGAACTAGCTGCAAGAGTTCAACCCCCTATGCTGGAAAGGGAGTTGACTGACATGTTCATTAGCACTCTACAAGGTGTCTATATGGATCGAATGGGAAGCTGCCCATTCGGAAGCTTTTCTGACGTCGTAATCTGCGGCGAAAGAACTGAGAGCCTGATCAAGGCTGGGAGGATCCACGATACTGGTTCCTCATCGTCATCAAAGAAACCCTTCTCTGGGGCACCTCGCCGTAGAGAAGGAGAAACTAATGCTGTACAGCACAGAGGGAGTGCTTACAGAGCCAACAACAGGGACCAGTATCGTCCAGTAGCTGCAGTGACCATTCCTGCACCTCAACCGCGTCCACAACAACAGAGAGTTCAACAACAACCGCAACGACCGCAACAACAACAACAACAACAACAACGTCCTTTCCAGCCTCAGCAGAGACAGAGGTTGAATCCTGATAGAAGATTTGATCCTTTGCCTATGTCGTACGCAGAGCTACTACCCGAACTACTCCGGTTAGGGTTTGTAGAGTTGCGTACGATGGCAACTCCTACCGTACTGCCACCCGGTTATGATGCAAATGTAAGATGTGACTTTCACTCTGGGGCACCAGGCCACCATACTGAAAGATGCCGGGCGTTTCAGCACAAGGTTCAGGATCTGATTGATTCCAAGACAATCAACTTCTCTCCGGTCCCGAATGTCGTGAACAATCCTATGCCACAACATGGGGGGCATAGGGTTAATAACATTGAAGATGGGGAAGCTGAAGACCTGATCGTAGATGTTGAAGATGTTCAGACATCTTTGTTGGTCATCAAGGGCCGCTTGTTGAAGGGGGGTATTGACCCAGGTTGTTCAGAAGATTGTGTGGGTTGTTCAGAATCTACCAATGGTTGCGACCAGTTGAAGACTGGAATTCAGAGTCTGATGGACGAGGGCTGTTTGCAGTTCAGCCGTGCTACCAGAGATAATGGGGCAGTGTCTACTGTCACCATTTTTTATAAGCCAGCTGAAGGAAGAGGACGTGGGGCTGTCAGTACGCCCACTACCAGCAATACTCCGGTTACCATTTCTGCCCCGGTAACCATCAGAGCACCTACTACCATTGTGGCGTCCGGCAGAGGACAAGTTGGAAATAGTAGAGCTGTTCCGTGGAGTTATGACAATGCCTATCGCCGAGATAGGAGGGCTGGTAACCAGACAAGGCCAGTTAACCCAGCACCGGTTACTATCAGTGCTCCTGTGAGGATCCCTGCTGTTACGAGTCCGGTGGTGGACAATGTTGGAGGACAGGGAGGCTTCACAAGGAGTGGACGACTGTTTGCTCCTCAGCCTTTGAGGGATGCCGCGGCTGAGTCATCTGCAAGGGCTAAGGGCAAACAAACAATGGTTGACGAAGAACCGGCTCAGAAGGAGGCTGAGGGTTCTTTCCAGAAAGATGTCGAGGAGTTTATGAAGATCATTAAGAAGAGTGATTACAAGATTGTTGATCAACTCAACCAAACTCCGTCGAAAATCTCGATACTCTCCTTGCTGATGTGTTCTGAGGCACATCGGGACGCTCTGTTGAAAATGCTGAATATGGCATACGTCCCGCAAGAGATATCCGTCAACCAGCTGGAGGGTGTACTAGCAAATGTGAGTACCAGGCATGGTGTAGGTTTCACTGACCTAGACCTAACGCCTGAGGGCCGTAATCACAACAAAGCCTTGCACATCACTATGGAGTGCAAAGGTGCAGTATTATCACATGTGCTAGTGGACACCGGGTCGTCCCTGAATGTCCTTCCAAAGCAAATACTGAAGAAGATAGATGTCGAGGGAGTCGTGCTCACTCCCAGTGACCTGATCGTGCGTGCATTCGACGGATCCAAACGTTCTGTGTTTGGTGAAGTCACCTTGCCAGTGAAGATAGGTCCTGAGATCTTCGACATCGTGTTCTACGTGATGGACATTCAGCCTGCTTATAGCTGTTTGTTGGGGCGTCCTTGGATTCACGCCGCTGGAGCAGTCTCGTCAACTCTCCATCAGAAGCTCAAATATGTCTGGAACGGTCAGATCGTGACCGTCTGTGGTGAAGAGGAGATTCTGGTGAGTCATCTTTCCTCATTCAAATATGTTGAGGTGGATGGCGAGATCCATGAAACCCTGTGCCAGGCATTTGAGACCGTGGCCTTAGAAGGGGTAGCTTGTGCAGGGCAGAGGAAGCCGGGCGCTTCAATTTCGTCGTACAAGCAGGCCAAGGAGGTGGTTGACTCCGGAAGAGCTGAAGGCTGGGGCAAGATGGTTGACTTGCCTGTGAAGGAAGACAAATTCGGCATTGGGTACGAGCCTCTCCAAGCAGAGCAGAGCGTACAAGCAGGTCCGAGCACCTTCACCAGCGCTGGGCTGATGAACCATGGAGATGTCTTTGCTACTGATGGTGAAGACAGTGATCATGATCTGGATGTCTGGGTCCGCCCTTGTGCACCAGGCGAGGTCATCAACAACTGGACAGCAGAAGATGTGGTCCAAGTTACTCTACTGACAGAGTAATTTTCTTTTGTTTTTTCATTTTGCATGAAAACCCTACGTTCCGCCCAGGGCGTAGTGGTTCATTGTAGGGCCACATCATGTTCAATGTTTATAAATCAAGGACGTTTTTCAATCAAATTTTGAGATCTTTGTCTTTCTATTTTCTGTTTTTCACATTTTTTTCAAAAACAATAAAAATGGCAATGTTTTTGTTTTTTGTGACTTTATTGAAATCTTTTTCTAAAAACAAAACATTAAACATGCAGAAGTGATCTTTTGGCACCCACTGTGAACGACTCTGTTATGGCTCAGTATGATTTCAACAATCCCATCTACCAAGCTGAAGAGGAGAGTGAGGAAGACTGTGAACTCCCTGCAGAATTGGTCAGACTACTGAAGCAAGAGGAAAGGGTCATCCAACCTCACCAGGAAGAGTTGGAAATTGTCAATCTGGGTACTGAGGACGCCAGAAGAGAAATCAAGATTGGGGCTGCTTTGGAAGACTCTGTCAAGAGGAGGCTAATCAAGATGCTGAAAGAATATGTGGAAATATTCGCCTGGTCATACCAAGATATGCCTGGGCTGGATACAGACATTGTGGTGCATCGGTTACCTCTCCGAGAAGAGTGTCCGTCAGTCAAGCAGAAGCTTCGCAGAACTAGTCCTGATATGGCTGTCAAGATTAAAGAAGAGGTTCAGAAGCAGTGGGACGCAGGTTTCCTGGCTGTTACCAGTTACCCGCCGTGGGTTGCCAACATTGTTCCCGTGCCAAAGAAGGATGGCAAAGTCAGAATGTGTGTCGATTACCGGGATCTGAATAGGGCGAGTCCGAAAGATGATTTCCCATTACCTCACATCGATGTATTGGTGGATAATACG
Source organism: Lathyrus oleraceus (assembly GCF_024323335.1). Lineage (NCBI taxonomy): Eukaryota > Viridiplantae > Streptophyta > Magnoliopsida > Fabales > Fabaceae > Lathyrus > Lathyrus oleraceus. Next base: position 543,677,945 of record NC_066583.1, on the reverse strand, counting down.
GCTCAGTCCTCGGTATTCTCTTTCATGGACGGTTTCTCAGGCTACAACCAGATTAAGATGGCGCCAGAGGACATGGAAAAGACGACATTCATTACACCTTGGGGCACGTTCTGCTACAAAGTGATGCCATTTGGGCTGAAGAATGCCGGTGCTACATATCAAAGGGCAATGACGACTCTCTTTCATGACATGATGCACAACGAAATCGAAGTGTACGTGGATGATATGATTGCGAAGTCGCAGACGGAAGAGGAGCACCTGGTTAATCTGCAGAAGTTGTTTGACCGACTGGTCAAGTTCAAACTGAGGCTGAATCCGAACAAGTGCACGTTTGGAGTGAGATCCGGGAAGCTCTTAGGCTTCATTGTCAGTGAGAAAGGGATTGAGGTAGATCCAGCTAAAGTCAAAGCTATTCAAGAGATGCCTGAACCGAAGACGGAAAAGCAAGTCCGTGGGTTTTTAGGGAGGTTGAACTACATTGCAAGGTTCATATCTCATCTAACTGCTACATGTGAACCGATTTTCAAACTACTCAGAAAGAATCAGGCGATCAAATGGAATGATGACTGTCAAGAAGCTTTTGACAAGATCAAGGAATACTTGCAAAACCCTCCAATCCTCATCCCTCCAGTTCCAGGGAGACCACTGATCATGTACCTTTCAGTCACCGAGACTTCGATGGGGTGTGTATTGGGTCAGCATGACGAGTCTGGTCGAAAAGAGCATGCCATATACTACCTAAGCAAAAAGTTTACCGACTGTGAAACAAGATATTCACTGCTCGAGAAAACTTGCTGTGCTTTGGCCTGGGCTGCTCGCCGACTAAGGCAGTATATGTTGAACCATACTACTCTGTTGATTTCTAGGATGGATCCAGTCAAATACATCTTTGAGAAGCCAGCTCTCACCGGACGTGTTGCCCGTTGGCAAATGATCTTAACCGAGTACGACATTCAGTACACGTCACAGAAGGCCATCAAAGGTAGTATTCTGTCAGACTATCTCGCCGAACAACCGATCGATGACTATCAGCCTATGATGTTTGAATTCCCTGATGAAGACATCATGTATCTAAAAATGAAAGACTGTGAAGAGCCGCTTGTTGAGGAAGGACCTGATCCTGATGACAAGTGGACACTGATGTTTGATGGGGCTGTGAATATGAACGGTAATGGTGTTGGAGCAGTGTTGATCAACCCCAAAGGTGCCCATATACCTTTTTCTGCCAGATTGACATTCGACGTCACCAACAATGAAGCTGAGTATGAGGCTTGTATCATGGGGATAGAAGAAGCCATTGATCTGAGGATCAAAACACTTGATATATTTGGAGATTCAGCTCTGGTAATCAATCAGGTCAATGGAGATTGGAATACGAATCAGCCACATTTGATTCCGTACAGAGATTACACCAGAAGAATACTGACGTTCTTCAAGAAGGTGAAGTTGTATCATGTCCCGCGAGACGAGAATCAGATGGCTGATGCTTTGGCTACTTTATCCTCTATGATAAAGGTTCATTGGTGGAATCATGTGCCACAAGTTGCGGTAAATCGACTCGAGAGGCCTGCGTATGTGTTTGCAGCCGAGTCTGTTAATGCTATTGATAATAAGCCGTGGTATTATGACATCAAGAACTTCCTCAAGACTCAAGAGTATCCTGAGGGTGCGTCGAAGAATGATAAGAAGACCCTGAGAAGGCTGGCTGGGAGCTTTTATCTGAATCAGGATGATGTGCTATACAAGAGAAACTTTGACATGGTCTTGCTCAGATGCGTGGACAGACACGAAGCAGACCTGTTAATGCAAGAAGTGCACGAGGGTTCGTTTGGTACCCACGCCGGTGGTCATGCAATGTCGAAGAAATTGCTGAGAGCCGGATATTACTGGATGACTATGGAATCCGATTGCTTCAAATATGCTCGGAAATGCCATAAGTGTCAAATCTACGCTGACAAGGTGCATGTACCACCAAGCCCGTTAAATGTCATGAACTCGCCTTGGCCGTTTGCCATGTGGGGCATTGATATGATTGGGAGGATAGAGCCAACTGCTTCTAATGGACATCGCTTCATCTTGGTTGCGATCGATTACTTCACCAAATGGGTAGAAGCAGCTTCTTATGCCAACGTCACCAAACAAGTGGTTGCCCGGTTCATCAAGAAAGAAATCATCTGTCGTTATGGAGTTCCTGAGAGAATCATCACTGATAATGGTTCGAATCTCAATAACAAAATGATGAAAGACTTGTGCAGAGATTTCAAGATTGAACATCACAATTCTTCTCCTTACAGACCGAAGATGAATGGCGCTGTAGAGGCAGCTAACAAGAATATCAAAAAGATTGTGCAGAAGATGGTCGTTACGTACAAAGACTGGCATGAGATGTTGCCTTTCGCTTTGCATGGATACCGTACCTCAGTACGTACGTCGACCGGGGCAACCCCCTACTCCCTTGTGTATGGTATGGAAGCAGTCCTACCAGTTGAAGTGGAGATCCCTTCTCTGAGGATATTATTAGACGTCAAGCTAGACGAAGCCGAGTGGATTCGAACAAGGTTTAACGAGTTAAGCCTTATCGAAGAAAGACGGTTAGCTGCTGTGTGCCATGGGCAGTTGTATCAGAGAAGGATGAAGCGAGCCTTTGATCAGAAAGTGCGTCCTCGGACATTTCAAACCGGCGATCTGGTTTTGAAGAGGATCCTTCCTCCCGGTACAGATAACAGGGGCAAGTGGACTCCTAATTACGAAGGACCATATGTTGTGAAGAAGGTTTTCTCCGGTGGAGCCTTGATGCTTACAACTATGGACGGTGAAGACTTTCCTTCCCCTGTCAACTCAGATGTAGTCAAAAAATACTTCGCATAAATTGACCCGCTGGACAAAAAGAACAAAATAGTCCAGGCAAAAATGGGCATCCCGACGAACCAAAAAAACAGAAAGAAAAGGTTCGGGCAAAAGTTAGGGATAAAAATAAAAAAATGTACACCCGGTAAGTCGAAAACCCGCAAGGGCGGCTTAGGCAAAAATGGGTATCCCGGTGGATTGAAAACCCGAAAGGGCGATCCAGCCAAAAGAGGGATTAAAGCGAAGACTACAGTCTGAGTCATCTGTACTTCGTCATGCTTCGTCAGCTGCCATCTCGAAAGATGTGATCGGTCCAGTCATTCTTCTCAGAAAGCAAGGAATTGGGAGGAAACTGATGATCTATGAGTTATAACAGAGTTGGAAAACAGTGGATGCCGTGTTCACATTGCCATTAGGATAGTTTATTTTCCTTTTGTGCGCAATTACCTCTTTCTAGGAATTGCTTCCCAATGTACTCGCCTTTTCAGGCACATTTTCAATCAATAAAAGTCGTTATTCAGATAAATTGCTCTCTTGTTTTTACTTTTACTGTTTTGTTTGCAAAAACGTCCGAATTTTTGATAAACATTACATAAAGGCTAAACGATGACGTGCAGAAAGATTAAAACATTTGAAAATCATTTTTAATGTTGAGGACACTTGAGCGTATCTTGTCCATATACTTCCCCTTTGGGGCATCTGTTGTTCTGATTTGCAGGCCGTCACCTGAGAGTATTTTCCCCAGTAAAGGTCGTCACCTGAGAGCATTCCCCAGCAGTGCTTTCCCCCAGACGGAATCATTCTCCTAGCTTTGGGTTGTTTGGGCCTTCCCCAGCGAAGCAGTTTTCTCTCCAGCAGAGTCTATCCTACCAGAGGATTGGACGAGTTATCGTGGCAGATCGATATCCGCATCCCCAGGGGAGTTGATTTCTACTTGTGAATATTGCGGGTCGTCCCCGGCGGAATAGCAGTTATTTCCCAAGGCAGTCGATTTTATCTAAGGTTTGCATGAAGTCTCATCCCCAAAGAGTTGCCTGGTTTAGCTTCCCCAGCGGAGTTTTTTCTTTCCCCAAGCGGATTTTTGTGGATTGATTGGGCTATCCTCAGCAGGTTTCCCTCTGCTCTCCCCAACAGAGTTGCTTCATTACTCCCCAGTGAGTTGACTTGTCTCCCTCTAGTGGATTCGTACTGTTGGTTCCCCAGCAGTCGTGTTGTTTCCCCCAGTGGATTTATCTTGAAGATTCCGCAACACAGTCGTCCTGTGTATCTCTCCCCGCAGAGCTAGCATCATATTGCATTGCATATAGTAAATCATTGCATCCTCAAAACTGCGTAGCATTTCCATCCCATATGGAGCATTACGCCATAGAAAAATTCAAACATGTGCATTCATGTGTTCGAAACCACATCAGACCGTATCCCCGGCAGAGGCGGATCATCTTTATTCAACATCAGCACCAAGTCTGCTACAGTTGCTTCGACAGTATTCAGAATTTGCTTATCCCCACAGAGGTTTATTTCCTCACCCGATGGTAACAGAGGTTTATTTCCTCACCCGATGGTGACAGAAAGTTTGTTTCTCCCCAGTGAGACCCCCAGCAAGTGATCAGCCTTGCTTCAGCATATCCCGGATTTTGTTCTTTGTAATACCAGTAAGTGTCATGTCAACACCCGCGTGTGTCTTCTTCGTTTTTTTTGGTGTCGGTAACGCCATTGCTTCGGTGTCGGTAAACATCGAGTCGTTCCTTCAGTCATCGGTAAATGTCTGATAAATCCCCAGCTAGAAATCCCCAGTAGAGCCATCTGTAAATGTCCTACCCGGTTTCCAGTTGCAAATTTTCGTTTGTCTCACCAATAAATTTCTCACCCCCAGTCATCGGTAAATGTCTGGTCATTTCTTTTGATGTCGGTAAACATCATCTTTCGATGTCGGTAAACATCGTGTCTCATCCCAGTCATCGGTAAATGTCTGGTCATTCTTTTGATGTCGGTAAACATCATCTTTCGATGTCGGTAAACATCGTGTCTCATCCCAGTCATCGGTAAATGTCTGGTCATTCTTTTGATGTCGGTAAACATCATCTTTCGATGTCGGTAAACATCGTGTCTCATCCCAGTCATCGGTAAATGTCTGGTCATTTCTTTTGATGTCGGTAAACATCATCTTTCGATGTCGGTAAACATCGTGTCTCATCCCAGTCATCGGTAAATGTTTGGTCATTCTTTTGATGTCGGTAAACATCATCTTTCGATGTCGGTAAACATCGTGTCTCATCCCAGTCATCGGTAAATGTCTGGTCATTCTTTTGATGTCGGTAAACATCATCTTTCGATGTCGGTAAACATCGTGTCTCATCCCAGTCATCGGTAAATGTCTGGTCATTCTTTTGATGTCGGTAAACATCATCTTTCGATGTCGGTAAACATCGTGTCTCATCCCAGTCATCGGTAAATGTCTGGTCATTCTTTTTGATGTCAGTAAACATCATCTTTCGATGTCGGTAAACATCGTGTCTCACCCCAGTCATCGGTAAATGTCTGGTCATTTCTTTGTTCTCTTGTTAATAAAATCAGAATCCCCAGAAGTCGTCGGTAAACGTCTTGTCTGGTATCACCACAAAGATTTTGCTCCTCTCCAAGCAGAGATGCCATCGGTAAATGGCCCAGTTTTCTTCGATATCGGTAAATATCGAATTCCCAGTTGCAGCAGCCATCGGTAAATGGTCTTGCTAAGTTGACATCGGTAAATGTCCAGTTTCTTTGAAGCCCCATCGGTAAATGGTCTTGCTTCTTTTCTACATCAAATTAGTTCCCAGCAGCCATCGGTAAATGGTCGTGCTGAAGTTGATATCGGTAAATATCAAGTTTTAACCATCGGTAAATGGTTTTGTTTTTCAGAAGTTTGTTCTCCCCAGCCGCCATCGGTAAATGGTCGGGCTGAAGTTGATATCGGTAAATATCAAGTTCCCAGTTCTTCAACCATCGGTAAATGGTTTTGCTTTTCTGAAGCTGTCAGGCAGTTTGTCATCGGTAAATGACGTGGTTCTCCTGTATTTTATCCAGTCGGTGCAAATTTCTACTGTTCTTTTGTATTCAATCCCTGTTTACCCTGAAAGTCTGACAGCAATCGCTATCATCCGTTCGGGTTCCCAGCTGATTGAATAGGGGCAGCTGTAGCACCTCAAATTTGCACCTATCATTGTACATATCATTTTCATATTAGGTCATAGCATAGCATAATCCATTGCATAGCATTTGCATTGTTCCTCAGTTGCCTCAAGTGCAAGCAAGCAGGAATTAGGTCAAACTGATCAGGAGATCAGTCCACCAATCAAGCAAAGTTGTTTCTCAAGGAGCAAAAGTCCTAGGGTTTGCCCTACAAGCTCACATACCTTGGGGGTCTTTTTGAAGTGTTCAAGTCAAGGGTGGAAGGCTCAGAGGTCAGCAGTCAATGCACAGGCAGGCACAAAACCCTAGACAGTCAACAGTCAATCAAAGCAGTGGATGGTGGCCATTCTTGTGGAATTTGGGCACCATAGTCAATATTCAAGAGTTCATTTGTCTTGAGACATCATTTTAAGTCAAAATCTCAAGGAATTAGGGTTTGGAATTCATCAGAAGTGCACGGTCAAGTCCAAAACCCTAGAAAGTCAAAGTTGGTCAACTGTGGTTGATTCTATGGATTTGATGGATGGAAATGGTTTGAAGGAGCTTATTCATGTCCTAATAGGCCTCATATGTCATGGCAAACCTCATCATGGAAGAAAATCAAGCCAATCAGAAAATTTTCCAGAAATAGAAAGTGGACCTGTAATTTCAACTGCCAAAAATGGAAACTTCTTGATCTTAAACTTACATCATGATACAAGCTCCAAATGAATTTTTGCCCAACATGAAAGTTGAAGATCTTGTTCTCCCATTTTCAAAAAGTCCAAGAACTCCCAAATCCCATGTGTGGTTGTCAAGATATGATCAAATCATTTTCATCAATTTTTGAACTTCAACAAGCCATATCTCTCAAACCATAAGGCCAAATTTGGTGGGGTTTTTTCCTACAAACCACATTTTTCATCCCCTTTCCAAAAATATAAATTTCATGACCTAAAACCTTACCATTCAAAATGGCATTTTTGGACCTTTTCATTTAAAAATCAAGGTTTGACTCATAGTTGACTTTTTGATTTAGGACTTTTTTCTCATTTTTGCCAATTGGGAAATGTTTCATATATTATTTGTAATTTGCTCAAAGTCCAAAACCATCATCACATCACCATTTTACCACCATTTTGAACCATAGTACAATCTTGGCAATTTTAGCAATTGGTTGGAAAAGAGCAAAAGCAAGTACAGCATTCCTTTAGCAGACCAAAGACAGCATTTGTGCTGGCCATTTGCAGCATGCTCAGGCCCAAATTTGTGCAGACAAACACACCTCCACTTCCATTTGCTCACACTTAGCAATTTGCAAAATGCATCATTACACACAAAACCAACTTACCATTTGATTAAGTGATGTTAAACAAGTGATATAAAGCCAATTTTCTGCCCATTTGCAGAACCCTAGCAAGCAGACTCAGCGGCCACACGACCAAATTCCTCCTTTTGCTTTCATTTGATTTTTCACCAAATAGCAAAATCCTGCTAAAACACTCAAAACCCTGGAATCCCCTTCATTGTTTCCCCACAAAAACACCTTGGTGAGCTCTCTTGAACCATCAAATATCATCTGTCCAGCCTTCATCATTTCCTGTTTTCCAAAGCATCTCAAATGGCAGTTAGAGCTGTGAGGTTTTCCATGCACCATTGAGCCAAAAGACCTCAAGCTTCCATCATTGCAAGGCATTGTGGACATCTGTATCGGGCTGCAACATCAAAACCAGCACTGCATCTCACTTGACTTCAAAATCAAGTAAGTAATTGACCCTTTCCTTTCACCAAATCATGCTAGGTTTAGGATAGAACATGGTATGCTAGTGTTATTACAACTGGAATCGTGGCAAATGGTTGTGTGTGTTTGAAGATATGCTGACCTGAAGTTTTGTACACCATTGTTTCTTTGCTCGAATCTCACTCTATAGTGTGATATACTGAAAACCATTGCTGGATTTGTGTTGATGGATGTTTAATGATGATGTTAGTATGTGTGATTTTGTTTTCTGAGCATCTCGAATTTACGAGCTCAGAATGATGTTGTTGCTGCTGTTCATGAAAACTAATATATTTTCCCAGAAAACCATATGATTTATGTTGACTGCTTGCTAATACCATGCTGATGTATGTTTGGTCAAGTTATTTTGTTCTAATGTTGGTGACAACATGAATGTGCCCTGCTGCAGTTTGTTCTTAAACCTTAAACTGTCCAGGAATTATACTTGTTGGTTGATTATTTGTTACTGAATAATGTATTGTATGTTGGGTCAAGTCACTTTGTTTTGATGTTGGTGATACCATGTTGAGCACCATGCTATTTGATTGCTGTTGTTTGGATGATTACATGATGATGATGAATATGCCTTGCTGTCTATTTGTTGGTGTTGGCTGCAATTGCCCCATTTCTAAAAACCTACCACTGATGTTGCCTTGTTGCATATGCCCTGCTGATTGAAAACTTTAAACCTGTCCGGAAATCCACATGGATTATGTCTTGCTTGATTTGTGTTATGTTGCTAATGCTATGTCATTGTGTATTGTTGCTCGAATTTGATATGATGATGATGAAACATGATGATGAATCCTTGCTGCAGCTTAGGGAGCCCTGCCTAGAAACTTTCATGCTTATGTTGTTTTGCTTGTTTATATCAGGAAGAACATTGATACCATGCTGATTACTTAATGTTTTATGATGATGATTACATGATGATGATGAACGTGAATATGCTGCCATGCTGTTAATGCCTGCTGCTGTTTGGAAATCATAACTCTACCCAGTACATGAACTCATGATTATGTGTGTTTTGTTGCTAGCTAATGCACATGTTAATGGTGTCTCATAGGTCATGATCATTGTTGGTTCTGCTTATGTTTGGTTGTTCAATGTTGCATGTTTATTTCATGAACCTACTGTGCTGCATATGCCATGCTGATTAAACCTTGCTGTTGTTTTGAACCTTATAACCATGCCCATAAAATCCATGTGAAATATGTGGTGTGCTGTTGGTTGGTTGCAGTAGGAACATTACCATTGCCATGCTGCTGTGTGTTTATGCTGGGAACTTATTTTCATAATGATGCTTGCTAAAACCTGCTGCAGTTTTTGAATCTTTTGTTCATGCTCAAAGAACCATATGTCTTGTGTTACCTGCTGTTGTTTGTGTGTTGTTGAACATCATCATTGCCATGTTGGTTTGGTTTGTTCAAATTTCGATTGATGATGAACCATGTTGAAGATGTATGCTGTATGCTGTTGCCAAGCCCTAGTAGTGCATGAAACTCATAAGTATGAATTGCCATTGGCCCGTGTCCTGTTTTATTGGATAATAGCCAATCACAACATTTAGTTGTGTGCTTCAAAACTGCACCGTTTTGATAAATGAGGCCAATATTACACTTCTGCCACTCGTTGACTCTTTGTTTGACCAACATTGCCTTGCATTTTGTTCATGTTTGCTTCAAACTTCTTCCAACTTCACACATTAATTTCTCTTTCACATTTCATCCAAAAATCTTGAAATTTTTTCCACATGTTCATGAAGATGTCTACTATTTTATGGTGAATTTTAATTAATTTTCCATTGGCTGGTTTTTCATTGATAATTATTTTCTTGACATGTATGCCAAATTGATACACATTGCCATTCCAATTGTGAAATTCTCGTGTTGCATCCAATGAGCTTGAAACTTTTTGTGGTTGTTCTACACACATTAACCTTCATTTCCATGTAAAGTTTATGCATTTATCATTTGTGGATTGAAAGTTATGATTTTCTGAAGTTATGTGTTGCATTTGGTGCTATACCATGATCATGTATTTTCCCAATTTTTGTTCACATGCTTCCTCTTATCCAATTGACCCCAAATTTTGCATGAATGATCCCTTGTATGTCTAGTTGATGTATGAATTTTCTTGGAATTAATCTTGCTGTTTTCCATTTGATTGTGAATTTTCTTCCATGCTTGGTCATTTGTTGACTTTTTGTGCTATGCCTTGCCAAATCCTTTGTGAAATTCTCAAATCACATTGTATATCCATGAAATTTCATATGTGATGACTAGACATCTCAAGCTTTGCATTGGTGTTAATCTCATTCATTTCTCATCTGTTTTCAATTTGATATGATTTTTTGAAGTTGACCTATGCTTGTTGACTTTCACCATGCTTACTTGAATTTAGTTTGACTTCATGATTTTACTTGCCTGCCTTCCTCTCATCCAAATGCCATGAAATTTTACATGTGTACCATGTTAGATGTTAGGATTGGTTGTGATTTATTTCATGATTTTTGAGATTGCTTGAGTTGACTTTTGATGCAAGTCATTCTGTTGACTTTTGTATGCTTTCCTTTGCCTTGTTTTGATTTCAAATATTCATGAAATGACAATGATGCATGATTTGAATGTGGGCCCAAGTGTGTTAGCTTCCCAAATGTTTGACTTTGACTTTGAGTTGACTTTTCCTTGCTGCCTTGACTTTTTCTTTCATGTTTGACCCTAGGCTAGTCCTAGTGGTCCTTTGGACTTATGTTGAGTTCATCTGTTTCAGGTTGAGCACAATGCTTCAAAGATCACTCAAACTTGTTTGAATTTGATTTGTTTATCCCATGCTAACCTTTGTTTTGCAGATGGTTGGACTCATAACTTGAGTCTTATGCTTTGCTCAGTTGATCCCCTGTGTTGACTGTTTGCCATTTCTTTTGATTTAAACTTTTGACTTGTTTACTAATAAGTTTGACTTTTTCAGGTACTTTAGTTGCTTAAGTTCTCTAAACTTGCTTGCTTTGCTATTTTAGCATTTGCTTTTGAGGTATAACCTTCTTCTTCATGTAGTCTGGAGACCCGGTCTGTTATTTGACCGGGCAAACTGTCTGAAGTCCTCCTTAAGAGGCAATGCTCGTGTATGTTTACTTTGTCCCTGTACAGAGTCAAAGACCTCCTAAGTGAAGAGGCAATTGGTGGAAGGTAGGGATATGCAGTCTATCCCCCACTATTCAGTGTGTCTTCTGTCTTGCTCACACCACTGTGTTGATGCATTTCAGATAAAAACCCAAGATCTTGTGCAATTGCACAGTTGAGTCAGTTTTAAATGTGTAGAAGGGTTCCCACTTTCTGAACCCACACATTCTTGTCAAGTGCTCTCCCTGGCCAGGGATAGAAGCAATGAGGCACACCCCTCATCTCCTTTCATCTGCTTCACCTTAGCCTCTCAATGGCAAGGTTAAGAGCAACACTTACCCCATTCCAGTTGGCCCTAGTGCCTAACCTTTGATGTTTGAGCCCCCTTGTTGGTGTGTTTATTTTATGCTATATGTGTTTGTGATTGCTTTGTTTGCCTCTTTAGGCTTTAGTCTGTGCTTGCCCTTGTGCAATAGCTTTGTGCTTGACTTGCTTCCTGTGCAAGTCAAGTCTGTGTGGCTTAACCCTTGTGTGAGCCATGATTAGGGTTGTTTAGCCGAACTACGGCAACTCTGATTCTCATGTTCAGATGAGATACGTAGGCACGAGACGCGATGTCTTGCCGAGTTTGACTAACCACTAACACTATTTCTTTTCTCTCACCCCTGTTGTGATTGAGATATCCCCTTTCTCTTGCCACTAGTTGCAATTGAGATCCCTTGCTTCCTGTGCAAGCCTTGTTTAGGATAGGTTGGCCCTTGTGCCATTTAACTAGAAACCTTAACTTAGGGTTGGCTTTGCATGACAACATCTAGGCTCGAGTCGTAGTCTCCCTAGAGTTGTGTCTCCCTCTGTTATCTGGTTAGGCTAGATCCTTGTCCCTGCGTAGGGGAACTACATCGCCCTGATCTTCACACCAGATGAAGTATGTAGGCAGGAGATTGAGCTGATCTCTCCGGGCGCCTTTTCTTTCTTTTGTGGGTGTTGTTTGACCATTGCTAGGCTCGAGTCCCCGTACTCCTTAGCATTTGCTGTCTGTTTGTGTGTGTTTGACAGTTATAGGCTGAGTCCCAGACTCCCTATCTATCTGTTATGTTGTTTAGGTTCGGATGTCAATGTAAGTCCAGTGATTGGCATTTGGGCTCCTTGTTTGCCTCTTTGTGTGTGTTTCGGTTCGGATGCTGACATAAGTCCAGTGATTGGCAGTCGGGCTCCACGTTTGCCTTTGTCTTGTTTTGTTTGTGTGCGTGTCAACCGAGCTACGAATGCTCTGATTCTTCTCTCGTCCGAGAAGATACGTATGCATAGGATGCGATATCCTAGCGAGCATGTGTTTTCCCCAGTCTGAACTACTTGGACTCTGATGTCTATGCTTGATAGACTAAGTAGGCCCAGGATGCGATATCCTGCCGAGTCAGTTTCAGTCAGTCTCTTTCGTTTCTTTCAGCCAGTTGTGTGTGTGAGTATTTAAGCAGTGTTTAGCAACCAATATTTCCTTCCTAGTGTGCGTGGATCCCGTAGAGTACTACGGATGCGTAGGGTGCCTAACACCTTCCCTTCGCATAACCGACTCCCGAACCCATCCTCTTTGGTCGCGAGACCATGTTCTTTCCTAGGTTTACTTCGAGCGTTTCCTTTCCCTCTTTTGGGATAAATAACGCACGGTGGCGGCTCTGTTGTTTCTTTCTTTTCCCGCCGGTTTTTCGTGCGATGCGACACCATGTTGAATCAGTCATGATGCGCCACGTCTGTCCAGAAAAGTGAGAAAAAAAAGGCAGAACATGTGTCTCAAGACCGTAGGTTTTGGATTTGTGCATTTGTTCATCAATTGTTCATACATTCACGAATTTAATCTACCAAAGTTATTAAATCCAACAAATAATATGCAAATTATATATCACTAGACTCAATTTTTCACAAAGAATCCAAATATTCAATCGAATTTTGCAAATGAGCCACAAATTTTAAAGAATCAGGCGAAAAGGTGAAGAAGAAATTGTACAAAGAATTGAGTGATTCACATTGTTATAATGATTCGTGAAAAAGTAATCACAAATTCATAATCGTGACAAAAAAATTGCTTCTAATGATATATTCACATGTAAGAAAAAGTTAAGAATTTAAAAATTACTATTTTCAAATTTATGTGTTTCATGCCAAAATAAGTGATTAGTCTAATAATCAATTCACAATAGTGGCTTAAGCTAATCAACAAGCAAACATTCAATAATTAATGGCAAGGATATGGTTTAGATGAAGGATTATCGACATAGAGGAGGTTTTCCCCGATTAATGTTGAGAATCGGAATATCGAAAAGAAACCAAGAAAACATCAAGAATAAATTCCTTTAATCCCATAAACTTCCAAGATTTGATGATTATTTTTTATAATGAATGAATGTATAAGATGAATCTTGAATGTAGAATATTGATGAATAAACTTGGATTAATGAACTATGGATGATGATTGTTGATGAAACTTGATAAACTTTAGATGATGATTGTTAATGATAATGTAGAAATTGTTGATGGATGATTTTTGATGATAATGCTTGAATTGTTGACTGATGATTGTTGATGATAATGTAGAAATAGATTGTGGCTAAGTTCCACCATTTTAGAACTTCAATTTGAATTTCTAAATGGTGATGAAAATGAACTTTAGTAAGGGTGAGGGAGAAGATGAATTAAGAGATAATTTGAGAAGAAAAATTGGTGGAAAATAATGATTAATTGTGAATTTTCTAAGTTAGGTTAGTTAACCCTCCAAAATGTGAAAAATGACATGTTTATATAGGTTTTATGGATAATCACCCTTAGATTGTAATCCAAGTAATGATTTTATCAATTGTTAGAAGTCAATTTAATCCTTAGTTGCAGATCACTAATTTCAACCATATGATTAATTGTTAAGAGTGACTAGGATTGAATGAAAAAAATGGAAGTTGAGATTTGTGTTTGTTTGGAAGTTATGGTAGTTAAGGGTTAATTGGGTTGTGAGGAATGAGGTAGTTAGAGACCGATGCTGTTGGAGTTTAGTAAAAGTATCAAGTTAGGATGTAAGACAAAGGGCCACTATTAATTAACTTGGATTTTAACGCTTTTGCCTTCATTTTCCAACCACTTTTGGCTTAAATTTTTAGTGAATCATACCATGATTTTAAATGTTTTTGGGAAGTTATTTGGTATTGAAAATAAGCACTTTTGAATTGTGCAAACTCATGAATTGAATTTTGAATTTTTGGGCACGAAAGAATGTTGGAAAATATTGAAAAACAAGTCATAAAAGTGAAACTTGATGGAAGGTAGAATTTGTTGGAAATTAGCAATTGACATAATCATGACACAAGTCATTTGTGATTAATGATGATGAATCCCTTGATCAAATGCTTGTAGAATTAGTCTAGGAAAATTCAGGAGTCAAAATTGAGTCAATAGTCGATAATTAACCAAAAAGTCAACTGAACCAAAAAATGTAATTTCTTACCCTCATTCCTTGTAATCCATTCTTCTGATTTGTATCTTAATAAATATGTATTGTACTATGAATTTCCGATAAATGAATACAATATTCCTTTTATTCCAACTTTGCCTTTTTCTTTGAATTCAAGTCATCTTCCAAATTAAGTAACAATTATTTTGATCCTCCTGCTAACCATGAATCTCAAATAAAGAGACGATCCACAATATAAGTAATATGGGAAATAAACCCGAATAATCACCAAATCATATCCGCCTCGAAAGTCCACTTAATCCAAATAAATCCATTATTGTCGAACATTTGGCCTAAATTTGGTACAATATGCAAATGCCGATGAATGGCCTAAATACATGACAAAATGAACAAAACCATAAGCCAAGTGAATTGAATGAGGAGGCATGGCAAATTTTAGGGTATAATAGTTGTTCCTATTTAATCTTATTAAACTTGAAGGTATGAATATAAATGGCTTTCGAACATTAGAGGTAGAAGAGGATTAAATACAAAGACCTAAAAATTTGCACTCCGAAGTAAAGAGATATGTAGAAGTGTTTATGATATTTTTGTATTGCCTCCACTAATGAGCTTTGGAAGATATTGGTAGTTGAGATATTCCCGCAGGGTTCCACAAAGGTAAGAAGATTATGTATTTGCAAAAGGCAAGTAATATAGGTAGTTTGAAATTCTCTTCTACAAAGGGAAGAGAGATCTTGCAAAAGGAAAGTGAGGCTTTTTTCTTCTTCAAAAGGAAAGTGATTCTTTGCTGGGGAATGACAACATGTTCCGCTATAAAATGTAGAGGAGACTTGCAAAAGGTAAGTAAAGGAGTAAGACATTTCCTCACGCAAAAGGAAAATCAGGAATCCTTAGTGAAAGGCCAAGAAGATGCATGAAGGTGAATTTAATTTTTCAAGTAAAAGGCATTGAGAACTCCTTAGCAAAAACCTAAGAAGAAGAATGAAAATGAATGTGATTTCTCATGCAAAAGGCAATGAGAACTCCTTAACAAAAGGTTAAGAAAAAAACAAAGGTGAATTTGATTTCTCATGAAAAAGACAATGATAACTCCTTAGCAAAAGGCTAAGAAGAAGAACGAAAGTGAATTGATTTCGCATGAAAAAGAAAATGAAAAATCCCTAACAAAAGGTTAAGAAGAAAGGTGAAGTTGAATATGACTTCTCATGAAAAAAGCAATAAGAACTCCTTAACACAATGCTAAGAAGAAAGATAAAGGTGAATATGACTTCTCATGCAAAAGGAAATGAGAACTCCTTAGCAAAAGGTTAAGAAGAAAGATAAAAGATGAATATGATTTCTCATGCAAAAAGCAATTAAAACTCCTTAACAAAAGGTAAAGAATAAAGACGAGGGTGTATATGATATCTCACGCCAACGGCAATGAGAACTCCTTAACAAAAGTTTAAGAAAAAAGATGAAGGTGAATATTATTTTCTCATGCAAAAGGCAATGATAACTCCTTAACAAAAGGTTAAGAATAAAGATGAAGGTTAACTGGTTTCCCATGCAAAATGAAATAAGAACTCCTTAGCAAAAGGCTAAGAAGATACATGAAAGCGAAATGGATTTTCTCACGCAAAGGGCGATGAGAACTCCTTAGAAAAAGGCTAAGAATAAATGAGTTTTCTCATACAAAAGGTAATGAGAACTCCTTAACAAAAGGTTAATAATAATGAGGGATTGGATATGACTTCTCATGCAAAGGCAATGAGAACTCCTTAGCAAAAGGCTAATCAGAAGAGTGAAAGTGAATTGGATTTTCTCATGCCTAAGGCAATACGAAGTCCTTAGCAAATGGCTAAGAAGAAGAGCAAAAATGAATTAGATTCTCTCACGCAAAAGGAAATGAGAACAACTTGGCAAAAGTCCAAGAAGAAAGTAGATACTTTCTCATGCAAAAGGTAATGATAAATTATTAGCAAAAGGATAAGAAAAAGGTAGAAAGCGAAGGTGATTTCTCGTGCAAAAGGAAAGGAGAATTCCTTAGCAAAAGGATAAGAAGAAGGGTGAACTGAATTGGTTTCTCCTGCAAAAGGCAAGGAGAATTCCTTATCAAAAGGCAAGGAGAATTCCTTAGCAAAAGGCTAGGAAGGCAAGTGAATGGTAAATGTGATCCCTTATGCAAAAGGCAATAAGGGGCTTTTCTCGCGCAAAAGGTGAAGAGGACTTATAAAGGGCGAAGATATGATGAATTAAACTTCCTTATAAAAATTGCAAGGGAGACTTACAAAAGTCAAGCAAAGGAGATGCAAAAGGCGGAGGGTACTCGCAAAAGGTAAGCGAAGGTGGAAGTAGACCAAGGGATTTTCCCATGAAAAAGGCAAAGGGGACTTACAAGAGGTGAGATGGAAGAGTAGCTTCCCATGCAAAAGGAAGGGGGTACTTACAAAAGATAAGTGGTTTGGAAATATAATTCCTCGTGCAAAAATCCGAGGGAACTTACAAAAGGAAGGTGTAAAGAAAGAGGGTTTTCCCATGCAAAAGGAAATTGGGGTTTGCAAAAGGCAAGCAGAAAGAGGAACGATAATCCTCCTGCAAAAGGAAGAAGGAACTTGCAAAAGGCAATCAGAAAGAGAGACTTCACATGCAAAAGGCAAGGGGGACTTGCAAAAGGCAAGTGCACATAAGATGATAATCCTCATGCAAAAGACAAGGCTTAACCCTAACAAATTCACATTTGGGGTTCGATATGGAGAATTGTTGGATTCATTGTAAGCCAACAAGGGATCGAGGTGGACCCTGACAAAGTCAGAGCCATCCAAAATATGCCTGCGCCCAAAAAAGAGAAAGAGGTTTGTGGCTTCCTAGGAAGATTGAACTACATTTCTAGATTCATTTCACATCTCACAACCATCTGCAAACCAATACTCAAATTATTCAGAAAAGATCAAGCTATCAATTGGAATGACGGTTGCCAGGAAGCCTTTGAAAAAGTAAAAGAATATATGCAAGAACCACAGATCTTGATACCCCATGTTCAAAAAAGATCTATTATCATGTGCTTGACAGTACTTAATGATACATGGGTTGTATAATGGGGCAACAAGACGAAACAGGTAGGAAAGAGAATTCCATTTACTACCTAAGCAAGAAGTTTAATGATTGTGAGACTAGATACTCATTGCTCGAGAAAAATTGTTGTGCATTTACATGGGTTGCTCGACGTCTCTGATAATACATGTTGACCTACACACATCTGTCTAATCTCCAATATGGATATGATAAAGTATATATTTGAGAAATTAGATCTTACCGGCATAATCCCTTGTTGGAAAATGTTGTTATTAGAATATGAAATTCAATATTTTACATAAAAAGCAATCAAGGACAGTGTGGTGGCATATCATATTTCCCACCAACTAGTGGAAGATTACTAGCCTTTGAAATTTGATTTCTCGGAAAAGGATATCATGGCCATGAATGATGAAAATACCACAAATGATGATGAATGACGCGAACCAGGGGAGCGATAAACTCTTATGTTTGATGGTGCCTCTAATGTGATGGGTCATGGTATTGGGGCAATATCGATGTCTCAAAAGAATTATCATTTGCCTTTCAAAGTTAAACTCTGCTTTGACTGTACAAACAACATTGTTGAGTACAAGGCATGCATATTGGGATTAAAAGCTGCCATTTACTTAAGGATCAAGATCCTTGAAGTATATGGATACTCTACTTTGTTAATACACAAAATAAGAGGTGATTAGGAAACAAGACATCCAAACTCAATTCCATATCGAGATACCTGCTGGAGTTATTACCTACACTTGAAGAAATCTCCTTCTCCCACATCCCTCGAGAGGAAAATTAGATGGCAGATGCTTTGGAAACTTTAACATCCATGTACAAATTGATTTGGCACAATCACCATCCTTCTATCATAATCATACATTTAGATTAACCTACACATTGTTTAGTAACAACAGAAGAATCATATGAAACCCTGGTTCTATAATATCAAGTGGTATCTTGAGAAGCAAGAGTACCCAATGAATGCTTCAAGCATAAACAAGAGAACTCTGAGGAGGTTAGCAGAAAATTTCTTCCTAAATGGAGATATGTTGTACAAAAGAAACTATGACATGGTCTTGCTCGGATAAACACAAAACAAACATGCTCATCAAGGAAATCCATGAGGGATCCTTTGGCACCCATGCAAACAAACATTCGATGACCAAGAAAATCTTAAGAGCATGTTACTATTGGTTAACCATGGAAAATTACTGTTACCATTACACCAAGACGTGCCACAAATTCTAGATTTATGCTGACATGGTGCATGTGTCACCTACTCCTCTGAATGTCCTAACAACACCATGACCTTCTCCATTTGGGGAATATACATGATTGGGCTTATGGAACTGAAGGATTTGAATAGACATAGGTTTATACTGGTTTGCCATAGACTACTTCACCAAATGGGCCGAAGCTACGCCATACGCCAACATCACCAAACAAGTGGTTGCCTGCTTCATAAAAATAATATCATATGTCGTTACGGGGTTCCCAACAAAATCATTATTGATAATAGGTCTAACCTCAATAACAAGATGATGAAAGAGTTATGTGTAAGCTTCAAAATCGAACCCCATAACTCATCACCATACCGGCCCAAGATAAATGACGTTGTCAAAGCAGCTAACAAGAACATAAAAAAGATCATCCAGAAAATGGTGATAATATACAAGGACTAGCATGAAATGCTTCCTTTTGTGCTACACAAATATTGAACATCAGTTTGTACTTCGATCGAGCCAAACATTTCTTTCTAGTCTATAGCATGGAAGTAGTCCCTCCAATAGAAGTTGAAATCCCCTCATTGAGAGTCTTGATGGAGACTAAGATTGATGAGGCGAAATGGATTCAAACAAGGTTCGACTAGCTCAACCTTATAGAGGAGAAGCTCCTGGAAATTTTATGTCATGATCAACTCTATCAAAAGCGTCTTAAGAAAGCATTTGATAAGAAGGATCGACCTCAAGAGTTTCAAGAAGATGACCTAGTACTGAAGAACATCCTGCTAATTCACAAGGATTCACGAGGCATGTGGATACCAAATTATGAAATTCCATACGTTATGGTGAAATCCTTTTCTAGAGGTTCTTTGATTCTTGCAACTATGGATGGTGACGAATTTCCACTCCCAGTGAACTCTGACGCAGTCAAGAGATATTTTGCCTAAAAAAGTAGAATACAAAAGGCCGCCAAGTTGAAAACTTGAAAGGGAGACTTAGGAAAAAATGGCTATCCCGGTGGACAAAAAATAATAAAATGTCCAAGCAAAAATTAGGGATGAAATCAAAATAATATCACCCATTAATTCAAAACCCTAAAAAGGCGACTTAGGTAAAATGGGTATCCCGGTGGACTGAAAACCCGAAAGGGTGGTCCCAGAAAAAGTTAGGGATAATTATAAGGCAAAGACCGTGGTTCGTGAACCCATGTTACCATGGAAAACTATAGACGAGAATAATCAATCCAGCCTCTCTCCTCAGAATCAAGATGTTGATATCTTTAGAGACATAAGGACTATATCAGTGTTGTAATTCAATGGAAACTCAATAGTTCCGATTTCCATTTTAATTCTTTCTAGATTTTCAATTACCTCTATAATGGATTGCATCGTATGTATTATTACCCATTTACTGGTCAATTCAATAAAAGATGACTTTTTCATCAAAGCGTGCTCAATTATTTTGTTTTAGTAGCTTGTTTGCAAAATGTGGTTATTTTTTGTTAAACGCTTCATTACAACTTTGGATAATAATAAAATTATTTGAAGAGAACAATAAATTATTTTGATTTATGAAATGTCTAAAGGGATATCGACAATCCCCATAGATGCCCTCGTCGCACAAAGACATAATATCATTTGCAGGTCTCCATGTCCTATCAAGCACCAAAGCCAAGTTCCCTTAGGACCAAATATGTAGTTTGCTAATAGCAGGAACAAGCTTGGGACACAAAGAGTATCCATATTCGTCTTCTGACCATAGCATTATCAATTTCTGAGTGTCGAGAAGTCAGATCCAGTCAATTTAGCAAATCCCAATCTTTCATTGGTACACAAAGTACAATATTCCATTGGCAACCAGAAAACCCAAATCCAATCATCATTGGTATACCAAAATTTGATCTCTACTTGACCTTTCTGAGGAAATAAGATTAAGCCCTACAAAAACCCAATCATTCATTTACATTCATACATGCATTATCATTTCATGCATCTTGCTTAGCATTTTCATCGAGGAAGCATTATGCCTTTATTATAAAAAAGAACAATCCCTACATTTCATGCATCAGGCGTATCATTATTCACTAAAGTGAAGCATCAGGTCATTAAAACATGCATAGATAGCATAAGTTAGGATCCATGATCAATGATGAGAGTCCATGTCAATCCTCAACTAAGTTAGTGGTATTTCTCTGAGTGAGTTCATACGCTGCATACTTTCTCCTTGGGTTATGCCCTAATGAATTTTTCAACCTTTTGTTGATGATGATGTTATCCTCAATTGAGTCAGTGGTATTTCTCTAAGTGAGTTCCTGCCTTGCGTTCTTTCTCATTGGGTGTTCCTTAGTGAGTCGTTCCCTTCAACCTTTTATTGATGAGAATTATATCTTTCGATGAATCTTTCCCTTCAACCTTTTGTTAATATGGATGGTGTTCCTCCATGAATATTTTTTCTTCAACCTTTCGTTGATGATATCCCCAAATAAAGTATTATCCATTAATGTTTTGATTCCCTAAAACTTTTATTCTATTAACCATTTGCAGAAGGTCTTATTCCCCAACAAGTCTTTTGCTATCATACTTTTGGTGATGGCAGTACCCTAATCATTACTATTAATTATCATCCATTTGGTGATGACAATATGTGAAATTATGGTCTTACCATCATCCTTTTGGTGATGAAAATATGTGAAATTATGGTCTTACCATCATCCTTTTGGTGATGATGAGTTATGTTGTGATAACCATCATCCTTTTAGTGATGGTGATCTCTGAAATGTAATTAACCATTGTCCTTTTGGTGATGGTAATATTTGAAACTACGAGTTAGCCATCATCCTTATGGTAATGACAATCTTAATTATTGATCTTATCGTCATCCTTTTGATGACGACGATCTTTGCAAGTTATGGTCTCACCATCATCCTTTTGTCAATGGAGATCTTTGCAAATTGTCGATCTTACCGTCATATTTTTGATGCTAACGATCTTTGCAGTTATAATCACCATTATCCTTATGTTGATGGCGATCGTTTCAAGTTGTTCATCCTACTTTCATCCTTTTGATGTCGGTAATCTTTCAAGTTCTTGATCCTACCGTCATCCTTTTGATATTAGAGATCTTTGCAGTTATGATCACCATCCTCCTTTTGTTGATGGCGACCTTTGCAAGTTATTGATCTTACCATCATCTTTTTGATGTCGACGATCTTTGAAAGTTATGGTCTCACCATCGTCCTTTTTCCGTTTGAAATCTTTCCAAGTTGTTGATCTTACAATCATCTTTTTAATGTCGTCGGTCTTGGCAATTATGATCACTATCGTCCTTTTTTATGGCATTCTTTGCAAGTTGTTAATCCTAATGTCATCTTTTTGATGTCGATGATCTTTTAAGTTATGATAACCATCATCCTTTTATTGATGGCGTTCTTTGAAAGTTATCAATCCCACCCTCATCCTTTTGATGTCGGCGATCTTTGCAGTTATGAGCACCATTGTCCTTTTGTCGATGGAGATCTTTGTAAGTTGTTGATCCTACTGTCATCCTTTTGATGTTGACAATCTTTGAAGTTATGATCTCACCATCTTCCTTTTATCGATGGTGATCTTTGCAAATTGGTAATCTTACTATCATCCTTTTGATGTTGGTGATCTTTGCAGTTAGATCTGTATTAACTCGAGGGTTTATATTGATATGATATCCTGTCCAAATATCTTGATTTAATTACACTTTCCATATTTTTAAGACAAAATTTGGGGTCTTTTCTTATCTAATTGACTCCTACTTTGAAGGTATGAGAACTGTGGCAGTTCATCCTTCTGGGTTTAACTCAATTAGATATGGGCAACTGTCATACCCCATTTTTTCCTACCATCCATTCACTTTTAACCTATTGCGTTGGATAATACTAGTCACTTTCATTCATAGCCAACCATTTGGCCCTTGGTCATGGTCATCCATGTCTAGACCTTGTATTTAGCTATGTTTAATAAGTCCCCATTTCACTGCCCTTGCATTTGGCCATTGTGTCATTGTCCATTTATATCATTTCATCTGCATGATCAAAAGCAAAAGGTTTGGTTTATTGGTCACAGTGCAATATCATTCCATTACATTAGTTCTCAAAGGCCCAAGCAGAAGAACAATCAAAGTTGATTGATTTCATTTGCCCTCTGTAAAATTGACTACCGCTCATGCATAAGAATCAAGAGGAAAAGTTAGAAAGTTCAATTTTTCATTTGATTCTCCATAAATCATTCCTCAACATGCAGTTAAACAAAGTCAAAGAAGTCAAGAATTTGACTCCTTTTGACCTGGGTTAATCTTTTCATTTGCATTGTTTTATCAATTTTCATTATTTGGAGATAAAATAAAAGTCAAAGAGACTGACCTTTGACTTTGACTTTGACTTTGACTCTTTATTTGATAATTTCATTTTTTCAAGTTATTATGTTCCTTTATTTTTTTAATTTCTTTTTTAATCTCAATTGGTTTTATTTTTGTTTTATGATATAACTAAAATTGTATTTTGGGTTGTATTTTTGAATGAGACAAAGATATAAATTCAATTGATATGAAATAAGTTAAAATATAACAAAGTTGCATTTTTTATTAATTGATAGTAGAATTTTCCATATATCGGTAATTTCATCCCAATATTACAATACATGCACGTCATTTTTCTTTTTTACATTACCAACATTACATACATACACTATCCAGAAAAGACAAAATAGAAGGGCTCTAATCTTCATCCCCAAGTGTCACATGATGCATCAAGCATCATCTTCACCTTATGCATGTGCCTTGCTTCACTTCAAGCACCATCCACATGCGTCATGCTCCATATGCATCACCCATTATGTGTAAAACAAACATAAAATCAGTTAGTTATACTCACATAATCGTACAATCATCACCATATATTCATGTACACAATTCACACACATCCATAGAAATTGGGACCACCTCGCACACACGAGTAACAAACTTCTCAGCAACAACTTAAAATTTCAACTACATTTCACAATTTGAATTTCAATTTTATTATAACAAAACCAAATTCAATACAAATTACAATTTCACTTCACTAAATTTCTCAAAACAAACACAAATTTGCTCATAGTAAACAAATAAGAACCATCAATTACCACATTAGCACACAGATCACTATCTTTGAATCAATCCAAACCCTTAATTCCATTTCCGCTCAGAATCATTCATTCACACAAATTAAAACTGACTCACATGCTTGCCAAAAATAGATTTCAGAGACTCACACGAGTCTCATCTTCCATCCCACCCCAATTTCACTGCCCTATTTAAAAATCTATTGTTCAAGGAATTATGAGGAATGTTTTCCATACCCTTACTCTGTTAAATTGCTACCCTAATCTACACTTAGAGGTCAAAGACCCTAACTATTCAGAACTTCACATCGAATGTAACATCCTAAATTATTATCCAAGATATTACTTTAAATTTTATTTATTAAAAATTTGCAGCTGTTTTTCTTTTAATTTCAAAAATGAAATACTTATTATGTGTTAAAATAATTACTGTAAAAATAATAAAATAGTGTATCACAACGGTTTATTTATTATATAAAATATTAAATCTGCAGAAAGCATATTTGATCCCCGTAATTGCTTCAAGCAACACATCCAATCAACATCACATTCAATCATGTTTTTCTTCTTGAGTACCAATAATGTTAATAGTAAAGTGTCAATTTTCTTATCCATATTGAATCATACTCACCATAAGAAAAATATCATAAAACAATAATAAAACACTTCACCATTCAAAATATGATTATTAGATTTTTTATAACTTGTACTTATAGTATATCTAATGAATGTGATCATAACCACTGCATGAGTCACTAATGATATGAGACACTAATGATCAGGATAATAAAACTCATTCCAATGGAAAAAACGGTCACACAAACTACTGCCACAAAGGCCGAAAAGCATCAATATAAAACTCATTCCAATGAGAAAACCTGTCACACAAACCAAAAAAGTGTCAATCTTGCCACACTGGCTACTGCCACAAAGGGCGAAAAGCATCAATCTTACTATAAAGACACTGCACCCAGGCCTGATAAATATCAAACTAGCCACAAAGACATAACACAGTGACAACTCATATACACATACTATATGATGCATGTCTCAATAATACATAAAAATTATTCTCTAAACAAACACATGTGACATATATATATATATATATATATATATATATATATATATATATATATATATATATATATATATATATATATATATATATATATATATATATATATGATCAAAATTAAACAAGTCTTCTATTCCATAGATGTTTTTTTAATGATTATTATCATTATTCTCACATATTGATGTCAACCAATAACCATATACAAATATGCTTAATAATATTAATAAAAATAATAATTAACTTTAAAATATAATAATATACTGCTATCAAGAAATAACAATATAAAAATATTCTCACAAAAAGAGAAATGAATATAATAATAAAATTAAAACACAATTGACAATATGATATATAAATGTGAATTAAATCAGAAAATCTCCAACTATTATTATTATTATTATTATTATTATTATTATTATTATTATTATTATTAAATAACAATATAAAAATATTCTCACAAAAAGAGGAATAAATATAATAATAAAAGTAAAACACAATTGACAATATAATATATAAATGTGAATTAAATCAGAAAATCTCCAACTATTATTATTATTATTATTATTATTATTATTATTATTATTATTATTATTGGGTAAAGGTTTCACCACTATTTCACAACACCGTCCTTACGTAGTATGAGTTTATGGGGAAAAAACCTCTATCTTGAACGTTTTCTTCTAGCAAAGACTGATTATATATACTCTACGATTGTGCTTAGTATTTCTCTAAAGCTAAGAATTTTCGAAGCTTTGAAATTAATAAAAGAGATATGATAATGAACAGAAATTGATTGTTTATGTTTGTATTTTTTTTGTGAAGCTAGAAAATCATAAACTTAAGTGTTTTTATGGGTGAAGGATGAGATGAGTTAATAGATATTTATAAAGTTGAAAGTTGAGAGAAGATGAACAATAGTAAAAAAGAACTGTATTTTTGAAGGTATGGGAAGAGATATAGTTTCACACTAAATCTAATTAATCTAATTTAAAGAAATCATAACCCATTGGGGAGAAATTTAGTTTCCACTTATCTGAATATTTCACGTGAATTGAACTGGGAGAGAGATTGTCGAAGAAAATTGAAAGTTATTTGGTTAATAAATGAATAGATTTTCATCTCTTAGCATCCCAAGTTCATTTTTAGAATATTTTATTATAAATATTAAACAATTAAATAATATACTTATTTTTAATTAAATTTTTTAAATATATGATAGAGTTTAATTGAAATACACTGACAGTATAAAGGGATTTTACACCGTCAGTTAATCATAGACGTCGGATATTAAAAGAAGTTTGACTTTTATTTTAAAAATCTATAAAGTAATACAAACGGATGATGATGATGAATCGACGGTGTAAAACTTTTTACACTGACAGTGTATAGTAATTAATCTCTATATGATATATGTTATAATTCATAATATACAAATATCAGTCATATCATAGTATTGTAAAATATACTGTGTTTTTATCCTCTCATAATATATTCATCACTTTTAATATTATTGTCAATTTGGCCCATAATTATATCAAAAATAAATAATACTTTATATGTATATATGTGAACATAAATATAAAAATATTATATAAATATATCATCTACAATTTATAAATGATTATTCATTTTTGTTTTGGCTATATCAAAATAATTTGATGGTAGTATAAATAAGAAAGTAAAATAAGGTTCTTTGTAACTATAAAAATATAAAACTTTCTATATTTATTAAGTGAAAAATTAGAGAGACAGACTACTTGAATATAATTGTTTTTGTTATAAATAGAAAATAAATTATTATGAACTTATTATAAAATAAATCACCTACTGAATAGTATAAAATAAAACTATCAATTGATTATAATAAAATAAATCATATATAAAAATTTATTTTATTATAATCACACTAAATTGACAAACACAAATAAACTAAATAAATATTCATAATAACTTATAATTAAGTGTTTCGATTACTACAAAAATAAAGAATATAATAATCATTTTTCCATCTTATTTAGAAAATGTTTAAAATAATAAAACAACAAATATAAATTTGACTCTCAATATTCGTTATCATATCCAACAAACATGTATATATGAAATCACAAAATATAGCATGACTACAAATAAAAAAAACTAATCACGATATTAATAATTTATAAATATTTATAAAATAAACATTTAAAATTGGACGACAACTATAAATACTTAAAAATATAATTATACTCGTATAATTACACTCATAAGACAAACTACTTAGAAAATAAATCAAGATAATTTAATAACTTAGATATCTAATTCTATAAAATATTAGGGTGTTACCATTTTATAATATCACATAGTGCTAATTGACCCCACAAATCAAACAGGTCTTTTCAAGATGTTTTATCCTCACTCACACGCTTCCGAGAAATTTCCCAGAAGGTCGTCCATCCAAATACTATTCCAAATCAAACACACTTAACTATGAAGTTCTTATTTGTTGGACTACCGAAAAGAAGATGCATCTTAATAGTATATGTAGTACAAATTAATCCTTATAAGTATTATTTCAACCATGCAGTCTCATACTTGCACAGACTCAGGATCCCTCTCATTTTGATGTGAATTCAATTGTTTCCTAGAAGCTGATAAGAGTGTCTCATTGTCATGCCTCATGCACCGACAACCACTTCCCTCACCCTCAGGTGTTATATGTAACCACTCTTTAGCCTCGGGTGTTACATCGAAACTCTGACATAGTGAGCTTAAGCCTATACTAACAACATTATACTAACATCAACAAGAAGAAAGAAGAAGATAGAGGTAAAAGAAGTGTGGCAGAGGAAGAAAACTAAATGGAAGCAGAAAGAGGAAGGAGATCGAGAGTGTTCTTGAGTTGATCTTCCTCCGGTAACTTCTAGAATGATAGTTTTTTTTCTCCTTTCACTAGTATAATTGTCTTCATCATGTCATGATTGTATGTTTGGAACCAGATTGAATTCCTCATAGGATTTAGGGTTTGATGTTAATTCCTTCTATTTGGATTGATTCATGTCGTTTTAGTGTTTTTGCTTAATTTTGGTTGTTGAGTGATGTTTAACTGAGGGGTTTATGGTTGATTGGGGTTGATTTTGGAGATTGGTGGTTAGGGTTTCTGAAAGCCTAAGGTCTCGGTTGATTTGATTTGATTTGACTTCATATATGTGTTTAGGAAAGGATTCAGAAGGGGTTTGTTTAGATTGTTTTAGGTTTTGGTGTTATTTGGTCGTGATCTAGAAAATTAGGATGATCGGTTGAAGTTTCCGGTTGACCTTTAATTGAAATATGGAAAGGGACGGTGAGGTCAGAGCTTGGGGTGATGGTATTTAGGTTGTTTCTGAAATTTTGGATTTCCTTTGAATTTTTCGATTGAAGCTCAAACAAAAAATGGGGATGACAATGGTTTTAAGGGCATAGGAAGGTGTTGGTGGGTGGCCTGAGGTTTGGACGGAGAGAAGTAGAGAGAGAACAAGAGAAGAGGTTTAAGAGAGATAAACTGGAATGTGTTATGATGGAGTTTTTAAGGTTAATGTGGTTTTATACTTTCTCCCTCCTCCATTGATCTTGGGACACATGGGTGTCCTCTGTGTCTTTGGATTGGTTGACTATTGGGAGTCAACCAGGGATCACAAAAGGTGATCCCACCGTTGTTCTCATGTGTGTACACTCTTCACCCCCTAATCTTCCTTGAAACCCAGGGTCTCTTGTTCTGATGCCTCCCACTGAGTCAAGTTTGTTGACTCTAATCTAGGCATGGGCGTCTTTTGGCCTTCGCCCATTTATTTTGCACATACCTCATACCTTTATTTTCTGCAACCCCTTGTTCTGCATTTTATTTTTGTTTTAACTTAATTAATTAATTAAATTTTTCTTAATTAATAATTTTGTTAGTTATGATAATTAATTCTAATTAACTTAATTAATTGATTTAATCAAATGTTAATCAGTTAATTTTGTTTAGATTGAAATTTTTTGCACATTTCATTTTGATTTTTTTCTTAGTTAGAATAATTGAATTAACTAATAATTTGACCACTTAAAATCAATCCTTCCAAATCAAAACCTTTGATCAACATCAAAGGGAATTTTCAAAACCAAAACATTTATTAACCCTAATCATTCACTTAGCGTTCATCCAATAAAATCAATTTGTTTCAAACCATCAAACTTGGTTAACACCAAGTTCTTTTCACATAACCAAACCTTTTTAAAAATCTTTTCATAATAAAAATCGATTAAAAAAGATTGGGTCAGACGTACTTGCCCCTCGTAACCTTGAGTGTTCGTATGATGGTCGTAATTAATCTACCGTTTGAACGTTGGTCAATCACATCAAAACACATTTAAATAATCGAATCAAGTTGATTCTTTCATGGACGAAAAATATTGGGTTGAATGTACTTGTTACTCGTAATCCCGAGTATTGTGTGATGGTCGTAATTAGCCTCCCGCATGAATACTTGTCATCTGTTACATAAAATGACTTAATTTGCCACACAAATTTCATAATTAATTCGATTGAAAAGTGTTGGGTTGAAAGTAGTTGTCCCTCGTAACCTCTAGTGTTCATGTGATGGTCGTAAATAGCTTACTGTTTGAATATCTACCAATCATCCAAGACACTCTAAGACACCAAATTATTTTCTCGCCCCCGCGCGATCGAAAACCTTTTCAAAATGAACACTATTTATGTTGTTCTACCGTGAATATAAACAAACGCTTTAAGCCTCCAATCGTGGCCACGAGAAACGCTTAACCGCTAGAGCGCAACCTAAATATTCGTTCAATAAAACCAACCCACAAATACATAGTTTTCTACGAAGAACTACGTAGCTTTGAATTCCTCATTGTACATGAGGATACGTAGGAGAGAGGCCCACTTTCTCGTCAAGCCCCCTAATAAAAACCTTTTTACAACCCCTTTTATTTTCCTTTTCAATCTTTTATCACTTGAATAAAACAAATAACAATAGCTAACATTCAATCGCAAGTTTAACTAAATGGTTCTCGTTGAGTACAACAGACGTAAGTGGTGTTAATACCTTCCTCTTACGTAATTGACTCCCGAACTCGAATTTGGTTGTGACGACCATCTTCTCTTTCTTTTAAAGGTTTTGTAGATATTTTCACTTTCCTTCTTTAGAATAAATAAAGTTCAATGATGACTCAGTTCAATCATTCTGCGAGCGCGTGAACGCTTGTAGATCGTAATTTTTGAGATGTGACACTATGCATACACACAAATAGCTATAGAGGAATATACTAGTGTCATATCCTCAAATTTACCCTACCTTCATATCTCTCTCCATAACCCTAATCCATGATAATACATCCCACATATATAATTTCATAAGCATTCACACCTAATGATCCACAATGTTCCACAAACTTAAGGGATGAGGTTCATCTACGAAGCCTTAAGATCCATTGATCATGTTGAGGTGTGCCCAAGCCACCTTGACCCTAATATTCATCCACATGCATCCCATAATATTGGAGGATCATTCAAGTCATATCACTTACTCTCCAAACCCAAATTGGATGGTAAGTCCCCCATTGAAGACACATGAAGATTCATCTGGTCACCCAAGGACCTCAACCCTAGTTCTTGATCCTAATTGGCATGTACAAGTCATGGTTCACCTTGAAATTTGACCATGCCATTGAGGACCCCTAATATCAAATTTTGGTCCATGCCACAACCCTTTGAGTCATCTTAACACATCCTTTTGCACCTCAAAACCCTAATTTGACTCGCTTTGGTCCTTGATGAAACTTGTGGCTCAAGAAACCCTAGTTTGTGCATCCTTTAATCCATGGATTTGTTTCATTTGATCATCCTATCATACCAAATTTCATTAACCTTCAATTAAACTCAATTTCAACTATAATTCACCAATCAAACATCCATTTCATTCATGTTACAAGTCATTGGTTTGGTCATGGTTTTTGACTTTCAAGGCTTTGAATTCACCCATGGAAATGACCTAAAATCACCCCACAAAGCTCCAATACTAATTTTACATCATGATATGATTATATGAGCTTCAAACATCCATCATTAGGCCTTAAAAATCAAGAAATCACAAAATGGCATTTTTAGGTTAAGTTAGTTGGTCAAATTTTGGCAAGAATGGCCTATAATTTGGTCCAAAGTCCATAAATTTTTTATCTTTCAAGATTTTAAAGATCTTCTTTGATCCAAATGTTCTAATCGAGTCCCTCTTCAACTTTGTCTCAGTGTCCAATACCTAATTCATTGAGCAAGGACCTTAATATTTGCATTGGCCAAGCATGACCTAGAAACATGACCGATACCACTACTTTACCACATTTCCATTTCCAAAACACAAATCCTTTTGACCTGGTTCTTTTTGCATTTGATCAAGTACATGTCAAGGAACATTTGGCACAAATGTCATGAAAAATGCACGTGCCAATTTCATTTGGCCCTAGTTCAAAAATTGGAAATTGTCATGATGCACAAACCAGACCATGTCAGCCAGAACTTGCAATTTGATTCACCAAGGTTCCAATCCACTTCAATCAGATTCCTCTTGACTTATAAAAAGTTACATAACATATCAAGGCCCAAATGAAAGTCAATTTGGATGTGGAAAGCTGACCATTTTCCGAACCCGAGCCATGTGCAATTTTCAGAATTTTTCCAAAATGGTTAAAAGTCAAATGCATAGTAGGCCACTCCAATGACCTTGGTTGCTATTTTTTGATGCTAAGGACCAAAATCAGTTAGTCGGTGAAGCAAAACAGGTAAGAACATACCATCTCATGTCCCAAAAAATCCCTCATCGAGCATGCTTCAAGTCACATGTGTTTTCTGAGCAAATCACCCTCATTCTCTCACCTATCCATTCCAACACCTTCCATATAAATAGGGGAAGGTATTCCATGAAAAATCCAAGGTTAAACAGCTAAAAATACCTTGCTTGAAAACTATCTCGAACCTTCAAAAAAAAGACACGATTTATGAGTTTCGAAGCATTTCAACTCAAACTAACCACCCAGAATCCTTCCATAAACATCACTCAAGCTTTTCCAAACACTAACTCACCTTTCTAACACCTCACTTGAGCTACTCCAACTCATCGTAGTTCACATTTGAAATCGATTCCAATCAGGTAGCTATACTTACCCCCTTCACTCAAATAAGTCACATTCAACTCGAAATCATCCACTAAAGCTTAACCCTATGGTTTGAGTGTGGGTTGTTCAATCTTTTTCATTTAATTTTTATTTTAGGTTAAGTTGTTCTTCTAATTTTTTTCAATATACTCCACACTCAGAGCCAATCAATGACTCATGAGTGTGGAGGTTAGATCGTTGTTGAGTTTGGGTGATGATTCCATGCTTAAATCCAATGAAAAACTTGTATTTCGAGGTTTTGATTTTGGGGCGTCTCAAGGTAGAACATGAAGTCATACACGCGTTTTTTAATTTAAAAGTATCCGTTTTTTAATTCTTGATTGGTCAGAATGCGTGCGTGTTCCTTTTTTAACTCTTTCCTTAATATTTATTTTTTGGAAGCGCTTCTGAATCACCAAGAGCGATTGGCTCAGTTGGTGAGGGTGTTGACCCCATAACCCCAAGGTCAGGGGTTCAACCCCTAGTGCGACCCTTTGTGTTTGTTTTGTTTCTTTTCACTTTTATTTATTTATTTTACCCTATTTATTTTCCATTTTATCATTGTTTGGTTGACTTATGATGTCTTGAACATTGATAGCTAATGAAGTCTATTAAGTCATGATTTTGGATTGATTAGGGTTGATTGAACCTTATATTCTTTAAATCTATTAATGAATGATCAATGGGTCATTCATAATACTTTGAGGCATAGATACATTGCCTTTATATCAACAAAACTTGGATCATTTGACATATAAATGAAGCTTTTCGTGTATATGTCTTAACTTGTGATCCCATTTGCCCTTTTGTTTCCATTGTTTATACTAACCATCTAATCATTGCATAACTTGTATAACTTAACCATTAATCAACTTATTAATCTTTAACCCTAGAGTGATAAAATATTCCTTTTGTCAAGCTATTGATAGATGAACTTGAGGTTTGCATAACTTTCATTGTTACAAACCTATTGTAAGTTGATCATTGATCATCTTCAATACTTTGTATCAGTGATAAGTTATCCCCCGATGCGCCATGTTTTGAATCTTTTGACCTAAGGATAGGTAATCCTCAAGTGTTTAACTTGTCCATAACACTAACCACTAACTATACTTTAATGATTTTGTTTATCACTAACCATTATTGTGATCTTGTTACTATTTGTCTTGTGGTTTATTTCATATAATTCATACTCACTGACCATTATTATTGTGACTTTATCATTATTTTACTTTTATGTTGTTAGATTGCAATTTAAATTCAAGTAATCATCATCATCATTCTATAAACTCATCATGCATGTTTATTATTTTCATTTATCTTATTGTCATCATATAATTAAAAACAACAAAAAACATGATAAAATGATAAAACCAAAAATTACATTCCACTTGTAATCAACTTGGACTTAGAGGATTTCATCTTAGGACCTTTTCTTGGAGGACATTCCTTTATCTTATGATACTTGGTTTCAACTTTGGATTTCATCTGTAACTTACATACCTGTTGTAAGAATGACATCATGGCACTATCCTAGAGAGACATGTTTGTAAGATCATTATCCTTTGTTAGTTTAGGTCACTTTTGCACACACAAGACTTTCTATTATGCTACCGTACAATGAGACCATTTACTTTCTTGTTGGTTACTTTGTATATCTATTATATTACCCAATTTCATAATCAAATTAACAAACCCTTGATTCAACGTCAAGCGACATTTCTTAATCAAATTCAAAATACATTAAAACTACGATTAGTATTGTGCGTCGTGAGCCTTAAATGGTGGAGAATAAGTAAGAATGGAGCTTTCCTACCCTTACTATGATTATTTTGGACACAAGACGCTTGGCTTGTTGTCTATAATTTTTACCTCCGCCCATAGACTTTAGTGCAATCTAATTACAAACTATTTTTTCATAAACCCTTATTCAAGGTAAAAATAAAATAACCCATCAAACCTCATTTTTTGTGCCTTAGGGAACCACTCTAAAAATCCTTTTCTCAAAGGTAAAATCAACCAATACACAAACATGTTCTACTCTGAACTAAGAAGCTCTGATTCCTCATCACCCGATGGGTGATACATAGGCACAAGGGCCACAATCCTTGACGAGCACAATAATAAAAAACCCAAAATTCCATTTCTTTCACACTCATTTTAAAATAAGAATAAACACGATAAGCGAGATAAATACCCACATACATAGACAACCTAAATGGTTCCCATGGAGTACCATGGACGTGAGAGGTGCTAATACATTCCCCTTGCATAATTGACTTCCGAACCCAAGTCTCGGTTGCGAGACCGATTCTTTATTTGTATTTTGCACTTCTTGTGTGCACACTTTTTCTTTCAAGGGTTTTATAGAATATTTCCCCTCTCCTCTCCCATAGAGGAACTCCAAATAAAATTCGGTGGCGACTCTTCTATATTGCGCTTTCTCTCTTTGATACCGACGAATTCTTTTGTTCAGTCCATCCGGTTCCTCACTCCTGAAAACCTCCGGTAGCAACAACTAGCAACATGCGATTTTACAAAAGTGATAAAACCTAATCATGTGAAACTATTATTGGGACTAAAGATGGTATTACATGCAAGTATACATGGTCTTTATTTATAGCAAGTGATATATTTAGTAAGGATGTCGAACCCACAGGGAGTGGTATAACTTAACTTGATTTACTATGATTTTGTGAATTAGAATGAGCAAGGGTAACAATAATAATGATTAGGATATGGTTCTTTCACACAAGTTGAGAATAACATACTTCACAAGATAAATTAGCAAGATATAAAGAAGCGTGTTCAATAATGATCCACTTACTAGTGTATGAATCTAACATAAATATGATGTGATATGTCATGACAGATAAGGACAGAATGCAATCTAAGCGTGTATTTCTACAATATTGAATCATATGTATGAATAGTAAGGAACAAATTCCTAAGTCTCACATTACTATAATGCATGACAATATCATTCTGCATTTCTTCTATGTTTGTAACTCCTTATTCCTAAGATAGTTAATCTAGTGAATATGTTTATCCTACTATTTTTAACCATATTTAGAATTAGTTCCACTTTATTAATGGGTTCCCCACACAAACAAGCTTTTACTTAGTTCTAAGGTGATTAAACTCAAAGCCAAATATATCACAATAACACAAATGCTAAAATCAATCACTAACACACATCATAAACATAAAGATTCATTACTAATAAATATCACATTGCTCAACACAAAGAATTTTAACTCATAATGACTTTAACAACTACAAGCATATCGGTTCCTAGAGTAAACATTTCTAAACACATAAGCATTAAAGAAACTCAACCTAGGTAACAGTGTTGACTGCTTGCAATCTTTAATCAGCAAAAGTCAGGTGTTGTCATGCCAACTGAAGTAGGAACCCTCCTTCTCTAAAGAATGATATGTCACTTCACTTGCCTTCTTTACTCTTACTCACTCAAAGTGTTTACAAACGTCTTTCTAACTGTGTAAAATATGTTGAACAACTGGACTCTTTTATCAGCCACTCAACTGTTCCTTTTATAGGGAACCAAGCTAGGGTTTAGGAATATGCATTGGATCGTGGGCTTTTTGATTTGGCCTATAAGCTCAACATTCTTCCCTCCCTTTCTCTTCTTCTGAAATGCCTAAGGATGACGTGGCCAAGCACACAGGTGATGAAACATGCAGAGCAGGGTTGTGGAGCAGGAGGTGTAGAAATACGTAGCGCTGCACACTGATTGGTCTTGGACTATGCGTCAATGTTTTGTCTTGTAGCGTACAGTCTTGCTTTCTCCGTTTTACAGCTCAGCAGTTGCTTCCCAATGCACTCCATTCCCTCTTGCTAGCTCTTTTATACTTGAAGACACTTGTTCCAGCATCTTTTGACATTAAAACCTGTTGGACTAAGCACACTTGTTCTTCTTGCTATCTAGGCGTTCCAGGACTTGACAGGTCCTGGATTCCTACAAAGACACAAAAACACATAAACTACAAAAAGGAAGCACCTATTGTGCTCCATACTATACTATCTAAAACATAAATATTAAGCTAATAAACTAAATTAAAATGAAAATTAAAAAATAGAACTTCAAGTATTAAAGGTAAAATAACTCACAAAATATTAGAGGAATGCATTAGCAACATGCGATTGTACGAAAGTGATAAAACCTAATCATGTGAAACTATACAAAAAATTAAAGAGAGGGATATAAAGGGATGCACTAATGTTTATACTGGTATAATACGTTCTTCCTCGCTTTGCGCCTAATCAAGTTTCCAATGGCAAACCATTGAAAATTCATAGTCATCCACTATTTGACAAATTTACAAGGTGTGTTTAATTTAATCAAGGAACCAGATAATGTTGAAATTAAAACACAATTTAAAAACTCTAATCTGAATCTTTCCTTCTTTTGATGTTAACAACCTACAAAGTTAAATTCTGCAAGACCTTCACTCAGTCTTGAATGTTCACCTACTCAAATTCAAAGTTCGCTCCAAGCCTTCGTTCTGCAGCGGTCTTCACTTGACCTACATGTACCTTTTTCGAGCTCATGGTCTATCTGAAGGAAAATGAACTCCCAACCCTGTCTGTAGAAATCTTCACTTACTTCTACCAAAGTCTTTAATGGAGAAGAAATCATTTTTTTCTCTTGTTGGAGTGTTAATCCCAACCGCACAACATAACTTAATTCTTGACCTACAACTCAAAAAATTCAAATACATTATCAATGAATGAACCTCATCTACAATAGATTCCACACTCCTTTAGAATTGAGAAGAAAACCAAACATGGTAATCTTGCAAGAGTTTGAAGATAAATTTAGATGCAATCAGAATTTATGAAAAGTGTTCTTTGAAAGTTGATTTCATGGTTTTCGAAAATCTTTCAAAGTTAGGATTCATTATTGGTAGAGAAAACGAATTTGATTTATATATGTGCTAGAGATTAAGTACTAAATATGAGTAAAAAGACCCTCATGTTTCGATTCAAAAGTAAAGTTGGTGGTTCGAGTCAACTAAAACAATGATTTGAATCAAGAATTTAAAAATTCAAATTCTGCACATTTGATTCGAATAACTGATTTGTGTCATTGATTTTAGTTAAGAATACAACTAAAATCCAAAGATTAATTTCAGAATTTGAATAAAATCATTCCTTAGTGTGATTCGAATTAAACTCATCGTTGTTTTGAATCAAGAAAAATTGTGTTTCAAATCTCTTTGACATCAAGCAAATTGTGAATTTCATAATCATGCCATGATTCAAATAATTCATTACCATGATTCAAAACACACTTTTAAAAATTGATTATTTATAAGAAAATTGAAGCGTATGATTAAATCAAAAGTTAATATGATAGAAATTATATATTTATGTGTTTCTTGATCCAAATTTTTGACTAACTAACTTGAACCAACTCACAACGACTTAAGATCCAAAGTTTTGGATTATTCATGCAGAATGCAGAATACGATTTAGTGAAAAATATTCCATTCAAAGAGACCCACAATGATTTAACGATTTAACTAAGGAAATTCAATGACTAAAATGGTAAAATAAATGTTAATAAACAAGACTAAAAATCAAATCCAAAATCCTAGGAGAGTATAGCATCTTCATTGATTATATGATAATAATAGAATATCCGACCTTTAAAAAATGAGGAATGATAGTCCTACACCCTAAATTATACACCAATACCTACATCAAATACTGTTCACCGTATTTATACGGTGAATAATATTTTTTTATTTTTTTATAAATAATAAAAAATGTTTTTAAAAAATGTTTTTATTTTAATTTTTTTTCTCTAATATAAATATATAATTTATGATTAATCAATTTTATTATTTCATTAACCACAAAAATATAGGTTATTAACGATATATTTTTCTTATAATTCATTAACTAAATTTATTACTTTATTAACCAATAAATATCATAACATTAATCAAGTTCTGACATTAAAATATAAAATATAATAATCCGTCTTTATATTCTATTATATTTTATATTTTAATGTCAGAACTTGCTTAATGTTATGAACTTTACTGATTAATGAAGTAGTAAATTTGGTTA
This sequence comes from Lathyrus oleraceus, assembly GCF_024323335.1. Lineage (NCBI taxonomy): Eukaryota > Viridiplantae > Streptophyta > Magnoliopsida > Fabales > Fabaceae > Lathyrus > Lathyrus oleraceus. The sequence goes on along the minus strand of NC_066583.1, from coordinate 543,639,842 downwards.
ATAGGTTATAAGTAAAATACGTGATTCATAATCTATATTTTTGTGGTTAATACAATAATAATATTAGTTAATTATAAATTTTATATTTATGTTATAAAAATATTTTTTATAAATATTATTTTTTAATTGTAAAAATAAAATAAAAACACTATTTACCATATAAATATGATGAATAGTGTTAGATATAAGTATTTGGTGTATAAATTGGTGTAAGAATAACATTATTGTTAAAAAACACCTCTAATGTGAATCTAAAAGATTTTACGAATTTTCCCGTAGAAATTGAAGTTTGAGTTTTATTGCGAGTTCATACTATTGTGGAATTGTTTGTATTTAATAAAAAAAGTATAATATGTCTTAAGTATAAAAAATATATTTGTATTTTCTTATTATTTTGTAGTTGTTGCAAATAAGTTGATTATATGACTTTTGTGTTTATTTTAAATAAATTTTCTATACATTTGAAATAATGGACTGAGTGGGTTATATTTAAAAAGTCATGTGCATGATAATGTCTTTTATTTTTGAAATGTGTGTTTGCCTAAGTGAACCTAGATGTAGGTGATTGTATTTTAGTAAAAAAAAATTCAATAAACACTTGTATTAATATAGCACAAGCGATGCTAACCCAATATTAAAAGGGAACAAATGAGACAAATCAATATACATACAAAAATTGAAGTATTAAACTTCTCTAATACAATCCCCTTTACCTTTAGATGATTGTACTTTAGTTTCATCATCATGAATTTTTTTTTCATTAATATATGATAAATTTTATGTAGTGTCTTATTAGTGGACTAATATATCTGAATCATATAGTATAAGGAACATGTATTTTAATTCAATATAAGTTTTTTGAATAATGATTTACATTTTTGGTGTTAGAAGTACATTGTAAATATTTAGTTTAATTATTTATATTTTCTTTTTGATAAAATAATTTATTATTTATTATAATATTTGTCTTCATTTTCATATGATTTAATTTGGATAAGAAAATTAAGGTTTATACAAATTTGTTGTAAGAATTAAAGATAAAGATTAAATTTAGTGTGGATGGAAGTGTTGCCGGGGAACAAATATGTTTTCTTTATCAATTCCTTAAATAATTTATTAAATAAGTTTTCCTGAACAAATTTGACTAGAGTTTAGGATGGTTTAGACTTTATGATTTAATGAAGAAATATTTAAGTCTGTACTTTTAAACATGTAGAAATTACGAGTGTTATAGAATGTTGTTATGGAATTTTTTTAAAGAGAAATTTAGAGAGATAAAAAGATGAATTTTTAGAATTTGGTGTTAGAACACCTGAGAGATTGAAAAATATTTTGGTAGAAAAAATAAGAGATGTTTTTATGAACTTAGAATTATATTTTTTAACTCATTTTGCAATTTCCTGTAACAATTCTTGAAGTATAATGAATTAGATAACTTTCATCTTTTTTAAAGTATATCGATTTTATAGATCTAGACAAATCAATTTGATGTGTAAATCGTCTTTCATTTATCTTATTTTTGTTCTCGTGGTTTTTGTTACACGATCCAATAGATTAATTTTTGTTAATGACTATTTATTTTGATTGTCATTGTTCTTCACTCCACAAATTAATTTTTTTTGTGTGATTGAACCTTTGAATTTTACATTAGTATATTTGTGGCGATGAATGTGCATTTTAAAATTTTCCTGTATATCAGATGTTTGTGATATGTGATGTATATTACTTGTATTAGTATATGTGTTATGAATGCATTATATATATATATATATATATATATAAAATTTATAATGAAATTCTAATTTTTTTTTTCTATTGACGCTCATTGGTTATTTATTTGTGCGTATCATCCAGTATAAAAACAAATTAACTTATTTATTATGGATTTATTTGCAGGCCAGTCACTGTATGTCATCACCAGCAGCCTTAATATTCCCTAGGAGCAATGGATCAATTATATTTTCTTTGCTTGATTGTCCTAAAATAATATAATATATGGCATCATGGTTGGGTCCAAACCCTTCCAACATTCAAATTGAAAAATGTGAGAACATCTGATATCATGCATGATGTATATGCATTAGTCAAATATTCTAAATCTTGTCGTCCTCTCCTTTCCCATACAAAAGGAATATCACATTTTATAATAAACAAAAACATGTATCTATCAAAAAGATGTATATCCCATTCTCACTTTGTAGTGCTTGACGTTGAAATGTTTATACAACAACGTAATTTGCGTTCATATCTTTGGTTATCGTTTTAAAAGTCGATGTCTAAGTGTTCTTCTTAATGTAAAAACTTTAGAAATAACCTTGACAAAGAAGTTGTCACACGAATCACTTTCTTGTTTCTTGACAAATATAAATAGCATCAAGTGTGGAATTGTTCGTTTCTTTTGATTCATTTTATATAGATTTTTTTTCTGCACAGATATGCTGAGAGGATAATAGCTTTATTTATTTGATAATATAATTGTTAGTGTATGTCTTAAACACTCATAAAAAAAACTTTTTAAAGTTTATTGAATTATTGTATATGATTAAGTTTTGCCTAAACAATAAATTTATGCATTTAGGATGGTGGATAACAAAGAAATTGACATAACTTCACATAATTATTGATGACTTGAAAAATATTAAGGTTGTTCTTTATGATGAGGATACGACTCTACTCTTCTTGAGATCATTACCTATATATTTTGAACATTTCAAAGATGTCATTCTTTATGGTAAAGAATACAATATTGCCTTAGAGGCGGTCCAAACGACTGTAAGAACCAAGAAATCAACCAAGATGAAATATTTAAAGGTTGACAAATGGTGAAGACTTGACTATTTCTAGAAGAAGGAATAAGAATAAGGGAAATCAAAAAGAAAATAAATTTAGGTCAAATGCTTCGAATTCATTTGTCATAAAATTAGTCACTTCAAGAAGTATTTCCACAAGATGGAAATCAATGGTGATTCTATTCAAATTATGGTTTTCTCAAACAATGATGGTTATAAGAGTGTTGATGCATTAGTGGTAATAAATCTAGAGACAAAAAGAATTAGGTCATGGAATGTAGATGCTCTTATCACATATATTTGAGGAAGGAATACTTTCATACTTAAAGTTAAAAGAAGTTGAACCCATTCAACTCGTTAATAATAATGCTTGCAAGGTTCATAATTTGGGGCGGTTAAACCCAAGATGTTTGACAGCCATGGGTTTCTTTTACGAAACAAGAGGTATGTTCCTGAACTGAAGAAAAACTTGTCTATAAACATGTTTGGTGATTTATCCTATTACACCATAATTGAACATGACATGTTAAAAATTGTGCATCGTGCTTTGATAATTTCTAAACGGTCTAAATGTATGTAGTTTGTATATTTTTTACGGTTCAAAAGTTATTGGTCAATGCATCATTAACTAGTCAACACTTTCATGAAAAAACAAAAATATGAAATTTGAGATTAGGGAATGTTATTGAAAGAGGTTTGGTTGATCTTACTAAACAATGTTTGGTAGGAAGTGAGATATTAAGAAACTAGAACTTTCTTATCATTGCATACTAAGAAAACAACATAGAGTGGAGTTTGAGAGTGATATGCATGATTCTAGTAGATCACTTAAGTATGTTCATTTTGATCTTTGGGGTCCGACAATGGTGGAAATAAATGGGATTTATTTATATTTTCTCACTATGATTGATGATTTTTCTATAAGAGTATGAATTCACGTTTTGAAACATAAAAGTGAGATATTTTAAAATTTTAAGTAATGACACACTCTAATAGAAAATCCATTAGGAGCTAAAGTGGAAGTTTTAAGAACTGACGATGGTCTGAAATTTTTTTTATGATGAGTTAATGAGTTTTGTAGGGAACAAGGTATAAGGATACATAAAACTATTGTTGGCGTGCTGCAGCAAAATGGCCTAGTTCAATGCATGAACATGACAATTTTAGAATTGATAAGGTGCATGTTATCAGGAGTCGGGTTACTAAAGTGTTTTCAGTGGTGAAACTTTTGCATATATAGCTTACATGATCAAAAGGTGATCATCCACATGAATAGGCTTCAAGATAAATATGGTTTTACATAATAAATTAGTAGACTACTCTAATTTAAGTGTTTTTAGACAACAGTGTAGCGTGTCTTCATTAGTTATCTTTAATTTGCCTTCTTAATCAATTAAGAACACTTATAATCAATTAATATAGTAGCCATTGTAGGGTTTCCTTTTTATAAATTAGTGTTTCCATATTTTGAAGCTCATAATCGATTAACCCTATGGCTTAATAGATTATGTCATTTAAAGGCCCATGAATTTTTTTAAATACTTTTTTAGCCAAAATTTTCTTCTATAAATTAAGGATTTCTCCTCACTCTCAAAACACACTAGAAAGAGTATTTCTACGTACTTTTTCACTTTCTACTCTCTCAATTTCATATCTTTCTTTTTCATAATATTACTTTAGTTTTTTGAGGGTGAAAAATATAAAGTGAGGTATTTGTTCTGGTGTTGGGGTTAGTGTTGTAATTTACTCAAGAGAAATTAGTTAATATAATTCATAAATAGATTAATTAATGCTCGGACATAAAAAAATAATTAATTATATTCATACTTTCACAAAATACAAAATAAAATATGCAATAATATTAAGACTTAAATTCACTTTTGGTTTCCCTAGTTTGATGTTTTTTTTTTTTTAATTTTTAGTCCCTCCATTTTAAAAATCAACTTTTTGGTCCATAAACTTTACTTTCCTTGGGATTTTCATGATAACTCCTACAAGGAGAAGTTAAGGCGCAAGGAGACCCACATTTTCAAAGAGTTATTGAATAGGATTCAAACCTTTATTAATATTGAAGGGAAAATCATTTCTAAGAGAGACAGCCAGACGTCGACTAATGCAAGCTCTAGTTGGTCATCCAGGAAGGAGTCCAACTGGCATAGGGAAGAAGACAACCACAGGACCCGAGGTAGTTTTGACTAGTACACTTCTCTAAACACCTCCTGAGAGGAAATATACAAATAATGTGTTAATACCGCTTTTTGGGAGGCCGAGATAAAGAACCTTTTCCTATTTATGGAGTCTTCTTGGACCAGCAAATCAAAGTATTTTTATTTCCACAAAAGTTATGGCCACACTACCAATGACATGATTCAGTTGAAGGATACAATCAAAAGCTTGATAAAGAGATGACATCTATCTAAATACACCAAAGATGAAAAAATGGACCGAAAGATTCCCCAAAGAGCAAGTCCCTGACCAACACGGTTGATGTCGTGACGAGTGTTAAAGAGGCAAGCAGTGAAGGACAAGAGTCACATAAGGGGAAACGTTGGCACACTACGATCATCACAAGGGGTTCCTCGCAGGAAAATGGTCCATCCAATATGGACAATGAAGAGGAGTATCATATAGCTACTGGTAGTCAATAAGACAAGAGGAAGTACCTCGACCAATGGCTCGAAAAGACCAATGTCCAATTTTTAGAATAATGAAACAGTTGGGGAAATCCCAAATGATATAATCCCATTGGTCATAACTCCCATTGTCGGTCACTTTGATTTGTTGGATACTAATGATGGTGGTATCTCTTATGACATAATGTACTCAAAATTGTATGAGAATATATTCCTCAAAAAGGGAAAATTATGGTCGTATAAGGGATCCAATTTGCAAGCATTCGACGGCAGAGAAACCTATTCTTGGGGGTACATTAATTTGATGATTACCATGGAGAAGGTAAAAGACGCTAGGACTATCAGCTCGCAGTTCCTAGTGGTTCCCTGCAAGAGAGTCTACGGTTGCATCTTTGGAAGACCCTTTACGACAACCTTAGACACTGTAGCACCATTGGTTCACCTCAAGATGAGGTTCCACAACCATCACGGTAAACCTGTCACAGTCATTGTCGACCTTGTTAGAGTGAAGAGAGTTTATCAGGCATTGCAAAAAGATTAAAAGGACGGGGGAATGCAAGACTATGTAGATCAATGTAGCCTCCCCTCATTGGTAAACTAAGATACATGGATATTCATCCCTTCATGGGTAAAATAGGTTACTCCAACTTAATAAGCAAGAGCGGTTATTTCTAGAAAATTGCACATGACGGGACAGATAAGAGGTGAGAAGACTACCTGGTTATGCAAACAGTTTTACTATGTTAATGAATTTATGTAAATTAAATCACATAAAATCACGATGTATCCATATATTTCCATTAAGTTAAATTAAAAAAAATCATTCTGAATTTTTTTTTTTGTGATTATAAAAGGTAATGATGAGTTAGGGGTAAGACTGAGGGGATAAAAGCCCCACCATAAAGATTAAGGGGTGTTGTCAAAAATGCCACATGCGTAAAACTAAAGCAATCAAAACCCCACAATGAAAAACGCACAAACAAATAAAGTGGCAAAACAACTAAATTGGCAAAAGTACAGACCAACCACCTCTTGGTAGCTAGCCACTCTAGAGGCTGAGGTGGGTTTGCCACATGTCAACCTCATACTAGGTTTACACATGGGTAAGGGAAGGAGTACCGACCCTTGGTCGGGTACGGCGTCAGAGGCTTCCGATAAACTTATAGCAAAATTCTCATAAAGTTAAAGCAAAACCCATAGCAATAAACTCGGGATCTAATGTTCCCACCTTAACCATGTAACATTGATATCCAAATTTCAAACTCTTATATATATATATATATATATATATATATATATATATATATATATATATATATATATATATATATATATATATACACACACACATGTACATGTTCTCCAATGCAGGATATTACCTTTACATTTACACACCAAACATGAACGTCAAAAAAGAGTGAGGAAAGCATGTCTAATCCCTAAGCAAAATAATTTTCTCATCTTTAAGTGTTTGAGCCAACCGTATTTGGTCCCTTGTAATGCTCAAAGTAAAGTAAAATATTCTCCACTTGAAGTAAAACATTCTCAAAAGAGTCGAAGATAGAAACAAGGTCAACATCAGTTGCTTCATTCACTTTTTAAGCTAAGGAGACATTCTAGGGTGTGAATTCTTGTTATCCTCATGAGTGGTTGAAATAGTATCCTTTGTAGCAGATAGCAAACCTGAGAAGAATCCAGAGTTTTATCTTTCTTTTCCACTTCCCTTGCTAGTAACTTTATTATGTTAACTAAAGAACCAGGTAGATTGAAAGCATTCAAGTGTCGTTTATCCCAGTAAGAGAAATGGATGACTTTTGTACTTCTTTTTGGTAAGTATCACGCTAAAGTGTCAAATCATAAACATTGTCATGTAATAGTTGTCTCTCCTTACGAGCTCTCCTCTGAATTTGGTGAATTATTTCCTCACTCTTCATTGAATATAATCATTTGGAAATTGTCAAACATCAAGAACATTGTAGGTAAAAATAATTAACATCAAAAGATAGAGGCACTGAAATCTTATCAAATACGGTCGCTCTCTCCTCCTTGGTATGGTATTCATCAATAGGCGAATTTCGATGATAACCAAGTATTTAAAGAATAATTAGGTATACTAATTATAGCGGTAAAATTTTTGAGATTAAACTATTGATTAACTTAACTCGCAAAGCAAGAGTCGTCACCACGCTTTTAGTGTTTCCAAAGAAAAAGAGAAAAAGTACGAACAAAACCCAGAGAAGTTTTAAAACAAACTAGTAAAAAGAGAACAAGGGTCCGGGGGTTAGTTATGCAAAAGGAAGGTATTAGCATCCTAAACATCCATGGTACTCCATGGGAACCTCTTTGAAAATATACACATTTTGGTTTGCATAAGGGTGTTGTTTGTTAAAATATTGGAGAGATAGGAAAAGAAGCATTTTTATTATGATTTAGTGTTTGCCAAGACTTTTAAAGTCTCATGCCTACACATGAACAAAGTGCACCAAAACCTCGTAGTTTGTGGTAAAAATAACAAAGATGTTCGTTTTGATTCATTTTTTCATGGAAAAAGACATGTTATCATTTTAAGGAGAATACTCAACTAGTCACCCACAAGTATGAGAACTTTGCAGTACCATGAGAAGGGCTCCAACTTGGATAAGGATCAACAAGTATGCCACTAGCTCTCACAGATGGAAAATAATCATCATCAATACTATGGAAATAGGAGGATTATAACTCAACTATGGAAATGACTCATGTCTAATGCCTTGAGAAAAAGTTTAAAAGGGAAAATGCACAAGGGCACAAAATTGTTTGAATGAGTTAGGCCTTTTTAATCCTTTGAAATTGGTCTAAATATGCTTAAGATGGATTGCCATTTATTAGGAAAAAGATTTTGAAAATCACTTGACAAAAGTAAAGGTTTATTAAGAAAGTGGTTCAAGTTAAAACAAGAAGATTTTGAAAAAGAGATAAGATTTTAAAAATTAAAGAAGGGGAAGGAGAAAAAGAGATTATCCTAAAGCAGTAAAGTAAAAGATAAACAAGAAATATCTAACCAAGAGATATCAAGCTTTGTGACATAAGTCAAGCAAGAATTCCCTCCTTTGGATTAAGCCTCAAGCAAGCAAAATAAGCAAATAGTAATTCATGTGTCAGATGAAACTAGAGTAACCAATCCAAGTTTTCCAAAGGAAATCCCAAGTCAAAAGCATTAGATAAATTTCAAGGTCTCAAGTCACAAGTCCCAAAGCAAAGGTCAAGATCCTAATTCGAAGTCTATAACTCGACAAATATGCCAAGGATAGTAACCACAAGTCCATGAATTAAGAGAGACAAGTTTCTTTTTTAGGTTTTTTAATAATGACATAAAGAATGGTCCAAATGGACGAAGAACAAAAGGAAATAATCGCAATGTAATATGAAATGCTAAGCATAAAGCATAAAGTAAATGATATAAAAAATAAAGGAACATAAAATAAATGACTTAGAAATAAAAGTTAATATATGTAAATTGTTAGTAAGTGATGTTAGTAATCAAAGATAAAAAGATATTTTGGTCACTTTTTGGAGAACACTCAACTATACACTCACAAGCATGAAAATATGAACTTATACATCATTTATAAAAAGGGCTCCAACTTGGATAAAATCAGCAAGTATGTCACTAACTCTCATAAATGGAAAATGAGCAAAATTTTCACACAATACCATGAGGAATAGGATACTTAAAATCTCACTTATAAAAATGCCATTAGCTTTTGGGATAAATTTAGCGCTATGTTAAGCAATTGTAATTGGACTTATGTAGAAGTTACAACTATTTGAGGTCGGACAATAATAATGTTTGTGTCAATACATGCTAGAGAAATGATATGTAAATCATCCTCCTAAAGTTATGCTACACAAGAAAAGAAAATGAAAGGGGATGATCAAGCATAAAGGCTATGAGGATGATCCATTACTTCAATCCATATTTCATGACACTTAGGACAAACTTATGCATCGATCCAAAGTACCTTAAATGATTCATGATCACTTAGAATGTAGATTTGAAATGATGAAAGTCATCAAGCACCAATCCATACATCATGAACCAGATGGACATAAATCTATCCAATTGATTAAAAGAAAGGGGACAAAAGAGATGAAAGGGGACAAAAGAGGTCACACCCAAATTGAATCACAAATTTGATCAAGTCATCATCAAAATCAATCATCCATTTTGGTGGATTAGGGTTTTCACCCTACCAACATCCAAGATTCATTGAGTTTTATGAGACTTGAAGTCAAAATCATCATGATCCAAGGCAACAGAAATCCACAAGGTCAAACAAATTAAAAATGCAATTAATTGAAATAAAAATGCATTAAAGGTATTTTTAAAATAGAAATAAAATAGAAAATCCACAAAATCCTTTAAAACACCAAATAAATGGCCAAGAAAATTTGGAAGATTGTAAATAAAATGAGAAACATATAATAAAATTTTCAAAGTTTTAAAATACAGAAAAATATTTAAGCCAATTAAAACAAATGAGAAAAGAGAAAATCCATGAAAAATAGAAAATCAGTTAAATGAAATTTGAAAAAATAAAAATAAGATGAAGAAAAATAAAAGAAAAATTTAGAAATTATTTTGGGATTTTTTTGGATAATAATGAAATTACTACGAATTTTTAAAGAAAAAGAAAAAGAATTAAAATCAGAAGAAAAAAAATCAGGAGCGTTGGATCACGCCTCATTAATTGACGTGGCAGATCCAACACTCCAAATATTGAGAAACACGATGGAACGCGCAGCAAGCCAAACACAAGATCCAGTTTGAATTAAATCAATCAAAACATTTCAAAATGCCAACGTGTCTGGTCCAAACTCAGACCACCTGAGAAATACTTCAGTAATCTTCTCCGGTGAGCTCTCATCGGAGTTTCATCGTTTTGTAACTTCAAGACACGAGACCACCACTATTGTAAACTCTTCTCATCTCGAATTCAACCTTATGCCTCAAATTCATTTATGAGAATTGGGCAAAGGGAATTTCAAAGAAGTTTCAGAAACAAGCAAAACACGAAAAGTAAAATTAAATTATGAACATGATCAATGAACACCAGATAAGTTAGGGGAAAGCATCAGAGAGTGAAAGACGACATTATGGTAACTTGTTTGAGTTTAAATGATGCTCAAAACTACCTTGTCCAAATGGTGATCAGAAGTTGATGAATCTCAATCTGGTTGGAGCAATTAAGAAGGTCTTATAGCTTGGGAATTGTTGCAAAAGTTCTAGAGGATGTCGATGGAGCTAATAGAATCAAGAAAATGGATTGAAATAGGTTGAAACTCAAAACATGATAGTTGAATTTTCTGGAAAAGTTTCATGTTGCAGCAAGGGTTTCTTGGTTCTCCAAATCTTTCAAATGAAGGCAACATGTTCTCTATTGATAGGGAATCAATTGGTGATCTCATACGTGCCAAACGATGTTCAATTCGCGCAAAACCAATTTGCTCAGAATGCATGGAAAATGTGACTTGCAATCCATCAAAACTCAGCCAAATGATGCGTTTTGAGTGTCAATTAACTTCTGGAGGTTTGATTAAATATGTTTAGGACCAAAACACTTGCAAATTTGGCTTGTAAATTGAGTTTAGTCATGATCAAATTTCGGGCTATGGTAATTTTTGCAGTTTTAAGTCACCATGTTCAACTCAATGGGGCATCCTACTCAAGAAGCTTTTTGATCCCATTCTTTTTACAATGTGTTAACATCATGGCTAAGGTTACAATGTGCCAAGAAAGGTTGTATTTGTATGTTTGAGTACAAAGTTATGACATGTTGAAGTTGGCATAAAATACTGGTTTCATAACTTAGAAAAAATTGAGTGTTCCATGGCTGAAAATAACCTATAATATCCCAATGAACTCCATGGCCTTCCAAGCATAATTTGACCTTGGTTCTTGAAGCAAACTTTTAGATGGAATCACAAATGACAATGTGCAAGAAGAATCAGCTCCAAATGTTGAAAATTGAAGAAGTTGTGATCTTTGAAAGTTGGCAAAAAGTCACTTGAAAATAGGTCAAATTTCACTAAGTCCATAAATGACCTATAATGTCTCTAAACTTTTGATGATCCTCCAAGCATAATTGGCTCTTGTCATGTATAGAAACGTTGTAGAGGATATTGAGAAGAGTCATGCAAAAAGGGTCATTCAAAAATGTCCAGAATTGAAGGAGTTGTGATCCTTGGAACTTTGACCTCAAAATGTTGACTTTTGGGTCAAACCCCTAGGAACAAGCTTGTGCACTTGGACTTTCCTTGCATTCCAAAGAAAATGGGTAATCATATGAACTCAATATAAGGTGTCCTTGATGGCCTCTTGATTAAATTTCTCAAAGCATAAAGTTGCTTATTGAAGAAGACATGGAAATAAACACATGAGCCTTTGACTTTCTTGAGAAGTAGGCAACCAAATTTTGAGGTGCTTTTGACTTGAGGGGACCTACCTTGCACAATAAACTTAAGATAAACAATACATATTTTTGGTATTTTGATTAGTGGTTAGATAAGCAATGAATTAAATAAACACAAAGGTAAAATAAATAGGTGCTTGGTGATCCCTACAAGAAACAAACCCAAAGATGAACAAGAGAAATGACCAAAATATGACCTTGCTTGTATGCAAAAATGCAAATGAGATATATGATGTTAGGGTTAAAAATTAGGGTATGACAGATGCCCCTATTTAAGTTTCTTCAATTTGGAGATATGAAGGTTGAAATCTCCGTCTCGACAAGATTGGAGAGACTTAAATATTAAAGACCCAATTCTTGGCCCTAAGATACCGCAAGATGCTTATGATATGATATGAATGCTAACAAGAATCTTTGTGGGGAATATAGCGCCACAAGAGACAAAGAACTGCTAGACAAAAGAGGAGACTGAAATCTCGCAAGGGAAAGACAAATTCCAAATTGGTACCCATCTAGGGACAGACAAAATTCCACAGGGGAAAAAGGAAAAGCTCGAAAATAACTGATGCATGGTTAGAGTACAAACTAAAGACCCAACGGGGGAGACTTAACAAATTAAGACTTCGTCGGGGAAAAGCAACCATCAATAGGGAAAAACCCTAACTCCAATAGGAGAGGAATATTACCTAATATCAGTCGAGTGATAGCTTAACAAAGGTAATAAGATCGAACAAAATGATTACCAACTACCAGCCAAGTGATTGCTTAACAAAGGTAACAAAAGGGAATGATTACCAACTACCAGCCAAGTGATGGTTTAACAAAGGTAATAAGCCAAAGGGAATGATTACCAACTATCAGCCAAGTGATAGCTTAACAAAGGTAACCAATCAGAGGTAAAAGGAATATCACCTACTATCAGCCGAGTGATAGCTTAACAAAGGTAATAAGGCAAAGGGAATGATTACTAACTACCATCCAAGTGATAGCTTAACAAAGGTAACCAATCAAAGGGAGACCAAAGTTCATACCAGGAATGAACTGGAGAGAAGCGGTCAAAGAAGACTTAATCCAATGAGGGCATGAACTCAATTGGGGATTGATTCCATCTAGATAATGAACTGGAGGGAAAAACTGAAACAAAAGTTTCCACGAGGATCAGATTTAGTGGGGAATTAGAAATGATAAACTCTTTCTACTTAAGGTTGACACTGTATGGGAGAGAGGACGCACACACTCTGCGGGGGGGAAAAGTTTCAGTGAGTGGTAAGGGATTATTGCAAAAAAAATGCAAAAAATACGCAAGTAAGCATCATGATGTTATGCATATGTGTATGATTATGCTTACAAAATAAACGCAAAGGTGTGAGACCGATAATACAGTATAAAAAGATACTTGGTTGATCTCAACAAGATGAAGATGCTGGCAGAGATTCGTCGGGATTACACCACTCTTGTAATCTGATGTTGGGGATATTGTTGTAAAAGAAAATCCGGCCTGGGGAAGTCACTGAATTCCATTCTTCAGGATCTTACCATCCTTGGGATTACCATTAACACTCCTCTTTTGTATTCACAAGTCAAGGAACATACATATATTTTTTGTAGATTTTCAAAAAAAACATGATTATTTAAATATATTTTTGTTTCAAAAATGATCATCAGAAATAAATGAATTTTCATAAACTAAAACAAAAAAAGAATGACAAACAAGTGGAAAAAGGCTCAAATTTTATTGATAGAATGGTAGTCCGCAAATGACGTGACTCCATGGATCATTACAAAGTTGGAAAATGGTAAATATATGGAAAATGGCTATATTGAAATACAATTACCACCATTCTCCCTGACAACTTTGAATTCCACTATGCTCTGATCTTCGGTCGAGGATGACAAAAAAGGAATCTGTGATGGGCACTATTGCTTCAAATGATCAAGTCTGGCCAGATGCAGTTACTTGCCATAATCCCTAATTCTTGCATAGATTTCCCTTTCGGGGTCAATCTACCGGGGTGATTACTTTCTGTTTATGTCTCTAACTTTTGTCTGGACCTCCCTTTCGGGTTTTCAATCCACTGAGACACTCATTTTTGCCTAAGCCTTCCTTTCAGGCTTTCAACTTAGCGAGTTGTTCTTTTATTTTCTAGGCGAAGTATTTCTTGATTGCATCGATATTCACAGGACGAGGGAGCTCCTCACCATCCATAGTTGTAAGAATCAATGCACCACCAGATAAAGATCTATTGATAACATACGTGCCTTCATAATTAGGAGTCAATTTTCCCCTATAATAAGTGTTGAAGGACAAAATCTTCTTGAGCACAAGGTCACCTTCTCTGAATACACGAGGTCGAATCTTCTTGTCAAATTATTTCTTCATTCTCTTTTGATACAACTGACCATGACATAAGACCATCATTCTTTTCTCTTCAATCAAATTCAACTGTTCATATCTGCTATGACACCATTCAGCCTCAAACAAACTGGCTTCTATCAGGACTCACATTAATGGGATCTCAACCTCCACAGGGAACACTGCTTCCATGCCATACACAAGAGAGAAAAGGGTTGCCCCAGTTAAGTGAGGACGAATGTACGATATCCATGCAAAGCAAACAAGAGCATCTCATGCTAATCTTTATATGTTACAACCATATTCTGAATGATCTTCTTAATATTCTTATTTGCAGCTTCAACATCCACATTCATCTTAGGTCTGTAAGGAGAAGAGTTGTGATTTTCAACCTTGAAATCATCACAAAGCTCTTCCATCATCTTGTTATTCAAGTTTGACCCATTATCAGTAATGATCTTACTTGAAACACCATATCGGAAAATAATCCGATTCTTTATAAATCGGACAATAACCTTCTTGGTCACATTAGCATAGGATGTTGCTTCAGCCTACTTGGTGAAGTAATCAATAGCTACCAAAATTAAACAATGTTCGCTCGAAGCTTTGGGCTCAATCATATCAATTCCTCACATAGAGAAAGGCCACAGGGATGAAATAACATTGAGAAGTGTCGGAGGCACATTTATCTTATCAACATAAATCTGACATTTATGGCACTTCTTCACATATTTACAGCAATCAGATTCCATTGTCAACCAATAGTAACATGCCATTAACATCTTTTTAGCCATTGCATGTCCATTGGCATGAGTACCAAAGGATCGTTCATGAACTTCTTGCACTAACATGTTTGCTTCGTGTCTATCCAGGCATCTGAGCAAAACCATGTCAAAGTTTCTCTTATACAACACATCTTCATTCAGAAAGAAATTGTCAGCCAGTCTTCTAAAGTCTTCTTATCTTTGTTGGATGCCCCAATCGGGTATTTCTGACTTTGGAGGAAACATTTAATATCATAATACCAAGGCTTATCATCTGTAACTTCTTCTGCTGCAAACACATGAGCAGGTCTATCAAGGTGCATAATTATGATATTGGGTGCGTCATTCTAACGATTCACTTTATACATAGAACACAAAGTAGCCAGAGAGTCTGCCGTCTGATTTTCTTCGCAAGGTATATGATGAAAATCAATTTTATTGAAGAAAGTTGACAACCACCTTGCATAATCTTTGTAAGGGATTATACCAGGATGACGTGTCTCCCATTCTCCTTTGATTTGATTGACCACCAAGGCCGAATCTCCATACACATCTAGGATCTTAATTCTCAAATCAATCGCTTTTTCGAGATCCATGATACAAGCTTTATATTTTGTCATATTGTTCATACAATCAAACATAAATCTTGCAGTAAAAGGGATATGAGAACCCTTATGAGTAATAATGATTGCCCCAATTCCATTACCGTAAGCATTAACATCTCCATCAAACATTAACCCCCACCGAGATCCAGGATCTGGCCCTTTTCAAGGAAATGGTTCGTCACAATCTTTAGCTTTTAAGTACATAACATCTTCATCAGGGAAGTCAAACCTGATGGATTGATAATCATCAATCGAATGGTGAGCCAAATGATCTGTAAGAATACTTCCTTTAATTTATTTCTAAGTACGGTACTCAATATCATATTCAGACAATAGCATTTTCCAATGAGCTATCCTCTCAGTCAAAGAAGGCTTTTCAAAGATATACTTGATTGGATCCATTTCGGATATCAACCAAGTGGTATGATTGATCATATACTGGCATAAACGTTTGGCATCCCATGCTAAACCATAACAAGTCTTCTCAAGCATAGATTACCGAGACTCACAGTCTATAAATTTCTTACTCGGATAGTATATGGCATGCTCCCTTCTACTAGTTTCATCTTGTTGTCCAAACACACAACCCATGGACTCTTCTAACATAGTTGAATACATAATCAAATGTCTTCCTTCCACTGGAGGAGAGAAGATAGGAGGTTCAAGCAAATATTTCTTGATACTGTCAAAAGCCTTTTGGCAGTCCTCTGTCCAAACACAACCTTGATCTTCGTAGAGAAGCTTGAAGATTGGCCCACACGTAGCAATCATATGAGATATAAATCTGGATATGTAATTCAGATGCCCGAGGAATCCTCTAACTTACTTTTCTATCTTCGGTGCTGGCATTTCTTGAATAGCTCTGACTTTATCAGGATCTACTTCAATACCTTTCCGGCTGACAATAAAACCCAACAAGTTTCCTGAACAGACACCGAAAGTACATTTATTAGGATTTAACTAGAGCTTAAATTTTCTCAAACACTGAAACAACTTCAACAAATACTTAACATGATCTTCTTTAGTCTTCGACTTGGCAATCATATCATCAACGTATACTTTTATCTCTTTGTACATCTTTTCATGGAAAAGAGTAGTCATGGCTCTTTGGTATGTTGCACCAACATTCTTTAAATCGAAAGGCATCACTCTATAGCAGAATGTTCCCCAAGGTGTAATAAATGTTGTTTTTTCCATTTCTTCTAGTACCATCTTAATCTGATTGTAACCGGATAACCCATCCATAAAGGAGAAGACATTGAACTTAGTTGTATTATCTACCAACATGTCAATATGTGGCATAGGAAAATCATCTTTCAGACTAGCTTTGTTCAAGTCTCTATAATCAACACGCATACGAACTTTACCATCTTTCTTGGGAACAGATACAATGATAGCCACCCACAGAGGATACTCGGCAGTAACAAGGAACCCATCATTATTCTGCTTTTGAACCTCCTCTTTAATTTTGACAACCATATCAGGGTGAGTTCTTCTCAACTTCTGCTTAACTGGTGGATATTCTGGCTTTTATGGCAATCGATGCTCCACAATATCGGCATCAAGACCTGACATATCTTGATAAGACCAAGCAAACACATTCACATAATCTCTAAGAAGCTCTACCATCCTCTTCTTAACATCTGGACAAAGCAATGCCCCAATCTTTACTTCTTTCTTGTTATCTTCGGAACTCAAATTGATCACTTCCAATGACTCTTTATGAGTCTGAGTGGTCTTCTCTTCGTGCTCAAGCAACCGAGAAATCTCATCAGGAATCTCTTCAACATCCTCTTCTTCCATTTCAAACACAGGGAATTCAGAGTTGGGAGAGGGCATAGGGTCATTGTTTTAAATGTGTTTAACAATAAATCCGCACACTGATTTTATGCTTTATTTTAGAATATGAACAAATAAACGCACATTATGATGCAGATAAAAAATGATTATTATTTTTGTTTTTTATGTTACTATTTTCCAGAATAAGCAAAAAGTAAAAACATAATATGGATAAATGAAATAACATTTTATTAATGATAATGAAATTTGAAACGAAACCCATATAGATTCACTTTCACCTTGGGCATAGTGAAAGGATTTTGAAAATAACAATAAGCAAACATATTACTTCGACAAGTAAATAACAGAAGGAACATCAACATCAATCCAATTCTGGCACGTCGATCCACGCGTCACAAAGTCTGGCACTTCTTGCTCTTCATGAATTTCTAAGATTGCAGCAGCAGACTGATCCTTGGTATGAATAAAACCAGCATTGTGAAACACTTCTTGAATTTGCTTTAGATCTCTCTTGTTCTCTGCAAGGTCAACGATCTATCCCCACTTAGCAGATTGACCATTCTCCACCATATATTGGGCGTCTTTCAGGGATGACATGGACTCACCATTATTCTTAACAACAATATCAACAGAAAGAGCTTGAAACAATGTCCCATCGGCTTCGTCGGCATCAATGTATGAAAATGAAGAGAGATGACTCACCAATATCTCCTGCTCGCCAGCCACAATCACTAACTTCTCATTCTTCATAAACTCCAGCTTCTGGTGTAAAGTTGATGTAATTGCCCCAACCTCATGAGTTCATGGACATCCTAAGAGACAACTGTAGGCAGGATGAATATCCATAACTTGAAAAGTGATCTAAAATAAGCACGGACCTATCTTTACTAGGAGATCAACTTCCCCAATTACAGCCTTCCTTGAGCCATCAAAGGCTTTCACAAAAACTCCACTGAACCTCATAGTAGCACCTTGGTAAGCAAGTTTAGACAACATAGACTTGGGGTAGAACATTTAGAGAGGATTCAGTATCCACTATCTCATTAGATAGAGCATATTCTTGATAGTTCATAGAGATATGCAGGGCCAAATTGTGATTCCTCCCTTGCTCGGGAAGTCCTTCATCACTGAAGCTCAAATTGTTACATGCAGTAATATTAGCTACAATACCATCAAACTGATCAATTGTCACATTATGGTCCACATAGGCTTACTTTAAGACCTTCTGCAAAGCTTCTCGATGTGCTTCTGAACTTATCAGTAGGGATAACATGGATATCTTGGACGGAGTATGAAACAACTGGTCCGCCACATTGAAATCACTCTTCTTGATCAATATCAACACTTCATCTTGATCTACATTCTAATTCATAATACTAGATTGGTCGGCTTGTACAACAGGAGTTTTCTCTGAATTTGATTTCTCTATCACCACGTCTTCAGTCCTCTTAGGAGCTGCAACAGCAAATACTCGACCACTTCGAGTCGCACCACTTACATCAGCGATGTTCACAACAGATGGAAGAGCAGGAATAAGCACTTCTTTATTGTCTTTTATCATAATAGCATTATACTTGTAAGGCGCATCTTTATCAGATTCGTAAGGCGTTGGGCCTGCCAAACGAATGACCAATGGAGAAACATCAGTCTTTTAACCATCATATGAAATCACAACTAGTTCTGGGAGATTAAAAATGGGGAACTATGATGTTCACCTCATGCTCATCTTCATTTCTGTCCCTCGTAACCTGAATAAGATTTTGATCCAACATCTCTTGCAAGTCTCTTTTCACAACAACATATCCTCAAGGATCTCTGGGACATACTTGATAAGAAGCATGGCCATGCTCATAATAACTTAGTTCACATAAATTTGTGTGCATTTTAACCAAGGATCTTCTGATTAGGTTGACGTCAAAAACTCGATACTTCCCAGGATATCCTTCGACCATATTCACAACCACATTGCCATGCTTGGGTAACATATTAGCTTGTACATTGGGATTTGAATATTCAAATGACAAGATACCACTTTGCATTAACCTTTTTACCTTAGATTTCAAGGCGAAACAATTCTCAGTATCATGGCCAAGTGATTCTTGATGGAATTCACAATGTTGGTCAGCTTTATACCACCACAGAAGCTCTTTCGGAACAGCGAGTGAGTTCTTGTTTGCACCAAATTCTTTTGAATTAAAGCAGGAAATAATTATGTATAAGTCATTGGAATTGGGTCAAACTATACATGTCTCTGGGTACGATTCTGTTGATTTTGTTTATTCGTGCGTTGTTGGAAACGCAGTTGATAACTCAGTGCTGCTTGAGAAACTAGAGTATAATTAATCACTGAAGTAACTAACGTCGCGTGCTGATGACACTAAATGTTTCTCAGAAGCCTTCTTTGTCTCTCTTGTGAGATAGGGTTTGCATCATGTTCCTTCTTCTTGGGCAAACCATTCCCATACTTTCTGGAACCATCGGATGAACTACCTTGTTTCAACCGCCCTTCACGAACACCTTCTTCTAACCTCAAACCCATATTCACCATTTCAGTAAAGTCACTAGACGCACTTGCAACCATCCGATCATAATAGAACAGACTCAATGTCTTCTAAAACAGCTTTTTTCATTTCTTTCTCCTCGAACGGAGGGCTAACCTGTACAACAATCTTGCACCACCTCTACGTGTACTTCTTAAAAGCATCTTTATCTTTGTGGGACATAGCACGGAGTTGATCCCTATCCGGTGCCATGTCAACATTGTATTTGTACTGGCGAACAAAAGCCTCACTTAAGTCATTGAACGTTTGGATCTGAGTACTGTCGAGCCCCATATACCATTTCATAGCAGCCCCAGTCAAACTATCTTGAAAGTAGTGGATCAATAATTGATGATTGTCAGTCTGAGTCAAGATCTTTCAAGCGTACATCATCAGATGACTCAGAGGGCATGAATTGCCTTTGTACTTTTTCAAAATATGGAACCTTGAACTTGTGCGGAATTTTCACATTAGGGACCAAACACAAATCATGAGCATTCTTCCCAAACAAATCATTCCCCCTTAAAGCTTAAATCTCTTTCTGCATAGCCTGAAATTGATCTTGGAACTCGTCCATCCTCTCATAAACACCAACAGTCTCGCTTTGGTCAACATGAAAAACATGTTCTTCAACATACGAAACAACATGAACCACAGGGGGTGGTATAAACATCACAGGTTGAGCCACTGAAACTTTAGGTTGGTACCCCTCAGGAACAAAGTTGGGAGGCATTCTCCAAGGGAAACCAGAAGACATGTGGTGTTGCGGAGCACTAATGGGAGCCACTGAGACGGGAATAGAGGCAATCTTGGAAATTAAGGTCCTCTAAAGCGGAGTCGGAGGAGGAAGTGGAGGCTGATTCTGGGAAGCCTCCAAAGCTTCCATCATAGCACTAAGCCTTTCGTATTCATGCCTCAAAGTTGTTACCTCTTCACAGAGCTCACGACTTTCTTGCTCTAGGCGGTCCATCTTTTTCAACTGATTAGCTCGAGTATATTACTGGCGAGATAGCTTGTCTGAATGAAGACCAAGAAAGAAATAAGACCCCTGGCCAACTTGCTCAAAGCAAGACCAAGATGCAACATGATGCATGATATGAAAATGGAAATGTTATCCTATTTATTTTCCAAGGAACTTTAAGACATAAGTTGCAAACATAATAATAACACATCCCAATGTACTAAAATCTCATTTTATTAATAATAAAAGGATTACAATCGAAAATACAATTTCAATGGTCATAAGCGGTAGGAAACTAGATCTATGGAATCATGTCCAATGACGACCCAACTCCAAGATGACACTTCTTGCGAAGCCTTTTGATCTCTCTTTCGTAGCTTCTTTTCATAGCATACTTCTCTATCACAAGCTAGTCTACAATGCCTTTCCAAATGCCAGAAGTAGGAAAATGAGTAGATGATGAGCTACTAGAGGAAAATAAATCCTCTTGGCCTCTGGATCTCTTCACAACATGTTTCTCGAGTAATTCTATCAAGTCGTTCTTTTCTTTTAGCTGCTTCTACAATTCTACTTTTTCAAGGTGTGAGGTATGAAATTTGCTTTCCCAATCATCCCTCTCTTGATTCATCCTATCCAGAGCTTCTTGCAACTCCTTTATGCCTTTAATAATTGGAGATTTGGCCATTACTAAAGACATAGTTCTTTAATAAGCATACAACATCTTGAATTGCTTTGCTCTCTTCTTGACCCAACTGTGTAAGGCTTCAAAGTTACACAATTCCTCAATCCAAGCTCACCTTTTCTCTTTCTATGAACATTGTGCCAAGCATGAACTATCCTAGCTTTCAACCCCTGAGTGTCCTTCCCTTATTGAAAGAATAAACCTTCTAACAAAGTGTTATTAGGTTTGTCTTTCATAGCGAACCCAAGTTGACGTCTTGCCAAAGCCGGATTATAGTTGATTCCTCCTTGTGTACCAAGAATAGGCACATTAGGGAACTCCCCAAAACTATCAATAATATCAACGTCGTCATAAACAGAATAATACCAAGTAATGTCTTCATTGGTGAGAGACATAATTATTTGAGACCACCTCAAACAACCCTTGTGTTCTAAGAAGACAGGAGACTGCGGCAAGTGCAAAATAAACCACTTATACAGTAAAGGCGCACAACAAACTATAGTTCCACCCCCTTTAGAAGTATTATGATAAATGGAGAAATAAGTATCACCGAGCAAAGTTGGAACCGGATTCCCAATCAAGAAGATCCTCATAGCATTAACATCAATAAAATTGTCAATGTTAGGAAACAACATCAAACCATAGATGAGTAAGGCAAGAACTGTCTTAGAAGTTACCATACTATTAGCATTAGAAAAAGAAAAGTCCTTTTCCTATAGAAACTTTGAAGTCAACCCTCTGATACCTCCTTTGATAGTTAGATTGGCATTTATGTCAGACTTCCTCAGATGAATGGATTCGGCAATAACCCGAGATTCAAGAATTCCTTCCACTCCATTAAAAGGAACTCTATCAAAAACTGGTACACCCAAAATGCGAGCATACTTCTCCATAGTAGGCAACAGCTGATAATTAGGGAAAGTGAAACACCAATAGGTAGGATCATAGCACAAACGAAAGTCT
Organism: Lathyrus oleraceus; assembly: GCF_024323335.1. NCBI lineage: Eukaryota > Viridiplantae > Streptophyta > Magnoliopsida > Fabales > Fabaceae > Lathyrus > Lathyrus oleraceus. The sequence continues at coordinate 543,617,300 of NC_066583.1, read as the reverse complement.
TCTAAAATAGTCTCTGAAACCCTTAGGATCATCCACAAAAGCTGTTAGTTTCCATAATTCCATGAGATTGGGACATCTAAAACTGTATTTCCGAGTATTCCTTCTTCTAAGAGTCGCCACCGTGCTTTTATTGTTTCCAAAGGAAAAGGTAAAAATTACGAAAACAACCCAAAGAAGTTTTAAAACAAAACTAGTAAAAAGAGAACAAGGGTCCGGGGGTTAGTTATGCAAAGGGAAGGTATTAGAATCCTAAACATCCATGGTACTCCATGGTAACCTCTTTGAAAATATACATATTTTGGTTTGTAAAAGGGTGTTGTTTGTTAAAAGATTGGGGAGATGGGAAAAGACACATTTTTATTATGATTTGGTGTTTGTCAAGACTTTTAAAGTCTCATGCCTACGTACCAACAATGTGCAATGGAGGATCAAAACCTCGTAGGTCATTGTAAAAATAACAAAGATGTTCATTTTGATTCATTTTTTATGGAAAAAGATATTTTGTCATTTTAAAGAGAATACTCAACTAGTTACTCACAAGTATGAGAACTTTGCATTACCATGAGAAGGGCTCCAACTTGGATAAGGATCAACAAGTATGCCACTAGCTCCCAAATATGGAAAAGAATCATCATCAATATTATGGAGATAGGAGGATTATAACTCAACTATGAAAATGACTCATGTTTAATGCCTTGAGAAAAAGTTTAAAAGGGAAAATGCACAAGGGCACAAAATAGTTTGAATGAGTTAGGCCTTTTTTAATCCTTTGAAATTGGTCTAAATATGCTTAAGATTGATTGACATTTATTAGGAAAAAGGTTTTGAAAATAACTTGACAAAATTCAAGGTTTATTGAGAAAGTGGTTCAAGTTAAAACAAGAAGATTTTGAAAAAGAGAAAAGATTTTGAAAATTAAAGAAGGGGGGAGGAGAAGAAGAGACTATCCTAAAGCAATAAAGTAAAAGTTAAAAATAAATACCTAACCAAGAGATAACAAGATTTGTGACATAAGTCAAGCAAGAATTTCCTCATTCGGATTAAGCCTCAAGCAAGCAAAATACGCAAATAGTAATTCATGTGTCAGATGAAACCAGAGTAACCAATCCAAGTTTTCCAAAGGAAATCCCAAGTCAAAGGCATCAGATGAATTTTAAGGTCTCAGGTTACAAGTCCCAAAGCAAAGGTCAAGATCATAATTTTAAGTCCATAACTCCACAAATATACCAAGGATAGTAACCACAAGTCCATGAATTAAGAGAGACAAGTTTCTTTTTTAGATTTTTTAACAATGACATAAAGAATGGTCCAAATGGACCAAGAACAAAATGACATAATCACAATGTAATATGAAATGCTAAACATAAAGAATAAAGTAAATTACATAAAAAAAATTAAGGAACATAAATTAAATGACTTAGAAATAAAAGTTAATACAAGTAAAGTATTTGTAAGTGATGTTAGTAATCAAAGATAAAAAGATGTTTGGGTCACTTTTTGGAGAACACTAACCTATCCACCCACAAGCATGAAAATATGAGCCTATACATCATTTATGAGAAGAGCTCCAACTTGGATAAAATCAACAAGTATGCCACTAAGTCTCATAAATGGAAAAGAAGCAAACTTTTCACACAATACCATGAGGAATAGAAGACTTACAATCTCACTTATAAAAAATCAATTAGCTTTTAGGACAAATTTAGTGCTATGTTAAGCAATCGTAATTGGACTTATGTAGAAGTCACAACTATTTGAGACCGATCAATAATAGTATTTGTGTTAATACATGCTAGAGAAATGATATGTAAATCATTCTTCTAAAGTTATGCCACATAAGAAAAGAAAATGAAAGGGGATGATCAAATACAAAGGCTATGAGAATGGTTCATTACTTCAATCCATATTTCATGAAACTTAGGACAAACTTATGCATCAATTCAAAGTATCTTAAATGATTCATGATCACTTAGAAGGTAGATTTGAAATGATGAAAGTTCATCAAGCACCAATCCACACATCATGAACAAGATGAACACAAATCCATCCAATAGATCAAAAGAAAAGAAAGGGATGAAGATGAAAGGGGACAAAAGAGGTAACACCCAAATTGAATCACAAATTTGATCAAGTCATCATCAAAATCAACCATCCATTTTGGTGGATTAGGGTTTTCACCCTATCAACACCCAAAATCCATTGAGTTTGATGAGACTTAAAGTCAAAATCATCATGATCCAAGGCCAACAGAAGCCACAAGGTTAAACAAATTAAAAATGCAATTAAATGAAATAAAAATGCATTAAAGGTATTTTTAAATGATTTTTAAAATAGAAATAAAATGGAAAATCCACAAAATCCTTCAAAACACAAAATAAATGGCCAAAAAAATTATGGAAGGTTAGAAATAAAATGAGAAACATATAATAAAATTTTTGTAATTTTAAAATGCAGAAAAGTATTTTTAAACCAATTAACACAAAGGAGAAAAGAGAAAATCCATGAAAAATAGAAAATCAGTTAAATAAAATGTGAAAAAATAAAAATCAAATGAAGAAAAATAAAAGAGAATTTTAAAAAATATCTTGGGATTTTTTGGATAAAAAATAAAATTACTACGAATTTTTAAAGGAAAAGAAATTTAAAATAATAAAAGAAAAAATAATTAAAATCAGGAGAAAAAAGATAGGAGCATTGGATCACACCTCATTAATAGACGTGGTAGATCCAACACTCCAAATGCTGAGAAACATGATGGAGCGCGCTTCAAGCCAAACACAGGATCCAGTTTGAATTTAACCAATCACAACATTTCAAAATGCCAACGTGTCTGGTCCAAACTCAGACCACCTGAGAAATACTCTGGTCATATTCTCCGGTGAGCTCTCACTGGAGCTTCATCGTTTGGTAACTCCAAGACACGAGACCACCACTATTGTGATCCTCTTCTCATCCTGAATTCAATCTTATGCCTCAAAGTCATTTATGTGAACTGAGCAAAGGGAATTTCAAAGAAGTTTCAAAAATAAGCAAAACACGAAAAGTAAAATTAAATGATGAACATGATCAATCAACACCAGAAAGTTAGGGGAAAGACTACATTGTGGTAACTTGTTTGAGTTCAAATGATGCTTAAAACTACCTTGTCCAGATGGTGATTAGAAGTTGATAAAGCCCGATATCACTACGCCAAAAATGACTTTTAACAGTGCATCTTAGACAGCGCTTTTAAAAGAAAGCGTTGTCTAAGGTTAAAATTAAAATAAAACACGGAAAATGTTCCAAAAAAATAATGAAAGCGCTGTCTAAGGGGGGGGTCTTAGACAGCGCTTTCTAAAAGCGCTGTCTAAGACCCCCCCTTAGACAGCGCTTTTAGAAAGCGCTTTTAAATATAGACCTTAGTCAGCGCTTTTGATAAAGCGCTGTCTAAAGTCTTTAAATTAAAAAAAAAATTAAAACCAAAAGCGCTGTCTAAAGTCTTTATTCCCTCCATGTCACGAAAAAAAAAGTTATTCCCTCCCAAATCCTAAAAATCCTACATTCTTCTCCCAAACCCTCAATCAGAGCTTGCTTCTCTTTCTCCCAAATCCACTCCCCCTTCTTCCAACCCTCAATCAGAGCTTGTTTATCCTGTGTGAAAGATTCTTCCCCTAAACCCCATTATATGTGCGAAAATGGGATCCGAAGCTATGGTTCCAGAATGGGCATCGGAGCCTTGCATAATGGGAATCGACGAAGCCGGAAGAGGTCCCGTTCTTGGTCCTATGGTCTATGGCTGTTTATACTGTCCTCTCTCCTACAAGAAAACCCTAGCTACTTTGAGTTTCTCCGGTACTTTCTCAATCAACTTCATTCTCTTTTTTTTCTGATTATTTTATAATCAATTAAATTGGCACCAATGATTGTTCAAACAGATTCTAAGACTCTGAAGGAAGAGAAGAGGGAGGAATTATTTGAAGCTTTGAAAGGCAACGATTCTATTGGATGGGCTGTTGATGTCATTGATCCAAAGGAACTCTCTGCTAAAATGCTCAAGAAGTAAATCTATAAACCCTAGTTAGTTAGCTTTTGATTTTGTTGTTTTTCTGTTCTGGTGAATTTCAAATTGTTGTTTCTTCCGTTTTGTAACTTTTTGTAACTCTAACAGGAATAAGATAAACTTGAATGAGATATCACATGACTCTGCTATGGGCCTCGTTGATAGGGTCCTCAAAATCGGAGTGCTTCTAACCGAGGTAAAATCGGCTACTGAAAGAGAAATTGAGGCTTTTGTAACTTTTATTGTTAAAGTACTTGGGTAGTAATGTTAAGCAGATAATTGAATTATTAGAGATGTAATGTAATGTATGATTTGTGCTTTTCAGGTTTATATTGATACGGTCGGAGATCCAGGGAAATATGAGGCAAAAATGTCTAAAAATTTCCCATCTATCAAATTTGCTTCGATTGATTGAAAATGGCGGGTGTTTCTCAGCAGAATTGGGTGCTGATGGTTACGGCTCAAACACCGACCAACATTGTTGTCATCAAGTATTGGGGCAAGAGAGATGAAACCCTAATCTTACCTGTCAATGATATTTGTGTTTTGTGTGAGTAGTGTAGTATAATCTACCCATTTTTGGGGTCTAAGAGTGAGTGTTATAAGAAGAATCTTGTGGTGCTTGTTGTTGTGTTGTATTGGTTCTTTTTAGGTTTACTTTTGGGGTGTGATTGTTTATGATTTTGATATATTGAGAATAGGAGAAGAAGATGGAAATGGCTGTTGCACAACAGCAGAGAGATAACAGCATTGAGAGACACATTGATTCTTCTGGGAAATATGTGCACTACACTGCTGAACAGATTGAAGCTTTGGAGAAGGTTTATGTGGAATGCTCTAAGCCAAGTTCCTTGAGAAGGCAACAGCTGATTCGGGAGTGTCCGGTTTTAGGCAACATTGAGCCTAAGCAAATCAAGGTTTGGTTTCAGAATAGAAGGTAATGAAGATTTTGGTTTCACCTTGTGCTGTGAAGGGGTTTGGCTTTTTTGGTTGTTTGACTTGATTTGTGCCTTTTTTTTGTTTTGTTTTGCAGGTGTAGAGAGAAGCAGAGAAAAGAGGGTTCTCAGCTTCAGACTGTGAATAGGAAACTAGCGGCAATGAACAAGCTGTTGACGGAGGAAAATGAGCGGTTGCAGAAACAGGTTTCGGAGCTGGTGAATGAGAATGGGTTTATGCGCCAGCAATTGCAACCCGTAAGCCCTGTCATTGTTCATTTTCATTCACTACTAGTATAATTTTTTGTGAATTGATAATTATTATGGTTTGATTAAGGAATGTAGCTGTTATCTGATATGATTTGTGTTGTTTCAAATGTTGATTCGTATTGTTACTTGCTGTCGTGTAATTGCAGGCCGTCTCAGCAGCTCCAAATGCTGATGGCAATGGCAATGATTCTGCGGCTGCTACTCCTCGGAGTACCATGAGAGATGCTAATAGCCCTGCTGGGTAATTTGAGGGCTTATGATTTGAGAGATTTTTTATTTGATTTATTTATCTTGTGGAGCTTTCTTTGATTGATTTTTTTATTATGATCCTTCAGATTCCAATCAATTGCAGAGGAAACATTGACAGAGTTCCTTTCAAAGGCTACAGGAACTGCTGTCGAATGGGTCCAGATGCCTGGGATGAAGGTAGAGAGAATCATGCTTCTAAGTGAATGATTGATTTTTGCTTTTACAATTGATACTGTACTGATTTTGATATTGAGGTTAAGTTCTTTCCAATGTCGATACTATATTTACTTTCAAACTTTGTTTTGTCAGCCTGGTCCGGATTCGGTTGGGATATTTGCCATTTCTCAAGGTTGTAACGGAGTGGCAGCTCGAGCATGTGGTCTTGTTAGTTTAGAACCTTCAAAGGTAATTAAAAAGGGGAATAATAAGTATTGATATTTTTCAGTCATTTCTGTTAACATTAATTAAAGTTTGTAAGCTTTCTGAATTTTTGAATTGCCTAAAATTTTCAATAGATTGTGGAAATCCTTAAAGACCGCTCAACTTGGTTTCGGGATTGTCGGAGTTCAGAAATGTTCACAATGTTCTCAACTGGAAATGGAGGGACAATTGAACTTCTTTACACACAGGTGAGCAATGAAGTATGGAATTTAGCAGCCGTTATTTATTATTTAGTAAGCCTCGTGCATAAACGTTTAAGTTTGCTGCAGACATATTCTCCAATGACGCTGTCTACTGCTCGGAATTTCTGGACTCTAAGATACACTACAAATCTTGACAATGGAAGTATTGTGGTGAGTATAGTTGTAGTATAATGACTCTAATGCATTACTATTGGGCTCTAAGATACTCTAATGCATTAGTCATCAAGTATTGATTTTTTTTTATTGGGTTCTGTCTTCATCAAATTGCATATAGACTTTTTTTGCAGACAAACAGGCTTACTTGTTCAGTGTTGCATGTTTAATGTCTCGTGGTTTGGATTCATAGAGGACCTTATTCTTTAATCAATAATCTTGCTTCAAACTTTACATCTTTTAAGATGTTATACACAGACGTTCAATTTTATTTTTTATTCTGTCTAATGCAATTCAACATAAGTTCCATGCTTTCTTAGTAACAATAGCATGTTTCTTGGTTCTTATTAATTTTATATAAGGCTTTATATTAGTCAACATATTTTTTAATGGCGAAGTCTTCTATTTTACAGTTTATGCCCTTGGGAAGCTAATGAATGTCAAAGAAGATGAAAGCCAGCTATCTGCTATTGCAAGGTCTTTCTTTTCTCCATGGCTTTAAATTTGCAAGGTGTTTTGGCTTGGTTTGGATACTTGTATTTTGACTATATATTTATCAACTCCGGATATTGTCACTATATACAGGCAAGGATCAGGCAGTGCTTGTCGCAGCTTATTTGGGGGATTTGTCAAGTGGATAATGGGGAAAGTAAGTTTTGTTTCATATTGTATTTAATAGGGACATTATATCATCCAAAAATCCATCTGTAATTTATATTCTGTTGATGTGTATATATATAGGAGGAGAATGGAAGCGATAGTCTCGCAGTTCAACTTGCTGATGAAAAGCATTGGGATGAACTTGTTATTGTTATTGCCGTGGTATGCTATTTTTAGTCTTCGAATGGATTAATTTGTTCAGTTTTGACTTTTAATATATTTTAGTAAAAACGGTATGTCATGGTCATTTTTCAACGTAAAGCTATAGCTTCTCGTATCTAGTTTCCCATCTATTTCTCTCAAGCTCTTTTTTAGTCGGTTTAATTTGGCTTGTTATTCTCTCATAGGCCAAGCTAACATTTGTTCTATAAGTCTTAACTTTTTCTCTCACTAAAAGTGCCTTGTCAGCACTGCATAATGTTATACTGCTTCACTACTTTTTGGCTTCAAATCATATTAATTAATAACAGCTTACAATATTTTCATATTCAAGTCGCCTACATACATGTATTATCTCCTAATAATAACTATAAAAAAAATAATTTGGCATTATTGTGGTAAAAGTTCAGCATTTTTCTTCCTAATTTGTTAAATGTTGAAGAAAATGTTTTTCTATCAATGACTACATTGCCAATTTTCAAATTTCAACTCTATTGTGATTGCCACTTCTCCATGTCTCTCACTTCCATCTTGCTACTTATGCCTCAGACGATAAAAGGTTTATGCTTTAAGTTGTAGAATGCGCCAATGGCCAAATGACAGCTCTGTTAGATTTTCCACATCAAATTTTTATTTTCCTAAGCAGAATCTTTTATCTTGTAAATGAGATGTTTCCATTTCATGTAAGCACTATTGGATTTACTCTATAGTATTATGATATCTCATATCATACTTTGCTCAATATTCCCATCTCATTATTTATTTCTAGGTTAGCTCTCGGCAAAAGGAAACAAGCAGCACCTCAGGAATGCGTGAGACTGTTGAAACAAGTTTGCTTTTACAGCACAGAGCAAAGGTAGTACAAATGTTTCTCTCTCAAATAGTGTGAATTTGAAAGTTGTGTGCTTTTCTTTGTCATTGTTATATAAACAACTATGCCATGGTAATTTAAGTTGATTAATTTTTGGCCATGTCTTTTTCTCATTTGAACCACAATAGGAAGTTGATATATTTTACATGAATGATACATCCTTTAGCAATTTTTTTTTCAAATTCAACAACGAGAATGTGAAATGGGAGTGAGAAATGAGTGGGAAAAAAGGAATAGATCTATGATCTAATTGAATGTTAATTAGTTTTTGATTAATTTTTGTTGTTGTAATAATTGTTGTTGCAAAAATTGGTAGAAAAAAGGCCAAAATGGCATATATAAAATGTGATAATTGTCTGTCAAAATCTGGTTGAAAACAGGTAGAAATTTTTGTATACCTTAGACAGCGCTTTTGTAAAAAGCGCTGTCTAAGGGGGGGATTAGAAAGCGCTTTAGGCAAAAGCGCTGTCTAAGGGGGGGGGGGGGGGGGCTTAGACAGCGCTTTTTGAAAAGCGCTGTCTAAGGTATACCTAAAAAAATTAAAATAGGAGGGTCTTAGAAAGCGCTTTTGGCCAAAGCGCTGTCTAAGGGGGTGGGGCTTAGACAGCGCTTTTCAAAAGCGCTGTCTAAGGTATACCTAAAAAATTTAAAATAAGAGGGTCTTATAAAGCGCTTTTGGCCAAAGCGCTGTCTAAGGGGGGGGGGGGGCTTAGACAGCGCTTTTAAGATTTAAAAAAGCGCTGTCTAAACCTTTAGCAGCGGAGGTTTAGACAGCGCTTTAAAGCGCTGTCTAAGGCTAAAAAAAGCGCTGTCTAAGGTCTTGTCTGTTGTAGTGTATGGTTGGAGCAATTAAGAAGGTCTTAGAGATTGGGAATTGTTGAAAAAGTTTCATAGGATGCCAATGGAGATAATAGAATCAAGAAAATGGATTGAAACAGGCTGAAACTAAAAACACGATAGTTGAATTTTCTGGAAAAACTTCAAGTTGCAGCAGGGGTTTCTTGGCTCTCCAAAGCTTGAAATGAAGGAAACAGATTCCTCTATTTATAGGGAAGGAATTGGTGATCTCATACATGCCAAATGATGCTCAATTCGTGCAAAACCAATTTTCTCAGAATGCGTGGAAAATGTGACTTGCAATCCATCAAAACTTAATCAAATGATGCGTTTTGAGTGTCAATTAACTTCTGGAGGTTTGATTAAACTTTTTTAGGACCAAAACACTTTCTAATTTGGCTTGCAATTTGAGTTTAGTCATGATCAAATTTCGGGCTATGGTAATTTTTGCAGTTTCAAGTCACCATGTTCAACTCAATGGTGTGTCCTACTCAAGAGGCTTTTTGATCCCATTCTTTTTGCAATGTGTTAACATCATGGCCAAGATTACAATTTTCCAAGAAATGATGTATTTGGATATTTTAGTACAAAGTTATGGCATGTTGAAGTTGGCATAAAATATTGGTTCCATAACTTAGAAATATTTGAGTGTTCCATGGCTGAAAATAACCTATAATGTCCCAATGAATTCCATGGCCTTCTAAGCATAATTTGACCTTAGTTCTTGAAGAAAACTTGTAGATCGAATCACAAATGACATTGTGCAAGAAGAATCAGCTCCAAATGTTGAAAATTGAAGAAGTAGTGATCTTTGAAAGTTGGCAAAAAGTCACTTGAAAATAGGTCAAATTTCACTAAGTCCACAAATCACCTATAATGTCTCTAAACTTTTGATGATCCTCCAAGCATAATTGGATCTTGTCATGTAAAGAAAAGTTGTATAGGATGTTGATAAGATTCATATGCAAAAAGAATCATTCAAAAATGTTGAGAATTGAAGGAGTTGTGATCCTTGGAACTTTGACCTCAAAATGTTGACTTTTAGGTCAAACCCCTTGGAACAAGCTTGTGCACTTGGACTTTCCTTGCATTCCAAAGAACATGGGTGATCATCTGAACTCAATATAAGGTGTCCTTGATGGCCTCTTGATTAAATTTCTCAAAGCTTAAAGTTTCTTATTAAAGAAGGCATGGAAATAAACACATGAACCTTTGACTTTCTTGAGAAGTAGGCCACCAAACTTTGAGGTGCTCTTGACTTAAGGGGCCCTACCTTGCACAATAAACTTAAGAGAAACAAGATATATTTTTGGTATTTTGATTAGTGGTTAGATAATAAATAAATCAAATAAACACAAAGGCAAAACAAATAGGTGTTTGGTGATCCCTACAAGAAGAAAACCCAAAGATGAACAAGGGAAATGACCAAAATGTGACCTTGCTTGTATGCAAAAATGCAAATGAGATGTGGGGTCTATGGATTAAAAATTAGGGTATGACACAAATAATTGTTCAAGTGTGCATGAACATAGACTAAAATTTCAGGAATAATCCATGTAATTGTTCTGACTATGAACATCTTAAGAGAAGCTTAAAGACCAGAATTTGATGGATCAGAAGTTGAAGACCATAATCTAAAGAAGTTAACGTTTGAAGGTCAGAGTCTGAAGAAGTCAGCCTCTGGAGGTCTCTTGCTTGTATGCTTGAGCATTGGAAGTCTCTTGCATGTGTACTTGTACATAGAGGTCTCTTACTTTGTGTTTGATCATTGGAAGTATCTTGGTTGTGTGCTTGAGAAAATTACAATCTTGTGTGATTATAATGAAAATCTCTTGTAGGTATAAAGGGACTGTATTACTCTCAAGTTGTGAGAGGAACCATAATAACTCCGTGTCTCTCTCTTCTTTCTTGCATTATTTATCCGCTACCTACCTCTTACATCTGAATCAGATTTTATACTTTGTGTTTAGAATATGACAAGAGCTTTAAAAAGAAAAAAAAGTTAACATAATTCAACCCCATTCTTGTGTTTTTCTCACCTTTAGTTGGCATCAGAGCACGCTATGTGCTAAACACTTAACAGTGGTACATAAAAGACCCGGAGAAAAACATATTGAATTATGTTTGGAGTTTCGGAATCTGATAATGGTACTCATAATCCACATGCTTCTATAATCATGATTATAGCACTTTCAAAAATAAAAATTATACATATAGACCTTCAACTCTCAGTGGAGACTCTACTTAGTTTGATTGATGGAAGAGCAAGATGTATACTCATATCATAGGTCTTAATGATGAGTTGTATGATATTATGGAAGATGACATTGATATTCCAATTAATGGAGTAGGAATGATAACTGACAGCAAAAGACTCACACCTACTCAGTAAAAGACTTATAGAAAACATCATAGAGTTAGGGGAATCTTGGTTGATGATCTCCCTCATTTTGAGTGCATCAAGATTATTGATAAATCGATTGCTAAGACCATTTTTTGAATCCCATGCTATGACCATTTTTTAAACATATTAAGTCTTAAAAGCCTTATCAGCAACCTTCAAAGCCATGTGATGAAGCTCAATGGAGATGAACCTTCTAGGAAGTTAAAACCTCTTGTTTTAAAATATGTTGCTAAACTTTTCAAGGCTCATCATGTCTAGGAGTCTAAAGAAGCCTCTCATGTAAAAGGTTCTAAAAATGATTTAGATGATGAGGAAATGGACTTTATCATAAAAAGGTTTTGGTATCTATCTAAGAAGAATAAAAGATTCTTTGGAAAAAGCACTGGCTTCAAAGGATCAAACTCTAGAGAAAAGAAGGATGATGGAAAGGGATGCTTCAACCGCAAGAAGCCTGGTCACTTCATTGTTGATTGTCCAGAGGTGCAAACTGACAAGTAAAAGAAATGAAGTTACCAGAAGGATAGCTTCAGAAACAATTTCAAGAAGAATCTCATAGAAACATGAGATGAACTTGACAACGTAGAAGACTCTTAAAGGATGAAGAACAATACAATATTAATTTGATGACTCTTACATCTTCTGAAACAAAATCTGACTCAGATTTTGGTTTAGATTCTGAAGAAGAGGATGAGGTATTTTCTAAACTATCATGTTTTGATTTTAATTACTTTCATTCAAGGCCTTATGGGTTGGTGTCAAGAGAAATCCAGACACATGAAAATATTGAAAAAGCAATATGATCTTTTGAAAGATGAGTTAAAATCTTTTCAAAGAAAAAATAAATCTTAAGAGAAAGATCATATTGATATAGTAAAAGAAGTGTCTCATAAACCCCTTGATGAGCATGAAATGGATCTTCAAGAGTTTATCATAACTGGATTTAGTATAACTAAACTTGCATCCATGATTTATGGTGTAAGTAGAAGCAAATGGAGAGGTCTTGGTTACTCTAAAAAAAAAATTTAACCCAAGGTTTGAAACCTTGAGTAAACCAATATATTCTTCTTTTTCAAGCTCTACTCATAAAGAGCTTGATTCTTATTTTGTACCTACTGCTGAAAAAACAAAGATTTTGAACCAGTCGGAACCTAAAATTGTTGAGTCAAGGGTTCTGAAGAAACCATAACGTGAGATTCTAAAGTCAAGGTTTTTGAAGAAACCATAACGTAAGACTCTAAAGTTAAAGGTTATAAAGAAACCAGAACCTAAGGTATCAGGATGCAATGTTCTGAAGTTTCAAAACCTAATTCCAAGGTCCATTCAAGATAACAAACTTTTAAATAAAAAATATTGAATGATCCTAAGCCATACCATATGATAGCAAAGGTACAAAACAAGAAGAAACATGTCCCAACTAACCCCATAGGACCCATAAGACAATGATTACCTAAATCTGAAATTGTTTTTGCTACATATATGCTTCAAGGGAAAAGCAAGGCAACAATCATGGTACCTGGACAGTGGTTGCTCACGACATGTGGCAGGAGAAAAGAATATGTTCCAAACCCTAACACTGAAAGATGGAGGACATGTAGGATTTGGAGGAAACAAGAAAGGAAAGATCCTTGATATAGGTACTATTGTTAATTCCTCTATGTCATACGGTGAACTAGACTTTTGTGTTTTGTTTTGAATCGCAATGTCGCGGATAGCAAGAGTCGCCACCGACTTTTATTTTATCCAATAAGGAAAGGCGGAAAAGAACAGGAAAGACCTAGATTAGATTTTAGGTTCGGGAGGTATATTATACAAAGGGAAGGTGTTAGCACCCTTTGTATCCATGGTTATCCATGGGCTCTTAACTGCTGAATCACTTATGTTTTCTTGTCTGAAAAAGTGTTTGTGAATTGCTTAGAAAATGTTTTGGAAAGAGAGTTTAACTTTGTAATGATTCTTGTACGAATGTATACAAAGTGTTTATCTCGTTTAATTTTGAAAGCTGTTTAGAAAACTGTTTAGAAAAATATAACTTGGCAATGATTCTAGTACGAATGCATACCAAGTGGTGATTTTCTAGTAGATGTTTTGCAAAGTGTGAGGTGTGAAAAGTATTTTGAGTTGTGATTCAGCATTTAAGAGTTATACCTACCCAAGGTCTTTATGGGCATTTCCTATCCTTATGAGGGTAAAACTGTCCTTACTATTGAGAAGTAAGTAGTTTTATCCTTTGGATGTAAAGGGACATCGTAGGGTCATCGATTGGTCATTGAAGGCAACATTTGCAAGGATACCTTAGCATTCGAAGGGGCAATCATCATTTAACCGTAGGCTACAACGAAGGGTCATCGAGGGACAAAATCATATATTCGCAGGCAACATCCGAGGGACTATGATTTATCTTATAGGGACCTGATGATTTAATCGAAGGATCTTTGCTAAGTGTATCCCCACATTCGCGGGACATGACCGTAATACCGTAATACCGTAAGGCAACAAAGAGAGGTCCAAGATCACATATTCAAAGGCAATATTTTATAATCAATTAGGTAATTAGGATGAATCTCCATAAGGGTATCCCACAAATAAAGTGGAATACCTAGCAAGCTACCTTCTTCGGGAGTATGTGAGCCCTTACAAAATTCCGCAAACAGGTCAGAACACCAAATGGGGTGCAATCAAGAGTTGCACCAAAGCAGTAATAGTATCAGGTAAACAAAGCATGGTTATAATAAAACAGGTCAGATGAGCAAAGATCAAAATAGAACGAAAAACAACGACTGTCATATTCGCTACTGCCTCGCCTAGCGAAGGCTTAGCGAGCACTCGCTACATGTTCTCTTAGCGATGTGCTAGCGAACGGCTGCGAGTTTTGAATTTAACAGCAGTACGGTTTCAGCAAGCTCCAAACCCTATGGCATCCATTACAGCAATTACATGGTGAAACATTCAAGATATCCAGGCATACTGAAGTCCACATGCAAAACCTCAAATATATTTATGAATTCAATTATGATATCACATGTGAATTAGGAACATAAAGCGGTAATAGTAATGCAAACCTGTTTGCAATTGAGTTGCAACCTTGAATTGGCAGAACGCTCTTAGGGTTGATGCCGGATTGAGTTGGGCGGAGGTAACCTTTGTGCAGATGAGTTTCCTTCAGGGTTTCCCTTAAGGTTGCTCTGAATTCTCTTGGTTAGCCTCCAGGGTTTGCTCTGATTGCCTCTGTTAGGGTTTGCTTGCTAGGGTTTTCCTTCCTCTTTGTCTGTCCCCTTTTCTGAATGAGGTCTTGGTATTTATAATAGTTTTTTTTGACCTGATGGGCTCAGAATGAAGCCCAAAATTTCTGGTACTCGCAAGTTCGCTAGGCGAAGGATTTTGCTCGCCTAGCGAGCAAGCCATTTTAAGTCATTTTTTGGATTTGGCCACCTGTGTGTTGGGCCTTTGTTCCTTTAATATCAATGTCTTGAAAAAATGAGTTGGAGTGTCTTGAAAAATGTCTTGCACGGTTAACGGGCAAATTTTGGGGTATGACAGCTGCCCCTGTTCAATATTCTTGAACCGAGAGAGTTAGAATGGTATGTACGCCATTCGTGGTCTGGAGGTGGAAGATTATTGAACACTTAGAATGCCCCTAAAATTTGCACTTGTTAAAAGTTAGTCTTGATGGAGATGGGCTTAAAGATGCCATCCAGAAGGTATAATGATGAGGGCTTCAGAGTGTGTCGTACGTTAGATCGTCTCTGAGTAGCAGAATGAGCCATCCGTTAGGCTGGCGACCTCACTGGGGAGAAAAGATCAGAATGGGTCATACGCTGCTGGGGATAACAGGTCAGAATGGATCATCCGCCAGATCAAATCTGAGTTGCAGAATGAGCCGTACGTTAGGCTGTATCTGGGTTGCAGAATGAGCCGTACGTTAGGCTGTATCTGACAAAAAGTAGTCGTACGCTAGACTACACCTCGGAATGTACCGTACGCTAGATAGTATCTGAGGAAAGAAGATCAGAATGGATCGTACGCTAGATGGTATCTGAGTTGCAGAATGAGCCGTACGTTAGGCTGTATCTGGGTTGCAGAATGAGCCGTACGTTAGGCGGTACCTGACAAAAAGTAGTCGTATGCTAGACTACACCTCGGGATGTACCATACGCTAGGTAGTATCTGAGGAAAGAAGATCAGAATGGATCGTACGCTAGATCGTATCTGAGTTGCAGAATGAGCCGTACGTTGGGCTGTATCTGACAAAAAGTAGTCGTACGCTAGACTACACCTCGGGATGTACCATACGCTAGGTAGTATCTGAGGGGATGAATATCCAAATGGGTCGTACGCTAGACCGTATTGGCACAGTTGAAGGAATCATATGTTGTATATGTTGTATTTGCAATAAATGTCTGGGATGGGCTTAAAGATGCCACCATTAGGAGGATATCAGAGTGCTTATCAGAATGAATATTCATATGGATTATATCTGAAAGATGCATCTGAATCTCAAATGTAACCAATAAGGGTGTCCGTCTGGATGAAGCTTTGTTTTGATTAGATCGGGAGGATAATTAACCTGGAAAAAAGTTAGTCTCATGCCATGTCACGATGCATGAGATGTTTTATGCTTTCAAAGATAAATGCGAACATTGTATGCATGCGTATGATGCGAAATGATGCATGAATGAATTATGCGTCTGAAAAATTTTCCAGGGGAAAATAAATCCCCATATTCTGATTGGAGATGTTTGTATTGATGACCCTTTCTTAGCTGGGGATATCTGATTTCTGTCTGATGGTAGAAATATTCAATAGAGCCTGGCTGGGGATGGAAGAGATGACCAGTCTGTCTAGTAATGCCAGTTTCTTCTGGGAAATAACTGGTTTTGCTGGGGAATAGGATTAGCAACTGGATTCATCGGAAAGCATGGTTAGACTTTATCCTCGACCCTAAAGTCCTTTTGTAACTGCTATTGCTATTTTATGCATGTATTTTCGGTAAACATCAATCATGTTCAAACGCATATCGTTAATTCGAATTAAATTAATGGACGTTTATGCAAACAAAACAGAGAAAGTAAAACAAAAGCATCCCTTTTTTTGGAAATAAAATTGCATTGACTTTGAAAGAAGGCCTATAAATCGGCAATTTGTGTACAAGGAGACAGAAATCCTAGTAAGAGGAGATTGTCAAGAAAACAAAGAAAAAGCTATGAAGAAAGGTCCTATTGATTTTAATTCCACGACTGTCATTATGTCTTCAAGCCTCTCATCTCCTGCTGTCGGATAGAAGTGATTGGCTTGTTCAGTCCCTTTGACTTGGGTGAAGCTGACCGAGAACGGGACATAGTCATACGCTTTAATCCCTAATTTTTGCCTGGACCGCCTTTTCAGGTTTTCAGTCCACCAGGATACCCTTTTTTGTCCAAGCCTCCTTTTCAGGTTTTCGACTTGCCGGGTGTACCTTTTTATATGTTTATCCCTAATTTTTTCCCGAACCTTTTTGGTTCGCCGGGATGCCCTTATTTTTGCCTAGATACGTCGACCTAGCGGGTCTCTTTTATGCATAGTATTTTTTAACTATGTCTGCGTTCACGGGATGTAGGATGTCTTCGCCATCCATTGTAGCGAGCATCATGGCTCCACCAGAGAAGACCTTCTTAACTACAAATGGCCCTTCGTATGTGGGAATCCATATGCCTCTAGGGTCACCTTGTGGTAGAATGATACGCTTCATCACCAAGTCGCCAATTTGGTACACCTGTCTCTTGACTTTCTTATTAAATGCCTGGGTCATGCGCTTCTGATATATCTGTCCATGACAAACAGCCGCAAGTCTCTTTTCATCAATCAAATTTATCTGATCGAGTCGAGTCTGAATCCATTCATCTTCATCTAAGCCTGCATCTTTCATAATTCTTAGAGAGGGAATCTGGACTTCCACTGGTAAAACGACTTCCATTCCGTAGACTAAAGAGAAAGGAGTTGCCCCTGTCGAAGTGCGCACTGAAGTGCGATAACCATGAAGAGCAAAGGGTAACATCTCATGCCAGTCTTTGTATGTTACTGTCATCTTTTGTATGATCTTCTTAATATTCTTATTAGCAGCTTCTACGACGCCATTCATCTTTGGCCGGTACGGAGAAGAGTTATGGTTTTTATGTTGAACTGCGTGCAGAGTTCAGTAATCATCTTGTTATTCAAATTAGTACCATTGTCAGTGATAATTCTTTCAGGGATGCCATACCGACAAATGGGACTATTCTTGATGAACCGTGCCACCACATTCTTGGTGACAGAAGCAAATGAGGCTGCCTCTACCCACTTCGTAAAGCAATCAATAGAAACAAGAATGAAACGATGTCCATTAGAAGTAGTAGGTTTAATCTCCCCAATCATATCAATGCCCCACATTGCAAAGGGCCAAGGGGCTGTCAACACGTTCAATGGAGCAGGAGGTACATGTACTTTGTCCGCATAGGTCTGGCACTTGTGACAAGTTCTGGAGTGATGGTGGCAATCAGCTTCCATGGTAGACCAATAATACCCTGATCTCATAATCCTCTTGGCCATCGTATGTCCACTAGAATGAGTCCCAAAAATACCGTCATGTATGTCTTCCATAATCTTTTTTGCTTCCTTTTTATCCACACAGCGAAGCAAAGTCGAATCATGATTACGTTTGTATAATACTCCATTACTCAAAAAGAATTTAGCGGAGAACCTCCTCAGAAATTTTCTGTCATTGATGGATGCCCCTTCAGGGTATTCCTGAGTTTCTAAATATCTTTTTACTTCGTGGAACCAAGGTTTCTCTTCCACTTCATCAGCATTAAGTTCATAACAATATGCTGGTTCATCTAATCGTTCAACGGTGATCATGGGAGCTTCATTATCCCATCTGACTCTGAACATAGATGACATGGTGGCCAATGCGTCTGCCAACTGATTCTCTTCTCGTGGAATATGTTCGAATGTAATCTCTTCAAAATAAGGGATTGATGTCAACACCCACTCTCGATAAGGGATGAGATTCGGATGTTTAGTGTCCCATTCTCCTTTGATCTGACTGATTACTAAGGCTGAGTCTCCGTACACCCTCAAAAACTTGATTCTCAGGTCTATAGCAGCCTTGAGTCCCAAAATACATGCTTCATACTCAGCCATATTGTCGGTACAGTCAAAACATAGTCTAGCGGTGAAAGGCGTATGGTAACCCTTGGGGGAAATAATTACAACACCAACACCGTTGCCCAATGCATTATAAGATCCGTCAAAAACCATAGTCCATCGGGATCCCAGTTCGGGTCCTTCATCTGATCCAGGTTCTTCATAATCAGTAACAAGCATGACATCTTCATCTGGGAACTCAAAATTCATAGATTGTTAATCATCAACTGCTTGATGAGCCAAATGATCAGCTAACACGTTTCCTTTGATTGCTTTCCGGGTAGTATACTGGATATCATACTCTGTTAAGATCATTTGCCATCTTGCTATTCTTCCGGAGAGAGCAGGTTTCTCAAATATATATTTGATAGGATCCATCTTAGAAATCAATAAAATGGTATGATTCAACATATACTGTCTCAGTCGGCGAGCAGCCCAAGCCAAAGCACAACAAGTTTTCTCGAGCAATGAGTATCTTGTTTCACAGTCGGTAAACTTTTTGCTAAGGTAGTATATGGCATGCTCTTTTCGACCAGACTCGTCATGTTGTCCCAACACACAACCCATTGAATTTTCTAACACGGTCAAATACATGATTAGAGGTCTTCCTTCAACTGGTGGCATCAGAATTGGAGGTTCTTGGAGATACTTCTTGATTTTGTCAAAAGCTGCTTGACATTCATCATTCCATATCATCTCTTGATTTTTCCTCAGTAATTTGAAGAGGGGTTTGCAGGTAGCAGTCAAATGGGAGATAAATCGGGCAATGTAATTCAAACGTCCCAAGAAACCTCTGACTTCTTTATCTGTACGGGGAACTGGAATTTCTTGAATAGCTCTCACCTTAGCCGGGTCAACCTCAATTCCTTTACCACTGACAATAAAGCCCAAGAGTTTACCGGACCTTACTCCAAAGGTGCATTTGTTCGGGTTCAATCTCAACTTGTATTTCTTCAACCTCTCAAACAGTTTGTATAAATGATCGAGATGTTCTTCTTCAGTATGAGATCTGGCTATCATGTCATCCACATATACCTCTATTTCATGATGGATCATATCATGGAACAAAACCACCATAGCACACTTGTATGTTGCCCCTTCATTTTTTAAACTGAATGGCATTACTTTGTAACAGAAAGTGCCCCATTGCGTCACGAACGTAGTTTTCTCCATGTCTTCAGGTACCATCTTAATCTGGTTATAACCCGAGAATCCATCCATGAATGAGAATACCTTGTGTTGAGCAGTGTTATCTACCAGAACATCAATGTGCGGAAGTGGAAAGTCGTCTTTGGGACTCGCTTTATTCAAATCTCTGTAATCTACACACATTCGCACCTTACCATCCTTCTTTGGCACTGGTACCACATTAGCAAACCATTGAGGATAAGAAGTAACAGCCAGAAAACCTGCATCAAATTGTTTCATAACCTCGACTTTGATTTTCTCAGACATTTCAGGACGCATGCGACGAACTTTTTGCTTAACAGGATGACAATCCTCCTTCATTGGCAAACGATGCACTACTATATCAGTATCCAGTCCTGGCATGTCTTCATAAGACCAAGCAAAAATCTCTATATAGTCATGTAACATCTGAATCAATCTTTCTTTGACACTGTTTTCCAAGCCTGCTCCTATTTTGACTTCTTTCTTGTCTACTTCAGTACCCAGATTTATAGTTTTAATTGATTCCCCATGCGGCTGTATAGTCCTTTCTTCTTGCAGTAACAGTCTGGCAAGCTCTCCAGGTACCTCACAATCTTCCTCACTTCCATCCTCGGCTTGGTAGATCGGATTTTCAAAGTCATAATGAACAGTAGCAGAATTATTATCAACAGGATCCAGAGTGGATATGGATTCCTGACTAAAGGAAATCGGGATAGTGTCTTCAGCCTTCCAATTATTGAGTCCGTCACCAATTGTTGGGAAAATCCAGCTATCCAAGTCGCAATCGTTGTCAGCATCTTCTACAACATTAATCTGATCCTTGACTATCCTTTCAGAGCTAAATCCCAGGCTGTAGCGGTGTATTCGTCACTATATGATCTATTGATTAAATCATAAGCAATGTATACAATGAATTCGAGTCGCCACCGCACTTTTATTTATCCTAAGGACTGGTTAAAAAGCGAACAAAAACCTAAGAAGTTTTACACGTAGAAAACTAATGAAAAGATCAGAGATCGGGGTAAGGGGTAAATTACGCAATGGGAAGGTGTTAGGCACCCATCACGTCCTAGGTACTCCTAGGGAGCCCTTTTCACACTTGTTGTATAAGAAAAATCTTTATTTGTTTTGACATATTGTGCAAACATGAATGGGATGATGAGAAAAGAATGTACATGTTAATTATTTTTGTGTTCGAACGGATGAACCCGTTGCCTACGTACCTTCCATCAAAGGTAAGGATCAAAACGCCGTAGTTCGGCTAAAAGATTTCCAAAAATTTGTGAGTTCATTTTAAAACAATAGCACTAAGGCTTTACGTTATCCACGGGAGAAAACTCAACCTTATGAAACAACAAGTCCACCATGTGAGAAAAGCTTCCACTCGCTAGTGAGGGGTTAACCCCATAATAAGCGAGGAAGACTTACAATTCAATCAACTAAGGACAACTAGGTGAGATTAACATCAACCAACTAGGATAAATCAAGCCTATGGCTAATGTATGAAAACTTAACAAGCATGGACAAAGCCACAAAACAATTGAGTGAGTTGGGTTAATGGATTATGATTATTCACAAAGGGATGGTCAAAGTATGGTTAAATTGATTCAAAGAAGTGTTATGAAAAGACGTTTGAAAAGTCGAGGACTTAGGGTCCGAGTTTCTAATTTGAAAGGGGATGAGAATGTTTGCACAACATGCATTTATAAGTTTTTAAAAGTCAACCAGTAAAAAGGAGTTTGAAACAAAAGGGTGAAGATGAAGTGTAAAACTTCCTAGAAGTTCACCCCTTGAAATCATATAGAAGATGATTCAAGTGTGTCCTTAGGAGAGAGGCAACAAAGCAAGTAACAAAAATAAGGTGATACCGGATGCCATCAATGGTCTTATACCAATCTCACAACAAAAGCGGATGTCGGATACCAATAACTGGGTTTATACCAACCTCCTAAAATAAAACAATGATACTGGATGCCATCAATGGTCTTATACCAATCTCACAAAGCAAAAAGCGGATGTCGGATACCAATAACTGGATTTACACTAATCTCCTAAAGTAAACAAAACTTGGATGTCGGATGCCAATCTATCTGGACTTATACCAACCTCCAAAGTATGGTCATAGGAATACAAATGCCACATCACAGGGACTTACAATTGCATCCTCTCACACAACAAACAAGAGCAAAGAAGATATGAGTGACCAATGAGGTCTTACACTCTATCCTTCCATATCATAGGAACAAAAGCCAATCAACATGGTCTTACAATGGTCCTCAATGGGCAAACAAACAAACCACAAGGGTATACGATAATGATCATACAAGAATTAACAATCAATAATGATGAATGCACAATGGCAAGTAAGCATGTACAAATGCAACAATCAATCAAACAAACAAAGTCATTTATCACCCACTATAACCAAACAAGGAGGCTCAATCAAAGGGTTTGACTTAAAAAGTCCACTGGAATAGGTGAATGGCGCTCTTAACCTTGCCATTGAGGGGCTAAGGTGAAGCAGATGAAAGGATATGAGGGGTGTGCCTCATCACTCTCATCTCTGGTCAGAGAGAGTATTGAATATCAGAAGGTGTGGGAGTTCAGAAAGATGGAACTCTCTCCACAAATTAGACTCGATAGATCTTGGGTTAGGGTCTCAATGCTACAACCATGTAATGGGAGCAAGGAGAAGACTCACATAATAGTGGGAGATAGGCTACATATCTCTTACATCCACCAATTGCCTCAAATGAGGACTTTTCCTGCTTGGGACAAACATAAACAATCACAAACATTGCCTCTTAAGGAGGACTTCAGGCAGTTGCCTGGCTACATAACAAGCCAGGTCTTCCAGACTACATGGAGACAAGAGAGTCTACCTCAATGCAAATGCTATACAAGCAAAGCAATGCAAGTTCTTAAGAGAACTGAGCAACTGTGAGTACCTGAAATCAATCAAATATAATCAGCATCCCAACATAAACAAAACAACAACATAATGATCAATCAACAATGTACAATCAAACAATAATGTGCATAGCACAAAGCCCAAGTGAACCAACACCCTACAAAACAAATAGGTTAGTTCAACAATAGTCAAATGAAACAACTCAATTATGCATCAACCTCCTTAAGGCATTAACTTCTTAACCTGAAAAGTCAAAGTCAAACTCAAACATGAGTAACAAGACCACTAGGACAAGCCTAGGGTCCAAAGGAGGGAAAAAATGTAAAACAGCAAGTGAATCACAATCAATGTCAAGATAATTCAAATAAGAAGAGATCCCAATTGGTCTCACATCCAAACTATGTACTAATTTCATTTTATGCACAATTTAATACAAAGTGAGCAAAGTTGAATCACATATGAACAACCAGAATGGTTACATCCAAAAAAATATCAAAACAGCACAATAAATCCCACAAAAATTATATCCTAAACAGAACATATTCAATGGGCTGCATATCAATTTTCATGCAATTTGGACTAGTGGAGCTATGTCAATTAAATCAGCATGTTAAGGCATGCAAAAACACAACCAAAACTAGGTCACAACATGAGTATCAACTTCAATCCATTGTAAAACAGTGAAATCAAATTAGAAATGAGTGGGACCAAAGCCAAATTAAAGCTATACATGTTAGGAAACACTCCACCAAATTTCGTGTTTATAGGATAAGGGATGAGCATTTAATAACACATGTACATTTGTCACTCATAAAACAATTCAAAAATGCTAAACAGCAATAAAAAATCCAAATCAATTAGAAAATGGATCAATTAAATCCACAAAAATTCAGGGTGAAATCCTAACATATACATTGTATCTTATGCAAAATATCAGGGCCATAGGCCTAGGGGAAGCATGGAAAAATAATTCATGAACTCAGCATAGCATAGTGTGACACATATTGTCATACTCAAATTAAATAAATCATATCTAACAAACCAGAGGTTCAAAAATTACAAATCATATATCAAAATCTCGAGGAATGTGTCAAGAATCATCATATAAAATTTCAATTAATTTGGAGCTAGCATGAATATTTGGTGATCAAAATGGTAAAACATATAATTATTGCACACATGTCAAAAATCAATAATCCATTCTAAAATTCTACCAGGCACAACTTAGGTTTCTATGCCTAAAACAAAGTAGACAAAAATTGGGATCTAACAAAAAAAGTCCCACTTAATTTGGACTTAAATTGAATTTTATATGAATTTTTTAAGATTGTTAAATTTATTGAAATGTTTATTTAAGTGTAATAATGAATTAATTGAATTAATCTACAGCAGTGGCAGTTCCGTAATTATGTGCAGAACGCGGTACTGTAGCAATTTAATGCGTGGCAGCTTCTGGTTGGTTGGAACAAGAGGGAAACACATTTTTGAACATGGCCATGCGCTGAAATGGATCAAAGCGCTACTTTCTTCCAGATTTTCCAGCTTCTTCGTCGTGTTCATCGTTCATCACTACCGGCTCCGGTTTCGAACTAATCTCAACGAAAATGAACGAGCCTTATAACAATCTCTTCGTCTCTCAACGTAGGTTACGAATATGTCCACGAAAGTGTCTAAAGGTTAACGCACGCAAAGAACCGATCGAAAGAAGATTCACACACAAATATTCAGATCAACATATCTAGCTCAATACTTAACGGAATCGCGCGATTCAAACATCAAATTAACCTACATTCCACGAACTATCTAAGACATATCTTGATTTCAAGAATTGAAGGTTTCGAAAAATCACCTTCTTGAAGCGCAGCCGTGAAATTCTCGTGTTATTGGCCTTGATTCTTGAAAACAGATCACGATTGATGATGTATGAGGTGAATGATGAAGAATTATGAGCTCAACCGTGCATGCATCAAAGCGAATTCGTGACTGCCATGGATGGAGTGGAGCTTGGACAATTGGAATTTTCACGTGTTCTTGCTTCAATTACCAAAAACAGAAATCCTAATACACCTGCAGATGAAGAATTGACAAAGAAATTGCAAGAACAATGGTGAATTTTGATGAAATGGAGAAAAATAGTGTATGTGAAATTGTGAAAAAGTGAGAGAATTTGAGGATTTTGATCTTAGATCTGAAAATTGTGATTATTCCTCTGAGTTTCTGTTAGAATTAAGCTTATATACCAATGTGTTAATCCACCCTTAATCATGATTAGCCAATTTTTTGATGATTAGTGAAATATGCTTATTATGCATTTTGGCCTTTTTGCCCTTGGATGACTAGAACCAATGTAACAGTGATTTTCCACTTTGAACAAGTCACAAATCTCATTTAGAAGCTATTGGAATTGGTCCCATGCCAAAATTCCATGTAATTTGAGTTTTGGACCATTTTGCCCTTGGTTTTTAATTAGTACACTTGAAAAATGACCTTTTTATGTGAAGGCTTTTGGCAAAATGTGATGATGGATTATGAAAGTACATGTTAAATGGGGTTTGCTCAAAGAAGAACCATCCAATTTGGCCATTCCATGTGAAAGTTATGCCACTTTGAATTTGGGCATTTTCTGAAATTGATCTGATCATAACTTGCCAACCACACATGGGAAATGAGTGTTCTTGGACTTTTTGGAATGGAAAGAACAAGATCTTCAACTTTCATGTTGGACAAATTTTGATTTGAAGCTTGGTTCATGATGTAATTTTGAGGAGCAAAAACTTTCCATTTTGGGCAGGTGAGAATTACAGGTCATTTCCATTTTGGGAAACTTTTTGTCTGACTCCAAATCCTTCAACCTTGATCTTTGAAATGCCAAATTAGGCTCATATGGACATGAATGAGACATTTCCAACCATCTCACACCTTCAAATTCCTGATTAAATGCACAGTTGACCACAGTTGACTTTTGTTGACTTTTCTAGGGTTTTGGATGACTGAGCCATGTTCTGATGAATTTCAAGCCTCTTTCAATTGAGATCTTGATTCCAAATGATATCACAAGTCATATGAACTCTTGACGAATGATCATGGTGCCCAAATTCTTCAAGAATGGTCACCATCCAGCTCAATGGCTGATTTTGATTGTTTGGCTGATGATTGCTTCAGCTGCAAGAAACAAGGTCAGATGACAATATTTTTGTACTTTTTGGTTAGTAAACAAATGAAAAGCAATGACATACAAATGCAATACATGCTTGGTGATCAAGAACCACACTCACAAAGTGACCCACCCACTAGGAGGGAAGCTAAGATGCACAAATGATCCTTGAGGCAATGTTATGATATGATATGGGCCATGAGGCCATGAGGGATCTTAGGGCAAAAATTGGGGTCTTACAGATGCCCCTATTTAAGGTCATTCTAGCCGGAGAAATGAAGTTTAGAAATCTTCATCTCGACGCGGTAGAATGGGCTTAAATAACAGTAATGAGACAAATTTTGGTCCCTAAGAGACCTCATGATGCAGATGTATGCGTGTAAAAGACACAAACTCTGTGGGGAATATGGTTCACACAGAAGAAAAGACGGTCCATCGGAGTAATACACTCACCAGGAACAGAGACTCTAACAGGACTCTTATGGGGATCCTTATTGGGGATAATAAAGAAAAAGAATGCGTGAGCAGGACACGACTTCGAGTTGGGGAAAACAAAACTGACACAGCGTGCGCAAGACACGACTCTGATTAGGGGATAACAGAAATCGGAATGGAGACCTCACTGGGGAAGTAAAGGACTCAAGCCGGGGAAAGAAGCAATTCCAAAGGAAAACACTCCCATTGGAAAGACTCAAGCTGACTCATAAAATGTGTGTACTGGGAATAACACCAATACAGCAACACAAATAGCAACACAACTCCGCTGGGAAAATCTAGAAAAGACTTTCCAGGGGAAACCAAGGATGAGATGTTACCGGTATAAGGGTAACAAACTCAGGAAGAATGAATATCTAAGACCGGTATAAGGGTTAGAGATATCAATCGACCAAACATCTGAGAAAGACCTGAAAAAGGTACATAAAACTCAGGAAAATCTGACTCCGCAAGGGACCAAGGTCATAATAGGGAGCAGAAAGGAAGGAGCACCAGGGATACCGAAGTATATAATAGGTGACCGACCGAAACGTGAATTGGTATATATGCCAAGACACTCATCATTCTGAAGAAAGTTAGAAAAAACAGACTTGTTTATAGGATGGATATTCAATCCCACAAGGAATATGAATCTTACTCTGCGGAGAAAACAATCAAAAGATTGATCCAAGAGTGTATGAGACATATTATTCATTACCGGAAGACCGTGAATAATATACTCGAAAAGGAAGAGACACCAGAGATACCGAAGTATATAATAGGCGACCTACCAAAGACGTGAATTGGTATATATGCCAAAACACGCATCATCCGAAAGGAGGGCTTGAAAAAGCAAATCGACTTACAGGATGAACATTCGAATCCACAACAGGAAAATGAATCTTACTCAACTGGGGACACAAACCCAAAGAGTGCATGAGATATAATATCCATTACCGTCAGAACGTGGATAGAATACTCGCATGAGATATATCATCTATTACCGGCAGACCGTAGATAATAAACTCGCATGGTAAGAAACACCAGGGATACCGACGTATATAATAGGTGATCTACCGAAAACGTGGATTGGTATATATGCCAAAACACTCATCATCCAAAACACAAACTAGTCAGAGGATGGATATTCGATTCTACAAAGAATACGAACCTTACTCTACTGGGGAAGATCAACAAAGGATTCCAACCAAAGAGTGAAAGAGACATATTATTCGTTACCGGCAGACTGTGAATAATATACTCGAAAGGAAAAGACACCAGAGATACCGAAGTATATAATAGGTGACTAACCAAAAAGAGAGACAATCGATACCAAGCATCCGGGTAACCGAAAGACAACTCAAAGGGATAACTTGCAAGCATCCGGCAAATATCCGACAAAGAAATATTCGACTCCGCAAAGGGAAATAACGAACCTTACTCGACCAAGGAAACACAAAAGGCTTCGACAGAAGAGTGCATGAGATATATTATCCATTACCGGCAGACCGTGAATAACACACTCGCATGGAAGATTATCCACAACCGGTTACTGGGTTAACAAAGGATAAATCGAACGAAAAGAAAGGCATCGGGATACCAACCAGGCATATAATGATGACCAATCAAAGAAGCAACAATCATTACCGAGCAAACGGGTAAATGAAAGGCGATCCGCTGGGAATGAATTACAAGCATCCGGCAATTATCCACAGGGACTGGCTGGGGATACATTGATAAACACTCAATGATCCGGGGAACAAATCACTAGCAAACGGTGAAAAGACCCACTGGCAACTTCAAAAGGGATAACATTGCGAGCATACGGCAACGATCCAGAAGACAACTTGCTGAGGATAAATTGCTAGCATCCGGCAATTATCCAAAAGCAAAGAGGTAATATCAACATCGAACAACGAATGAAAATAACCACAAAGAGTAACCGTCATCGGTTAGGATGAACAACAAGGTTAACTCTGCAAAGGGGAGAAATTAGGGTTTACAACTACCGAATACGGGGTAGAATACCAAAATCTGGCTGAGGAAACAAGAGGTAAACACTACCGACTACTGGGTAGAAACCGACGACTCAGCTGGGATAAAATTGCTAGCAACCGGCAATTATCCGCTCGTACCATAAGGCACAAACTCCAATGGGGAGAACAATTACAACGTGGGATTTACAACTACCGAATACGGGGTAGAAGACCACAAAACTCCACTGGGACGGGGTGAATGAAGGCTAAATACTGAGCACTTATTCAACTATTCCACAGGGAAACGCCAACTCTGTTTGGGATAAAAAACCACAACAACAGAAACTTCACCAACAACCAGAACGAACCACAAAGGTTACCTCTGCTAGGGGAAAAGAGATAGGACTTACAACTACCGAATACGGGGTAGAAGCCACAAACTCCACTGGGGATAAAAATCACCACAGGGAATCACAAGAAACAGACGACAAACGCCGATTCGGGAACGATCCGAAAAGATAGACTGAATCATGACACGTCCTAATGAGGATATAACTCAAATAGGAACAATCCATCCCAATATATATGTTGGGAGGAAACGGAAGAAACCGTCATCCACGAGGGTATATCTCAGTGGGGAACTGCAGAAGGAAAAACATTTTCTACTTATGGGGCTGACTCTACATGGAGAGATTAAACACCCAACATCTGCTTAGGAAGATCTATAAAGAGATCTATATTACCATAGCAGGGAATAACAAACAAAGGATATATGGCAAAAAATGCAACATGAATATCTGAATGTTTTATGAATATGCATGAATATGCGTGATTTATGTTTGATGAATGCTGACAAAACAGACATATCTAACACAACAAGTCCAGGAATCAAACGCCCGGTACTATACTTCCAGGGGAAAAACCAACTGGAAAGCCAATCTGCTAGAGATCCACATGCTGTAAAGCAAGGATCTGCGGGTACTGCTGGGGAAGCAGAGGCAAGAGAATCAACAAAACAACCTAGACAGGGTACAGAAAGTCACCACAGGCAAAACTGCCACTAAGACCAATCTGTAGGGGATCAGGAGAATCCTGAGGGTATCTGCAGGGGATCTCAACATCAACTGAGAAACAAGAGTTCATGGCTCAACCACAAATTGCTGCAAAAGCAACTCCAAACAACTCTGGGGAACAACCCACTGTCGGAGAAACATCCAAGTAGAATCTAACTGCACAAGCAACTCTTCTGGGGAAAGCTGTCAGCCATCCTCTTGGGGAACAACCCACTGAAGGAGAAAGCACCACACAAGTAGATTCTGCAACAAGCCACTCTACTCGGGGAGATCATACAACCGACGGATCAC
Organism: Lathyrus oleraceus; assembly: GCF_024323335.1. Lineage (NCBI taxonomy): Eukaryota > Viridiplantae > Streptophyta > Magnoliopsida > Fabales > Fabaceae > Lathyrus > Lathyrus oleraceus. The sequence continues at coordinate 543,587,872 of NC_066583.1, read as the reverse complement.
ACAAGTAGATTCTGTAACAAGCCACTCTACTGAGGATCAAAAGTAATCAGGAAATCAATCCAATCTTGGGATGCTAGAACCACCAACCGACCTACATTGGGGATTGAGATAGCTTTCAACTGGCAGAAACTGCCACAACAACCATTTTGCAGACTAAGCTGGGAAAATGAGAAAGCAACCATGCTGAGGAGAGACGCAACGACTCTGCTGGCAACTGCACTGGTGAGAGATTACTGCTGGAGAAGAACGCGAAGTCTTCAACAACATCTCTGCTTGCGATTATACTGGGGAACAACCCCATCAACAACTCTTCTTGCGACAATGCTGAGGAAAGCGGTAAGGTACCGGGATATCAATCCACCAACCACTGAATCTACCACAAGGAGAACAACCATGCTGGGGAGATTACTGCCGGAGAAGAAGCGGAGTCTTCAACAACCACCTATGCTTGGGGAACAACCCCAATAGCACAAAGCGGGAGAAAGAGGATACAATCAAATGCCAGGAATATGAACTAATGTCTTACCTGTTGGGAATCATACCACCCTCGGGAGAGCACTGAGACATCCCTGAGTATCCTTTTGTCATTGTGAATATTCACTTTGTTTAAAACAACAATTTTGAAAAAATTTATTTGTTTAAAACAATGACATTTTATCAATTAAAACATGCAAAACATTTGTTGAATTGAAACAAATAAGAGTGCAAATAATTGGATAAAGCTCAAATTTATTTGATGGAATGGTAGCCTGCAAATGGCAAGGCTCCATAGATCTGTACAAATTTGAAATCAGTGATATATATTGGAAGAGGGCTACATTGAACATAATGATCCTTTCTCTACCAATTTGAATCTCGATGTATGCGAAACTTCAGTTGACGATGAATCGAGAATCTCTGACGAAAAGACGGCTGGTGACCAGAAAGTCTTGTCAGGATGCAGTTACTTGCCAAATCCCTAATTTTTGCCTAGATTGCCCCAGGGTGAGGTACTCAATCTAGCGGGATGCAAATATATTCTTTTTTAAGTCTCTAATTTTGCCTAGATTACCCTTGCGGGTTCTCCACCGAGACGCTCATTTTTGCCTAAGCCGCCCTTTCGGGTTTTCAACTTAGCGAGCAATTCTGTTTTTCATTTGCATATACTTTTTTCTTGTTTTTAGGCAAAGTATTTCTTGACTGCATCTGAATTCACAGGACGAGTGAAATCCTCCCCATCCATTGTTGTAAGCATCAAAGCACCGCCTGAAAAGGCTCTCTTAACAACATATGGACCCCCGCAGTTTGGAGTCCACTTGCCCCTGGAATCGGGCACGAAAGACAAGACTTTCTTGAGCACGAGGTCACCTTCTTGGAACACACAAGGCTTGACCTTCTTATCAAACGCTTTCTTCATTCTCTGCTGATATAACTGACCATGGCACATGGCAGTTAATCGCTTCTCTTCAATCAAGTTCAATTGGTCATAACGGCTCTGAATCCATTCAGCATCAGTCAACTAGGGACTTGAGGGTATAATTTTTCTTTTTTCTTTTGAAAAAAATTTTGAAATTTTTTTCCTGACTTTTGATTTTTCTTTCTTTTTCACCCTCCCTTTTTTTATTGCATTGGTAATGCCCCAGTTTGACTGTTTTGCTGATTCTTATGATACAGCTGAATGAGCTTTTTTGGTGCTCAAGAAGGCGGGTAGTCTCATCAGGAATCCCCTTCAACATCCTCTTCCTCTGTCTCAAATACAAAGAATTCAAGATTGGGAGATGGCGTTGGATCATTATGTTCAATGGGTTTAGAAATCCCTGCATAATGATTCTGGATAATGAAAGGCTTTTGTATTTAAACAAGCAAATCATTTATGCAGATGAAAAAGCTGTTTTATTTGTTTTTCAGGGTTTTTTTTGTGATCACTGATTTCATGCAAAAAGCAAAAAGTGAAAACAAATGGAAAAACAAATGTTTAACAATGCATTAATTGAATGAAATATCATTGTATTAAATGCTGCCAACAATGTCATCACTTCTCCTTTTGGCATGGGAGAAGGGTTTTAAACAAAGTGAACAATTACTCTGATCTATGGATAACTGTTGGAACATCCACAGCGACCCAATTGTGGCAGACACCACCAGGTATGATGAAATTGTTCAGATCTTCTGCATCCTCTTCCAAGATGGCAGCAGCTTCTCCTTCAGGTTGATCATCATGGATGAATCCTCCACTCTTGAACAAACCTTGCTCATTGAATGTCCCAGAACAGTAGCCAATGCCAGCCCGGGATCTATTAACCAGGAATAAATCCGTCAACAGTACTTAGTCTGGCAAATATCTCTCTGAATTCACAATTCTCTTGCTCAGGATGATCCATCAATCTGGCAGAGTTGGCTCTGGTATAGTACCGGCGAAGTGCATCTTCAAAATAAATGAAGATCGCAGGGTCAGACCACAGGACGGGAGACCGGAACAAAACACTCGCTTATGCAAATGATGCATGAAGTGTTTGTGCATATGCTTGTTTTTTATTTCAAAGGAACTCGAGGGTTTTATTTGCAAACTTTGAAATATTTAAGCATTTTGATCGTATATGAGAATATCTCATCAGATATATCAGGTGAAAATTTTTTCCCGGTTTTTCCAGGTTTGAAATTTTTTGCAAATAAACTCCTTTGAGTTCCTTGAAAATTTCTTTTTTCTGATGATATGGATGCAGATGAATGCATGAATGCATGAATGCAACAATCACACTCAAGGATCAAGCAAAGCACACCAAACAAAGGTCGTGGGAAAGCTCATGGTATCCCTAATATCAATCATCCATTTTGGTGGATTTAGGTTTTCACCTTATCAACACCCAAGTTCCATTGATATTAACGGTACATGAACCGGCTCTAACATCCTTAATATCAATCATCCATTTTGGTAGATTTAGGTTTTACACCTTATCAATACCCAAGTTCCATTGATATTAACGATGTTTGAACGACTCAACCACGAATCACGGGTTCGCTGAGAGTCACGAGCATGGAGTCTTTGTTAAGAACCACCCAAAGGGAGTGTACTAGGGTTTAAACCTGCCAGACATGTTCTACCAGAGGTTCCCATAATCATCGTCCCATCTCTCGGATATTATCGGAGGAACGAATACTCGTATTCCAAAAATATTCGCATCAGATCTTACATCTGAACGACCTCCGCACTACGTCCAAAAAATAGGCCAAGATGGGTTTGGTAAACTACGGTCCTTGGCTTCTAAGGCACATGATTGAACGAATAATGCCTAACCACAAATAACTTGTGTGACATTATCAATCCAACATGACCTCCACCAAGTGAATGGGCTCGCAAGTCAACTGGCTAAGGAATACTCCACACCAGTCGACAAGACTACGCCATTCTCCTATCCTAGAGTGCACTCGAGTTCGGGTATAGAACTCATCTCACAGAGATCACCAAAGCAAACAGCAATTGTATATCAAGCAATTCAAACATTACAATCAATACAGTTATCCCAAATTGTACAAACATATGTCAAATAACACATAAACAAATATCATACAACAAGGGTGAAAAGTAGGCAATACCACCAAGGATAAGAATCCCCAGTGGAGTCGCCACTTTTCTGTAGCGGTGTATTCGTCACTATATGATCTATTGATTAAATCATAAGCAATGTATACAATGAATTCGAGTCGCCACCGCACTTTTATTTATCCTAAGGACTGGTTAAAAAGCGAACAAAAACCTAAGAAGTTTTACACGTAGAAAACTAATGAAAAGATCAGAGATCGGGGTAAGGGGTAAATTACGCAATGGGAAGGTGTTAGGCACCCATCACGTCCTAGGTACTCCTAGGGAGCCCTTTTCACACTTGTTGTATAAGAAAAATCTTTATTTGTTTTGACATATTGTGCAAACATGAATGGGATGATGAGAAAAGAATGTACATGTTAATTATTTTTATGTTCGAACGGATGAACCCGTTGCCTACGTACCTTCCATCAAAGGTAAGGATCAAAACGCCGTAGTTCGGCTAAAAGATTTCCAAAAATTTGTGAGTTCATTTTAAAACAATAGCACTAAGGCTTTACGTTATCCACGGGAGAAAACTCAACCTTATGAAACAACAAGTCCACCATGTGAGAAAAGCTTCCACTCGCTAGTGAGGGGTTAACCCCATAATAAGCGAGGAAGACTTACAATTCAATCAACTAAGGACAACTAGGTGAGATTAACATCAACCAACTAGGATAAATCAAGCCTATGGCTAATGTATGAAAACTTAACAAGCATGGACAAAGCCACAAAACAATTGAGTGAGTTGGGTTAATGGATTATGATTATTCACAAAGGGATGGTCAAAGTATGGTTAAATTGATTCAAAGAAGTGTTATGAAAAGACGTTTGAAAAGTCGAGGACTTAGGGTCCGAGTTTCTAATTTGAAAGGGGATGAGAATGTTTGCACAACATGCATTTATAAGTTTTTAAAAGTCAACCAGTAAAAAGGAGTTTGAAACAAAAGGGTGAAGATGAAGTGTAAAACTTCCTAGAAGTTCACCCCTTGAAATCATATAGAAGATGATTCAAGTGTGTCCTTAGGAGAGAGGCAACAAAGCAAGTAACAAAAATAAGGTGATACCGGATGCCATCAATGGTCTTATACCAATCTCACAACAAAAGCGGATGTCGGATACCAATAACTGGATTTATACCAACCTCCTAAAATAAAACAATGATACCGGATGCCATCAATGGTCTTATACCAATCTCACAAAGCAAAAAGCGGATGTCGGATACCAATAACTGGATTTACACTAATCTCCTAAAGTAAACAAAACTTGGATGTCGGATGCCAATCTATCTGGACTTATACCAACCTCCAAAGTATGGTCATAGGAATACAAATGCCACATCACAGGGACTTACAATTGCATCCTCTCACACAACAAACAAGAGCAAAGAAGATATGAGTGACCAATGAGGTCTTACACTCTATCCTTCCATATCATAGGAACAAAAGCCAATCAACATGGTCTTACAATGGTCCTCAATGGGCAAACAAACAAACCACAAGGGTATACGATAATGATCATACAAGAATTAACAATCAATAATGATGAATGCACAATGGCAAGTAAGCATGTACAAATGCAACAATCAATCAATCAAACAAAGTCATTTATCACCCACTATAACCAAACAAGGAGGCTCAATCAAAGGGTTTGACTTAAAAAGTACACTGGAATAGGTGAATGGCGCTCTTAACCTTGCCATTGAGGGGCTAAGGTGAAGCAGATGAAAGGATATGAGGGGTGTGCCTCATCACTCTCATCTCTGGTCAGAGAGAGTATTGAATATCAGAAGGTGTGGGAGTTCAGAAAGATGGAACTCTCTCCACAAATTAGACTCGATAGATCTTGGGTTAGGGTCTCAATGCTACAACCATGTAATGGGAGCAAGGAGAAGACTCACAGAATAGTGGGAGATAGGCTACATATCTCTTATATCCACCAATTGCCTCAAATGAGGACTTTTCCTGCTTGGGACAAACATAAACAATCACAAACATCGCCTCTTAAGGAGGACTTCAGACAGTTGCCTGGCTACATAACAAGCCAGGTCTTCCAGACTACATGGAGACAAGAGAGTCTACCTCAATGCAAATGCTATACAAGCAAAGCAATGCAAGTTCTTAAGAGAACTGAGCAACTATGGGTACCTGAAATCAATCAAATATAATCAGCATCCCAACATAAACAAAACAACAACATAATGATCAATCAACAATGTACAATCAAACAATAATGTGCATAGCACAAAGCCCAAGTGAACCAACACCCTACAAAACAAATAGGTTAGTTCAACAATAGTCAAATGAAACAACTCAATTATGCATCAACCTCCTTAAGGCATTAGCTTCTTAAACTGAAAAGTCAAAGTCAAACTCAAACATGAGTAACAAGACCACTAGGACAAGCCTAGGGTCCAAAGGAGGGAAAAAATGTAAAACAGCAAGTGAATCACAATCAATGTCAAGTTAATTCAAATAAGAAGAGATCCCAATTGGTCTCACATCCAAACTATGTACTAATTTCATTTTATGCACAATTTAATACAAAGTGAGCAAAGTTGAATCACATATGAACAACCAGAATGGTTACATCCAAAAAAAATATCAAAACAGCACAATAAATCCCACAAAAATTATATCCTAAACAGAACATATTCAATGGGCTGCATATCAATTTTCATGCAATTTGGACTAGTGGAGCTATGTCAATTAAATCAGCATGTTAAGGCATGCAAAAACACAACCAAAACTAGGTCACAACATGAGTATCAACTTCAATCCATTGTAAAACAGTGAAATCAAATTAGAAATGAGTGGGACCAAAGCCAAATTAAAGCTATACATGTTAGGAAACACTCCACCATATTTCGTGTTCATAGGATAAGGGATGAGCATTTAATAACACATGTACATTTGTCACTCATAAAACAATTCAAAAATGCTAAACAGCAATCAAAAATCCAAATCAATTAGAAAATGGATCAATTAAATCCACAAACATTCAGGGTGAAATCTAACATATACGTTGTATCTTATGCAAAAAATCAGGGCCATAGGCCTAGGGGAAGCATGGAAAAATAATTCATGAACTCAGCATAGCATAGTGTGACACATATTGTCATACTCAAATTAAATAAATCATATCTAACAAACCAGAGGTCCAAAAATTACAAATCATATATCAAAATCTCCAGGAATGTGTCAAGAATCATCATATGAAATTTCAATTAATTTGGAGCTAGCATGAATATTTGGTGATCAAAATGGTAAAACATATAATTATTGCACACATGTCAAAAATCAATAATCCATTCTAAAATTCTACCAGGCACAACTTAGGTTTCTATGCCTAAAAAAAGTAGACAAAAATTGGGATCTAACAAAAAAAGTCCCACTTAATTTGGACTTAAATTGAATTTTATATGAATTTTTTAAGATTGTTAAATTTATTGAAATGTTTATTTAAGTGTAATAATGAATTAATTGAATTAATCTACAGCAGTGGCAGTTCCGTAATTATGTGCAGAACGCGGTACTGTAGCAATTTAATGCGTGGCAGCTTCTGGTTGGTTGGAACAAGAGGGAAACACATTTTTGAACATGGCCATGCGCTGAAATGGATCAAAGCGCTACTTTCTTCCAGATTTTCCAGCTTCTTCGTCGTGTTCATCGTTCATCACTACCGGCTCCGGTTTCGAACTAATCTCAACGAAAATGAACGAGCCTTATAACAATCTCTTCGTCTCTCAACGTAGGTTACGAATATGTCCACGAAAGTGTCTAAAGGTTAACGCACGCAAAGAACCGATCGAAAGAAGATTCACACACAAATATTCAGATCAACATATCTAGCTCAATACTTAACGGAATCGCGCGATTCAAACATCAAATTAACCTACATTCCACGAACTATCTAAGACATATCTTGATTTCAAGAATTGAAGGTTTCGAAAAATCACCTTCTTGAAGCGCAGCCGTGAAATTCTCGTGTTATTGGCCTTGATTCTTGAAAACAGATCACGATTGATGATGTATGAGGTGAATGATGAAGAATTATGAGCTCAACCGTGCATGCATCAAAGCGAATTCGTGACTGCCATGGATGGAGTGGAGCTTGGACAGTTGGAATTTTCACGTGTTCTTGCTTCAATTACCAAAAACAGAAATCCTAATACACCTGCAGATGAAGAATTGACAAAGAAATTGCAAGAACAATGGTGAATTTTGATGAAATGGAGAAAAATAGTGTATGTGAAATTGTGAAAAAGTGAGAGAATTTGAGGATTTTGATCTTAGATCTGAAAATTGGGATTATTCCTCTGAGTTTCTGTTAGAATTAAGCTTATATACCAATGTGTTAATCCACCCTTAATCATGATTAGCCAATTTTTTGATGATTAGTGAAATATGCTTATTATGCATTTTGGCCTTTTTGCCCTTGGATGACTAGAACCAATGTAACAGTGATTTTCCACTTTGAACAAGTCACAAATCTCATTTAGAAGCTATTGGAATTGGTCCCATGCCAAAATTCCATGTAATTTGAGTTTTGGACCATTTTGCCCTTGGTTTTTAATTAGTACACTTGAAAAATGACCTTTTTATGTGAAGGCTTTTGGAAAAATGTGATGATGGATTATGAAAGTACATGTTAAATGGGGTTTTCTCAAAGAAGAACCATCCAATTTGGCCATTCCATGTGAAAGTTATGCCACTTTGAATTTGGGCATTTTCTAAAATTGATCTGATCATAACTTGCCAACCACACATGGGAAATGAGTGTTCTTGGACTTTTTGGAATGGCTAGAACAAGATCTTCAACTTTCATGTTGGACAAATTTTGATTTGAAGCTTGGTTCATGATGTAATTTTGAGGAGCAAAAACTTTCCATTTTGGGCAGGTGAGAATTACAGGTCATTTCCATTTTGGGAAACTTTTTGTCTGACTCCAAATCCTTCAACCTTGATCTTTGAAATGCCAAATGAGGCTCATATGGACATGAATGAGACATTTCCAACCATCTCACACCTTCAAATTCCTGATTAAATGCACAGTTGACCACAGTTGACTTTTGTTGACTTTTCTAGGGTTTTGGATGACTGAGCCATGTTCTGATGAATTTCAAGCCTCTTTCAATTGAGATCTTGATTCTAAATGATATCACAAGTCATATGAACTCTTGACGAATGATCATGGTGCCCAAATTCTTCAAGAATGGTCACCATCCAGCTCAATGGCTGATTTTGATTGTTTGGCTGATGATTGCTTCAGCTGCAAGAAACAAGGTCAGATGACAATATTTTTGTACTTTTTGGTTAGTAAACAAATGAAAAGCAATGAAATACAAATGCAATACATGCTTGGTGATCAAGAACCACACTCACAAAGTGACCCACCCACTAGGAGGGAAGCTAAGATGCACAAATGATCCTTGAGGCAATGTTATGATATGATATGGGCCATGAGGCCACGAGGGATCTTAGGGAAAAAATTGGGGTCTTACACAGGCCAAATCTATCAGACTTGTACGGTACATCAATCAGTGGACCCCAGCCAGTACGACCACCATCTTCAACCACGGCTTGGGCATCTTTCAGAGAAATCATAGCAGGAGGAGCACGAATAACCTTGGGCACACAGGAAGTTGGCTTAAGGACAGGACTGCTCGGAGGAATTACTTCAAATGACTGAGAAGGAGTCTCGAAGAATTCACCATCCATCTCGACGTATCTGAAGGTATGCACACTACTGACAATATACTCTTCTTCCCCACACACAGTGACGATCTTACCTTCTATTGGATACCTCAGCTTTTGATGGAGAGACGAAGCTACAACACTTACCCCATGAATCCAAGGGCGTCCCAGCAAGCAGGAATAGGCAGGACGAATATTCATTACGTGAAAGGTAGTGTTGAAGACTTGAGGTCCTATCTTGATAGGGAGAACTACTTCACCATGGACAACACTCTTCGCACCACCGTAAGCACGTACCACAACGTCACTAGGTTTCAGTTTGATGCTTTTACAGTCAAGTTTATCGAGCACAGCTTTCGGTAGCACATTCAAAGAAGAGCCATTAACGATCAGTACATGAGACAAGGTGATCCCCTTACACTCAATGGAGATATGCAGGGCTTTATTGTGATTCTTTCCTGCTGGTGTCAGGTCAGCATCGGAAAAGCCTAGGCCATTGTCAACAACCAAGTTAGCAACATAATTTTCGAACTAATCGACAGATGTCTCCTGAGGTACATGAGCGGTCTTCAAGAATTTTATCAACGCATTGGCATGCGATTCAGAAGATAACAACAAGGATAACATCGAAATTTTAGACGGAGTATGGCCCAACTGTTCTACTACGTCAAAATCGCTCTTGCAAATGATTTTCAGCATTTCTTCCATTTCCTGCTTGGCAACATCTTCGGTAGTAACTTCGACAGGTGTCCTTGACTGAGAAGGATTGATTACCGGTTCCTCTCCTCGAGTTTCAGAGACGGGAAGTGAGATGGGAGAGAAGATCCTTCCGCTTCGAGTAATTTTACTAGTCCCAACAATATCAACGTCATTAGGATTAGCAGAATTATCATCTTGCTTTAGGCTGTGGATGTAAACATCACCTCCATAATTCCACGGAATGGCTTTGCTTGAGGAATACGGTATTGGGCCAGGTGCAGTAATAATTAGGGGAGCTACCTTGGGCTCAGCAGTAATCTTCACAGGCATTCTAGTAGCGGTAATCTTCACTGGAACTTTGGATCTAGCAATCACAGATATTTCTTCAATATGGTCTTCCACCTTAGGAATCTTTTCAAAGAGAATTGTACGATCATCCATCAGCCGTTGAATACCGTTCCTCAACTTCAAGCAATCATTGGGTTGGAGTATACAGAGATCGCAATTTTCAGCACAACCTGGAAATAAACCAGCTTGCAATAAATTCCTCTTGATGATTAGGAGGGGAGATGCCAAGTCAGCTACATTAGAAATGCGAGAATCGTCATCCACAGCATTAACAGTCTTGTCATGATTAGGCATAGGAGCAGTGATGACATTAGGAGTCTCCGGAGGATCAAATTCAATTTCTCCATCGTCGATCATGTCCTGAATCTTATTCTTCAACAACCAACAATCGTTTGTATCATGCCCGGGGCTATCAGAGTGATATACACACCTGGCATTGGGATTATAACAAGGAGAAGTAGTGTTGGGATTTGCAGGAGGATCTCTGAGGGTAATTAAATTTGCTTTCAGCATACCCTGCAGTGCTTGTGCTAAAGTCATATTGATCTTTGTAAACTGTCTTCTTGGTCTGTCTTGTCGGTGTTGGAAGTTTTGAGATGGCGGTGCGGCTGACGCATTACGCGAAAAAACGGCGGAAAACAAGAACAACAGAGCCGCCACCGTGCGTTATTTATCCCAAAAGAGGGAAAGGAAACGCTCAAAGTAAACCTGGAAAAAGCATGGTCTCGCGACCAAAGAGAATGGGATCGGGAGTCGGTTATGCGAAGGGAAGGTATTAGCACCCCTACGCATCCGTCGTACTCGACGGGATCCACGCACAATAGGAAGGGAAATGGTTGCTAAAACACTGCTCACATAAACATCTACACAGGCTGAAAGAGACACAAGAAAACAAACAAGACTGACTCGGCAGGATATCGCATCCTGGGCCTACTTAGTCTATCAGGCATAGACATCAGAGTCCAAGTAGTTCGGACTGGGGAAACGACACATGCTCGCTAGGATATAGCATCCTATGCATACGTATCTCCTTTGGACGAAGGAGAATCAGAGCATCCGTAGCTCGGCTCACGCACGCCAAACACAACAGACACAGGCAAACGTGGAATCCGAATGCCAATCGCTGGGCTTACATCGGATTCCGAACCAAAACGCACCCACACTGGAAACCAGATGCCACTCGATGGACTTACATCAACTTCCAAGCACACAACAACACGAAACAAAGACATAGGAAGAAGAAGGGTCTCGATTGCAACTAGGGCAAGAGAAAGGGACGGTCTCAATCGCAACGAGGGCGAGAGAAAAGAATTAGTGTTAGTTGTCAGTCAAACTCGTCAAGACATCGCATCTCGTGCCTACGTATCTCATCTGGACATGAGAATCAGAGTTGTCGTAGTTCGGCTACGAAGGGACACAGGACTAGCCTAACCAGATGACAGAGGGAAACACAACTAGGGAGACTACGACTCGAGCCTAGCTGTTATCATGCAAGATTGTCCCTAAGTCAAGGTTTCTAGCTAACTTGCACAGGAAGCAAGCCTATCCTATTCAACACAAGTAAACAGCAAATCAAGCATTCACAAGTAGCACACACTATATGCACACAAAAGGGGCTCAATCAAAGGGTAAGACTGCAAGAGCAAGTCATCTGTACAGGGGTGGTGTTAGCTCTTAACCTTGCCATTGAGGGGCTAAGGTGAAGCTGATGAAAGGTGAGTGAAGATGAGACTTCACAGCTCTTATCCCTGGCCAGGGAGAGCTTCAGACAAAGGAGCGTGGGTTCAGAATGTGGGAACCCTTTTACACTCAAGACTCTGACACAACTGCACAACTGTACAAGATCTTGGGTTACTGTCCTCAATGCGTCAACACAGTGGTGTGAGCAGAGGGACGACTCAACAGAATAGCGGGAGATAGATTGCATATCTCTTATATCCGCCAATTGCCTCATAGAGGTCTTTACCTGCTTGGGGACAAAAGTAAACAAGCACAAACATCGCCTCTTAAGGAGGACTTCAGACAGGTGCCTGGCCAAGTAACAGGCCAGGTCTTCCAGACTACATGGAGACAAGAGAGTCTACCTCAATGCTTAAGCAAAGCAAAGCAAGCTAGTTCTCAAGGAACTAAAGCGACTATGGTACCTGAAATCAATCAAATATAATCAGTATTCAAGTCACAGAACTAAACAGCAAATGGTTCACAATTAACTATACACAGACAAACACAAGCCAATGCACCAAAGTGCAAGTCAACTCAAAGGAGCCAAGCATCCTACAACATAAACCAAGTTAGTTTACAATATCAAATGAGACAACTCAATCAAATGTGAATCCACCTCCTTAAGGTATTTTGCTTCTTAACCTGAAAATCACATTCAAACATAAGATACAAGACCACCAGGACAAGCCTAGGGTCAAAAGGAAGTAAAAAAGTCAAAACAGCAAGTGAAACATGATCAAAACCCAGATTAATCAATTAAAAAGAGAATCCAATTGGTCTCACATCAAAACTATGCACCAAAATCATTTCATGCACAAATTAAGTCAAACTAGGCAATTGTGAACCATATATGAGCAAACAGAATGATCACACTCAAACAAATACCTAAACAGCTCAATAAATTCCACAAAAATTCCAGCCTAAACAGGACACATTCAAGGAGCTACATATCAAATTTCATGCTATTTGGACAAGAGGAAGTAGGTCAATGGAAATCATAAAGTCAACAGAAATCCAAGCAAGCCAACACATGGTAGCAAAACAAGCACCAACATTCATCAATCATAAAACAGTGAAAACAAATGAGAAATGAATGGGACCAAAGCCAAAGTGAACTCAAACATGTTATGAATCACTCCATCAAATTTTACATTCATATGATATGGTATGAGCATTTCACAAGACATGGAAGTCAATCACTCAAGCAAAACCCTAAAATGTCTAAACAGCAAACAAAAATCCCAATCAAATAGGAAATGGCTCAACAATTCCTACAAAAAATCATGGCAAAACTAGACATACAGATGATATCACATGCAAAATTTGAGAGAAATTGAAGAAGCATAGGCATGTCAAATAAAATCATGAAGTTGACCTAACATAGTGTGACACACATTGTCACACTCAACTTGCACACATCATATCTTGCAAACCATAAATCCAAAATTCACAAACTATATATCAAAATCACCAGAAGAAAGTCAAGAACAAGCCTATAAAATTTCATGCATTTTGGCTAAGGCATCAAGATTTCATGATCAATATGGTGAAACATACACAAAATGCATACATGAACAAGATCAATAGGCAAAGTCAAAAATTCTCCAGGCACAACTTGGACTACCATGCCTAAAACAAACTAGACAAAATTTGGAATCTAACAAAAAAAATCCCACTCAAATTGGATTAAAATTGAATTAGTTTTGATTTTTTGAAGTTAATTGTGAAAATGAAATAATTATTTAAGTTTTTAAATGGATTAATTAGGTCTGATGGCATTTTTGTAAATACTTGTGCGCCTGGCCAAAACGCAGCGCATCACTTAATGTGGTGGCGCGCTCTGATTCGCTGGAAGTGGCGGTAAACATGATTTGAAAATTGGAAGCGAGCGAACCAGATCAAACACGTTAATTTTCCAGAAAAGCTCATGTTCTTCGCTGTTCTTCATCATTCAAACTCCAGAAATCATGATGAACAAAACTCAACCAAATTTAACAAACAAGGTACCGTTGGAACCGTCTAATCATATACATCAACAATATCACCCTTAAATTGTCCAGAAATTCATACACAAGGCGAATCGATTGAAAGAAGTTTTGACATCTAAACTTTGATTCAAGATTTCTCATCCAATAATCAATGAAAACGCACGATTCAAGCTTTAGGCTACTCTACAATGAACATTCTATCGAATCCCTATACTAATTGAAGCAATCATGAAATTCGATTTCCAACCTTGATCGAAGTGCAGTTATGGAATTGTTGAATTCTGGTCCTGAAATCCAAAAACAGATGCGCAGCAAGGTGTATACAAGCATGTGGAGTCAAGATCCTAGCTCGAAGCAGCTTGTATTGGTAGAAATCTCCAACTGTTATACACAAGGTGCAAATTCCATGGCCATGGATCTTCAAGGTTCTTCCACTGTGAGCTTCAACAGAACTGCTACAGCACCTACAGATGATGAATCACAAGAGAAAACACGAAAAAATGGAGGGAATCTTGATGAATTGTGAAGAAATGTGAAAGTGCAAAATGGAGAAAAATGAGAGAATTCTTGTGTTTTGCTTTTGGATCTGAAAAAATGGAATGTGATTAAGCATTCTGTTATGATTAGATCATTTATACCAAGGCTTAATCCAAAAATTAATCATGATTAGCAAAATGGAATGATTAGTACAAAGTGCATTTTCATGTGTTAGGTCCAATATGCCCTTTTTTAAACCAGTCCATATATCAGCTCAAAACCAATTCACACAAGTCTAAAATGCCATTTGTGAAGTGTTGGAAAAAGTCCCATGTGCATATGGCTTGTAATTTAAAAAATCACCTTTTTTCACACTAAAATGCAAAATGAACACTTGAAAAATGGACTTTTGCTATGATGATTTTTGATGAAATGTAATGATGCATCATGAAAGTTCATGTCAAATTTGGTTTGCTCAAAGAAAAATCAACCAATTTGGCCTTTCCATGTGAAAGTTATGGCACTTTGAATTTAGGCATTTTCTGAAAATGATTGGACCATATCTTGCTAACCACACATGGGAATTTCAAGTTCTTGGACTTTTTGGAATGGTGAGATCAAGATCTTCAACTTTCATGTTGGACAAAATTCCATTTGAAGCTTGTATGATGAAGTAATTTTGGGGAGAAAAACTTTCCATTTTGGGCAGTTGAAATTACAGGTCACCTGCCATTTTTGGAAACTTCTGATCTGACCTCCAAATCTTCAACCTTGGTCTTTGATATGTCAAATGAGACTTATATGGACATGAATGAGGCCTTTCAAACCATCTCACACC
Organism: Lathyrus oleraceus; assembly: GCF_024323335.1. Classification (NCBI taxonomy): domain Eukaryota; kingdom Viridiplantae; phylum Streptophyta; class Magnoliopsida; order Fabales; family Fabaceae; genus Lathyrus; species Lathyrus oleraceus. Next base: position 543,572,542 of record NC_066583.1, on the reverse strand, counting down.
TTCCAATCCATAAAATCAGGCACAGTTGACCACAATTGACTTTCTAGGGTTTCTGAAGAAATTCAGCTTGACTATTGAGCTTTAATCATCCAATCTTTGGCCAAACCACTTCACAATGATCCTTAGACCATATGAACTTGATAAATCATCCCTAGGGCTTTGTTCCAATGAAAATAGCACATGCTTTCTTGTTTGACTGATTCTCCTGACCAGTTTGACCTAATTTGTCAGTGGGCTTGCACTTGGGCAAATGGACAATGCAATGTTATGCAGTGGACCATGTTATGTTAATGACCTAATATGAGATGAATGTACAAAATGTAGGGTGCAAATTTGAGGTGCTACAGCTGCCCCTATTCAATCAACTGGGAACCCGAACGGATGAGAGCAACGGCTGTCAGACTTTCAGGGTAAACAGGGATTGAATACCAAAAACCGTAGAAATTTGCACACTGCTGGGATTTGTCTTTTTTTTCTATTTTTGTCTTCGTTAGAGGTACAACCACATCCAGACATCGACACACGATGACTGGGATCAGAAATCTCAACTAGATGCCAGCGGACAACTAGGAAAAACTCAACGTTTACCGAAACCAACGGAGAGGTAAATCAACTCTACTGGGGATAACCAGGAAAGGATACAACCATACGTCAGCGGACGTAATGGGAAAAACTCAACGTTTACCAAAACCAACGGAGAGGTGAATCAGCTGGGACGACCAGGAAAAACTCGACGTTTACCAAAACCAACGGAGAGGTAGCCAGACATCATCGGATGAATGGGAAGACTCGACAAGACGTCATCGGACGAAAGGGAGAAGCTCGACGTTTATCGACACCAACGGAGAAGGAGGATCAACTGGGACGACCAGGAAAACTCGACCAGACGTCAACGGACGAAAGGGAGACCATAACCGGACACCAAATAGGACGTCTACTGGGGATTCTGGCTGGGAAATCAACCAGACATTAATGAATGAATGGGAATAGGGTATACAATCAAACGTCATCGGACGAATGAGAAAAACTCAACATTTATCGAAACCAACGGAGAGGTAAATCCGCATGGGGAAGGGTACAACTAGACGTCATAGGACGAATAGGAAAAACTCGACGTTTATCGACACCAACGGAGAGGAGGAAACTCTGAGGGGAACCATCTGGCCTTACCAAATGATCTGTGGGGAATAAGCAACTAGACGTCATCGGACGCATAGGAAAAACTTGACGTTTATCGACACCAACGGAGAGGAGAAATCTTCTGGGGACGACCCTGTGGGGAAAGATATCAACTATACGCCAACGGACGCATAGGAAAAACTCGACGTTTATCGACACCAACGGAGAGGAGTGAACTTCACTAGGGAAGGGACGACGTTACGAACATCGAAAGATGATGTTTACCGACATCACAAGCAGACCAGACACTACGCATGACTGGGAAAGCACCGAAAGATGGTGTTTACCGACACCAAAGAAGATCAAACACTACGCATGACTAGAAATCACCGAAAGATGGTGTTTACCGACACCAAAGAAGACCAGACACTACGCATGACTGGAAATCACCGAAAGATGGTGTTTACCGACACCAAAGAAATAACACACACGGGTGCTAACAGGATAAAGACATCTACATGTCAGGGCAAGGCTAAACACTTGCAGGGGATCTCACTGGGGATCAAGGTCACGACAGCGAGCAAACAGGAAGGAACACCAAAGATACCGGGTTGTAGGTATGAAACAGGTGACCGACCAAAGCGTGAATTGGTTTGTGTTCCAAAACACTCAACATCCTGAAGAGGGCTAGAAAAGCGGTCTTGTTAAAGGATGGACATTCGATTCCACGAGGAATACGAATCTTACTCGACTGGGGAGGACGACCTAGACCCAAGAGCGCATGAGACACATTATCTATAGCCGTCAAAACGTAGATAATACACTCGCATGGAAGATTATCCATAACCGGGTTGTAGGTTGTTAAATGGATAAACGACCGACATCATCCTGAAGAGAGCGAAAGCAAACTTGTTAAAGGATGGACATCCGATTCCACGAGGAATACGAATCTTACTCTACTGGAGAAAACAATCAAAAGATTGACCAAAGAGTGCATGAGATATATCATCTATAGCCGTCAAAACGTAGACAATACACTCGCATGGAAGATTATCCATAACCGGGTTGTAGGTTGTTAGATGGATAGATCGACCGACATCATCTTGAAGAGAGCAAAGGCAAACTTGTTAAAGGATGGACATCCGATTCCACGAGGAATACGAATCTTACTCTGCTGGGGAGGACGACTTCGACCCAAGAGCGCATGAGATACATTATCTATAGCCGTCGAAACGTAGATAACATACTCGCATGGAAGATTATCCATAACCGGGTTGGTTGTTAAATGGATAAATCGACCGCCAAGAAAGGCATCGGGATACCAGGACTAGGTATGCAAAGATGACCAATCAAAAGGGGAAACCACAAACATTACCAGCAAACGGTGAATGAAAGAGGACCCACTGGGGATAAAGTTGCTTACTCAGAGCAAATATCCGAAAGGTGAAAGGGATATCAATACCGAAACTGGATAATGATAACCACAAAGAGGGGATTACATCTACCGGTTAGTAGGGAAAAAACCACGGAAAAAGTAACCGTCATCAATCAGGATGAGCACAAAGGGTTAACTCCACCAAGGGGAGAACGTGGGATTTTACAACTACCAGCTTGTAGGTAGAAAACCACAAAGATAGGACTTACAACTACCGGTTCGTAAGTAGAAGCCAACAAACAGAATGAACCATAAAGGCTACCTCTGTTAGGGGATGAAAGTGGGATTTTACAACTACCAGGAGTAGGTAGAAAACCACAAAGATAGGACTTACAACTACCGGTTTGTAGGTAGAGGCCAAAAAATTCGCTGAGGATAAGATGAATGAGCGTCGGTTGGTGAGCAACTATTCATTTATGCCCCAGGGAAAAACAGGAGACAGCCACAAGGAAGCCAATTCAGGATCGATCCAAAAAGGCAAACTGAACCAAGACATCCTAATGAGGAAAGAACTCACTAGGGAAAACCCATCCCAAGGGGAGGGAACGGAAACAACCGTCATCCACGAGGATATAACTCGGTGGGGAGCGCAGAAGGAAATGACAGACACTTTCTGCTTAAGGGGTCAACTCTACATGGAGAGATCAGACACACCCACATCTGCTAGGGAAAAAGATCCAAGCTTGCAAGATACTACCAATCTGGGGAGTAACAATGCTGGGGATACCCACTCACTTGCGGAGTCACTTGTTGGGGAAACACCTCTCTCAACCCTGCTGGGGATATCCTCTTCTGAAATCGATCCAAGCGATGCTAAACTCTTTCCAACAACCCATTCTTGGTTAATTCACCACGGCCTCGGGCTAATGGATGCGTTTGCAATGCTGATGCATGAGTTTTTTTTTAGCGCAATGCCCCATGATTATGGAAATGCTACGCACTAATGATGCAATATGCCATGCTTATCTAAATGATGGATGCATAAAAACACGTCTTCTCCAGAGACAACACCGGGGAGCTCCAAGAACTGCGCTGAAGCTTTCAATACCACGTCCATTTCCACCCTGCTGGGGAAAGACAACCTTTGCTGGGGATGACCTCTACCGAACCCGAACTGCATGGGATTACTCTACTAGAGAAGGCAACCAATCCTTACCTCTACTGGGGATGATTCCACCGGACTCGATCCGCTTGAGGACCTTGCTGGGGGAGAACCATCAACACAAACTCTGCTGGGAAGACAACTTCAGACTTGGAAAGCAATCACAACCCCGCTGGGGATACGGTAACCTTCAAGCTTGCTGAGGAGACACTGATCTCGAATCTGCTAGGGAGATGACACGCTCAAACCCATTGGGGAAATACGGCCTATCGGATACGGGTCGCCCTTCGATTCGTCGAACACTGGTGTTTACCATCCTACCACAGTGTTGACTTTCCACTTTTGAGAACTCCCAGGCTCACCTGGACTTTCGGATTCATCATCCTGTATTCCCGCCCATGGGGATCGAACTCCTGAGGTTCATACAAACTTTCCAGTCCTCAGACTTTGAAGAGTCTTCTTGATTAAACCTTCCAGGATCGTCGTCCTTCTTTCGTCGTCCTTTCATTGTTCGTCTATCCCTTGCCCCTGGTCGGACTCTGTGGGGATCTTTTGTCAAAAGGCTTCATATCACAACCTGCTAGTGAATGAAGATATCTAACAGCACCTGCACAAGAGATTGTTAGATAAAAGCGTGCCCCAGGCGTGCCAACGTTTCAACACCTAGGCCACTCAAACTTCAGAATAAGATCACGCTTTCAACTTTGTAAGCATGCATCGGAAGGGATCTCCATGTTTCAAAATGCAAATATTCTTATCAAAATAAACGGATGTTTTCGTAATCAAAGCGGTAATGAAAACAAAAACAAAACTATTTGACTGAACACGCATTTTATTGACTGAAACAAAAAGGTGGCTCAGAACTGAGCAACACAGAAGGCAAACCCTGGAAAGAGGTGATTGCGCACAAAAGGAAAAAATATATCCTAATGGCAATGTGAAACCGTGATCTCATCGGGTTCCAATTCGGTTACACCTCACATGTCCTCAAGACTTTCCGCACTTTCGGCCTTCTGAACAAGACGCTTCCAATCGATCTCCGTCGAGACTAGCCGAGTCATCTAAAGCTCACACGGTCATGCTAGACGCAGTTGTTCGTTTCAATCCCTCTTTTGCCTGGACCGCCCTTTCGGGTTTCAGTCCACCGGGATACCCTTTTTTGCCCAAGTCGCCCTTGTGGGGTTTTCGACTTGTTGGGTGTACAGTTCTTTTCTTTTATTATCCCTAACTTTTGCCCGAACCTTTCTCTTTTTTTTTTCGGTTCGCCGGGATGCCCCTTTTTGCCTGGACTTTTTTTATTCTTTTTGTCCAGCGGGTCTTTTTTTCCACGAAGTATCTTTTAACTGCGTCCGCATGCCCAGGGTGTGGCAAATCCTCATCATCCGTGGTCGTCAACAACAAGGCTCTGTCAGAGGAGACCTTTTTGACCACGAACGAACATTCATAACTGTTTATCCACTTGCCCCACGATCGTCTTGAGGGGGAAGGATCCTTTTCAACACCATATCTCCCACGTGGTACGCACGAGGTTTCACTTTCCGGTCCACAACACGCTTCATTTATTGGGTACAACTGCCCCATGACAAGTAACTGTCGAACTCTTTTCTCAATCAGGCTCAACGCGTCATACCGAGTCCTCATCCACTCGCCCTTTTCTAACTTCTCATCCATCTGGACTCTCCACAATGAGATCTAGCCTCCAACAGGCAATATCACTTCCATCCCATACTGAATGAGGAAGGCGTTGCCCCAGTAGATGCACGTACCGAAGTACAACACTCAGGATACCAACTTCGTACTCAGCCACCATCGTTGGTGCGTTCAACTGTTATCGGGGAAGCACTAGCTCATTCACTTTAAACTCTCCCCATCAGACATCAGAATCCGTTCGGATTCAGGGTCAGGCCCCTCCTCCGGGATCGGTCACTCTCAATCTTTCGATTTGAGTACCTCGAGATGTCCTCATCAGGGACCTCAGACTTCCTTGGTTGAGAATCATCAATGGGTTGTTGGGCGAGATAACCATACAATACCCTCCTCTTGATTGCTTTCTGGGAGGTATACCGAATATCGTATTCAGTTGACACCATTTGCCCTATCGCAACCCGTCCGTTCCACGCCGTCTCCTCAAGCACATACTTGATCAGATCCATTTTGGACATCCACAAGGTGGTATGAACCAGCATACTGTCTCAGTCGACGAGCAGCCTATGCCAAAGTACATCAAGTTTTCTCGAGCAGTGAGTGTATTGTTTCACAGGCGATAAACTTTTTGCTTAGGTAAATTGCATGCTCTTTTCGACAAGACTGATCATGCTGACCCAATACACCTCATAGACCCCTTGAGGGCTGTCAAGTACCAGATTAACAATTGTTTCTTCCAAGGAAGGTATCAGAATCAGAGGTTCCTGCTACTCATTTTTCTTTCCATGCCCCTTGGCAGTCATCATTCCACCTGACCATTTGATTTCTTTTCTCTCTCTTTTTTTTTTGTTTTTGGTTCAGGCGTTTCTTGCACTGCTTTTTCCTTTTTCTTTTCTTTTCTTTTTTTTTCTTTCTCTTTTTTTTTAGCAGGATCGACCTCGACTCCTCTTTCGTTCACAATAAGTCTCGGCAACTTACCGGACAGCACTCCACAAGTGCACTGGTTCGGACTCAACCTCAGTCTGAGTATTTTCGATCCGGTCAAACAATTTGCCCCAGATCCACCGGATGCCCCTCTTCCGCTTGGGACTTTGTCATCATGTCATCAACATGGCATTCGCTTTCACGATGAGTCATATCATGAAACAAAGTCATAGTAGCCCTTTGATCCGTGGCACCGGCCTTCTTCTTCACTGGAGGATAGTCTTCTCTCGATGGTAGCTCGTGCCCCACAACGCGGGTAGCTCACCCTGGTGTATCTTGATGCCATCAGGTGAAGATATCAACCCGCTCTCTCAACAGGGCTACCATTCTGTTCTTGACTTGCCTCTGAAGCGGCCTCAACTTTCATTTCCCTTCTGACCTCGGCGGTACTTGGGATTACCATCTTGACTCGCTCCTCGTGTGGTTGAATCACCTTCTCCTCTTGTTTCAACAACCTAGCTAATCCCATCAGATCACAATCTTCTTCGCCTTTTTCTTCGGCATGATAGCTTGGATTGTCGAAGTCATATAGAGGTGTAACCAAATTGTTATCGATGAGATCAGGAGGGTAATCACTTTTGTGGTTGGAACAAGACAAGTTCAAAAGAAAAACGAAAAACATTGCCATTTTTATTTTTTAAAACTGCAAAAAATGAAAAACAGGGAACACCGCTTTTGATCACAAAAACATCCATATATTACTGATGCAAAATGTTGCAAAATGAGACACATGAGGTGGCCCTTACAATGGACCAGTACGTTTCGGGAAAAACGTATGGCTTTCATGCAAACAAAATTAAAACACAGAAATACTACACTTCCGGATGAGCGACAGTGATGCTTTTGGAGGCCTTCCAATCGCCTGGTATGCACGACTTTATCCACAGCTCGAGCTCGCGGTCACAGTCAATCTCTTCACTCACTGAACAAGCATGATCAGAATCCAGCATTCCTGCACTGACAAAGATGTACGGTGGACGACGTCCTCTGTTTGGTCTAGACAACTCTTGATCTGGATAACCGATCCCAAACATGTCTGCCTTCACCACTATGTCAATGATCCTTCCCCAACCTCGGGCCTCTTTGTTCTTCACCACCTCCAGGGCTTGTTTATAAGAAGAAATGGACAGCTTCTTCTCCTTCTCAACAACAAGGGCGCTTTCCACCTGGACGGCTTCAACTGCCTGACCTGGTGTTTCAACTTTTTCAATGTCCATTTCTACCTCTATCATCTTCTGGGTCGTGTCTCTCATCAATACACACCCCTCTGTGGTGACAGTCGCACAACAATTATCAACAACAGGGAAAGCTCCATCTTGTACCAGAGGTTTTGGGACCACAGCCATTGGAACCTTTAACTGATCTTCCTCAGTCACCTCCATTCCTCTCTTGTCCTTTTTCACCATCTTCACTTTTACAGGACCCTGCCTGGGTACGGGGTTGACATCACCCTTCATTATCTGTGCCAATCTGATGGTCTTGGAGTCCACCATGTCTTGGACGACATGCTTGAAAGCCCTACAACCCTCAACACTGTGCCCGGGTGCCTCAGAATGGAACTCGCACCTGGCATTCTCATCATAGTGTGCAGGCCTCTTCTGTTGTGCTATGGGAATCAAAATCCTTGGCCGGACTAACCCTAAATCCTCAATCTCCTGAACAAAAGGGTGTAGGTCACAGGTGGTTCCTCGAACTGACGCTCCTCCTTTTTCTTCTTCACCTGGCTCCTAACTCTCGGTGCCTTCTGTTGAGGTGATGGTTGTTGCTGGGGTACAGGTGGATTACCCACAGGAGTGGTTACAGCAGCAGCATAAGGGTGATAACGGTCCTTACTGCGTTCTTTCTTTGCTGGCACACCACTTGAATCAACCTCTTTCTCGAGCGGACCACTACCAGAGAGTTTCTTCACTACAGAGTCAGAGGGATTTGTCACTTCGGATGATGGAGCTTTTCCCTGAACTTTCTCCTTGATCAGCCACTTCTCAATCCTTTCCAATCTCTCGGCCATGGCTTTCTGCCCCAAGGCAAGCCCTTGCACAACACTGACCAAATCCCTCACCATCTCTTTCAGTTCGAGGATGTCGGCGTTGGGAGGATCCATCGGTTCGGATTTGTTGCCCCTAGTAGGATGCCTGAGCAGACGAGCTATGCACACCGGTTGACACCTACAAAACAACAAATGGGTTAGTATGACTCACACATGCAATGTCTATCCGTACTAGGAAAATTCTGTCCTTGGATTCCGGTTTCATCGAGACAGATAAAATTTCATCAACAACATTCTGACATTTGGATGTCTCTCAACCTGAGTCTCAATCAAAAAGAAGTGGCCCCTGAGTACGGCTAGACATGGGTGGAATGTAGATGAATGCGAAATGAGACCGATGCAAATGCATGAATGCAGGTCACTGTGCCATCAGGTCGTCTGAAGACCCGTTCTCTGAACCAGTCACAGTCAACTGAGTCACCATAGATCCGACTTGAGGAGTTCCGAAATAAACGGAACTGGAGATTACATCACCATCATCACAGAAACATCCACGGAGCGGATGACAGCCGGATCCTCTGAACAGGTACTCTCAAATTCAACCCGGGGATCCGAAATAAACGGAGCCTGCTGATAAACCACGGACAGAACTCCGGCGTCCCAGAAATAAATGCCCAAGATTCACAATCATCATCAGTACCAAGAGTCACCAACACGTCACCAACAAGTCAGCAACAGTACCTGTAATAATCATCCCCTCCCACTCACGGGTGTCATCTAGGCCAGGGTAAGGTCGAGAGAAACGCAGGATAAACAACCCTTTCAAGAATATCATCCTGTGCACACCAGATGTATGCACCGATAATACCCCATCAGAGTCTGATCTGCTCGTGCTATCAATGTTCCGCTAAGTGGCGCATACCACCCGCTTCCCATGAATCACTCTATTCCTAGGTTTCCTAGATTGCACTCATAGCCTGGGTATTGGGCCTTTTACCTCGAGTAACTCCCACCCCCAAACAGAGAAACACAGCCAGCACAGCAGATGAATACGAATGAATGCAAACATTAATGCAAACAATAAATGCAAACAATAAACAATGAATGCAATAAATAACACAACAAAAAGCAACCAAAGCCCTAACCTAGAGAACGCTAGGAGAGACTCGCTTAGGGAAGATGGACCAGCACAGGTCAACTTCTCATATCCCCAGCAGAGTCGCCAGCTGACGCATTACGCGAAAAAACGGCGGAAAACAAGAACAACAGAGCCGCCACCGTGCGTTATTTATCCCAAAAGAGGGAAAGGAAACGCTCAAAGTAAACCTGGAAAAAGCATGGTCTCGCGACCAAAGAGAATGGGATCGGGAGTCGGTTATGCGAAGGGAAGGTATTAGCACCCCTACGCATCCGTCGTACTCGACGGGATCCACGCACAATAGGAAGGGAAATGGTTGCTAAAACACTGCTCACATAAACATCTACACAGGCTGAAAGAGACACAAGAAAACAAACAAGACTGACTCGGCAGGATATCGCATCCTGGGCCTACTTAGTCTATCAGGCATAGACATCAGAGTCCAAGTAGTTCGGACTGGGGAAACGACACATGCTCGCTAGGATATAGCATCCTATGCATACGTATCTCCTTTGGACGAAGGAGAATCAGAGCATCCGTAGCTCGGCTCACGCACGCCAAACACAACAGACACAGGCAAACGTGGAATCCGAATGCCAATCGCTGGGCTTACATCGGATTCCGAACCAAAACGCACCCACACTGGAAACCAGATGCCACTCGATGGACTTACATCAACTTCCAAGCACACAACAACACGAAACAAAGACATAGGAAGAAGAAGGGTCTCGATTGCAACTAGGGCAAGAGAAAGGGACGGTCTCAATCGCAACGAGGGCGAGAGAAAAGAATTAGTGTTAGTTGTCAGTCAAACTCGTCAAGACATCGCATCTCGTGCCTACGTATCTCATCTGGACAAGAGAATCAGAGTTGTCGTAGTTCGGCTACGAAGGGACACAGGACTAGCCTAACCAGATGACAGAGGGAAACACAACTAGGGAGACTACTGTCGCATTACGCGAAAAACCGGCGGGTAAAGAAAGAAACAACAGAGCCGCCACCGTGCGTTATTTATCCCAAAAGAGGGAAAGGAAACGCTCAGAGTAAACCTGGAAAAGACATGGTCTCGCGACCAAAGAGAATGGGTTCGGGAGTCGGTTATGCGAAGGGAAGGTATTAGCACCCCTACGCATCCGTAGTACTCTACGGGATCCACGCACAATAGGAAGGAAAATGGTTGCTATAACACTGCTCAAACACACACACACACTGGCTGAAAGAGACACAGAAAACAGACAAGACTGACTCGGCAGGATATCGGATCCTGGGCCTACTTAGTCTATCAGACATAGACATCAGAGTCGAAGTAGTTCGGACCGGGGAAACGACACATGCTCGCTAGGATGTCGCATCCTATGCATACGTATCTTCTCGGACGAGAGAAGAATCAGAGCATTCGTAGCTCGGCTGACACGCACACAAACAAACAAGACACAGGCAAACGTGGAGCCCGAATGCCAATCACTGGACTTATATCGGCATCCGAACCAAAACACACGCAAGGGTGGTTAAGACACAAAGGGTTGAAAAAGAAAAAAGGGTGCCCGGAGAGATCAGCTCATCTCCTGCCTACGTACCTCATCTGGTATGAGGATCAGGGCGACGTAGTTCCCCTACGCAGGGAAAAAGGACTAGCCTAACCAGATAACAGAGGGAGACATGTAACACCTCTTTAAAATACCCCAAATATTTAATAGCAACAACAAGTATATATCAGAGTAAATACACAAAACAAGGGTGTCACATCTTCGAAAATAACATCTGTCATGCTCTTTTATTATATCAACCATTCGACATTTCAATAATACGCAGCGGATAGAATTTATATCAACCAATTAAAATGTATAACATATTACATGAAAAATAGTTCAACAACCGACAATAAACAATTAAAACATCCCGTCCCGATGTTACATCTATCAGAGCATGACCCACTAAAGCGACTACACTAGACTCCAAGCATTAGCTTCTACTCAACTCATTGCTCGTTACCTGAAAAATAACTGTAAGGGTGAGTTTCTCAATCAATGTAATAAGCATTATAATTCATCATGTAATGCTAAGTAATTTAACACGTTTCATCACCCAGATCAGATTACACATACAGCAACGGCAGTTATCAACTCATTATCATACTCAATGACAACATCAAATGCAACTCAAATGAGACTCGACTCGTCATGCATGTGGTACCATTCGGAGTAAACTCCCAACTTAAATCATTGCCATTTTAGTGGGCATCAAGGCATAAGCCTTCAACTTTCAACTTAAAATTTTGCCAATCCAGGCCAACGTGGTGTGAGCAAAGCTCCGACTTAATGCATATGAATGTACATGGCATACACGACTTTAAACTGTCAACAACATAATAATAATATCAACACAACAACGTTTTCAATAGAAAATCAACTTATAATCAACTTTGGCTCATTAAGCCTACAACTCAATATTTTCAACAACTTTAATACAACTTATCCACATATTTGGATCAACATTTTATAACATCAATTCAACAAAATTACTCATCACAAGTAATTATAATAAGCCAATCGCCAATTAGGTTCACAACATGAAAATATCAATTTTTCTAATTTCCAACAGTGTTAACCGGTTAACGCTCTGGGTTAACCGGTTAACGCAGGACAAAACACATTTTCTGGCAAAACGCAACAGTGTTAACCGGTTAACGCCCTGGGTTAACCGGTTAACGCAGGCAAAACAACACATTTCCACAAAACATAACAGTGTTAACCGGTTAACGCCCTGGGTTAACCGGTTAACGCAGACAAAACAGCAGTTCCTGCGCTAACACAAGGCAGAATGCAGAGTTCCCGCATTTCCCGCCGTTGGAGGACTTCCGGACCTCCGATTCAATTTCCGTAAAAAGCTACACTATCGGGAAATCACGACTCACACAATTACCGATTCAATTACAGTATTAACACAACTCATCCAACACAATTTCTCAGCATGCAACATCCCAATTAGGGCCAATTCAACGGTTTCTCACTACCCATGACATGTTAATCTATAATACCCATTAAACGACGATAAACCCCCCTTACCTGAGTTAATCCGGCAATCTCTAAGCTTCAAGCTTTTCCGTTCTTCAACCTTTGCTCTTTCTCCGCTTTTCACCTTTCAGCCGCTTTTCTGCTTCACGTGAAAATTCTTTACCAAAACTGAAAACCTTTTTCTCTTATTCCAACTTATATATTTTTCACTAATTATTATTCCAAATAATAATAATAAATAAATAATCCAATAATCTCAATTATTTAAATTAAATTAATAATTAAAATATTAACTTAAATTAAATAATTATCTTATTTATTTATCGGGGTGTTACAACTCTCCCCTACTAAAAGAGTTTTCGTCCTCGAAAACATACCTCAAGCAAATAACTCCGGATAAGACTCCTTCATCCGACTCTCAAGTTCCCATGTCATGCTTTCGCCCGCAGCTCCCAACCAAACGACTTTAACCAACACAATCTCTTTCCCTCGAAGAGTCTTTGTTTCACGATCTTCAACTCGTACAGGCTTTGTCTCTACTGTTAAATTATCTCGCACTTGCACATCATCCATACTAACCACATGAGACGGATCTGAGATATACTTCCGAAGCTGCGACACATGGAATACATCATGCAAATTCGAAAGATTAGGTGGTAATGCCATCCGATAAGCAACTTTCAACTCGTTCTAAGATCTGATACGGACCAATGAAGCGAGGAGTGAGCTTTTTAGACTTCAAAGCCCTCCCAACTCCGGTCACAGGCGTGACTCTCAAAAACACATGGTCACCAGCTTGAAATTCTAAATCCTTCTTCCGCTTGTCATGGTAACTCTTCTGCCTACTCTGAGAAGCTTTCATCTTCTCCCGGATAAACTTCACTTTCTCGGTAGTTTCTCGAACTAACTCTGGTCCGAGTACTACACTCTCACCAGATTCGTGCCAACACAACGGAGTTCTACATCTACGACCATATAATGCTTCAAAAGGCGCCATTCCGATACTAGAATGGTAACTATTATTATATGTGAACTCGACCAATGGAAGATAAGTGTCCCACGAACCTCCTTGTTCAAGAACACAAGCTCTCAGTAAATCCTCCAATGACTGAATAGTTCTCTCAGTTTGGCCATCAGTTTGAGGATGATACGCCGAACTCAACCTCAACTTAGATCCCAACGAATCTTGCAAACTTTTCCAAAATCCCGACGTAAACCTCGGATCTCTGTCCGACACAATACACAGAGGAACACCATGCAACCTTACAACTACTCGAATGTAAATCTCTGCCAACTTCGCAATTGGGTAAGTGATGTTAATAGGTATGAAGTGAGCCGACTTCGTGAGCCTATCAACGATCACCCAAATCGAATCATGCCCTCGTAAGGTAGCAGGCAGCCCCGTTACAAAGTCCATAGAAATGCTATCCCATTTCCATTCTGGAACTTCCAACGGTTGCATCAACCCAGCAGGCTTCTGATGCTCAATCTTCGACTTCTGACAAGTTAAGCACGCATACACGAAACGAGCCACATCTTCTTTCATTCTGGGCCACCAAAATAATTTCTTTAAATCCTGATACATTTTAGTAGCTCCTGGATGAATACTCAAACTGCTTCTATGACCCTCCTCTAGAATACTTCTCTTCAAAATCGCGTCGTCAGGAATGCAAATTCTTTCCCCTAATTTCAACACACCTCTCGCATCAACCTTAAAGTCACTTTTCCCTGATTGACCATAACGATTAAGGATATCTACTAATTTCACATCCAACTTCTGTGCCTCTCGGATACTATCCATAAAATCATTATTAATCTTTAGCATTCCTAGCATCACACTCTGCGGTGTTACTTCGCAAACCAAACTCATATCCCGAAATTGCTCAATTAATTCCAACTCCTTAATCATCATTGCTGACACATGCAAGGTCTTTCTACTTAAAGCATCGGCCACAACATTTGCTTTTCCTGGATGATAATTCAAACCGAAATCATAATCCTTAAGCAATTCGAACCACCTACGTTGTCTCATGTTCAGCTCTTTCTGGTCAAATAGATACTTTAAACTTTTATGATCGCTGAAAACTTCGAATCTGGAACCATAAAGGTAATGCCTCCAAAGTTTTAACGCAAACACTACAGCAGCAAGTTCAAGATCATGCGTAGGATAGTTCTTTTCATGAATTCTCAACTGTCGCGACGCATAAGCAATTACTTTATTATTCTGCATGAGCACACCTCCCAAACCCATCAATGAAGCATCACAGTAAATTATAAACGGTTCCCCCGGATTTGGCAAAGTCAAAACCGGCGCCGACGTCAATCTCCTCTTTAATTCATTAAAACTCTCTTCGCACTGAACATCCCACACGAAAGCTTTACCTTTGCAAGTTAATTTAGTCAACGGAAGTGCTAACTTAGAAAATCCTTCAATAAATCTTCTATAATATCCAGCTAATCCCAAAAAGCTTCTAATCTCGGTAACCGACTTAGGAGTTTCCCATTGCAATACAACTTCTACCTTGGAAGGATCTACAGCAATACCTTTTCCTGAAATTACATGGCCGAGAAAACTGACTTCTCTTAACCAAAACTCACACTTGGACAACTTCGCATACAATTTCTTATCTTTCAAAACCTCCAATACTAATCTCAAATGTTCCTGGTGCTCTCCTTCGGACTTAGAGTAAATCAAAATATCATCAATAAATACTACCACAAAATGATCCATATAAGTATGGAAAATACGATTCATGTATTCCATAAATACTCCCGGCGCATTAGTCACACCGAAAGGCATCACAGAATACTCATAATGTCCATACCGAGTTCTGAACGCTGTCTTCTGGATGTCTTCATCTTTCACTTTGATTTGATGATAGCCCGATCTCAAATCAATTTTACTGAACACACAAGCACCTACTAATTGATCCATCAAATCATCTATTCTCGGTAGTGGATACTTATTCTTGATCGTCACTTTATTCACTGCTTTCCCTTGCGGTCACTGACAATCTTGTAATGAGCATTATTGTCCTCTTCAAATATCCTGCAGCTATCAACCAGTTCAGTAAAAATGCGTATCTTCTGATACCCAACAGCCTTCTTAATCTCAGAGCGCAATCCGTTCTCAAACTTGATGCACTTTGAAAATTCAGCACCAGCACCAGTGTAATGAGGATAAAATTTGGACAACTCCACAAATTTTGCAGCATAATCAGTGACAGACATGTTTCCTTGCTTCAGCTCAAGGAACTCGATTTCCTTCTTACCACGGACATCTTCCGGATAATACTTTCTCAGGAATTCCCTACGGAATACATCCCAAGTAATGTCTTCACCTGCCACGGTCAACCTCTCGTGAGTCTCTAGCCACCAGTCATCAGCTTCGACTGCTAGCATGTGAGTACCATACCGAACCTTCTGAGCTGGAGTGCAATCCATAACACGGAAGATTCTCTCAATTTCTTTCAACCATCCCAAGGCTGCATCTGGATCATGCTTCCCTTTAAACACCGGCGGATTCTCTCTTTGAAAAGTCGCCAAGCCACGTGATCCAGCATCTCCACCAGCATTTGGCAAGTTCTGCACAGCTTGTGCCATTGCTTGCATTGCGGCAGCCATTGCAGCGTCATTCCTTCCAGCCATTTCAACTTATCAATACAACACAACTTAAAGTTAGATTGGTAATAATACACAATTGTTAGACAGTAACGACACGACAACTGGCCGGACAGACCGACCTGCTCTGATACCACTAATGTAACACCCTTCTAAAATACCCCAAATATTTAATAGCAACAACAAGTATATATCAGAGTAAATACACAAAACAAGGGTGTCACATCTTCGAAAATAACATCTGTCATGCTCTTTTATTATATCAACCATTCGACATTTCAATAATACGCAGCGGATAGAATTTATATCAACCAATTAAAATGTATAACATATTACATGAAAAATAGTTCAACAACCGACAATAAACAATTAAAACATCCCGTCCCGATGTTACATCTATCAGAGCATGACCCACTAAAGCGACTACACTAGACTCCAAGCATTAGCTTCTACTCAACTCATTGCTCGTTACCTGAAAAATAACTGTAAGGGTGAGTTTCTCAATCAATGTAATAAGCATTATAATTCATCATGTAATGCTAAGTAATTTAACACGTTTCATCACCCAGATCAGATTACACATACAGCAACGGCAGTTATCAACTCATTATCATACTCAATGACAACATCAAATGCAACTCAAATGAGACTCGACTCGTCATGCATGTGGTACCATTCGGAGTAAACTCCCAACTTAAATCATTGCCATTTTAGTGGGCATCAAGGCATAAGCCTTCAACTTTCAACTTAAAATTTTGCCAATCCAGGCCAACGTGGTGTGAGCAAAGCTCCGACTTAATGCATATGAATGTACATGGCATACACGACTTTAAACTGTCAACAACATAATAATAATATCAACACAACAACGTTTTCAATAGAAAATCAACTTATAATCAACTTTGGCTCATTAAGCCTACAACTCAATATTTTCAACAACTTTAATACAACTTATCCACATATTTGGATCAACATTTTATAACATCAATTCAACAAAATTACTCATCACAAGTAATTATAATAAGCCAATCGCCAATTAGGTTCACAACATGAAAATATCAATTTTTCTAATTTCCAACAGTGTTAACCGGTTAACGCTCTGGGTTAACCGGTTAACGCAGGACAAAACACATTTTCTGGCAAAACGCAACAGTGTTAACCGGTTAACGCCCTGGGTTAACCGGTTAACGCAGGCAAAACAACACATTTCCACAAAACATAACAGTGTTAACCGGTTAACGCCCTGGGTTAACCGGTTAACGCAGACAAAACAGCAGTTCCTGCGCTAACACAAGGCAGAATGCAGAGTTCCCGCATTTCCCGCCGTTGGAGGACTTCCGGACCTCCGATTCAATTTCCGTAAAAAGCTACACTATCGGGAAATCACGACTCACACAATTACCGATTCAATTAAAGTATTAACACAACTCATCCAACACAATTTCTCAGCATGCAACATCCCAATTAGGGCCAATTCAACGGTTTCTCACTACCCATGACATGTTAATCTATAATACCCATTAAACGACGATAAACCCCCCTTACCTGAGTTAATCCAGCAATCTCTAAGCTTCAAGCTTTTCCGTTCTTCAACCTTTGCTCTTTCTCCGCTTTTCACCTTTCAGCCGCTTTTCTGCTTCACGTGAAAATTCTTTACCAAAACTGAAAACCTTTTTCTCTTATTCCAACTTATATATTTTCCACTAATTATTATTCCAAATAATAATAATAAATAAATAATCCAATAATCTCAATTACTTAAATTAAATTAATAATTAAAATATTAACTTAAATTAAATAATTATCTTATTTATTTATCGGGGTGTTACAAGACACAACACTAGGGAGACTACGACTCGAGCCTAGATGTTGTCATGCAAAGTCGTCCCTAAGTTAAGGTTTCTAGCTAAATGGCACAAGGGCCAACCTATCCTAGACATGACTTGCACAGGAAGCAAGCCACACCTAACCTAACTTGCACAGGAAGCAAGGGTCTCGATTGCAACTAGGGCAAGAGAAAGGGGAGGTCTCAATCGCAACGAGGGCGAGAGAAAGGAATTAGTGTTAGTTGTTAGTCAAACTCGACAAGACATCGCATCTCGTGCCTACGTATCTCATCTGGACATGAGAATCAGAGTTGCCGTAGTTCGGCTACGGAGGGACAAAGGTCTCGATTGCAACTAGGGCAAGAGAAAGGGAAAGTCTCGATCGCAACGAGGGCGAGAGAAAGGAAAAGGCTCGATCGCAACGAGGGCGAGAGAAAGGAAAAGGCTCGATCGCAACGAGGGCGAGAGAAAGGAAAAGGCTCGATCGCAACGAGGGCGAGAGAAAGGATCGCAACGAGGGCGAAAGCAAACAAGGATTAGTCTAAACTAAACCTAACTTGCACAGGAAGCAAGTCAAACAAACATACAAGCACAGGTAGCACACACTATATGCACACAAGAGGCTCAAACAAGGGTTAGGTTTTAGTCAAGGGGTCATATCAACCTCAACAAACAAACCTCTGGAATTGGGTGAATGATGCTCTTAACCTTGCCATTGAGGGGCTAAGGTGAAGCAGATGAAAGGTGAGTGAAGATGAGACTTCACAGCTTCTATCCCTGGCCTGGGAGAGCATCTGACAAGAATGTGTGGGTTCAGACAGTGGGAACCCTTCTACACATTTGATACTGACTCAACTGTGCAATTGCACAAGATCTTGGGTTTTTATCTGTAATGCATCAACACAGTGGTGTGAGCAAGACAGAAGACACACTGAATAGCAGGGGATAGGTTGCTTATCCCTTGGTTCTGCCAATTGCCTCTTCACTTAGGAGGTCTTTGACTCTGTACAAGGACAAGATTTAAACATACACAAACATTGCCTCTTAAGGAGGACTTCAGACAGTTGCCTGGCCAAGTAACAGGCCAGGTCTTCCAGACTACATGAAGAAAAAGGGATTACCTCAAAGCAAATTGCTAAATAGCAAAGCAAAGCAAGTTCTAAGCAACTAATGGTACCTGAAATAGTCAAACAGATCAGTACACAGTTCAAAAGTTTAAGCAAAAGGAAGTAGGAATGAACAGTTAAAATCAACAGACAAATGTGCAAAAGCACAAGACCCAAATCATATGAGTCAAGCCACCTACAAAACAAAGGTTAGCTCATGATAAACAGATAAACCCAATCAACTTGCAAAAGTTTCTTTGAAGCACTTGTAGCTTAACCTGAAACATGAACTCAATTATAAGCCACAGGACCACTAGGACAAGCCTAGGGTCAAAAATGAATAAGAAAGCCAAAACAGCAAGCAATATCCAATCACAATCAGATTCAAACATTTAAGAAGCAAACCCAATTGGTTTCAAGTTCATATCATGCATCATCATTATTTCATAGACAAAAGAAGTCAAAGCATGGCAAATGAAAGCTCATAGAAGTCAACAGCAAGACTTAGCTCAAAACTAATCATAATCAATTCCAAAAATCATCAAATAATTCATGGTCAATCACAATCCATAACATGACATGCATATAAAATTTCAGCTCATTTGGATCATGGGAAGATGGTCAATGAAAATCAGAAAGTCAAAGCAAGTTTAAGCATGCTCAAAGAAGTCAACCAAACATGTATCAACTTCAAAAATTCATAAGTCAGTGATAACAAATGAGAAATGAATGGGATCAACACCATGGCAAAGCTTAAGATGTCTAGTATGCACATGTAAAAATTTCATGATCATCCAATAAGATATGAGAATTTCCCAAATGGAATGGCAAGATGTATCACACAAAGTCAACATTTGACTAGACAGGGGAGAAAAATCTCAAACAAATAGGAAATGGCGCAATTAATTCTAAGAAAATTCACATGTGAACTAGACACATAATAGAAGGTTCATGCAAAAATTGAGGTCAATTGGAAGTCAATAGGCATGGATACAAAAATCAGGGAATTGCACATCCATGGTGTGACACAAGTTGTCACACCTTACTTCAAAAATTCACAGCTCTCAAACCACATAGGATAAAATCATGATCTTTACATCAAAATAAACATGGGTGAGTGTAGATTAAGCACAAAAAATTTCAGATCAAATGGATGTATCATCACAATTTCACAATGGTTTTGGCAAAAGGTACAATATTTGGTCACATTCTACAAACCCTAATGCCATTTAATACTCACTGATCAAAAAAATCTGGAAAAATAATGATAAAAAACTAGGGATCATGATGAAGATGATGCAAAAAACCCCATGAAAATTGGATTTGAAATGAGTGAAATATGAATTTTCAAAGTTGAGTAACCAAAGTGAAATAATTATTGAAATTAAATGAATTAATATGAAATAATAAAAATGAGAATGGCACGGATGTAAATATGGAGGTCACTAATTCAAACGACCGCGTTTTGGACGCGGAAATGGAATAATGCTATTGGCTCATGCGTATACAGTATCATGCAACACGTACAAATTACCAATTCTGGGCAAGGTTTCAATGGAATTAGGGTTCATGCATACAGTAAGAACACCTTCATCCCCAAATCGAGCTATCCAAATTTTTTTCCAGAAATCCAAATTGAGCATACATAAATAATCAGCACAACATGGCAAACACCAATCCAACATCTATTTTCATTAAAACATACTACAACTCATGAATCGAACAGAAATGTAAATCAACATCAAACTTCATTTCAAAATATCTCAACCAATACTTAACTATTTCATGCGATTCAAAGATCAAAATGCTCAGGAACAAAAGATCTACACTAAGCATAGCATGGATTTGAGAAATAAAAGATTCGAAAATTTACTTGTTCTTGAAGAAAGTTGGGATTCAGTGGTTGTTTTGATGTTTGCTGGTGAAACAGACGCACCAAGGTCCTCCAAATGATGATTGATGAAGACTTTGAGCTCAGTGAAGCTGGGAAACAAACAAATCGAATTTCACCATTATTGAAGCTTGGAAAACCAGTTCATGTAAAGGCTGTTACAGTCAAGATTCAAGGCTCCCAACAGCTCCCAAAATGATGGCAAAGTGAAGAACAACTGAGCAGGGGTCGACTTCTTTGAGGGTTTGAGCAAAAATTTCCAAAATGCAAGATGAGAGTATTTTTGAGAATGAAGAGTTCTGTGACTGATAGCTGCTGCTAGGGCTTCCAAAAGCTCAGAAAAAGAGTTATATACTTCTGTTTAGGCCTTAACCATGCTTTGCTAATCAAGTTTTTGTTAAATGAAGCCAAATGCACAATTGCTAATTTCCAACCAAAGGCACATGGAGGGTGTGGTTCTGGCCGAGTTTGGGCCTTGAACATGTTTCAAATATCATCTTAAATGAATCCCAATTGGCCAAAATGAGTAAAAATGCCTAAATCAAAAAGTCAACTTTGCACCTCTCTTGAAATTAATTAAGCCAAGTCCAAAAATGCCATTTTTATTGGCAATGTTTTAGCACATGAAGTTTACATTTTTGGAAAGAGGAGATGAAATGTGGTTTGTAGGAAAAAAACCCCATCAAAATTGGCCAAATGGTTTGAGAGATATGGCCTTTTGAAGTTCAAGATTTTGTGAAAATGATTTGATCATATCTTGACAACCATACATGGGAATTGAGAGTTCTTGGACTTTTTGAAAATGGGAGAACAAGATCTTCAACTTTCATGTTGGGAAAAAATTCATTTGAAGCTTGTATCATGATGTAAGTTTGGGATCAAGAAGTTTTCATTTTTGGCAGTTAAAATTACAGGTCCAGTTTCTATTTTTGGAAATTTTCTGATTGGCTTCAAATTCTTCAATGATATTGATTGCCATAATATATGAGGCCTATTGGGACATGAATAAGCTCTCCCAAACCAAATCCATCCATCAAATCCATAAAATCAACCACAGTTGACCAACTTTGACTTTCTAGGGTTTCTGACTGATTGTGCATGAACTGATGACTTCTGAACATCCAACCCTTGACTTAAACACTTCAAATGGACCTCCAAGTCATGTGAACAAGATGGACCAACCCTAGGGCCTTGGCTCCTTGAGAAACACCCTTGCTTGCTTGGTTGACTGATCTCTTGATCAGTTTGACCTAATTTCTTGATTGGCTTGCACTTGAGGCAACTGGGACAATGCAATGCTATGCCAATGGACCATGATATGCTATGACCTAATATGAGAATGTATGTACAATGATAGGTGCAAATTTGAGGTGCTACAGCTGCCCCTATTCAATCAGCTGGGAACCCGAACGGATGATAGCAACGGCTGTCAGACTTTCAGGGTAAACAGGGATTGAATACAAAAGAACCGTAGAAATTTGCACCAACTGGATATAATACAAGAATGCCTGTCAGGATCGGCAAAGAAATAGTCTTGAAAGAAAAATCCGTCTGGAACGGAAAAAGAAATCGGTTTGAATACCGAAACAGAACGTCGACCTGGATACCAAAATAAATGGTAACACAGGGATAACCACGGCCTGAGCGCCGCTCGTCAGTCTGAATACTGAGCATCGGTGTATGAGAGATTTGACGTCGATCTGAAACATCGGAAATTGGCCGGATCGCCACCTCGGTCTGAATACCGGAAAATTGGCCTGAGTGCCATAAGTACATCGACCTGATCGTCGGAAACTTCTTCGGCCTGAATACCGGAAAAATTGGCCTGAGTGCCAAAGCGTGAATTGGTTTGTGTTCCAAAACACTCAACATCCTGAAGAGGGCTAGAAAAGCAGTCTTGTTAAAGGATGGACATTCGATTCCACAAGAAATACGAATCTTACTCGACTGGGGAGGACGACTTCGACCCAAGAGCGCATGAGACACATTATCTATAGCCGTCAGAACGTAGATAATAACCTCGCATGGAAGATTATCCATAACCGGGTTATAGGTTGTTAAAGGGATAAACGACCGAAAACATCCTGAAGAGAGCGAAAGCAAACTTGTTAAAGGATGAAACATTCGATTCCACAAGGAATACGAATCTTACTCTGCTGGAGATAACAATCGAAAGATTGACCAAAGAGTGCATGAGATATATTATCTATAGCCGTCAAAACGTAGATAATAACCTCGCATGGAAGATTATCCATAACCGGGTTGTAGGTTGTTAAATGAATAATCGACCGAAAACATCCTGAAGAGAGCGAAGGCAAACTTGTTAAAGGATGAAACATTCGATTCCACAAGGAATACGAATCTTACTCTGCTGGAGATAACAATCGAAAGATTGACCAAAGAGTGCATGAGATATATTATCTATAGCCGTCAAAACGTAGATAATAACCTCGCATGGAAGATTATCCATAACCGGGTTGTAGGTTGTTAAATGAATAATCGACCGAAAACATCCTGAAGAGAGCGAAGGCAAACTTGTTAAAGGATGAAACATTCGATTCCACAAGGAATACGAATCTTACTCTGCTGGAGATAACAATCGAAAGATTGACCAAAGAGTGCATGAGATATATTATCTATAGCCGTCAAAACGTAGATAATAACCTCGCATGGAAGATTATCCATAACCGGGTTGTAGGTTGTTAAATGAATAATCGACCGAAAACATCCTGAAGAGAGCGAAGGCAAACTTGTTAAAGGATGAAACATTCGATTCCACAAGGAATACGAATCTTACTCTGCTGGAGATAACAATCGAAAGATTGACCAAAGAGTGCATGAGATATATTATCTATAGCCGTCAAAACATAGATAATAACCTCGCATGGAAGATTATCCATAACCGGGTTGTAGATTGTTAAATGAATAATCGACCGAAAACATCCTGAAGAGAGCGAAGGCAAACTTGTTAAAGGATGAAACATTCGATTCCACAAGGAATACGAATCTTACTCTGCTGGAGATAACAATCGAAAGATTGACCAAAGAGTGCATGAGATATATTATCTATAGCCGTCAAAACGTAGATAATAACCTCGCATGGAAGATTATCCATAACCGGGTTGTAGGTTGTTAAATGAATAATCGACCGAAAACATCCTGAAGAGAGCGAAGGCAAACTTGTTAAAGGATGAAACATTCGATTCCACAAGGAATACGAATCTTACTCTGCTGGAGATAACAATCGAAAGATTGACCAAAGAGTGCATGAGATATATTATCTATAGCCGTCAAAACGTAGATAATAACCTCGCATGGAAGATTATCCATAACCGGGTTGTAGGTCGTTAAATGAATAATCGACCGACATCATCCTGAAGAGAGCGACGGCAAACTTTTTAAAGGATGGACATTCGATTCCACAAGGAATATGAATCTTACTCTGCTGGTGATAACAATCGAAAGATTGACCAAAGAGTGCATGAGATATATTATCTATAGCCGTCAGAACGTAGATAATAACCTCGCATGGAAGATTATCCATAACCGGGTTGTAGGTTGTTAAATGAATAATCGACCGAAAAGAAAGGCATCAGGGTACCAGGACTAGGTATGCAAAAGATGACCAATCAAAAAGAGGATAAAGTTGCTAACTCGGAGCAAATATCCAAAAGGAAGGGAAAGACCCAATGGGGACAATACTGCTTGATCAAGGCAAGTATCCAAAGGGGAAAGAATATCAATACCGCAAAGAGGGGATTACATCTACCGGTTTGTAGGCAGAAAACCACGGAAAAGTAACCAGTCATCGATAGGATGAGCACAAAGGGTTAACTCCAACAAGGGGAGGAATGTGGGATTTTACAACTACCAGCTAGTAGGTAGAAAACCACAAAGATAGGACTTACAACTACCGGTTTGTAGGTAGAAGCCAATGGAAAAGTAACCAGTCATCATCGGGATGAGCACACAGGGTTAACTCCACCAAGGGGAGAACGTGGGATTTTACAACTACCAGCTTGTGGGTAGAAAACCACAAAGATAGGACTTACAACTACCGGTTTGTAGGTAGAGGCCAACAAACGGTCTGCTGAGAGACAGAGTGAGAAAAAGGATCTACAACTACCGGGTAGTGGGTAGAAGACCGTAAAGAAAGGACTTACAGCTACCGGTTCGTAGGTAGAGGCCACCAAACCATATCCGCCAGGGGATGAAAGTGGGATTTTACAACTACCGGTTTGTAGGTAGAAAACCACCAAGATAGGACTTACAACTACCGGTTTGTAGGTAGAGGCCAACAAACTCCGCTGAGGATAAGATGAATGAGTGCCGGTTAGTGAGCAACTATTCATTTATGCCCCAGGGAAGCACAAGAAACAGTCGACGGGGAGCCAGTTTAGGATCGATCCAAAAGGCAGACTGAAACAAGACTCATCCTAATGAGGAAATAACTCAATAGGGAAAACCCATCCCAATGTGTGTTGGGAGGGAACGGAAACAACCGTCATCCACGAGGATGTATCTCAGTGGGGAAATGGCAGAAAAGGATAGACACTTTCTGCTTAAGGGGTTGGCTCTACATGGAGAGATCAGACACACCCACATCTGCTAGGGGAAAATCTACTGGAGAGATCTATATCAACAAATAGCAGGAGGTAACAATCAACAGATAGCCGGCGACAACTGCAACATGAGTATCCAAATGCTATGATTATGCATGTATGCATTATGCATGATGAATGTATGATGAATGCTGACAAACAGACATGCTCAACACGCAGGTCCGGGAATCAACCGTCCGGAGAGAAAACCAAAGCCACCAGAGAGCAAAGAAAATCCACTGGAGACTGGGATATCAGGGAACATTTATCCTGCAGGGGAGGCAGGCCACCGGAGGCTTCCGGAGGGATCGTCAGTCACAACCGGAGAACAGAGTTCAACATACAGGCGTATGCGCCACAACAACTCGTGATGAAAATCTGAGATACCGAGAAGCAACCAGATCTCTGATGAGAAATACAAAAGCATTGATAAAGCTCCTTACGCGAACAACTCCACTGGGGGATCTATCTGAGGGAATGCCGGATTACGGGGATGTCGATCCTCCAAATACTGAATCTTCCAAGAAAAGCACCCATGCTGGGGGGAGATGAAGACTGCTCTGCTGGAGAGGAGAAAGTTGAAGTCTTCAGTAAACACTCTGCTAGGGGAGCTGCCCCACAATAATGTCCGAAACAGCAAACTTGCCGGGGATGCCCCACGATAGGGCTCAAACAGCACTCTACTAGGGATGCCCCACAATAGAGCTAACAGGGATTTGGAGGAAGAATCTGTACTGCCGGGAACATGAAGATGAATAACTTCAAACGACACTGCATCGGGCAACCTCACTGAGGAGAGACCAAACGAGGTTCTGCAGGACAAAGATACAGTCATGCTCGAGATACGAACAATTGTCTTACCTGTTGGTAATCATACCACCCCCGGGAGAGCACAGTGGGTCTCCTAAGTATTCTTCCATCATTGTGAATGTTCACTTTGTTTAAGAACAATTTTGTGAAAAATTTGTTTATTTTGAAAACAATGATACTTTATCAATTAAAACATGCAAAACGTTTGTTGAGTTGAAACAAATAAGAGTGCAAATAATTGGGTAAAAGCTCAAATAGATGTAATGGAATGGTAGTCTGCAAAGGGCGAGACTCCATAGATCTGTACAAGTTTGAAATCGGTGATATATATTGGAGAGGGCTACATTGAATATAATGACCTTTCCTCTACCATTCTGAATTTTCGATGTATTCGGAGTGTCAGTCGACGACGAATCGAGAATTCCTGACGGATGACAGATGTACAGCACAGTCTTGTCAAGATGCAGTTACTTGCCAAATCCCTAATTTTTGCCTAGATTGCCCCAGTGTGAGGTGCTCAATCTAGCGGGATGCAAATTTTTTTCAATGTCTCTAACTTTTGCCTGGATCGCCCTTTCGGGTTTTCAATCCACCGAGACGCTCCTTTTTGCCTAAGTCGCCCTTTGGGGTGTTCGACTTATCGAGCTTTTGCTTTTTTTTTTTTGTTTCTAGGCGAAGTATTTCTTGACTGCATCTGGAATTCACAGGACGAGTGAACTTCTCCATCCATTGTTGTAAGTGTCGAGACATTGCCTGAAGAGGCTCTCTTGTCAACACATGGACTTTCATAGCTTGGAGTTCACTTGCCCCTAGAATCGGGCACGAAAGACAAGACTTTCTTGAGCACAAGGTCCCTCGGAACACACGAGGCTTGATCTTCTTATCGAATGCTTTCTTCACTCTTTGCTGATATAACTTGACCGTGACACATGGCAGTTGATCTTTTCGTTCTTTCCGTCGAATTCAACATTAGTCAACTTGGGACTTTGAGGGTGCTATCTTTCTTTTGTTTTTTTTTTTTTCTTTTGATTTTGCTTTTGATTTTTCTTTCTTTTGATTTCTTTTGATTTTGCACCCTCCTCTTTCTTTTTTTCTTTTTTTCTTTTTTTTTTCTTTTGATAATGCCCCAGTTGGCTGTTCTGCTGATTCTCGAGATGCAGCTGAGTGTGATCTTCTTTTCTCGCTCAAGAAGTCGGGAAATCTCGTCAGGAATCCCTTCGACATCATCTTCTTCCGCTTCGAATACAGGGAATTCAAAATTGGGAGATGACGTCCGATCATTATGTTCAATGGGTTTGAGAAACAACCTGCATAAAGATTTTGAGTATAAAAAGCTTTTTGAAAAACAAACAAGACAATCGTTATGCAGATGAAAAGATTGCTTTTATTCTTGTTTTTAAAGGTTTTTTGTGATCACCAATTTCATGCAAAAAGCGAAAAGGGAAAACAAATGGAAAAACAAATGTTTTAACATGAATTTATTTGAATGAAAATATCATTGCACAAAATGTTGCCAACAATGTCATCACTTCTCCTTTTGGCATGGGAGAAGGGTTTTTAAACAAAGTGATTATTGCTCTGACTTATGAACAGCTGTAGGAACGCCCACAGTGACCCAATTGTGATAGATCCCACCGGGGAAGACAACTGTCAGTATCTTTTGCATCAGCAGCTTCTGTTTTCTGAACAACCCTTCTGAAGAAAAAGTCGGCGCCAGCCCAGGACTTGTTATCTTCAAGCTTGATTAACACGGGGACCTAAATCCTCCAAGATCAGAATGCCTGACCTCACAAGGTCTTGAACCTTCATCTTCAGCTGGAAACAACTATCCACATCATGACCAGGAGCTCCTGAATGATACACACAATGCTGTTCAGGCCTATACCACCACCGAGGGTTGACGGGTATGGGCGGTGGGTCTCTAGGAGTAATCAAGTTCCGCTCTATCAGAGTGGGATACAGTTCGGCGTAGGACATGGGGATTGGATCAAAAATGATCTTCTTCCTCTCATTACTTATACCAGCTTGATTGTCAATGGGAGGCTGGTAAACCTGCTGCTGAGGATGACGTTGTGGACGCTGAGGCTGCTGAGCTGGTCTTCTCTGTTGCTGTTGGGGTTGGGTGGCTGGAATAGTCACAGCGGCGACTTGCCGATATGGTCCCCTGTTTGCACTCCTTCGACGATGCACAGCATTTGTTTCATCCTCTCCCCTTCTGGGTGCCCCAGAGTATAGCTTCTTAGAATTTGAAGAGTTTGAAGAGCCAGGATCTTGTATCCTTCCTGCTTTGATAAGGCTTTCAGTTCTCTCCCCACAGACAACAACATCTGAAAAACTACTGAACGGGCAGCTTCCCATGCGATCCATGAACACTCCTTGCAAGGTCCCAATGAACATGTCGGTCAGCTCTCTCTCCAGCATCGGAGGTTGCACTCTAGCGGCTAGCTCACGCCACCTCTGGGCATACTCTTTGAAACTTTCCTTGGATTTCTGATACAAACTCTGCAATTGGGTTCGGCTCGGCGCCATGTCCATGTTGTGTTTGTATTGCCTCAGAAAGGCCTCACCCAAATCTTTCCAGCTTCTGACTGATTCTCGCTTCAATTCCATATACCAGTCCAAAGATGCCCCAGATAGACTATCTTGGAAAAAGTACATCCACATCTTCTCATCGTCAGTGTAAGCAGAGATCTTCCTGAAGTAAGCCTGCACGTGGGTGCGAGGACAGGAGGTACCGTTGTACTTTTCGAATGAAGGTGCCTTGAACTTGTAGGGGATCCTCAACCCTTCCACCAGACCCATGTCGGTCACATCAAACCCAAGTGAGTTCTGACACTCCATGGCTCGGATTTTCTCAGCAAGAGCATCCACTTTACGATCCCTATCCTCCATTCTGACCACTTCATCTTCCTCACTCAGCAACGTGAACATGTCCTCTTGTTAGTTGACAAACGGAGCTGGATGACGAATCGGAGCCCGGGTAGCTCTGACATTGACCTCTGCAGCAAGAGGCTGTCCATTGATTCTGATGCCCCCCAACTCATCAACCCCATCAAAGTTACTGGCGGGAGCGGTAGCAGCAACATTATCATCCACAGGAACACCCACTGGTGAAGCACGGTTGGCAGTTGGAATCACAACTTCCTGTCTCTGGGCTAAGGCACGCAGCTCCTCTTGCCCCTGAACGACCCCTTGCATCATGTTCATGAACTGGGCCATGTTCGCCCTCATCTCAGCTAGCTCAGTCTGAACTTGATCCATACTCCTCTGTCGATTGAGTCTGGTCGTGGTGCGGACGGTGATCAACAATCCTGTCTCAGTCAAAAACCAAAGTGAGAAGTCACTCCCAAGCATGTCTGTAATGCAAGGATGATATGTGTATGATATGCATATGATGCGAATGCTATTTTATCATGAATGATCCTGAAAAGGATATGCGTATGCGAGTTAACTTTTTTCATTTTCATGCATTACTATTTTTTTTTGGAAGATAAACATGCTATGATGCAAATGATGGAGCCAAGACTGGCAGGAACTGGCATCTGAGGAACCATCTGAAACCCCAAAGTCATCTGAGGAGCTGGCATCTGAACCGATGTCTGGAGAACTGAGTCGCCATCTGAGCGAGTACCCTCAAATTCAGCCCAGGGATCCGAAATAAACGGAACCCTCTGATCAATACCAGGGTCAAACCTCCGGCGTCCAGGAATAGCGATCCATAAATCCGACTCAAGATCATCAACACAGCATCACTGGCAGAAATTGTACTTGCAGGAATCAAACCCTCCCCTCACAGGTGAATTCTAACAAGGTCATCCTAAGGCGGACAAGGGTCTCGACAATCGGGCAAAGATACTCAACGGGTTTGCCCTCTCGGGTGTGCCGTTGTAGCTCTCTTAAGATCGTCTAAACCAAATATCCGGGAAAGAACGGTCACCGAAGTCAACAGCTCATAAGAGATAATCCGACCTAAGCGGAATAACTCCACCCGGAAGAACTCTCTCAAATGAACCTCGTCCGGCTGTGGTGACATGTCTCCTCATCATGTCGTACAACATGTGAAGATACATGAGACCACGCTAATCCTAGGTGTGTACTCAGGCCTGGGTATTGGGCCTCACTCAGAACACCCACCCCAAAACAGAGGAACCACCTGCACAGGAGACAACTCAATGACAGTATGATGCATGCAAACATAAATGTAAACAATAAATGCAAACAATAAATAACATGAATGCAATAAGTCAAACAGCAAACAGCAACCAAAACCCTATCCTAGAGAGCGCTAGGAGAGACTCGCTTAGGGAAGATGGACCAGCAAGAGGTCAACTTCTCTATTATCCCCAGTGGAGTCGCCAGCTGTCGCATTACGCGAAAAACCGGCGGGTAAAGAAAGAAACAACAGAGCCGCCACCGTGCGTTATTTATCCCAAAAGAGGGAAAGGAAACGCTCAGAGTAAACCTGGAAAAGACATGGTCTCGCGACCAAAGAGAATGGGTTCGGGAGTCGGTTATGCGAAGGGAAGGTATTAGCACCCCTACGCATCCGTAGTACTCTACGGGATCCACGCACAATAGGAAGGAAAATGGTTGCTATAACACTGCTCAAACACACACACACACTGGCTGAAAGAGACACAGAAAACAGACAAGACTGACTCGGCAGGATATGGGATCCTGGGCCTACTTAGTCTATCAGACATATACATCAGAGTCGAAGTAGTTCGGACCGGGGAAACGACACATGCTCGCTAGGATGTCGCATCCTATGCATACGTATCTTCTCGGACGAGAGAAGAATCAGAGCATTCGTAGCTCGGCTGACACGCACACAAACAAACAAGACACAGGCAAACGTGGAGCCCGAATGCCAATCACTGGACTTATATCGGCATCCGAACCAAAACACACGCAAGGGTGGTTAAGACACAAAGGGTTGGAAAAGAAAAAAGGGTGCCCGGAGAGATCAGCTCATCTCCTGCCTACGTACCTCATCTGGTATGAGGATCAGGGCGACGTAGTTCCCCTACGCAGGGAAAAAGGACTAGCCTAACCAGATAACAGAGGGAGACACAACACTAGGGAGACTACGACTCGAGCCTAGATGTTGTCATGCAAAGTCGTCCCTAAGTTAAGGTTTCTAGCTAAATGGCACAAGGGCCAACCTATCCTAGACACGACTTGCACAGGAAGCAAGCCACACCTAACCTAACTTGCACAGGAAGCAAGGGTCTCGATTGCAACTAGGGCAAGAGAAAGGGGAGGTCTCAATCGCAACGAGGGCGAGAGAAAGGAATTAGTGTTAGTTGTTAGTCAAACTCGACAAGACATCGCATCTCGTGCCTACGTATCTCATCTGGACATGAGAATCAGAGTTGCCGTAGTTCGGCTACGGAGGGACAAAGGTCTCGATTGCAACTAGGGCAAGAGAAAGGGAAAGTCTCGATCGCAACGAGGGCGAGAGAAAGGAAAAGGCTCGATCGCAACGAGGGCGAGAGAAAGGAAAAGGCTCGATCGCAACGAGGGCGAGAGAAAGGAAAAGGCTCGATCGCAACGAGGGCGAGAGAAAGGATCGCAACGAGGGCGAAAGCAAACAAGGATTAGTCTAAACTAAACCTAACTTGCACAGGAAGCAAGTCAAACAAACATACAAGCACAGGTAGCACACACTATATGCACACAAGAGGCTCAAACAAGGGTTAGGTTTTAGTCAAGGGGTCATATCAACCTCAACAAACAAACCTCTGGAATTGGGTGAATGATGCTCTTAACCTTGCCATTGAGGGGCTAAGGTGAAGCAGATGAAAGGTGAGTGAAGATGAGACTTCACAGCTTCTATCCCTGGCCTGGGAGAGCATCTGACAAGAATGTGTGGGTTCAGACAGTGGGAACCCTTCTACACATTTGATACTGACTCAACTGTGCAATTGCACAAGATCTTGGGTTTTTATCTGTAATGCATCAACACAGTGGTGTGAGCAAGACAGAAGACACACTGAATAGCAGGGGATAGGTTGCTTATCCCTTGGTTCTGCCAATTGCCTCTTCACTTAGGAGTTCTTTGACTCTGTACAAGGACAAGATTTAAACATACACAAACATTGCCTCTTAAGGAGGACTTCAGACAGTTGCCTGGCCAAGTAACAGGCCAGGTCTTCCAGACTACATGAAGAAAAAGGGATTACCTCAAAGCAAATTGCTAAATAGCAAAGCAAAGCAAGTTCTAAGCAACTAATGGTACCTGAAATAGTCAAACAGATCAGTACACAGTTCAAAAGTTTAAGCAAAAGGAAGTAGGAAGGAACAGTTAAAATCAACAGACAAATGTGCAAAAGCACAAGACCCAAATCATATGAGTCAAGCCACCTACAAAACAAAGGTTAGCTCATGATAAACAGATAAACCCAATCAACTTGCAAAAGTTTCTTTGAAGCACTTGTAGCTTAACCTGAAACATGAACTCAATTATAAGCCACAGGACCACTAGGACAAGCCTAGGGTCAAAATGAATAAGAAAGCCAAAACAGCAAGCAATATCCAATCACAATCAGATTCAAACATTTAAGAAGCAAACCCAATTGGTTTCAAGTTCATATAATGCATCATCATTATTTCATAGACAAAAGAAGTCAAAGCATGGCAAATGAAAGCTCATAGAAGTCAACAGCAAGACTTAGCTCAAAACTAATCATAATCAATTCCAAAAATCATCAAATAATTCATGGTCAATCACAATCCATAACATGACATGCATATAAAATTTCAGCTCATTTGGATCATGGGAAGATGGTCAATGAAAATCAGAAAGTCAAAGCAAGTTTAAGCATGCTCAAAGAAGTCAACCAAACATGTATCAACTTCAAAAATTCATAAGTCAGTGATAACAAATGAGAAATGAATGGGATCAACACCATGGCAAAGCTTAAGATGTCTAGTATGCACATGTAAAAATTTCATGATCATCCAATAAGATATGAGAATTTCCCAAATGGAATGGCAAGATGTATCACACAAAGTCAACATTTGACTAGACAGGGGAGAAAAATCTCAAACAAATAGGAAATGGCGCAATTAATTCTAAGAAAATTCACATGTGAACTAGACACATAATAGAAGGTTCATGCAAAAATTGAGGTCAATTGGAAGTCAATAGGCATGGATACAAAAATCAGGGAATTGCACATCCATGGTGTGACACAAGTTGTCACACCTTACTTCAAAAATTCACAGCTCTCAAACCACATAGGATAAAATCATGATCTTTACATCAAAATAAACATGGATGAGTGTAGATTAAGCACAAAAAATTTCAGATCAAATGGATGTATCATCACAATTTCACAATGGTTTTGGCAAAAGGTACAATATTTGGTCACATTCTACAAACCCTAATGCCATTTAATACTCACTGATCAAAAAAATCTGGAAAAATAATGATAAAAAACTAGGGATCATGATGAAGATGATGCAAAAAACCCCATGAAAATTGGATTTGAAATGAGTGAAATATGAATTTTCAAAGTTGAGTAACCAAAGTGAAATAATTATTGAAATTAAATGAATTAATATGAAATAATAAAAATGAGAATGGCACGAATGTAAATATGGAGGTCACTAATTCAAACGACCGCGTTTTGGACGCAGA
The DNA here is from genome assembly GCF_024323335.1 of Lathyrus oleraceus. NCBI lineage: Eukaryota > Viridiplantae > Streptophyta > Magnoliopsida > Fabales > Fabaceae > Lathyrus > Lathyrus oleraceus. The sequence goes on along the minus strand of NC_066583.1, from coordinate 543,538,619 downwards.
AATGGAATAATGCTATTGGCTCATGCGTATACAGTATCATGCAACACGTACAAATTACCAATTCTGGGCAAGGTTTCAATGGAATTAGGGTTCATGCATACAGTAAGAACACCTTCATCCCCAAATCGAGCTATCCAAATTTTTTTCCAGAAATCCAAATTGAGCATACATAAATAATCAGCACAACATGGCAAACACCAATCCAACATCTATTTTCATTAAAACATACTACAACTCATGAATCGAACAGAAATGTAAATCAACATCAAACTTCATTTCAAAATATCTCAACCAATACTTAACTATTTCATGCGATTCAAAGATCAAAATGCTCAGGAACAAAAGATCTACACTAAGCATAGCATGGATTTGAGAAATAAAAGATTCGAAAATTTACTTGTTCTTGAAGAAAGTTGGGATTCAGTGGTTGTTTTGATGTTTGCTGGTGAAACAGACGCACCAAGGTCCTCCAAATGATGATTGATGAAGACTTTGAGCTCAGTGAAGCTGGGAAACAAACAAATCGAATTTCACCATTATTGAAGCTTGGAAAACCAGTTCATGTAAAGGCTGTTACAGTCAAGATTCAAGGCTCCCAACAGCTCCCAAAATGATGGCAAAGTGAAGAACAACTGAGCAGGGGTCGACTTCTTTGAGGGTTTGAGCAAAAATTTCCAAAATGCAAGATGAGAGTATTTTTGAGAATGAAGAGTTCTGTGACTGATAGCTGCTGCTAGGGCTTCCAAAAGCTCAGAAAAAGAGTTATATACTTCTGTTTAGGCCTTAACCATGCTTTGCTAATCAAGTTTTTGTTAAATGAAGCCAAATGCACAATTGCTAATTTCCAACCAAAGGCACATGGAGGGTGTGGTTCTGGCCGAGTTTGGGCCTTGAACATGTTTCAAATATCATCTTAAATGAATCCCAATTGGCCAAAATGAGTAAAAATGCCTAAATCAAAAAGTCAACTTTGCACCTCTCTTGAAATTAATTAAGCCAAGTCCAAAAATGCCATTTTTATTGGCAATGTTTTAGCACATGAAGTTTACATTTTTGGAAAGAGGAGATGAAATGTGGTTTGTAGGAAAAAAACCCCATCAAAATTGGCCAAATGGTTTGAGAGATATGGCCTTTTGAAGTTCAAGATTTTGTGAAAATGATTTGATCATATCTTGACAACCATACATGGGAATTGAGAGTTCTTGGACTTTTTGAAAATGGGAGAACAAGATCTTCAACTTTCATGTTGGGCAAAAATTCATTTGAAGCTTGTATCATGATGTAAGTTTGGGATCAAGAAGTTTTCATTTTTGGCAGTTAAAATTACAGGTCCAGTTTCTATTTTTGGAAATTTTCTGATTGGCTTCAAATTCTTCAATGATATTGATTGCCATGATATATGAGGCCTATTGGGACATGAATAAGCTCTCCCAAACCAAATCCATCCATCAAATCCATAAAATCAACCACAGTTGACCAACTTTGACTTTCTAGGGTTTCTGACTGATTGTGCATGAACTGATGACTTCTGAACATCCAACCCTTGACTTAAACACTTCAAATGGACCTCCAAGTCATGTGAACAAGATGGACCAACCCTAGGGCCTTGGCTCCTTGAGAAACACCCTTGCTTGCTTGGTTGACTGATCTCCTGATCAGTTTGACCTAATTTCTTGATTGGCTTGCACTTGAGGCAACTGGGACAATGCAATGCTATGCCAATGGACCATGATATGCTATGACCTAATATGAGAATGTATGTACAATGATAGGTGCAAATTTGAGGTGCTACAGCTGCCCCTATTCAATCAGCTGGGAACCCGAACGGATGATAGCAACGGCTGTCAGACTTTCAGGGTAAACAGGGATTGAATACAAAAGAACCGTAGAAATTTGCACCAACTGGATATAATACAAGAATGCCTGTCAGGATCGGCAAAGAAATAGTCTTGAAAGAAAAATCCGTCTGGAACGGAAAAAGAAATCGGTCTGAATACCGAAACAGAACGTCGACCTGGATACCAAAATAAATGGTAACACAGGGATAACCACGGCCTGAGCGCCGCTCGTCAGTCTGAATACTGAGCATCGGTGTATGAGAGATTTGACGCCGATCTGAAACATCGGAAATTGGCCGGATCGCCACCTCGGTCTGAATACCGGAAAATTGGCCTGAGTGCCATAAGTACATCGACCTGATCGTCGGAAACTTCTTCGGCCTGAATACCGGAAAAATTGGCCTGAGTGCCAAAGCGTGAATTGGTTTGTGTTCCAAAACACTCAACATCCTGAAGAGGGCTAGAAAAGCAGTCTTGTTAAAGGATGGACATTCGATTCCACAAGAAATACGAATCTTACTCGACTGGGGAGGACGACTTCGACCCAAGAGCGCATGAGACACATTATCTATAGCCGTCAGAACGTAGATAATAACCTCGCATGGAAGATTATCCATAACCGGGTTATAGGTTGTTAAAGGGATAAACGACCGAAAACATCCTGAAGAGAGCGAAAGCAAACTTGTTAAAGGATGAAACATTCGATTCCACAAGGAATACGAATCTTACTCTGCTGGAGATAACAATCGAAAGATTGACCAAAGAGTGCATGAGATATATTATCTATAGCCGTCAAAACGTAGATAATAACCTCGCATGGAAGATTATCCATAACCGGGTTGTAGGTTGTTAAATGAATAATCGACCGAAAACATCCTGAAGAGAGCGAAGGCAAACTTGTTAAAGGATGAAACATTCGATTCCACAAGGAATACGAATCTTACTCTGCTGGAGATAACAATCGAAAGATTGACCAAAGAGTGCATGAGATATATTATCTATAGCCGTCAAAACGTAGATAATAACCTCGCATGGAAGATTATCCATAACCGGGTTGTAGGTTGTTAAATGAATAATCGACCGAAAACATCCTGAAGAGAGCGAAGGCAAACTTGTTAAAGGATGAAACATTCGATTCCACAAGGAATACGAATCTTACTCTGCTGGAGATAACAATCGAAAGATTGACCAAAGAGTGCATGAGATATATTATCTATAGCCGTCAAAACGTAGATAATAACCTCGCATGGAAGATTATCCATAACCGGGTTGTAGGTTGTTAAATGAATAATCGACCGAAAACATCCTGAAGAGAGCGAAGGCAAACTTGTTAAAGGATGAAACATTCGATTCCACAAGGAATACGAATCTTACTCTGCTGGAGATAACAATCGAAAGATTGACCAAAGAGTGCATGAGATATATTATCTATAGCCGTCAAAACGTAGATAATAACCTCGCATGGAAGATTATCCATAACCGGGTTGTAGGTTGTTAAATGAATAATCGACCGAAAACATCCTGAAGAGAGCGAAGGCAAACTTGTTAAAGGATGAAACATTCGATTCCACAAGGAATACGAATCTTACTCTGCTGGAGATAACAATCGAAAGATTGACCAAAGAGTGCATGAGATATATTATCTATAGCCGTCAAAACGTAGATAATAACCTCGCATGGAAGATTATCCATAACCGGGTTGTAGGTTGTTAAATGAATAATCGACCGAAAACATCCTGAAGAGAGCGAAGGCAAACTTGTTAAAGGATGAAACATTCGATTCCACAAGGAATACGAATCTTACTCTGCTGGAGATAACAATCGAAAGATTGACCAAAGAGTGCATGAGATATATTATCTATAGCCGTCAAAACATAGATAATAACCTCGCATGGAAGATTATCCATAACCGGGTTGTAGGTCGTTAAATGAATAATCGACCGACATCATCCTGAAGAGAGCGAAGGCAAACTTGTTAAAGGATGGACATTCGATTCCACAAGGAATACGAATCTTACTCTGCTGGTGATAACAATCGAAAGATTGACCAAAGAGTGCATGAGATATATTATCTATAGCCGTCAGAACGTAGATAATAACCTCGCATGGAAGATTATCCATAACCGGGTTGTAGGTTGTTAAATGAATAATCGACCGAAAAGAAAGGCATCAGGGTACCAGGACTAGGTATGCAAAAGATGACCAATCAAAAAGAGGATAAAGTTGCTAACTCAGAGCAAATATCCAAAAGGAAGGGAAAGACCCAATGGGGACAATACTGCTTGATCAAGGCAAGTATCCAAAGGGGAAAGAATATCAATACCGCAAAGAGGGGATTACATCTACCGGTTTGTAGGCAGAAAACCACGGAAAAGTAACCAGTCATCGATAGGATGAGCACAAAGGGTTAACTCCAACAAGGGGAGGAATGTGGGATTTTACAACTACCAGCTAGTAGGTAGAAAACCACAAAGATAGGACTTACAACTACCGGTTTGTAGGTAGAAGCCAATGGAAAAGTAACCAGTCATCATCGGGATGAGCACAAAGGGTGAACTCCACCAAGGGGAGAACGTGGGATTTTACAACTACCAGCTTGTGGGTAGAAAACCACAAAGATAGGACTTACAACTACCGGTTTGTAGGTAGAGGCCAACAAACGGTCTGCTGAGAGACAGAGTGAGAAAAAGGATCTACAACTACCGGGTAGTGGGTAGAAGACCGTAAAGAAAGGACTTACAGCTACCGGTTCGTAGGTAGAGGCCACCAAACCATATCCGCCAGGGGATGAAAGTGGGATTTTACTACTACCGGTTTGTAGGTAGAAAACCACCAAGATAGGACTTACAACTACCGGTTTGTAGGTAGAGGCCAACAAACTCCGCTGAGGATAAGATGAATGAGTGCCGGTTAGTGAGCAACTATTCATTTATGCCCCAGGGAAGCACAAGAAACAGTCGACGGGGAGCCAGTTTAGGATCGATCCAAAAGGCAGACTGAAACAAGACTCATCCTAATGAGGAAATAACTCAATAGGGAAAACCCATCCCAATGTGTGTTGGGAGGGAACGGAAACAACCGTCATCCACGAGGATGTATCTCAGTGGGGAAATGGCAGGAAAGGATAGACACTTTCTGCTTAAGGGGTTGGCTCTACATGGAGAGATCAGACACACCCACATCTGCTAGGGGAAAATCTACTGGAGAGATCTGTATCAACAAATAGCAGGAGGTAACAATCAACAGATAGCCGGCGACAGCTGCAACATGAGTATCCAAATGCTATGATTATGCATGTATGCATTATGCATGATGAATGTATGATGAATGCTGACAAACAGACATGCTCAACACGCAGGTCCGGGAATCAACCGTCCGGAGAGAAAACCAAAGCCACCAGAGAGCAAAGAAAATCCACTGGGGACTGGGATATCAGGGAACATTTATCCTGCAGGGGAGGCAGGCCACCGGAGGCTTCCGGAGGGATCGTCAGTCACAACCGGAGAACAGAGTTCAACATACAGGCGTATGCGCCACAACAACTCGTGATGAAAATCTGAGATACCGAGAAGCAACCAGATCTCTGATGAGAAATACAAAAGCATTGATAAAGCTCCTTACGCGAACAACTCCACTGGGGGATCTATCTGAGGGAATGCCGGATTACGGGGATGTCGATCCTCCAAATACTGAATCTTCCAAGAAAAGCACCCATGCTGGGGGGAGATGAAGACTGCTCTGCTGGAGAGGCGAAAGTTGAAGTCTTCAGTAAACACTCTGCTAGGGGAGCTGCCCCACAATAATGTCCGAAACAGCAAACTTGCCGGGGATGCCCCACGATAGGGCTCAAACAGCACTCTACTGGGGATGCCCCACAATAGAGCTAACAGGGATTTGGAGGAAGAATCTGTACTGCCGGGAACATGAAGATGAATAACTTCAAACGACACTGCATCGGGCAACCTCACTGAGGAGAGACCAAACGAGGTTCTGCAGGACAAAGATACAGTCATGCTCGAGATACGAACAATTGTCTTACATGTTGGTAATCATACCACCCCCGGGAGAGCACAGTGGGTCTCCTAAGTATTCTTCCATCATTGTGAATGTTCACTTTGTTTAAGAACAATTTTGTGAAAAATTTGTTTATTTTGAAAACAATGATACTTTATCAATTAAAACATGCAAAACGTTTGTTGAGTTGAAACAAATAAGAGTGCAAATAATTGGGTAAAAGCTCAAATAGATGTAATGGAATGGTAGTCTGCAAAGGGCGAGACTCCATAGATCTGTACAAGTTTGAAATCGGTGATATATATTGGAGAGGGCTACATTGAATATAATGACCTTTCCTCTACCATTCTGAATTTTCGATGTATTCGGAGTGTCAGTCGACGACGAATCGAGAATTCCTGACGGATGACAGATGTACAGCACAGTCTTGTCAAGATGCAGTTACTTGCCAAATCCCTAACTTTTGCCTAGATTGCCCCAGTGTGAGGTGCTCAATCTAGCGGGATGCAAATTTTTTTCAATGTCTCTAACTTTTGCCTGGATCGCCCTTTCGGGTTTTCAATCCACCGAGACGTTCCTTTTTGCCTAAGTCGCCCTTTGGGGTGTTCGACTTATCGAGCTTTTGCTTCTTTTTTTTTTGTTTCTAGGCGAAGTATTTCTTGACTGCATCTGGAATTCACAGGACGAGTGAACTTCTCCATCCATTGTTGTAAGTGTCGAGACATTGCCTGAAGAGGCTCTCTTGTCAACACATGGACTTTCATAGCTTGGAGTTCACTTGCCCCTGGAATCGGGCACGAAAGACAAGACTTTCTTGAGCACAAGGTCCCTCGGAACACACGAGGCTTGATCTTCTTATCGAATGCTTTCTTCACTCTTTGCTGATATAACTTGACCGTGACACATGGCAGTTGATCTTTTCGTTCTTTCCGTCGAATTCAGCATTAGTCAACTTGGGACTTTGAGGGTGCTATCTTTCTTTTGTTTTTTTTTTTTTTTCTTTTGATTTTGCTTTTGATTTTGCTTTTGATTTTTCTTTCTTTTGATTTCTTTTGATTTTGCACCCTCCTCTTTCTTTTTTTCTTTTTTTCTTTTTTTTTTCTTTTGATAATGCCCCAGTTGGCTGTTCTGCTGATTCTCGAGATGCAGCTGAGTGTGATCTTCTTTTCTCGCTCAAGAAGTCGGGAAATCTCGTCAGGAATCCCTTCGACATCATCTTCTTCCGCTTCGAATACAGGGAATTCAAAATTGGGAGATGACGTCCGATCATTATGTTCAATGGGTTTGAGAAACAACCTGCATAAAGATTTTGAGTATAAAAAGCTTTTTGAAAAACAAACAAGACAATCGTTATGCAGATGAAAAGATTGCTTTTATTCTTGTTTTTAAAGGTTTTTTGTGATCACCAATTTCATGCAAAAAGCGAAAAGGGAAAACAAATGGAAAAACAAATGTTTTAACATGAATTTATTTGAATGAAAATATCATTGCACAAAATGTTGCCAACAATGTCATCACTTCTCCTTTTGGCATGGGAGAAGGGTTTTTAAACAAAGTGATTATTGCTCTGACTTATGAACAGCTGTAGGAACGCCCACAGTGACCCAATTGTGATAGATCCCACCGGGGAAGACAACTGTCAGTATCTTTTGCATCAGCAGCTTCTGTTTTCTGAACAACCCTTCTGAAGAAAAAGTCGGCGCCAGCCCAGGACTTGTTATCTTCAAGCTTGATTAACACGGGGACCTAAATCCTCCAAGATCAGAATGCCTGACCTCACAAGGTCTTGAACCTTCATCTTCAGCTGGAAACAACTATCCACATCATGACCAGGAGCTCCTGAATGATACACACAATGCTGTTCAGGCCTATACCACCACCGAGGGTTGACGGGTATGGGCGGCGGGTCACTAGGAGTAATCAAGTTCCGCTCTATCAGAGTGGGATACAGTTCGGCGTAGGACATGAGGATTGGATCAAAAATGATCTTCTTCCTCTCATTACTTATACCAGCTTGATTGTCAATGGGAGGCTGGTAAACCTGCTGCTGAGGATGACGTTGTGGACGCTGAGGCTGCTGAGCTGGTCTTCTCTGTTGCTGTTGGGGTTGGGTGGCTGGAATAGTCACAGCGGCGACTTGCCGATATGGTCCCCTGTTTGCACTCCTTCGACGATGCACATCATTTGTTTCATCCTCTCCCCTTCTGGGTGCTCCAGAGTATAGCTTCTTAGAATTTGAAGAGTTTGAAGAGCCAGGATCTTGTATCCTTCCTGCTTTGATAAGGCTTTCAGTTCTCTCCCCACAGACAACAACATCTGAAAAACTACTGAACGGGCAGCTTCCCATGCGATCCATGAACACTCCTTGCAAGGTCCCAATGAACATGTCGGTCAGCTCTCTCTCCAGCATCGGAGGTTGCACTCTAGCGGCTAGCTCACGCCACCTCTGGGCATACTCTTTGAAACTTTCCTTGGATTTCTGATACAAACTCTGCAATTGGGTTCGGCTCGGCGCCATGTCCATGTTGTGTTTGTATTGCCTCAGAAAGGCCTCACCCAAATCTTTCCAGCTTCTGACTGATTCTCGCTTCAATTCCATATACCAGTCCAAAGATGCCCCAGATAGACTATCTTGGAAAAAGTACATCCACATCTTCTCATCGTCAGTGTAAGCAGAGATCTTCCTGAAGTAAGCCTGCACGTGGGTGCGAGGACAGGAGGTACCGTTGTACTTTTCGAATGAAGGTGCCTTGAACTTGTAGGGGATCCTCAACCCTTCCACCAGACCCATGTCGGTCACATCAAACCCAAGTGAGTTCTGACACTCCATGGCTCGGATTTTCTCAGCAAGAGCATCCATTTTATGATCCCTATCCTCCATTCTGACCACTTCATCTTCCTCACTCAGCAACGTGAACATGTCCTCTTGTTAGTTGACAAACGGAGCTGGATGACGAATCGGAGCCCGGGTAGCTCTGACATTGACCTCTGCAGCAAGAGGCTGTCCATTGATTCTGATGCCCCCCAACTCATCAACCCCATCAAAGTTACTGGTGGGAGCGGTAGCAGCAACATTATCATCCACAGGAACACCCACTGGTGAAGCACGGTTGGCAGTTGGAATCACAACTTCCTGTCTCTGGGCTAAGGCACGCAGCTCCTCTTGCCCCTGAACGACCCCTTGCATCATGTTCATGAACTGGGCCATGTTCGCCCTCATCTCAGCTAGCTCAGTCTGAACTTGATCCATACTCCTCTGTCGATTGAGTCTGGTCGTGGTGCGGACGGTGATCAACAATCCTGTCTCAGTCAAAAACCAAAGTGAGAAGTCACTCCCAAGCATGTCTGTAATGCAAGGATGATATGTGTATGATATGCATATGATGCAAATGCTATTTTATCATGAATGATCCTGAAAAGGATATGCGTATGCGAGTTAACTTTTTTCATTTTCATGCATTACTATTTTTTTTTGGAAGATAAACATGCTATGATGCAAATGATAGAGCCAAGACTGGCAGGAACTGGCATCTGAGGAACCATCTGAAACCCCAAAGTCATCTGAGGAGCTGGCATCTGAACCCATGTCTGGAGAACTGAGTCGCCATCTGAGCGAGTACCCTCAAATTCAGCCCAGGGATCCGAAATAAACGGAACCCTCTGATCAATACCAGGGTCAAACCTCCGGCGTCCAGGAATAGCGATCCATAAATCCGACTCAAGATCATCAACACAGCATCACTGGCAGAAATTGTACTTGCAGGAATCAAACCCTCCCCTCACAGGTGAATTCTAACAAGGTCATCCTAAGGCGGACAAGGGTCTCGACAATCGGGCAAAGATACTCAACGGGTTTGCCCTCTCGGGTGTGCCGTTGTAGCTCTCTTAAGATCGTCTAAACCAAATATCCGGGAAAGAACGGTCACCGAAGTCAACAGCTCATAAGAGATAATCCGACCTAAGCGGAATAACTCCACCCGGAAGAACTCTCTCAAATGAACCTCGTCCGGCTGTGGTGACATGTCTCCTCATCATGTCGTACAACATGTGAAGATACATGAGACCACGCTAATCCTAGGTGTGTACTCAGGCCTGGGTATTGGGCCTCACTCAGAACACCCACCCCAAAACAGAGGAACCACCTGCACAGGAGACAACTCAATGACAGTATGATGCATGCAAACATAAATGTAAACAATAAATGCAAACAATAAATAACATGAATGCAATAAGTCAAACAGCAAACAGCAACCAAAACCCTATCCTAGAGAGCGCTAGGAGAGACTCGCTTAGGGAAGATGGACCAGCAAGAGGTCAACTTCTCTATTATCCCCAGTGGAGTCGCCAGCTGTCGCATTACGCGAAAAACCGGCGGGTAAAGAAAGAAACAACAGAGCCGCCACCGTGCGTTATTTATCCCAAAAGAGGGAAAGGAAACGCTCAGAGTAAACCTGGAAAAGACATGGTCTCGCGACCAAAGAGAATGGGTTCGGGAGTCGGTTATGCGAAGGGAAGGTATTAGCACCCCTACGCATCCGTAGTACTCTACGGGATCCACGCACAATAGGAAGGAAAATGGTTGCTATAACACTGCTCAAACACACACACACACTGGCTGAAAGAGACACAGAAAACAGACAAGACTGACTCGGCAGGATATCGGATCCTGGGCCTACTTAGTCTATCAGACATAGACATCAGAGTCGAAGTAGTTCGGACCGGGGAAACGACACATGCTCGCTAGGATGTCGCATCCTATGCATACGTATCTTCTCGGACGAGAGAAGAATCAGAGCATTCGTAGCTCGGCTGACACGCACACAAACAAACAAGACACAGGCAAACGTGGAGCCCGAATGCCAATCACTGGACTTATATCGGCATCCGAACCAAAACACACGCAAGGGTGGTTAAGACACAAAGGGTTGAAAAAGAAAAAAGGGTGCCCGGAGAGATCAGCTCATCTCCTGCCTACGTACCTCATCTGGTATGAGGATCAGGGCGACGTAGTTCCCCTACGCAGGGAAAAAGGACTAGCCTAACCAGATAACAGAGGGAGACACAACACTAGGGAGACTACGACTCGAGCCTAGATGTTGTCATGCAAAGTCGTCCCTAAGTTAAGGTTTCTAGCTAAATGGCACAAGGGCCAACCTATCCTAGACATGACTTGCACAGGAAGCAAGCCACACCTAACCTAACTTGCACAGGAAGCAAGGGTCTCGATTGCAACTAGGGCAAGAGAAAGGGGAGGTCTCAATCGCAACGAGGGCGAGAGAAAGGAATTAGTGTTAGTTGTTAGTCAAACTCGACAAGACATCGCATCTCGTGCCTACGTATCTCATCTGGACATGAGAATCAGAGTTGCCGTAGTTCGGCTACGGAGGGACAAAGGTCTCGATTGCAACTAGGGCAAGAGAAAGGGAAAGTCTCGATCGCAACGAGGGCGAGAGAAAGGAAAAGGCTCGATCGCAACGAGGGCGAGAGAAAGGAAAAGGCTCAATCGCAACGAGGGCGAGAGAAAGGAAAAGGCTCGATCGCAACGAGGGCGAGAGAAAGGATCGCAACGAGGGCGAAAGCAAACAAGGATTAGTCTAAACTAAACCTAACTTGCACAGGAAGCAAGTCAAACAAACATACAAGCACAGGTAGCACACACTATATGCACACAAGAGGCTCAAACAAGGGTTAGGTTTTAGTCAAGGGGTCATATCAACCTCAACAAACAAACCTCTGGAATTGGGTGAATGATGCTCTTAACCTTGCCATTGAGGGGCTAAGGTGAAGCAGATGAAAGGTGAGTGAAGATGAGACTTCACAGCTTCTATCCCTGGCCTGGGAGAGCATCTGACAAGAATGTGTGGGTTCAGACAGTGGGAACCCTTCTACACATTTGATACTGACTCAACTGTGCAATTGCACAAGATCTTGGGTTTTTATCTGTAATGCATCAACACAGTGGTGTGAGCAAGACAGAAGACACACTGAATAGCAGGGGATAGGTTGCTTATCCCTTGGTTCTGCCAATTGCCTCTTCACTTAGGAGGTCTTTGACTCTGTACAAGGACAAGATTTAAACATACACAAACATTGCCTCTTAAGGAGGACTTCAGACAGTTGCCTGGCCAAGTAACAGGCCAGGTCTTCCAGACTACATGAAGAAAAAGGGATTACCTCAAAGCAAATTGCTAAATAGCAAAGCAAAGCAAGTTCTAAGCAACTAATGGTACCTGAAATAGTCAAACAGATCAGTACACAGTTCAAAAGTTTAAGCAAAAGGAAGTAGGAATGAACAGTTAAAATCAACAGACAAATGTGCAAAAGCACAAGACCCAAATCATATGAGTCAAGCCACCTACAAAACAAAGGTTAGCTCATGATAAACAGATAAACCCAATCAACTTGCAAAAGTTTCTTTGAAGCACTTGTAGCTTAACCTGAAACATGAACTCAATTATAAGCCACAGGACCACTAGGACAAGCCTAGGGTCAAAAATGAATAAGAAAGCCAAAACAGCAAGCAATATCCAATCACAATCAGATTCAAACATTTAAGAAGCAAACCCAATTGGTTTCAAGTTCATATCATGCATCATCATTATTTCATAGACAAAAGAAGTCAAAGCATGGCAAATGAAAGCTCATAGAAGTCAACAGCAAGACTTAGCTCAAAACTAATCATAATCAATTCCAAAAATCATCAAATAATTCATGGTCAATCACAATCCATAACATGACATGCATATAAAATTTCAGCTCATTTGGATCATGGGAAGATGGTCAATGAAAATCAGAAAGTCAAAGCAAGTTTAAGCATGCTCAAAGAAGTCAACCAAACATGTATCAACTTCAAAAATTCATAAGTCAGTGATAACAAATGAGAAATGAATGGGATCAACACCATGGCAAAGCTTAAGATGTCTAGTATGCACATGTAAAAATTTCATGATCATCCAATAAGATATGAGAATTTCCCAAATGGAATGGCAAGATGTATCACACAAAGTCAACATTTGACTAGACAGGGGAGAAAAATCTCAAACAAATAGGAAATGGCGCAATTAATTCTAAGAAAATTCACATGTGAACTAGACACATAATAGAAGGTTCATGCAAAAATTGAGGTCAATTGGAAGTCAATAGGCATGGATACAAAAATCAGGGAATTGCACATCCATGGTGTGACACAAGTTGTCACACCTTACTTCAAAATTTCACAGCTCTCAAACCACATAGGATAAAATCATGATCTTTACATCAAAATAAACATGGGTGAGTGTAGATTAAGCACAAAAAATTACAGATCAAATGGATGTATCATCACAATTTCACAATGGTTTTGGCAAAAGGTACAATATTTGGTCACATTCTACAAACCCTAATGCCATTTAATACTCACTGATCAAAAAAATCTGGAAAAATAATGATAAAAAACTAGGGATCATGATGAAGATGATGCAAAAAACCCCATGAAAATTGGATTTGAAATGAGTGAAATATGAATTTTCAAAGTTGAGTAACCAAAGTGAAATAATTATTGAAATTAAATGAATTAATATGAAATAATAAAAATGAGAATGGCACGGATGTAAATATGGAGGTCACTAATTCAAACGACCGCGTTTTGGACGCGGAAATGGAATAATGCTATTGGCTCATGCGTATACAGTATCATGCAACACGTACAAATTACCAATTCTGGGCAAGGTTTCAATGGAATTAGGGTTCATGCATACAGTAAGAACACCTTCATCCCCAAATCGAGCTATCCAAATTTTTTTCCAGAAATCCAAATTGAGCATACATAAATAATCAGCACAACATGGCAAACACCAATCCAACATCTATTTTCATTAAAACATACTACAACTCATGAATCGAACAGAAATGTAAATCAACATCAAACTTCATTTCAAAATATCTCAACCAATACTTAACTATTTCATGCGATTCAAAGATCAAAATGCTCAGGAACAAAAGATCTACACTAAGCATAGCATGGATTTGAGAAATAAAAGATTCGAAAATTTACTTGTTCTTGAAGAAAGTTGGGATTCAGTGGTTGTTTTGATGTTTGCTGGTGAAACAGACGCACCAAGGTCCTCCAAATGATGATTGATGAAGACTTTGAGCTCAGTGAAGCTGGGAAACAAACAAATCGAATTTCACCATTATTGAAGCTTGGAAAACCAGTTCATGTAAAGGCTGTTACAGTCAAGATTCAAGGCTCCCAACAGCTCCCAAAATGATGGCAAAGTGAAGAACAACTGAGCAGGGGTCGACTTCTTTGAGGGTTTGAGCAAAAATTTCCAAAATGCAAGATGAGAGTATTTTTGAGAATGAAGAGTTCTGTGACTGATAGCTGCTGCTAGGGCTTCCAAAAGCTCAGAAAAAGAGTTATATACTTCTGTTTAGGCCTTAACCATGCTTTGCTAATCAAGTTTTTGTTAAATGAAGCCAAATGCACAATTGCTAATTTCCAACCAAAGGCACATGGAGGGTGTGGTTCTGGCCGAGTTTGGGCCTTGAATATGTTTCAAATATCATCTTAAATGAATCCCAATTGGCCAAAATGAGTAAAAATGCCTAAATCAAAAAGTCAACTTTGCACCTCTCTTGAAATTAATTAAGCCAAGTCCAAAAATGCCATTTTTATTGGCAATGTTTTAGCACATGAAGTTTACATTTTTGGAAAGAGGAGATGAAATGTGGTTTGTAGGAAAAAAACCCCATCAAAATTGGCCAAATGGTTTGAGAGATATGGCCTTTTGAAGTTCAAGATTTTGTGAAAATGATTTGATCATATCTTGACAACCATACATGGGAATTGAGAGTTCTTGGACTTTTTGGAAATGGGAGAACAAGATCTTCAACTTTCATGTTGGGCAAAAATTCATTTGAAGCTTGTATCATGATGTAAGTTTGGGATCAAGAAGTTTCCATTTTTGGCAGTTAAAATTACAGGTCCAGTTTCTATTTTTTGAAATTTTCTGATTGGCTTCAAATTCTTCAATGATATTGATTGCCATGATATATGAGGCCTATTGGGACATGAATAAGCTCTCCCAAACCAAATCCATCCATCAAATCCATAAAATCAACCACAGTTGACCAACTTTGACTTTCTAGGGTTTCTGACTGATTGTGCATGAACTGATGACTTCTGAACATCCAACCCTTGACTTAAACACTTCAAATGGACCTCCAAGTCATGTGAACAAGATGGACCAACCCTAGGGCCTTGGCTCCTTGAGAAACACCCTTGCTTGCTTGGTTGACTGATCTCCTGATCAGTTTGACCTAATTTCTTGATTGGCTTGCACTTGAGGCAACTGGGACAATGCAATGCTATGCCAATGGACCATGATATGCTATGACCTAATATGAGAATGTATGTACAATGATAGGTGCAAATTTGACGTGCTACAGCTGCCCCTATTCAATCAGCTGGGAACCCGAACGGATGATAGCAACGGCTGTCAGACTTTCAGGGTAAACAGGGATTGAATACAAAAGAACCGTAGAAATTTGCACCAACTGGATATAATACAAGAATGCCTGTCAGGATCGGCAAAGAAACAGTCTTGAAAGAAAAATCCGTCTGGAACGGAAAAAGAAATCGGTCTGAATACCGAAACAGAACGTCGACCTGGATACCAAAATAAATGGTAACACAGGGATAACCACGGCCTGAGCGCCGCTCGTCAGTCTGAATACTGAGCATCGGTGTATGAGAGATTTGACGTCGATCTGAAACATCGGAAATTGGCCGGATCGCCACCTCGGTCTGAATACCGGAAAATTGGCCTGAGTGCCATAAGTACATCGACCTGATCGTCGGAAACTTCTTCGGCCTGAATACCGGAAAAATTGGCCTGAGTGCCAAAGCGTGAATTGGTTTGTGTTCCAAAACACTCAACATCCTGAAGAGGGCTAGAAAAGCAGTCTTGTTAAAGGATGGACATTCGATTCCACAAGAAATACGAATCTTACTCGACTGGGGAGGACGACTTCGACCCAAGAGCGCATGAGACACATTATCTATAGCCGTCAGAACGTAGATAATAACCTCGCATGGAAGATTATCCATAACCAGGTTATAGGTTGTTAAAGGGATAAACGACCGAAAACATCCTGAAGAGAGCGAAAGCAAACTTGTTAAAGGATGAAACATTCGACATCATCTTTTTCCGCTTCGAATACAGGGAATTCAAAATTGGGAGATGACGTCCGATCATTATGTTCAATGGGTTTGAGAAACAACCTGCATAAAGATTTTGAGTATAAAAAGCTTTTTGAAAAACAAACAAGACAATCGTTATGCAGATGAAAAGATTGCTTTTATTCTTGTTTTTAAAGGTTTTTTGTGATCACCAATTTCATGCAAAAAGCGAAAAGGGAAAACAAATGGAAAAACAAATGTTTTAACATGAATTTATTTGAATGAAAATATCATTGCACAAAATGTTGCCAACAATGTCATCACTTCTCCTTTTGGCATGGGAGAAGGGTTTTTAAACAAAGTGATTATTGCTCTGACTTATGAACAGCTGTAGGAACGCCCACAGTGACCCAATTGTGATAGATCCCACCGGGGAAGACAACTGTCAGTATCTTTTGCATCAGCAGCTTCTGTTTTCTGAACAACCCTTCTGAAGAAAAAGTCGGCGCCAGCCCAGGACTTGTTATCTTCAAGCTTGATTAACACGGGGACCTAAATCCTCCAAGATCAGAATGCCTGACCTCACAAGGTCTTGAACCTTCATCTTCAGCTGGAAACAACTATCCACATCATGACCAGGAGCTCCTGAATGATACACACAATGTTGTTCAGGCCTATACCACCACCGAGGGTTGACGGGTATGGGCGGCGGGTCTCTAGGAGTAATCAAGTTCCGCTCTATCAGAGTGGGATACAGTTCGGCGTAGGACATGGGGATTGGATCAAAAATGATCTTCTTCCTCTCATTACTTATACCAGCTTGATTGTCAATGGGAGGCTGGTAAACCTGCTGCTGAGGATGACGTTGTGGACGCTGAGGCTGCTGAGCTGGTCTTCTCTGTTGCTGTTGGGGTTGGGTGGCTGGAATAGTCACAGCGGCGACTTGCCGATATGGTCCCCTGTTTGCACTCCTTCGACGATGCACAGCATTTGTTTCATCCTCTCCCCTTCTGGGTGCCCCAGAGTATAGCTTCTTAGAATTTGAAGAGTTTGAAGAGCCAGGATCTTGTATCCTTCCTGCTTTGATAAGGCTTTCAGTTCTCTCCCCACAGACAACAACATCTGAAAAACTACTGAACGGGCAGCTTCCCATGCGATCCATGAACACTCCTTGCAAGGTCCCAATGAACATGTCGGTCAGCTCTCTCTCCAGCATCGGAGGTTGCACTCTAGCGGCTAGCTCACGCCACCTCTGGGCATACTCTTTGAAACTTTCCTTGGATTTCTGATACAAACTCTGCAATTGGGTTCGGCTCGGCGCCATGTCCATGTTGTGTTTGTATTGCCTCAGAAAGGCCTCACCCAAATCTTTCCAGCTTCTGACTGATTCTCGCTTCAATTCCATATACCAGTCCAAAGATGCCCCAGATAGACTATCTTGGAAAAAGTACATCCACATCTTCTCATCGTCAGTGTAAGCAGAGATCTTCCTGAAGTAAGCCTGCACGTGGGTGCGAGGACAGGAGGTACCGTTGTACTTTTCGAATGAAGGTGCCTTGAACTTGTAGGGGATCCTCAACCCTTCCACCAGACCCATGTCGGTCACATCAAACCCAAGTGAGTTCTGACACTCCATGGCTCGGATTTTCTCAGCAAGAGCATCCACTTTACGATCCCTATCCTCCATTCTGACCACTTCATCTTCCTCACTCAGCAACGTGAACATGTCCTCTTGTTGGTTGACAAACGGAGCTGGATGACGAATCGGAGCCCGGGTAGCTCTGACATTGACCTCTGCAGCAAGAGGTTGTCCATTGATTCTGATGCCCCCCAACTCATCAACCCCATCAAAGTTACTGGCGGGAGCGGTAGCAGCAACATTATCATCCACAGGAACACCCACTGGTGAAGCACGGTTGGCAGTTGGAATCACAACTTCCTGTCTCTGGGCTAAGGCACGCAGCTCCTCTTGCCCCTGAACGACCCCTTGCATCATGTTCATGAACTGGGCCATGTTCGCCCTCATCTCAGCTAGCTCAGTCTGAACTTGATCCATACTCCTCTGTCGATTGAGTCTGGTCGTGGTGCGGACGGTGATCAACAATCCTGTCTCAGTCAAAAACCAAAGTGAGAAGTCACTCCCAAGCATGTCTGTAATGCAAGGATGATATGTGTATGATATGCATATGATGCGAATGCTATTTTATCATGAATGATCCTGAAAAGGATATGCGTATGCGAGTTAACTTTTTTCATTTTCATGCATTACTATTTTTTTTTGGAAGATAAACATGCTATGATGCAAATGATGGAGCCAAGACTGGCAGGAACTGGCATCTGAGGAACCATCTGAAACCTCAAAGTCATCTGAGGAGCTGGCATCTGAACCCATGTCTGGAGAACTGAGTCGCCATCTGAGCGAGTACCCTCAAATTCAGCCCAGGGATCCGAAATAAATGGAACCCTCTGATCAATACCAGGGTCAAACCTCCGGCGTCCAGGAATAGCGATCCATAAATCCGACTCAAGATCATCAACACAGCATCACTGGCAGAAATTGTACTTGCAGGAATCAAACCCTCCCCTCACAGGTGAATTCTAACAAGGTCATCCTAAGGCGGACAAGGGTCTCGACAATCGGGCAAAGATACTCAACGGGTTTGCCCTCTCGGGTGTGCCGTTGTAGCTCTCTTAAGATCGTCTAAACCAAATATCCGGGAAAGAACGGTCACCGAAGTCAACAGCTCATAAGAGATAATCCGACCTAAGCGGAATAACTCCACCCGGAAGAACTCTCTCAAATGAACCTCGTCCGGCTGTGGTGACATGTCTCCTCATCATGTCGTACAACATGTGAAGATACATGAGACCACGCTAATCCTAGGTGTGTACTCAGGCCTGGGTATTGGGCCTCACTCAGAACACCCACCCCAAAACAGAGGAACCACCTGCACAGAAGACAACTCAATGACAGTATGATGCATGCAAACATAAATGTAAACAATAAATGCAAACAATAAATAACATGAATGCAATAAGTCAAACAGCAAACAGCAACCAAAACCCTATCCTAGAGAGCGCTAGGAGAGACTCGCTTAGGGAAGATGGACCAGCAAGAGGTCAACTTCTCTATTATCCCCAGTGGAGTCGCCAGCTGTCGCATTACGCGAAAAACCGGCGGGTAAAGAAAGAAACAACAGAGCCGCCACCGTGCGTTATTTATCCCAAAAGAGGGAAAGGAAACGCTCAGAGTAAACCTGGAAAAGACATGGTCTCGCGACCAAAGAGAATGGGTTCGGGAGTCGGTTATGCGAAGGGAAGGTATTAGCACCCCTACGCATCCGTAGTACTCTACGGGATCCACGCACAATAGGAAGGAAAATGGTTGCTATAACACTGCTCAAACACACACACACACTGGCTGAAAGAGACACAGAAAACAGACAAGACTGACTCGGCAGGATATCGGATCCTGGGCCTACTTAGTCTATCAGACATAGACATCAGAGTCGAAGTAGTTCGGACCGGGGAAACGACACATGCTCGCTAGGATGTCGCATCCTATGCATACGTATCTTCTCGGACGAGAGAAGAATCAGAGCATTCGTAGCTCGACTGACACGCACACAAACAAACAAGACACAGGCAAACGTGGAGCCCGAATGCCAATCACTGGACTTATATCGGCATCCGAACCAAAACACACGCAAGGGTGGTTAAGACACAAAGGGTTGAAAAAGAAAAAAGGGTGCCCGGAGAGATCAGCTCATCTCCTGCCTACGTACCTCATCTGGTATGAGGATCAGGGCGACGTAGTTCCCCTACGCAGGGAAAAAGGACTAGCCTAACCAGATAACAGAGGGAGACACAACACTAGGGAGACTACGACTCGAGCCTAGATGTTGTCATGCAAAGTCGTCCCTAAGTTAAGGTTTCTAGCTAAATGGCACAAGGGCCAACCTATCCTAGACATGACTTGCACAGGAAGCAAGCCACACCTAACCTAACTTGCACAGGAAGCAAGGGTCTCGATTGCAACTAGGGCAAGAGAAAGGGGAGGTCTCAATCGCAACGAGGGCGAGAGAAAGGAATTAGTGTTAGTTGTTAGTCAAACTCGACAAGACATCGCATCTCGTGCCTACGTATCTCATCTGGACATGAGAATCAGAGTTGCCGTAGTTCGGCTACGGAGGGACAAAGGTCTCGATTGCAACTAGGGCAAGAGAAAGGGAAAGTCTCGATCGCAACGAGGGCGAGAGAAAGGAAAAGGCTCGATCGCAACGAGGGCGAGAGAAAGGAAAAGGCTCGATCGCAACGAGGGCGAGAGAAAGGAAAAGGCTCGATCGCAACGAGGGCGAGAGAAAGGATCGCAACGAGGGCGAAAGCAAACAAGGATTAGTCTAAACTAAACCTAACTTGCACAGGAAGCAAGTCAAACAAACATACAAGCACAGGTAGCACACACTATATGCACACAAGAGGCTCAAACAAGGGTTAGGTTTTAGTCAAGGGGTCATATCAACCTCAACAAACAAACCTCTGGAATTGGGTGAATGATGCTCTTAACCTTGCCATTGAGGGGCTAAGGTGAAGCAGATGAAAGGTGAGTGAAGATGAGACTTCACAGCTTCTATCCCTGGCCTGGGAGAGCATCTGACAAGAATGTGTGGGTTCAGACAGTGGGAACCCTTCTACACATTTGATACTGACTCAACTGTGCAATTGCACAAGATCTTGGGTTTTTATCTGTAATGCATCAACACAGTGGTGTGAGCAAGACAGAAGACACACTGAATAGCAGGGGATAGGTTGCTTATCCCTTGGTTCTGCCAATTGCCTCTTCACTTAGGAGGTCTTTGACTCTGTACAAGGACAAGATTTAAACATACACAAACATTGCCTCTTAAGGAGGACTTCAGACAGTTGCCTGGCCAAGTAACAGGCCAGGTCTTCCAGACTACATGAAGAAAAAGGGATTACCTCAAAGCAAATTGCTAAATAGCAAAGCAAAGCAAGTTCTAAGCAACTAATGGTACCTGAAATAGTCAAACAGATCAGTACACAGTTCAAAAGTTTAAGCAAAAGGAAGTAGGAATGAACAGTTAAAATCAACAGACAAATGTGCAAAAGCACAAGACCCAAATCATATGAGTCAAGCCACCTACAAAACAAAGGTTAGCTCATGATAAACAGATAAACCCAATCAACTTGCAAAAGTTTCTTTGAAGCACTTGTAGCTTAACCTGAAACATGAACTCAATTATAAGCCACAGGACCACTAGGACAAGCCTAGGGTCAAAAATGAATAAGAAAGCCAAAACAGCAAGCAATATCCAATCACAATCAGATTCAAACATTTAAGAAGCAAACCCAATTGGTTTCAAGTTCATATCATGCATCATCATTATTTCATAGACAAAAGAAGTCAAAGCATGGCAAATGAAAGCTCATAGAAGTCAACAGCAAGACTTAGCTCAAAACTAATCATAATCAATTCCAAAAATCATCAAATAATTCATGGTCAATCACAATCCATAACATGACATGCATATAAAATTTCAGCTCATTTGGATCATGGGAAGATGGTCAATGAAAATCAGAAAGTCAAAGCAAGTTTAAGCATGCTCAAAGAAGTCAACCAAACATGTATCAACTTCAAAAATTCATAAGTCAGTGATAACAAATGAGAAATGAATGGGATCAACACCATGGCAAAGCTTAAGATGTCTAGTATGCACATGTAAAAATTTCATGATCATCCAATAAGATATGAGAATTTCCCAAATGGAATGGCAAGATGTATCACACAAAGTCAACATTTGACTAGACAGGGGAGAAAAATCTCAAACAAATAGGAAATGGCGCAATTAATTCTAAGAAAATTCACATGTGAACTAGACACATAATAGAAGGTTCATGCAAAAATTGAGGTCAATTGGAAGTCAATAGGCATGGATACAAAAATCAGGAAATTGCACATCCATGGTGTGACACAAGTTGTCACACCTTACTTCAAAAATTCACAGCTCTCAAACCACATAGGATAAAATCATGATCTTTACATCAAAATAAACATGGATGAGTGTAGATTAAGCACAAAAAATTTCAGATCAAATGGATGTATCATCACAATTTCACAATGGTTTTGGCAAAAGGTACAATATTTGGTCACATTCTACAAACCCTAATGCCATTTAATACTCACTGATCAAAAAAATCTGGAAAAATAATGATAAAAAACTAGGGATCATGATGAAGATGATGCAAAAAACCCCATGAAAATTGGATTTGAAATGAGTGAAATATGAATTTTCAAAGTTGAGTAACCAAAGTGAAATAATTATTGAAATTAAATGAATTAATATGAAATAATAAAAATGAGAATGGCACGGATGTAAATATGGAGGTCACTAATTCAAACGACCGCGTTTTGGACGCGGAAATGGAATAATGCTATTGGCTCATGCGTATACAGTATCATGCAACACGTACAAATTACCAATTCTGGGCAAGGTTTCAATGGAATTAGGGTTCATGCATACAGTAAGAACACCTTCATCCCCAAATCGAGCTATCCAAATTTTTTTCCAGAAATCCAAATTGAGCATACATAAATAATCAGCACAACATGGCAAACACCAATCCAACATCTATTTTCATTAAAACATACTACAACTTATGAATCGAACAGAAATGTAAATCAACATCAAACTTCATTTCAAAATATCTCAACCAATACTTAACTATTTCATGCGATTCAAAGATCAAAATGCTCAGGAACAAAAGATCTACACTAAGCATAGCATGGATTTGAGAAATAAAAGATTCGAAAATTTACTTGTTCTTGAAGAAAGTTGGGATTCAGTGGTTGTTTTGATGTTTGCTGGTGAAACAGACGCACCAAGGTCCTCCAAATGATGATTGATGAAGACTTTGAGCTCAGTGAAGCTGGGAAACAAACAAATCGAATTTCACCATTATTGAAGCTTGGAAAACCAGTTCATGTAAAGGTTGTTACAGTCAAGATTCAAGGCTCCCAACAGCTCCCAAAATGATGGCAAAGTGAAGAACAACTGAGCAGGGGTCGACTTCTTTGAGGGTTTGAGCAAAAATTTCCAAAATGCAAGATGAGAGTATTTTTGAGAATGAAGAGTTCTGTGACTGATAGCTGCTGCTAGGGCTTCCAAAAGCTCAGAAAAAGAGTTATATACTTCTGTTTAGGCCTTAACCATGCTTTGCTAATCAAGTTTTTGTTAAATGAAGCCAAATGCACAATTGCTAATTTCCAACCAAAGGCACATGGAGGGTGTGGTTCTGGCCGAGTTTGGGCCTTGAACATGTTTCAAATATCATCTTAAATGAATCCCAATTGGCCAAAATGAGTAAAAATTCCTAAATCAAAAAGTCAACTTTGCACCTCTCTTGAAATTAATTAAGCCAAGTCCAAAAATGCCATTTTGATTGGCAATGTTTTAGCACATGAAGTTTACATTTTTGGAAAGAGGAGATGAAATGTGGTTTGTAGGAAAAAACCCCATCAAAATTGGCCAAATGGTTTGAGAGATATGGCCTTTTGAAGTTCAAGATTTTGTGAAAATGATTTGATCATATCTTGACAACCATACATGGGAATTGAGAGTTCTTAGACTTTTTCGAAATGGGAGAACAAGATCTTCAACTTTCATGTTGGGCAAAAATTCATTTGAAGCTTTTATCATTATGTAAGTTTGGGATCAAGAAGTTTCCATTTTTGGCAGTTAAAATTACAGGTCCAGTTTCTATTTTTGGAAATTTTCTGATTGGCTTCAAATTCTTCAATGATATTGATTTCCATGATATATGAGGCCTATTGGGACATGAATAAGCTCTCCCAAACCAAATCCATCCATCAAATCCATAAAATCAACCACAGTTGACCAACTTTGACTTTCTAGGGTTTCTGACTGATTGTGCATGAACTGATGACTTCTGAACATCCAACCCTTGACTTAAACCCTTCAAATGGACCTCCAAGTCATGTGAACAAGATGGACCAACCCTAGGGCCTTGGCTCCTTGAGAAACACCCTTGCTTGCTTGGTTGACTGATCTCCTGATCAGTTTGACCTAATTTCTTGATTGGCTTGCACTTGAGGCAACTGGGACAATGCAATGCTATGCCAATGGACCATGATATGCTATGACCTAATATGAGAATGTATGTACAATGATAGGTGCTAATTTGAGGTGCTACAACTACGACTCGAGCCTAGCTGTTATCATGCAAGATTGTCCCTAAGTCAAGGTTTCTAGCTAACTTGCACAGGAAGCAAGCCTATCCTATTCAACACAAGTAAACAGCAAATCAAGCATTCACAAGTAGCACACACTATATGCACACAAAAGGGGCTCAATCAAAGGGTAAGACTGCAAGAGCAAGTCATCTGTACAGGGGTGGTGTTAGCTCTTAACCTTGCCATTGAGGGGCTAAGGTGAAGCTGATGAAAGGTGAGTGAAGATGAGACTTCACAGCTCTTATCCCTGGCCAGGGAGAGCTTCAGACAAAGGAGCGTGGGTTCAGAATGTGGGAACCCTTTTACACTCAAGACTCTGACACAACTGCACAACTGTACAAGATCTTGGGTTACTGTCCTCAATGCGTCAACACAGTGGTGTGAGCATAGGGACGACTCAACAGAATAGCGGGAGATAGATTGCATATCTCTTATATCCGCCAATTGCCTCATAGAGGTCTTTACCTGCTTGGGGACAAAAGTAAACAAGCACAAACATCGCCTCTTAAGGAGGACTTCAGACAGGTGCCTGGCCAAGTAACAGGCCAGGTCTTCCAGACTACATGGAGACAAGAGAGTCTACCTCAATGCTTAAGCAAAGCAAAGCAAGCTAGTTCTCAAGGAACTAAAGCGACTATGGTACCTGAAATCAATCAAATATAATCAGTATTCAAGTCACAGAACTAAACAGCAAATGGTTCACAATTAACTATACACAGACAAACACAAGCCAATGCACCAAAGTGCAAGTCAACTCAAAGGAGCCAAGCATCCTACAACATAAACCAAGTTAGTTTACAATATCAAATGAGACAACTCAATCAAATGTGAATCCACCTCCTTAAGATATTTTGCTTCTTAACCTGAAAATCACATTCAAACATAAGATACAAGACCACCAGGACAAGCCTAGGGTTAAAAGGAAGTAAAAAAGTTAAAACAGCAAGTGAAACATGATCAAAACCCAGATTAATCAATTAAAAAGAGAATCCAATTGGTCTCACATCAAAACTATGCACCAAAATCATTTCATGCACAAATTAAGTCAAACTAGGCAATTGTGAACCATATATGAGCAAACAGAATGATCACACTCAAACAAATACCTAAACAGCTCAATAAATTCCACAAAAATTACAGCCTAAACAGGACACATTCAAGGAGCTACATATCAAATTTCATGCTATTTGGACAAGAGGAAGTAGGTCAATGGAAATCATAAAGTCAACAGAAATCCAAGCAAGCCAACACATGGTAGCAAAACAAGCACCAACATTCATCAATCATAAAACAGTGAAAACAAATGAGAAATGAATGGGACCAAAGCCAAAGTGAACTCAAACATGTTATGAATCACTCCATCAAATTTTACATTCATATGATATGGTATGAGCATTTCACAAGACATGGAAGTCAATCACTCAAGCAAAACCCTAAAATGTCTAAACAGCAAACAAAAATCCCAATCAAATAGGAAATGGCTCAACAATTCCTACAAACAATCATGGCAAAACTAGACATATAGATGATATCACATGCAAAATTTGAGAGCAATTGAAGAAGCATAGGCATGTCAAATAAAATCATGAAGTTGACCTAACATAGTGTGACACACATTGTCACACTCAACTTGCACACATCATATCTTGCAAACCATAAATCCAAAATTCACAAACTATACATCAAAATCACCAGAAGAAAGTCAAGAACAAGCCTATAAAATTTCATGCATTTTGGCTAAGGCATCAAGATTTCATGATCAATATGGTGAAACATACACAAAATGCATACATGAACAAGATCAATAGGCAAAGTCAAAAATTCTCCAGGCACAACTTGGACTACCATGCCTAAAACAAACTAGACAAAATTTGGAATCTAACAAAAAAAATCCCACTCAAATTGGATTAAAATTGAATTAGTTTTGATTTTTTGAAGTTAATTGTGAAAATGAAATAATTATTTAAGTTTTTAAATGGATTAATTAGGTCTGATGGCATTTTTGTAAATACTTGTGCGCCTGGCCAAAACGCAGCGCATCACTTAATGTGGTGGCGCGCTCTGATTCGCTGGAAGTGGCGGTAAACATGATTTGAAAATTGGAAGCGAGCGAACCAGATCAAACACGTTAATTTTCCAGAAAAGCTCATGTTCTTCGCTGTTCTTCATCATTCAAACTCCAGAAATCATGATGAACAAAACTCAACCAAATTTAACAAACAAGGTACCGTTGGAACCGTCTAATCATATACATCAACAATATCACCCTTAAATTGTCCAGAAATTCATACACAAGGCGAATCGATTGAAAGAAGTTTTGACATCTAAACTTTGATTCAAGATTTCTCATCCAATAATCAATGAAAACGCACGATTCAAGCTTTAGGCTACTCTACAATGAACATTCTATCGAATCCCTATACTAATTGAAGCAATCATGAAATTCGATTTCCAACCTTGATCGAAGTGCAGTTGTGGAATTGTTGAATTCTGGTCCTGAAATCCAAAAACAGATGCGCAGCAAGGTGTATACAAGCATGTGGAGTCAAGATCCTAGCTCGAAGCAGCTTGTATTGGTAGAAATCTCCAACTGTTATACACAAGGTGCAAATTCCATGGCCATGGATCTTCAAGGTTCTTCCACTGTGAGCTTCAACAGAACTGTTACAGCACCTACAGATGATGAATCACAAGAGAAAACACGAAAAAATGGAGGGAATCTTGATGAATTGTGAAGAAATGTGAAAGTGCAAAATGGAGAAAAATGAGAGAATTCTTGTGTTTTGCTTTTGGATCTGAAAAAATGGAATGTGATTAAGCATTCTGTTATGATTAGATCATTTATACCAAGGCTTAATCCAAAAATTAATCATGATTAGCAAAATGGAATGATTAGTACAAAGTGCATTTTCATGTGTTAGGTCCAATATGCCCTTTTTTAAACCAGTCCATATATCAGCTCAAAACCAATTCACACAAGTCTAAAATGCCATTTGTGAAGTGTTGGAAAAAGTCCCATGTGCATATGGCTTGTAATTTAAAAAATCACCTTTTTTCACACTAAAATGCAAAATGAACACTTGAAAAATGGACTTTTGCTATGATGATTTTTGATGAAATGTAATGATGCATCATGAAAGTTCATGTCAAATGTGGTTTGCTCAAAGAAAAATCAACCAATTTGGCCTTTCCATGTGAAAGTTATGGCACTTTGAATTTAGGCATTTTCTGAAAATGATTGGACCATATCTTGCTAACCACACATGGGAATTTCAAGTTCTTGGACTTTTTGGAATGGTGAGATCAAGATCTTCAACTTTCATGTTGGACAAAATTCCATTTGAAGCTTGTATGATGAAGTAATTTTGGGGAGAAAAACTTTCCATTTTGGGCAGTTGAAATTACAGGTCACCTGCCATTTTTGGAAACTTCTGATCTGACCTCCAAATCTTCAACCTTGGTCTTTGATATGTCAAATGAGACTTATATGGACATGAATGAGGCCTTTCAAACCATCTCACACCTTCCAATCCATAAAATCAGGCACAGTTGACCACAGTTGACTTTCTAGGGTTTCTGAAGAAATTCAGCTTGACTATTGAGCTTTAATCATCCAATCTTTGGCCAAACCACTTCACAATGATCCTTAGACCATATGAACTTGATAAATCATCCCTAGGGCTTTGTTCCAATGAAAATAGCACATGCTTTCTTGTTTGACTGATTCTCCTGACCAGTTTGACCTAATTTGTCAGTGGGCTTGCACTTGGGCAAATGGACAATGCAATGTTATGCAGTGGACCATGTTATGTTAATGACCTAATATGAGATGAATGTACAAAATGTAGGGTGCAAATTTGAGGTGCTACAGCTGCCCCTATTCAATCAACTGGGAACCCGAACGGATGAGAGCAACGGCTGTCAGACTTTCAGGGTAAACAGGGATTGAATACCAAGAACCGTAGAAATTTGCACACTGCTGGGATTTGTCTTTTTTTTCTATTTTTTTCTTCGTTAGAGGTACAACCACATCCAGACATCGACACACGATGACTGGGATCAGAAATCTCAACTAGATGCCAGCGGACAACTAGGAAAAACTCAACGTTTACCGAAACCAACGGAGAGGTAAATTAACTCTACTGGGGATAACCAGGAAAGGATACAACCATACGTCAGCGGACGTAATGGGAAAAACTCAACGTTTACCAAAACCAACGGAGAGGTGAATCAGCTGGGACGACAAGGAAAAACTCGACGTTTACCAAAACCAACGGAGAGGTAGCCAGACATCATCGGATGAATGGGAAGACTCGACAAGACGTCATCGGACGAAAGGGAGAAGCTCGACGTTTATCGACACCAACGGAGAAGGAGGATCAACTGGGACGACCAGGAAAACTCGACCAGACGTCAACGGACGAAAGGGAGACCATAACCGGACACCAAATAGGACGTCTACTGGGGATTCTGGCTGGGAAATCAACCAGACATTAATGAATGAATGGGAATAGGGTATACAATCAAACGTCATCGGACGAATGAGAAAAACTCAACATTTATCGAAACCAACGGAGAGGTAAATCCGCATGGGGAAGGGTACAACTAGACGTCATAGGACGAATAGGAAAAACTCGACGTTTATCGACACCAACGGAGAGGAGGAAACTCTGAGGGGAACCATCTGGCCTTACCAAATGATCTGTGGGGAATAAGCAACTAGACGTCATCGGACGCATAGGAAAAACTCGACGTTTATCGACACCAACGGAGAGGAGAAATCTTCTGGGGACGACCCTGTGGGGAAAGATATCAACTATACGCCAACGGACGCATAGGAAAAACTCGACGTTTATCGACACCAACGGAGAGGAGTGAACTTCACTAGGGAAGGGACGACGTTACGAACATCGAAAGATGATGTTTACCGACATCACAAGCAGACCAGACACTACGCATGACTGGGAAAGCACCGAAAGATGGTGTTTACCGACACCAAAGAAGACCAGACACTACGCATGACTAGAAATCACCGAAAGATGGTGTTTACCGACACCAAAGAAGACCAGACACTACGCATGACTGGAAATCACCGAAAGATGGTGTTTACCGACACCAAAGAAATAACACACACGGGTGCTAACAGGATAAAGACATCTACATGTCAGGGCAAGGCTAAACACTTGCAGGGGATCTCACTGGGGATCAAGGTCACGACAGCGAGCAAACAGGAAGGAACACCAAAGATACCGGGTTGTAGGTATGAAACAGGTGACCGACCAAAGCGTGAATTGGTTTGTGTTCCAAAACACTCAACATCCTGAAGAGGGCTAGAAAAGCGGTCTTGTTAAAGGATGGACATTCGATTCCACGAGGAATACGAATCTTACTCGACTGGGGAGGACGACCTAGACCCAAGAGCGCATGAGACACATTATCTATAGCCGTCAAAACGTAGATAATACACTCGCATGGAAGATTATCCATAACCGGGTTGTAGGTTGTTAAATGGATAAACGACCGACATCATCCTGAAGAGAGCGAAAGCAAACTTGTTAAAGGATGGACATCCGATTCCACGAGGAATACGAATCTTACTCTACTGGAGAAAACAATCAAAAGATTGACCAAAGAGTGCATGAGATATATCATATATAGCCGTTAAAACGTAGACAATACACTCGCATGGAAGATTATCCATAACCGGGTTGTAGGTTGTTAGATGGATAGATCGACCGACATCATCCTGAAGAGAGCAAAGGCAAACTTGTTAAAGGATGGACATCCGATTCCACGAGGAATACGAATCTTACTCTGCTGGGGAGGACGACTTCGACCCAAGAGCGCATGAGATACATTATCTATAGCCGTCGAAACGTAGATAACATACTCGCATGGAAGATTATCCATAACCGGGTTGGTTGTTAAATGGATAAATCGACCGCCAAGAAAGGCATCGGGATACCAGGACTAGGTATGCAAAGATGACCAATCAAAAGGGGAAACCACAAACATTACCAGCAAACGGTGAATGAAAGAGGACCCACTGGGGATAAAGTTGCTTACTCAGAGCAAATATCCGAAAGGTGAAAGGGATATCAATACCGAAACTGGATAATGATAACCACAAAGAGGGGATTACATCTACCGGTTAATAGGTAAAAAACCACGGAAAAAGTAACCGTCATCAATCAGGATGAGCACAAAGGGTTAACTCCACCAAGGGGAGAACGTGGGATTTTACAACTACCAGCTTGTAGGTAGAAAACCACAAAGATAGGACTTACAACTACCGGTTCGTAAGTAGAAGCCAACAAACAGAATGAACCACAAAGGCTACCTCTGCTAGGGGATGAAAGTGGGATTTTACAACTACCAGGAGTAGGTAGAAAACCACAAAGATAGGACTTACAACTACCGGTTTGTAGGTAGAGGCCAAAAAATTCGCTGAGGATAAGATGAATGAGCGTCGGTTGGTGAGCAACTATTCATTTATGCCCCAGGGAAAAACAGGAGACAGCCACAAGGAAGCCAATTCAGGATCGATCCAAAAAGGCAAACTGAACCAAGACATCCTAATGAGGAAAGAACTCACTAGGGAAAACCCATCCCAAGGGGAGGGAACGGAAACAACCGTCATCCACGAGGATATAACTCGGTGGGGAGCGCAGAAGGAAATGACAGACACTTTCTGCTTAAGGGGTCAACTCTACATGGAGAGATCAGACACACCCACATCTGCTAGGGAAAAAGATCCAAGCTTGCAAGATACTACCAATCTGGGGAGTAACAATGCTGGGGATACCCACTCACTTGCGGAGTCACTTGTTGGGGAAACACCTCTCTCAACCCTGCTGGGGATATCCTCTTCTGAAATCGATCCAAGCGATGCTAAACTCTTTCCAACAACCCATTCTTGGTTAATTCACCACGGCCTCGGGCTAATGGATGCGTTTGCAATGCTGATGCATGAGTTTTTTTTTTAGCGCAATGCCCCATGATTATGGAAATGCTACGCACTAATGATGCAATATGCCATGCTTATCTAAATGATGGATGCATAAAAACACGTCTTCTCCAGAGACAACACCGGGGAGCTCCAAGAACTGCGCTGAAGCTTTCAATACCACGTCCATTTCCACCCTGCTGGGGAAAGACAACCTTTGCTGGGGATGACCTCTACCGAACCCGAACTGCATGGGATTACTCTACTAGAGAAGGCAACCAATCCTTACCTCTACTGGGGATGATTCCACCGGACTCGATCCGCTTGAGGACCTTGCTGGGGGAGAACCATCAACACAAACTCTGCTGGGAAGACAACTTCAGACTTGGAAAGCAATCACAACCCCGCTGGGGATACGGTAACCTTCAAGCTTGCTGAGGAGACACTGATCTCGAATCTGCTAGGGAGATGACACGCTCAAACCCATTGGGGAAATACGGCCTATCGGATACGGGTCGCCCTTCGATTCGTCGAACACTGGTGTTTACCATCCTACCACAGTGTTGACTTTCCACTTTTGAGAACTCCCAGGCTCACCTGGACTTTCGGATTCATCATCCTGTATTCCCGCCCATGGGGATCGAACTCCCGAGGTTCATACAAACTTTCCAGTCCTCAGACTTTGAAGAGTCTTCTTGATTAAACCTTCCAGGATCGTCGTCCTTCTTTCGTCGTCCTTTCATTGTTCGTCTATCCCTTGCCCCTGGTCGGACTCTGTGGGGATCTTTTGTCAAAAGGCTTCATATCACAACCTGCTAGTGAATGAAGATATCTAACAGCACCTGCACAAGAGATTGTTAGATAAAAGCGTGCCCCAGGCGTGCCAACGTTTCAACACCTAGGCCACTCAAACTTCAGAATAAGATCACGCTTTCAACTTTGTAAGCATGCATCGGAAGGGATCTCCATGTTTCAAAATGCAAATATTCTTATCAAAATAAACAGATGTTTTCGTAATCAAAGCGGTAATGAAAACAAAAACAAAACTATTTGACTGAACACGCATTTTATTGACTGAAACAAAAAAGGTGGCTCAGAACTGAGCAACACAGAAGGCAAACCCTGGAAAGAGGTGATTGCGCACAAAAGGAAAAAATATATCCTAATGGCAATGTGAAACCGTGATCTCATCGGGTTCCAATTCGGTTACACCTCACATGTCCTCAAGACTTTCCGCACTTTCGGCCTTCTGAACAAGACGCTTCCAATCGATCTCCGTCGAGACTAGCCGAGTCATCTAAAGCTCACACGGTCATGCTAGACGCAGTTGTTCGTTTCAATCCCTCTTTTGCCTGGACCGCCCTTTCGGGTTTCAGTCCACCGGGATACCCTTTTTTGCCCAAGTCGCCCTTGTGGGGTTTTCGACTTGTCGGGTGTACAGTTCTTTTCTTTTATTATCCCTAACTTTTGCCCGAACCTTTCTCTTTTTTTTTTCGGTTCGCCGGGATGCCCCTTTTTGCCTGGACTTTTTTTATTCTTTTTGTCCAGCGGGTCTTTTTTTCCACGAAGTATCTTTTAACTGCGTCCGCATGCCCAGGGTGTGGCAAATCCTCATCATCCGTGGTCGTCAACAACAAGGCTCTGTCAGAGGAGACCTTTTTGACCACGAACGAACATTCATAACTGTTTATCCACTTGCCCCACGATCGTCTTGAGGGGGAAGGATCCTTTTCAACACCATATCTCCCACGTGGTACGCACGAGGTTTCACTTTCCGGTCCACAACACGCTTCATTTATTGGGTACAACTGCCCCATGACAAGTAACTGTCGAACTCTTTTCTCAATCAGGCTCAACGCGTCATACCGAGTCCTCATCCACTCGCCCTTTTCTAACTTCTCATCCATCTGGACTCTCCACAATGAGATCTAGCCTCCAACAGGCAATATCACTTCCATCCCATACTGAATGAGGAAGGTGTTGCCCCAGTAGATGCACGTACCGAAGTACAACACTCAGGATACCAACTTCGTACTCAGCCACCATCGTTGGTGCGTTCAACTGTTATCGGGGAAGCACTAGCTCATTCACTTTAAACTCTCCCCATCAGACATCAGAATCCGTTCGGATTCAGGGTCAGGCCCCTCCTCCGGGATCGGTCACTCTCAATCTTTCGATTTGAGTACCTCGAGATGTCCTCATCAGGGACCTCAGACTTCCTTGGTTGAGAATCATCAATGGGTTGTCGGGCGAGATAACCATACAATACCCTCCTCTTGATTGCTTTCTGGGAGGTATACCGAATATCGTATTCAGTTGACACCATTTGCCCTCTCGCAACCCGTCCGTTCCACGCCGTCTCCTCAAGCACATACTTGATCAGATCCATTTTGGACATCCACAAGGTGGTATGAACCAGCATACTGTCTCAGTCGACGAGCAGCCTATGCCAAAGTACATCAAGTTTTCTCGAGCAGTGAGTGTATTGTTTCACAGGCGATAAACTTTTTGCTTAGGTAAATTGCATGCTCTTTTCGACAAGACTGATCATGCTGACCCAATACACCTCATAGACCCCTTGAGGGTTGTCAAGTACCAGATTAACAATTGTTTCTTCCAAGGAAGGTATCAGAATCAGAGGTTCCTGCTACTCATTTTTCTTTCCATGCCCCTTGGCAGTCATCATTCCACCTGACCATTTGATTTCTTTTCTCTCTCTTTTTTTTTTGTTTTTGGTTCAGGCGTTTCTTGCACTGCTTTTTCCTTTTTCTTTTCTTTTCTTTTTTTTTCTTTCTCTTTTTTTTAGCAGGATCGACCTCGACTCCTCTTTCGTTCACAATAAGTCTCGGCAACTTACCGGACAGCACTCCACAAGTGCACTGGTTCGGACTCAACCTCAGTCTGAGTATTTTCGATCCGGTCAAACAATTTGCCCCAGATCCACCGGATGCCCCTCTTCCGCTTGGGACTTTGTCATCATGTCATCAACATGGCATTCGCTTTCACGATGAGTCATATCATGAAACAAAGTCACAGTAGCCCTTTGATCCGTGGCACGGACCTTCTTCTTCACTGGAGGATAGTCTTCTCTCGATGGTAGCTCGTGCCCCACAACGCGGGTAGCTCACCCTGGTGTATCTTGATGCCATCAGGTGAAGATATCAACCCGCTCTCTCAACAGGGCTACCATTCTGTTCTTGACTTGCCTCTGAAGCGGCCTCAACTTTCATTTCCCTTCTGACCTCGGCGGTACTTGGGATTACCATCTTGACTCGCTCCTCGTGTGGTTGAATCACCTTCTCCTCTTGTTTCAACAACCTAGCTAATCCCATCAGATCACAATCTTCTTCGCCTTTTTCTTCGGCATGATAGCTTGGATTGTCGAAGTCATATAGAGGTGTAACCAAATTGTTATCGATGAGATCAGGAGGGTAATCACTTTTGTGGTTGGAACAAGACAAGTTCAAAAGAAAAACGAAAAACATTGCCATTTTTATTTTTTAAAACTGCAAAAAATGAAAAACAGGGAACACCGCTTTTGATCACAAAAACATCCATATATTACTGATGCAAAATGTTGCAAAATGAGACACATGAGGTGGCCCTTACAATGGACCAGTACGTTTCGGGCAAAACGTATGGCTTTCATGCAAACAAAATTAAAACACAGAAATACTACACTTCCGGATGAGCGACAGTGATGCTTTTGGAGGCCTTCCAATCGCCTGGTATGCACGACTTTATCCACAGCTCGAGCTCGCGGTCATAGTCAATCTCTTCACTCACTGAACAAGCATGATCAGAATCCAGCATTCCTGCACTGACAAAGATGTACGGTGGACGACGTCCTCTGTTTGGTCTAGACAACTCTTGATCTGGATAACCGATCCCAAACATGTCTGCCTTCACCACTATGTCAATGATCCTTCCCCAACCTCGGGCCTCTTTGTTCTTCACCACCTCCAGGGCTTGTTTATAAGAAGAAATGGACAGCTTCTTCTCCTTCTCAACAACAAGGGCGCTTTCCACCTGGACGGCTTCAACTGCCTGACCTGGTGTTTCAACTTTTTCAATGTCCATTTCTACCTCTATCATCTTCTGGGTCGTGTCTCTCATCAATACACACCCCTCTGTGGTGATAGTCGCACAACAATTATCAACAACAGGGAAAGCTCCATCTTGTACCAGAGGTTTTGGGACCACAGCCATTGGAACCTTTAACTGATCTTCCTCAGTCACCTCCATTCCTCTCTTGTCCTTTTTCACCATCTTCACTTTTACAGGACCCTGCCTGGGTACGGGGTTGACATCACCCTTCATTATCTGTGCCAATCTGATGGTCTTGGAGTCCACCATGTCTTGGACGACATGCTTGAAAGCCCTACAACCCTCAACACTGTGCCCGGGTGCCTCAGAATGGAACTCGCACCTGGCATTCTCATCATAGTGTGCAGGCCTCTTCTGTTGTGCTATGGGAATCAAAATCCTTGGCCGGACTAACCCTAAATCCCTCAATCTCCTGAACAAAAGGGTGTAGGTCACAGGTGGTTCCTCGAACTGACGCTCCTCCTTTTTCTTCTTCACCTGGCTCCTAACTCTCGGTGCCTTCTGTTGAGGTGATGGTTGTTGCTGGGGTACAGGTGGATTACCCACAGGAGTGGTTACAGCAGCAGCATAAGGGTGATAACGGTCCTTACTGCATTCTTTCTTTGCTGGCACACCACTTGAATCAACCTCTTTCTCGAGCGGACCACTACCAGAGAGTTTCTTCACTACAGAGTCAGAGGGATTTGTCACTTCGGATGATGGAGCTTTTCCCTGAACTTTCTCCTTGATCATCCACTTCTCAATCCTTTCCAATCTCTCGGCCATGGCTTTCTGCCCCAAGGCAAGCCCTTGCACAACACTGACCAAATCCCTCACCATCTCTTTCAGTTCGAGGATGTCGGCGTTGGGAGGATCCATCGGTTCGGATTTGTTGCCCCTAGTAGGATGCCTGAGCAGACGAGCTATGCACACCGGTTGACACCTACAAAACAGCAAATGGGTTAGTATGACTCACACATGCAATGTCTATCCGTACTAGGAAAATTCTGTCCTTGGATTCCGGTTTCATCGAGACAGATAAAATTTCATCAACAACATTCTGACATTTGGATGTCTCTCAACCTGAGTCTCAATCAAAAAGAAGTGGCCCCTGAGTACGGCTAGACATGGGTGGAATGTAGATGAATGCGAAATGAGACCGATGCAAATGCATGAATGCAGGTCACTGTGCCATCAGGTCGTCTGAAGACCCGTTCTCTGAACCAGTCACAGTCAACTGAGTCACCATAGATCCGACTTGAGGAGTTCCGAAATAAACGGAACTGGAGATTACATCACCATCATCACAGAAACATCCACGGAGCGGATGACAGCCGGATCCTCTGAACAGGTACTCTCAAATTCAACCCGGGGATCCGAAATAAACGGAGCCCGCTGATAAACCACGGACAGAACTCCGGCGTCCCAGAAATAAATGCCCAAGATTCACAATCATCATCAGTACCAAGAGTCACCAACACGTCACCAACAAGTCAGCAACAGTACCTGTAATAATCATCCCCTCCCACTCACGGGTGTCATCTAGGCCAGGGTAAGGTCGAGAGAAACGCAGGATAAACAACCCTTTCAAGAATATCATCCTGTGCACACCAGATGTATGCACCGATAATACCCCATCAGAGTCTGATCTGCTCGTGATATCAATGTTCCGCTAAGTGGCGCATACCACCCGCTTCCCATGAATCACTCTATTCCTAGGTTTCCTAGATTGCACTCATAGCCTGGGTATTGGGCCTTTTACCTCGAGTAACTCCCACCCCCAAACAGAGAAACACAGCCAGCACAGCAGATGAATACGAATGAATGCAAACATTAATGCAAACAATAAATGCAAACAATAAACAATGAATGCAATAAATAACACAGCAAAAAGCAACCAAAGCCCTAACCTAGAGAACGCTAGGAGAGACTCGCTTAGGGAAGATGGACCAGCACAGGTCAACTTCTCATATCCCCAGCAGAGTCGCCAGCTGACGCATTACGCGAAAAAACGGCAGAAAACAAGAACAACAGAGCCGCCACCGTGCGTTATTTATCCCAAAAGAGGGAAAGGAAACGCTCAAAGTAAACCTGGAAAAAGCATGGTCTCGCGACCAAAGAGAATGGGATCGGGAGTCGGTTATGCGAAGGGAAGGTATTAGCACCCCTACGCATCCGTCGTACTCGACGGGATCCACGCACAATAGGAAGGGAAATGGTTGCTAAAACACTGCTCACATAAACATCTACACAGGCTGAAAGAGACACAAGAAAACAAACAAGACTGACTCGGCAAGATATCGCATCCTGGGCCTACTTAGTCTATCAGGCATAGACATCAGAGTCCAAGTAGTTCGGACTGGGGAAACGACACATGCTCGCTAGGATATAGCATCCTATGCATACGTATCTCCTTTGGACGAAGGAGAATCAGAGCATCCGTAGCTCGGCTCACGCACGCCAAACACAACAGACACAGGCAAACGTGGAATCCGAATGCCAATCGCTGGGCTTACATCGGATTTCGAACCAAAACGCACCCACACTGGAAACCAGATGCCACTCGATGGACTTACATCAACTTCCAAGCACACAACAACACGAAACAAAGACATAGGAAGAAGAAGGGTCTCGATTGCAACTAGGGCAAGAGAAAGGGACGGTCTCAATCGCAACGAGGGCGAGAGAAAAGAATTAGTGTTAGTTGTCAGTCAAACTCGTCAAGACATCGCATCTCGTGCCTACGTATCTCATCTGGACATGAGAATCAGAGTTGTCGTAGTTCGGCTATGAAGGGACACAGGACTAGCCTAACCAGATGACAGAGGGAAACACAACTAGGGAGACTACGACTCGAGCCTAGCTGTTATCATGCAAGATTGTCCCTAAGTCAAGGTTTCTAACTAACTTGCACAGGAAGCAAGCCTATCCTATTCAACACAAGTAAACAGCAAATCAAGCATTCACAAGTAGCACACACTATATGCACACAAAAGGGGCTCAATCAAAGGGTAAGACTGCAAGAGCAAGTCATCTGTACAGGGGTGGTGTTAGCTCTAAACCTTGCCATTGAGGGGCTAAGGTGAAGCTGATGAAAGGTGAGTGAAGATGAGACTTCACAGCTCTTATCCCTGGCCAGGGAGAGCTTCAGACAAAGGAGCGTGGGTTCAGAATGTGGGAACCCTTTTACACTCAAGACTCTGACACAACTGCACAACTGTACAAGATCTTGGGTTACTGTCCTCAATGCGTCAACACAGTGGTGTGAGCAGAGGGACGACTCAACAGAATAGCGGGAGATAGATTGCATATCTCTTATATCCGCCAATTTCCTCATAGAGGTCTTTACCTGCTTGGGGACAAAAGTAAACAAGCACAAACATCGCCTCTTAAGGAGGACTTCAGACAGGTGCCTGGCCAAGTAACAGGCCAGGTCTTCCAGACTACATGGAGACAAGAGAGTCTATCTCAATGCTTAAGCAAAGCAAAGCAAGCTAGTTCTCAAGGAACTAAAGCGACTATGGTACCTGAAATCAATCAAATATAATCAGTATTCAAGTCACAGAACTAAACAGCAAATGGTTCACAATTAACTATACACAGACAAACACAAGCCAATGCACCAAAGTGCAAGTCAACTCAAAGGAGCCAAGCATCCTACAACATAAACCAAGTTAGTTTACAATATCAAATGAGACAACTCAATCAAATGTGAATCCACCTCCTTAAGATATTTTGCTTCTTAACTTGAAAATCACATTCAAACATAAGATACAAGACCACCAGGACAAGCCTAGGGTCAAAAGGAAGTAAAAAAGTCAAAACAGCAAGTGAAACATGATCAAAACCCAGATTAATCAATTAAAAAGAGAATCCAATTGGTCTCACATCAAAACTATGCACCAAAATCATTTCATGCACAAATTAAGTCAAACTAGGCAATTGTGAACCATATATGAGCAAACAGAATGATCACACTCAAACAAATACCTAAACAGCTCAATAAATTCCACAAAAATTCCAGCCTAAACAGGACACATTCAAGGAGCTACATATCAAATTTCATGCTATTTGGACAAGAGGAAGTAGGTCAATGGAAACCATAAAGTCAACAGAAATCCAAGCAAGCCAACACATGGTAGCAAAACAAGCACCAACATTCATCAATCATAAAACAGTGAAAACAAATGAGAAATGAATGGGACCAAAGCCAAAGTGAACTCAAACATGTTATGAATCACTCCATCAAATTTTACATTCATATGATATGGTATGAGCATTTCACAAGACATGGAAGTCAATCACTCAAGCAAAACCCTAAAATGTCTAAACAGCAAACAAAAATCCCAATCAAATAGGAAATGGCTCAACAATTCCTACTAAAAATCATGGCAAAACTAGACATACAGATGATATCACATGCAAAATTTGAGAGCAATTGAAGAAGCATACGCATGTCAAATAAAATCATGAAGTTGACCTAACATAGTGTGACACACATTGTCACACTCAACTTGCACACATCATATCTTGCAAACCATAAATCCAAAATTCACAAACTATACATCAAAATCACCAGAAGAAAGTCAAGAACAAGCCTATAAAATTTCATGCATTTTG
This sequence comes from Lathyrus oleraceus, assembly GCF_024323335.1. Taxonomy (NCBI): domain Eukaryota; kingdom Viridiplantae; phylum Streptophyta; class Magnoliopsida; order Fabales; family Fabaceae; genus Lathyrus; species Lathyrus oleraceus. The sequence goes on along the minus strand of NC_066583.1, from coordinate 543,498,681 downwards.
GCTAAGGCATCAAGATTTCATGATCAATATGGTGAAACATACACAAAATGCATACATGAACAAGATCAATAGGCAAAGTCAAAAATTCTCCAGGCACAACTTGGACTACCATGCCTAAAACAAACTAGACAAAATTTGGAATCTAACAAAAAAAATCCCACTCAAATTGGATTAAAATTGAATTAGTTTTGATTTTTTGAAGTTAATTGTGAAAATGAAATAATTATTTAAGTTTTTAAATGGATTAATTAGGTCTGATGGCATTTTTGTAAATACTTGTGCGCCTGGCCAAAACGCAGCGCATCACTTAATGTGGTGGCGCGCTCTGATTCGCTGGAAGTGGCGGTAAACATGATTTGAAAATTGGAAGCGAGCGAACCAGATCAAACACGTTAATTTTCCAGAAAAGCTCATGTTCTTCGCTGTTCTTCATCATTCAAACTCCAGAAATCATGATGAACAAAACTCAACCAAATTTAACAAACAAGGTACCGTTGGAACCGTCTAATCATATACATCAACAATATCACCCTTAAATTGTCCAGAAATTCATACACAAGGCGAATCGATTGAAAGAAGTTTTGACATCTAAACTTTGATTCAAGATTTCTCATCCAATAATCAATGAAAACGCACGATTCAAGCTTTAGGCTACTCTACAATGAACATTCTATCGAATCCCTATACTAATTGAAGCAATCATGAAATTCGATTTCCAACCTTGATCGAAGTGCAGTTATGGAATTGTTGAATTCTGGTCCTGAAATCCAAAAACAGATGCGCAGCAAGGTGTATACAAGCATGTGGAGTCAAGATCCTAGCTCGAAGCAGCTTGTATTGGTAGAAATCTCCAACTGTTATACACAAGGTGCAAATTCCATGGCCATGGATCTTCAAGGTTCTTCCACTGTGAGCTTCAACAGAACTGCTACAGCACCTACAGATGATGAATCACAAGAGAAAACACGAAAAAATGGAGGGAATCTTGATGAATTGTGAAGAAATGTGAAAGTGCAAAATGGAGAAAAATGAGAGAATTCTTGTGTTTTGCTTTTGGATCTGAAAAAATGGAATGTGATTAAGCATTCTGTTATGATTAGATCATTTATACCAAGGCTTAATCCAAAAATTAATCATGATTAGCAAAATGGAATGATTAGTACAAAGTGCATTTTCATGTGTTAGGTCCAATATGCCCTTTTTTAAACCAGTCCATATATCAGCTCAAAACCAATTCACACAAGTCTAAAATTCCATTTGTGAAGTGTTGGAAAAAGTCCCATGTGCATATGGCTTGTAATTTAAAAAATCACCTTTTTTCACACTAAAATGCAAAATGAACACTTGAAAAATGGACTTTTGCTATGATGATTTTTGATGAAATGTAATGATGCATCATGAAAGTTCATGTCAAATGTGGTTTGCTCAAAGAAAAATCAACCAATTTGGCCTTTCCATGTGAAAGTTATGGCACTTTGAATTTAGGCATTTTCTGAAAATGATTGGACCATATCTTGCTAACCACACATGGGAATTTCAAGTTCTTGGACTTTTTGGAATGGTGAGATCAAGATCTTCAACTTTCATGTTGGACAAAATTCCATTTGAAGCTTTTATGATGAAGTAATTTTGGGGAGAAAAACTTTCCATTTTGGGCAGTTGAAATTACAGGTCACCTGCCATTTTTGGAAACTTCTGATCTGACCTCCAAATCTTCAACCTTGGTCTTTGATATGTCAAATGAGACTTATATGGACATGAATGAGGCCTTTCAAACCATCTCACACCTTCCAATCCATAAAATCAGGCACAGTTGACCACAGTTGACTTTCTAGGGTTTCTGAAGAAATTCAGCTTGACTATTGAGCTTTAATCATCCAATCTTTGGCCAAACCACTTCACAATGATCCTTAGACCATATGAACTTGATAAATCATCCCTAGGGCTTTGTTCCAATGAAAATAGCACATGCTTTCTTGTTTGACTGATTCTTCTGACCAGTTTGACCTAATTTGTCAGTGGGCTTGCACTTGGGCAAATGGACAATGCAATGTTATGCAGTGGACCATGTTATGTTAATGACCTAATATGAGATGAATGTACAAAATGTAGGGTGCAAATTTGAGGTGCTACAGCTGCCCCTATTCAATCAACTGGGAACCCGAACGGATGAGAGCAACGGCTGTCAGACTTTCAGGGTAAACAGGGATTGAATACCAAGAACCGTAGAAATTTGCACACTGCTAGGATTTGTCTTTTTTTTCTATTTTTGTCTTCGTTAGAGGTACAACCACATCCAGACATCGACACACGATGACTGGGATCAGAAATCTCAACTAGATGCCAGCGGACAACTAGGAAAAACTCAACGTTTACCGAAACCAACGGAGAGGTAAATCAACTCTACTGGGGATAACCAGGAAAGGATACAACCATACGTCAGCGGACGTAATGGGAAAAACTCAACGTTTACCAAAACCAACGGAGAGGTGAATCAGCTGGGACGACCAGGAAAAACTCGACGTTTACCAAAACCAACGGAGAGGTAGCCAGACATCATCGGATGAATGGGAAGACTCGACAAGACGTCATCGGACGAAAGGGAGAAGCTCGACGTTTATCGACACCAACGGAGAAGGAGGATCAACTGGGACGACCAGGAAAACTCGACCAGACGTCAACGGACGAAAGGGAGACCATAACCGGACACCAAATAGGACGTCTACTGGGGATTCTGGCTGGGAAATCAACCAGACATTAATGAATGAATGGGAATAGGGTATACAATCAAACGTCATCGGACGAATGAGAAAAACTCAACATTTATCGAAACCAACAGAGAGGTAAATCCGCATGGGGAAGGGTACAACTAGACGTCATAGGACGAATAGGAAAAACTCGACATTTATCGACACCAACGGGGAGGAGGAAACTCTGAGGGGAACCATCTGGCCTTACCAAATGATCTGTGGGGAATAAGCAACTAGACGTCATCGGACACATAGGAAAAACTCGACGTTTATCGACACCAACGGAGAGGAGAAATCTTCTGGGGACGACCCTGTGGGGAAAGATATCAACTATACGCCAACGGACGCATAGGAAAAACTCGACGTTTATCGACACCAACGGAGAGGAGTGAACTTCACTAGGGAAGGGACGACGTTACGAACATCGAAAGATGATGTTTACCGACATCACAAGCAGACCAGACACTACGCATGACTGGGAAAGCACCGAAAGATGGTGTTTACCGACACCAAAGAAGACCAGACACTACGCATGACTAGAAATCACCGAAAGATGGTGTTTACCGACACCAAAGAAGACCAGACACTACGCATGACTGGAAATCACCGAAAGATGGTGTTTACCGACACCAAAGAAATAACACACACGGGTGCTAACAGGATAAAGACATCTACATGTCAGGGCAAGGCTAAACACTTGCAGGGGATCTCACTGGGGATCAAGGTCACGACAGCGAGCAAACAGGAAGGAACACCAAAGATACCGGGTTGTAGGTATGAAACAGGTGACCGACCAAAGCGTGAATTGGTTTGTGTTCCAAAACACTCAACATCCTGAAGAGGGCTAGAAAAGCGGTCTTGTTAAAGGATGGACATTCGATTCCACGAGGAATACGAATCTTACTCGACTGGGGAGGACGACCTAGACCCAAGAGCGCATGAGACACATTATCTATAGCCGTCAAAACGTAGATAATACACTCGCATGGAAGATTATCCATAACCGGGTTGTAGGTTGTTAAATGGATAAACGACCGACATCATCCTGAAGAGAGCGAAAGCAAACTTGTTAAAGGATGGACATCCGATTCCACGAGGAATACGAATCTTACTCTGCTGGAGAAAACAATCAAAAGATTGACCAAAGAGTGCATGAGATATATCATCTATAGCCGTCAAAACGTAGACAATACACTCGCATGGAAGATTATCCATAACCGGGTTGTAGGTTGTTAGATGGATAGATCGACCGACATCATCCTGAAGAGAGCAAAGGCAAACTTGTTAAAGGATGGACATCCGATTCCACGAGGAATACGAATCTTACTCTGCTGGGGAGGACGACTTCGACCCAAGAGCGCATGAGATACATTATCTATAGCCGTCGAAACGTAGATAACATACTCGCATGGAAGATTATCCATAACCGGGTTGGTTGTTAAATGGATAAATCGACCGCCAAGAAAGGCATCGGGATACCAGGACTAGGTATGCAAAGATGACCAATCAAAAGGGGAAACCACAAACATTACCAGCAAACGGTGAATGAAAGAGGACCCACTGGGGATAAAGTTGCTTACTCAGAGCAAATATCCGAAAGGTGAAAGGGATATCAATACCGAAACTGGATAATGATAACCACAAAGAGGGGATTACATCTACCGGTTAGTAGGTAAAAAACCACGGAAAAAGTAACCGTCATCAATCAGGATGAGCACAAAGGGTTAACTCCACCAAGGGGAGAACGTGGGATTTTACAACTACCGGCTTGTAGGTAGAAAACCACAAAGATAGGACTTACAACTACCGGTTCGTAAGTAGAAGCCAACAAACAGAATGAACCACAAAGGCTACCTCTGCTAGGGGATGAAAGTGGGATTTTACAACTACCAGGAGTAGGTAGAAATGGGCCAGTCAGTGTACCCATGAACATGTCCACTAATTCTCGATCAGTCATAGGGGGTTTGACTCTGCCAGCCAAATCTCTCCATTTTTGAGCATATTCTTTGAAGCTTTCTTTAGATCCCATAGTCATATTCTGCAACTGTAGCCGAGTAGGTGCCAATTCAGAATTATACTGGTAGTGCTTGTAGAAAGTTGTCGCTAAATCAGCCCAAGTGTGGATGTTAGAGCTCTCGAGCTGATAATACCACTCTAACTGGGTGCCAGACAGACTCTCTTGAAAGAAATGGATCCATAGCTTCCTATCAGTGGTATACGGCTGGATCTTTCTCACATAAGCTCTCAGATGCATCTGAGGACAAGACGCACCATCGTACTTAGTGAAAGCGGGGACCTTGAATTTGCGGGGAATGACCACATCTGAGACCAGACCTAAGCTTTCGAAATCCAGACCGGGCGCCTTCTGACCCTCCATAGCTAGCATGCGTTCTTCCAGCAACTTATACTTATCATCTTTTGGAGAGTACTGTTCCTTTTCATAATCTTCATCGTCGTCTTCAGGGTTGAAGGGATCAACATCCTCCTCTTCTGAATCATTTTCTGTCTCCTCTTCTTGGTCCTTCGGCATTCTAATCTTGATTCCTGCGGCCTTTCCTTTAAGCCTTCTTCCCGGGTTAATGTAACTCACAGCTTTCTTGTCTTTCTTCTTCTCGAGCAAAAGAGCCTTCAATTCCTCCTGCCCCTTGGATAAGCTCAAGATCATCTCCTGGAATTGAGCATTCTGAGCCTGGAGATCCTTGACAGTTTGTTCGAGAGCCATCTGTTCTGTTTAGAAGGAAGACCGTGAGAACATTGATCCTTTAGAATACCTGTTATGCAATGTTATATTATGCTATGCAATGTATGAAATGTTTTCAAGGACTTTTGGAATTTAACTTTGCGTAAACCAACAAAAAGGAACTCTTATTAATAATTGTTTTAATCCATGTTTATTACAACAAATAATAATAAAAAGACAATGAAAGCTCAAGTCTCCCAGGGACGGCTTCTTTTTGGGCGAAGATATGCATTGAGTCTTCGTTCCTCATTAAGTTGGCCGGTGAGCTCTGACACTTTCTTCCTTTCAGCATAAAACTGGGCTTCAAAAGTATCCCTTTCCTCTCTCAACTGGATCCAGGATCTCTTCAATTCCTCAACATTGGTAGGCATATCTGGATAATGAATGATCTGAGGAGTACCTCCTTCAACTCCTTGTTCAACAATCAGCGGTCCGACCGCAAGATATGGCATGACAAGTTCACGAGCTCTTGCGCGTACCCATCTGAGATAAGGTTCCATGGGAATAGAGTTTTTTTGTCCTAAAGTACTTCTTTTCACCATGCCCCAAGCTCGTACAAACCTTTGACGGAGACCTTGAGAATCGTTGTCATAGTCAAACACAGTGCCTTGGATAATTATCTCATGTGGACTATCTCTTCGAGCATAACCAAACTGACGTAGGGCTAAAGCAGGATTATAAGTAATACCTCCTCTTATCCCTAGGAGTGGTACGTTAGGGAACTCGCCACAACGATCAATGATGATAACGTTTTCTTTGGGTTGGGGACACCAATGGATGTCTGAATGGGAGAGCGACATTATCCTTTGAGACCATCTCAGATTTTGCTCGTTCTTCAGGACTGATTGAGGAAGGTGCGAAATAAACCACCTAGATAATAAAGGTACGCAACACATGAGAGTTCCTTGCCTTTTCACAGTACGGGTGTGAAGGGAATGCAAAATGTCTCCAAGCAAGGTAGGCACAGGGTTATGAGTGAGAAATATCTTAATAGCATTCATGTCTATAAATTGATCCGGGTTAGGAAATAGCACCAAACCATAGATTAGTAGTGCTAGAACATCTTCGAAAGTATGGATTTCATAACCTTTAGGGATTCTCGGGCCTTATTTATCAGAAACTTGGCAAGTAAACCCTTAACTCCACTTCTTGTCACCCAATTAGTTTCAATGTCTGACTTTGTCATGTGTAAAGCCGCAGCAACCTCTTCAGACTTCAGAATCTTTTCTAAGCCACTGAAAGGTATTTGATCAAGGATAGGTATCCCAAGCAGCCTGGAGAATTCTTCTAATGTGGGCACCAACTGATAATCTGGGAATGTGAAGCATTGGTGTTTAGGATCGAAGAACTGGAATAGAACTCTCATCATATCTTCTTTGAAACTGGTGGTAACTAAATTGAGGAGAGAACCATGTTTCTTGATGAACTGAGCATGATCGGGAAGTTCTGACACTAAATCCTTGAGTTGAGGAGAGATCGCTACAAGATTGATTCGGATGGTCTTCCTGGAAGCCATAGCCTGTTAAACAGAGCAAAGCTAAATCCCTAAGTCCTTGAAATGGTTAGTACAATGCCATATGTTATGATGTTATGATGTTATGATATTATGATGTCAAATAAATAACAGGCACAAGCAAGTCACACAACAATCATTCCTAAGTTTTAAGGCTTGTATGAGTTCCATAGGTAAGTATCCTTCCCACTGAAGTTTGGTTGGTTCAACCTGTCCTAGAATAGTAACCGGGTTCTAGATGGATCTCCAATCATTGACCTTCTTTTAAGTCCACTTCAGTGCAACACCAAGTGGTTGACCAAAGCTTCCCTAAAGTCAAATCTCGAGGAGTGTAGTATCGAGTCTCAACCAACCCCAGTCGGAACCGAAGTCAGCTATCTCACTACTTTCTAATGGCTAGGATGAGTCAATTAGGGTTCTAAAGGTCTGGTTAATGCTTTAATGACACCACACAGACGCCAAATTTTTCCTCAAGTAAACATGAGGAACATCAGGACATCCAAAGTGTCACATTAACCGTAGCCATCATTTTAACCATTCCAGTATACGCCGGATAGTCGCGATGATCTCTTGCTACTTACCTAAGGTACACTAGATCTGGGTGTAGGATCTTTCACTCAAGCATAGGATACCTAAGCAATCCCTTAAAAGTAAATCAGACAATTCAAATAAGTGATCTTGTTTTTTTTAAGGCAACCTCTCTTTTTAAGTCCCCAGCAGAGTCGCCAGTTCTGTCATACGGTGAACTGGACTTTTGTGTTTTGTTTTGAATCGCAATGTCGCGGATAGCAAGAGTCGCCACCGACTTTTCTTTTATCCAATAAGGAAAGGCGGAAAAGAACAGGAAAGACCTAGATTAGATTTTAGGTTCGGGAGGTATATTATACAAAGGGAAGGTGTTAGCACCCTTTGTATCCATGGTTATCCATGGGCTCTTAACTGCTGAATCACTTATGTTTTCTTGTCTGAAAAAGTGTTTGTGAATTGCTTAGAAAATGTTTTGGAAAAAGAGTTTAACTTTGTAATGATTCTTGTACGAATGTATACAAAGTGTTTATCTCGTTTAATTTTGAAAGCTGTTTAGAAAACTGTTTAGAAAAATATAACTTGGCAATGATTCTAGTACGAATGCATACCAAGTGGTGATTTTCTAGTAGATGTTTTGCAAAGTGTGAGGTGTGAAAAGTATTTTGAGTTGTGATTCAGCATTTAAGAGTTATACCTACCCAAGGTCTTTATGGGCATTTCCTATCCTTATGAGGGTAAAAATGTCCTTACTATTGAGAAGTAAGTAGTTTTATCCTTTGGATGTAAAGGGACATCGTAGGGTCATCGATTGGTCATTGAAGGCAACATTTGCAAGGATACCTTAGCATTCGAAGGGGCAATCATCATTTAACCGTAGGCTACAACGAAGGGTCATCGAGGGACAAAATCATATATTCGCAGGCAACATCCGAGGGACTATGATTTATCTTATAGGGACCTGATGATTTAATCGAAGGATCTTTGCTAAGTGTATCCCCACATTCGCGGGACATGACCGTAATACCGTAATACCGTAAGGCAACAAAGAGAGGTCCAAGATCACATATTCAAAGGCAATATTTTATAATCAATTAGGTAATTAGGATGAATCTCCATAAGGGTATCCCACAAATAAAGTGGAATACCTAGCAAGCTACCTTCTTCGGGAGTATGTGAGCCCTTACAAAATTCCGCAAACAGGTCAGAACACCAAATGGGGTGCAATCAAGAGTTGCACCAAAGCAGTAATAGTATCAGGTAAACAAAGCATGGTTATAATAAAACAGGTCAGATGAGCAAAGATCAAAACAGAACGAAAAACAACGACTGTCATGTTCGCTACTGCCTCGCCTAGCGAAGGCTTAGCGAGCACTCGCTACATGTTCGCTTAGCGATGTGCTAGCGAACGGCTGCGGGTTTTGAATTTAACAGCAGTACGGTTTCAGCAAGCTCCAAACCCTTTGGCATCCATTACAGCAATTACATGGTGAAACATTCAAGATATCCAGGCATACTTAAGTCCACATGCAAAACCTCAAATATATTTATGAATTCAATTATGATATCACATGTGAATTAGGAACATAAAGCGGTAATAGTAATGCAAACCTGTTTGCAATTGAGTTGCAACCTTGAATTGGCAGAACGCTCTTAGGGTTGATGCCGGATTGAGTTGGGCGGAGGTAACCTTTGTGCAGATGAGTTTCCTTCAGGGTTTCCCTTAAGGTTGCTCTGAATTCTCTTGGTTAGCCTCCAGGGTTTGCTCCGATTGCCTCTGTTAGGGTTTGCTTGCTAGGGTTTTCCTTCCTCTCTGTCTGTCCCCTTTTCTGAATGAGGTCTTGGTATTTATAATAGTTTTTTTTTGACCTGATGGGCTCAGAATGAAGCCCAAAATTTTTGGTACTCGCAAGTTCGCTAGGCGAAGGATTTTGCTCGCCTAGCGAGCAAGCCATTTTAAGTCATTTTTTGGATTTGGCCACCTGTGTGCTGGGCCTTTGTTCCTTTAATATCAATGTCTTGAAAAAATGAGTTGGAGTGTCTTGAAAAATGTCTTGCACGGTTAACGGGCAAATTTTGGGGTATGACACTCTATCTCAATTAATAATGTTTGTCTTATATATGGACTAAAACATAACCTACTGAGCATTAGTCAATTTTTTGGCAGTGGTTATGAAGTCATGTTTAATAAGAACAATTGTTTAATCATGAATGAATAAGAAAAGTCCATAATGTTCAAAGGTTTGAGGAAATGCAATGTTTATAATATTAATTTTTCTAAATTGGTTGATAAAAAGGTGTTTTCCCTTCAATCAATGAGTGATGATAAGTGGCTCTGGCACAGAAGGTTAGGTCATGATAACTAGAGATTAATATCTAGACTTAGAAAGTTGAAACTTGTTAGAAATTTCTAGAACTCAATTATCACTCAGATGATCTTTGTGGAGCATGCCAAGTTAGGTACTAATAAAACATTTTTCAAAACTAAAAACATTGTCTCTACCTCCAGACCCTTATAACTGCTTCACATTGATTTGTTTTGTCATGTTAGTACTGCATCAATCAATGGGAAGAATATGGATTAGTCATTGTTAATGATTATAGCATATTGACTTTGGTTAAGTTACTTAGAACCAAGGATGATTCATATAATGTGTTCAACATCTTCTACATATAAGTACAAAATGAAAAGGAATCAAAAAATTTAAAAGTAAAAGTGATCATGGAGAAGAATTAGAAAATGAGCCATTTGAAACTTTTTGTGAAAAACATGGAATTATCCATGAGTTCTCTTCAACCAGAACTTCACAAAAAATGGAGTTGTAGAGAGAAAGAACAGATCATTACAGGACCATAAACTAAAATTTCAGGAATAATCGATGTATTGGTTCTGACTATGAACATCTTAAGAGAAGTTTAAAGACCAGAATCTGATGGATAAGAAGTTGAAGACCAGACTCTGAAGAAGTCAATGTCAGAAGGTCAGAGTCTAAAGAAGTCAGCCTCTAAAGACCATACTTTGAAGAAGTATGCCTCTGGTGATCAGAACTCGAAGACTAGTCAAAGCGCAAGGACCAAGGTGACTCATATAGGTCACTGTCAGCATTTGAGCCTACTTTGTCTTCTTCAGATCACGTGAAGACCTAAGATTTTTCTCATAGAGTCATATGAGATGCAACTAATAATTCATACTGTAGGAAAGAAATTTCAAAAAAGATTTCAACAACATTAACCATTTGAAGAAACAACTCAATGTCTCTATTCAAGCTTCTCAAAGTATCTCTTGTGTTGGATCTTCAACGACTCTTTTCCTTCTCTATTTAAGGAGTTGAAGACTTGAAGAATAATAACCAACAAACTATTGATATTTAAAGAGAAGTTACTCAGTCAAAACATAAGCACAAGTTTAACTTAGGATTTCTTACCTTTGTATATTCTAGAAATCCTTAAGTCTCAAAGAGTTCTTTTTGAGTTATATTTTGTCTACATGTCTGATTGTACACCAAGTGTATTACCCCAAACAATATTTTATTTGTTAGGTAGATTATTAGAAGTCTCTTAGTGTTTTATCATTTGAAGTCTCTTTCTTGTGTACTTGAGCATAGAAGTATATTGCTTGTGTGCTTGAGCATTGGAGGTCTCTTGCTTGTATGCTTGAGCATTGGAAGTCTCTTGCATGTGTACTTGTGCATATAGGTCTCTTACTTTGTGTTTGATCATTGGAAGTCTCTTGGTTATGTGCTTGAGAAAATTACAATCTTGTGTGATTATAATGAAAATCTCTTGTAGGTATAAGGGGACTGTATTACTCTCAAGTTGTGAGAGGAACCAGAATAACTCTGTGTCTCTCTCTTCTTTCTTGCATTATTTATCCACTGCCTACCTCTTACCTATGAATCAGATTCTATGCTTTGTGTTTAGAATATGATAAATGCTTTAAAAAGAAAAAAAAGTCAACATAATTCAACCCCCTTCTTGTGTTTTTCTCACCTTTAGTTAGCATCAGAGCATGATATGTGCTAAGCACTTAACAATGGTGCATAAAAGATCCAGAGAAAAACATATTGAATTATGTTTGGAGTTTCTGAATCTGATAGTGGTACTCCTAATTGTAGCACCTCAAATTTGCACCTATCATTGAACATACATTTTCATATTAGGTCATAGCATATCATGGTCCATTACATAGCATTGCATTGCCCCAGTTGCCTCAAGTGCAAGCCAATCAAGAAATTAGGTCAAACTGATCAGGAGATCAGTCAGTCAAGAAAGCAAGCACAATTCTCAAGGAGCCAAGGCCTTGGGGTTGGTCCAACAAGTTCACATGACTTGGAGGTCCATTTGAAGTGTTCAAGGCAAGGGTTGAAGGCTTGGAGATCATCAGTTCATACACAGACAGTCAAAAACCTTAGAAAGTCAACTGTCAATCAAAGCAGTGGATGGTGGCCATTCTTGTGGAATTTGGGCACCATGATCAATAATCAAGAGTTCATACAACTTGGGACATCATTTGAAGTCAAGTTCTCAAGGAATTAGGGTTTGGAAGTCATCAGTCAATGCACAATCAGTCAGAAACCCTAAAAGTCAACTGTTGGTCAACTGTCCATTTAATCAGTGATTTGATGATTGGAATTGGTTTGTGAGAGTTCATTCATGTCCAAATAGTCATCATATATCATGCCAAACACCATCATGGAGGAATTTGAAGCCAGATCAAAAATTTCCAAAAATGGAAACTGGGCCTGTAATTGAAACCTGCCATAAATGGAAAGTCTTGATCCTCAAAATTACATCTTGATACAAGCCTCAAATGAATTTTTGCCCAACATGAAAGTTGAAGATCTTGTTCTCCCGTTTCCAAAAATTCCAAGAACTCTCAATTCCCATGTGTGGTTGGCAAGTTATGATCGAATCGATTTCAGAAAATCTTGAACTTCAAGAGGCCATATCTCTCAAACCATTTGGCCAATTTTGGTGGGGTTTTTTCCTACAAGTCACATTTGATCCCCTCTTTCCAAAAATATAAATTTCATGAGCCAAAACTTCACCAATCAAAATGGCATTTTTTGACCTATCTCATTTAAATGCAAGTTTGACCAATGTTTGACTTTTTAATATAAACATTTTTCTAACATTTGGCCAATTGGAACAGCTCAGAAATATCATTTAAAACATGTTTGCCAAGTCAAATTATGCAGTACATATGGCCATTACTTAGTTGCTTGAAATTTGAAAAAAGTACAAGTTTCACCATGCTACTCCATGCTTCCACCATGCCTTGCTTTGTACTCATCAAAACAGAAAATTAGAAGGCCTTGCTCTGTCATTAGAACCTCATTTTGCAGCCTAAAAAAACAACAGAAAAAGTCATGCTAACTTGCTTGAATTTTGGAACAAAAGGACAAATGCAATCCATCCATATTTCCATGGCCATGCTTTGTACCATGACAGCAGACTTTCACCATCATTTTTCTGTCATGGACACACACATTGGACAGCAAAAGAGCCAAGAACTTCACTCAAACTGAAAAAACGATGCTCTTACCTTGCTTTTGGCATTTTCAAAATTCTGTCCAAAAAAAAAAAAAAACTTAAGGAGAACAAAAGCTGCCTTGCTTAACACAATATCACCTCACCATTTTTTCTGTCACTTAACAGCCATCAAACATAATACAGCAGACCAAACACTTGTCCTCTTATTTCTCTCAAGCCTCAATCCCTGCATTTTACCAAATGAGTCCAAACTCACAAAAGGAAACCAACCCTGCTTTGCCCACCAACAGCAGCCAACATAACACATAGAACAAACCAACTTCATCCCTCTTCTAAAACCTCACCTTGCTGTTTGCATTCCAAATCTTCTGTCCAAAGCACAAAGGAACCAAACCAAACCTTACCACAAATAAATGTCCAATAGCATGGCTCTTCCTTTTTTCTGTCAAAATGAAACCTAGGCCTCTAACTAGCAGCAAAGACATACTGCACATAGAATGGTTCACTCACTCTAAAAACATTACTTTGCTGTTGCATTTCTAAAAAAGGCTGTCAAAGCAACTTCTAACAGCAGGTTCTATACCTCATTTTCCTGTCATGGAAGAATAGCAGCAGACCAACCTGTGAGCTTTCACTCTCTCAAGCATCACCTTGCTTTTGCATTTCTAAAACAGTCAACAAAAACACCCTAAAGACCAAACCTTGCATTGCTTTTCCACCATCCAAGTACCATTTTGAAACTAGCAGCACCAAGCCAACACACAGTAGAAAACCTTGTGCTCTCACTCTCTCAAAAGGAAGCACACTTTGGCCATCAAACATGACATAGCAGACCAACAAACCTCATTCATTCAAACTCGCCTCACTTGCATTTTACCAAAAAAAAAACTGTCAAAGCTCACAATGAACAAAACCTTGGCCTTGCTTGTAACAAGAATGAAACTCCATTTTCCTGTCATGAGGAACTAGCAGCCAAACCACAAAAATCTCCACACTCTCTCAAGCTTCACCTGGTTTTGCATTTCAAACTTTCTGTCCAAGCACAAAAGCACCAGACCCTGCCTTGCTTAACACATTGTTTCCTCACCATTTTTCTGCCATGAAACACTACTAGCCACCATCTAACACAGCAGAAAAACCTTGTGCTAAAAAACTGCATCTTGGTCATCTTCCAAAGGGCTGTCAAAACACCAAAGTGACAAGAGCTTTGCCCTGCCAAAAGTAACTTCAACATCCATTTGAACATCCTTTTCCTGTCATTACAAACACTGCTTGCATCCACATCACAGCAAGAACCTTGTTTAACTCCCTCTTGCTAAAAGATTCATCTTGGCCATTTCCTAAAACTCTGTCCCAAAACTCAGAGAACGAAGCCTTGCACTGCTTTGACCATCCATTCATCAAACCAAACTCAGCATTGCAGCCACAAGAGACCACAAACCAACAGAAGTTTCACTCATGCCAATGCTCATTCCTGGCCACTTTCCTCAAGATCTTCAAAAACCTCAAGTAACCCTAGCAAGCTCTATTGGTTCTTCTCATCCAAGCAACATAAAGCAGCAAATTAGAACTTCATTTCCTGTCAAAAGGAACCAGCAATAGCAGCCAAAATCACAGAAATTACTCATCCTACAAAAACTGCATTTTCCAAAACTTCTTCCAAAAACCTTCAAGGAACACAACTTGGCCAGCCTTGTTCCAGTATCCAAGCAACCTTGTGAGCTTGATTTCATCATGTTGTCCCAACTGTATGCACCTTTCCACTACTGTCTTCTCTAAAACACTCATCCATGGCAGTCCAACTTTAAGCCATTTCAAGGGTTTCTCAAGCCAAGCCAATTTCACACTCATCATTTGAAAGCTTAAAGTGTACCTGTTTGGAGTCAAAGTCACCAAATACCAACTGAACCACTACTGTTCTCCCAAATTGGTAAATTTTCAATCTCCCTATTTTGTGAAATTAGTGCATGCTTAATGTAGGTCTTTCAATGCTGAGTTTAGGGATGTCTTTATTTTTGAAAATGGTTAAGTATGTGTGGAGTTATGCTGTTTGGAAGTTTGATGATGCTTATTTACTTTGCTCGATTCTTGGCTTGTATGTTGTTTTAATGGAAATCAATAGTGGATTCTTGTTTGCCATTGCTTGCTGATCATGTTGATGTCCTCAATTGAGATTTTTGGGAAAGTTTGTAAAATTCGATTGAAAGAGGGATGAAGGTGTTGAAACCCTAACTTGTATTTTCCCAGAATTTTCTCCACGTGAGCTGTATGTTTTTACACTATTGCATGGCCAACAACCAATCAATTCATTTCCTCTGTATCCCTTAAATGCAGTGTTTCATTTATTTTTTCAGGGAATTACAAATTTGCCACAGCGTGCCCACATGACTCATTAAAACATGTTATTTTTCTCCATTTTATTTCCTTTGTGATCCTCATCTTTCAAAAATCATAACTTATTCATCTTTGATCCAAATTTAATGGGATCTTTTGTGTTGTGTTCATCATGGTCTCTACTTTTTTATCATTATTTTTCCAGAATTTTTTGATCAATGGATTTTTAAATGTTGCCAGGGTTTGTGACATGTATGCACATTGTGTACACTTTGCCAAATCAATTGTGAAATGATGAGAATGTATCCAATGGCTCCCAAATTTTTTGTGCTCAAACTAGACACATTCATGGTGATTTTGGTGTAGAGTTTGTGAATTTATCATTTGTGGTTTGAGAGTTATGATTTTTTGAATTAGGGTGTGACAATTTGTGTCACACCATTGATGAACAACTTCATGATTTTCATTACCATGCTTCTTGACCTCAAAAGGGTTTGAAATTTTGCATGAACCTACTCTTGTATGTCTATTTGACTTGTGAATTTTCTTGGAATTATTTGTGGCATTTTCTAATTGTTTGAGATTTTCTCCCCTGCCTAGTCAAATGTTGACTTTTGGTGACACTTGTTCCCATTTCATTTGTGAAATTCTCATACTTTATTAGATGGACATGACATTTGACATGTGATAACTAGACATACTCATCTTTGCCATGGTTTTAGTCCCATTCATTTATCATACACCATTCTTGACTTATGATTTTTCTAAGTTGATGCATGTTTGGTTGACTTCATTGAGCATGTTCAAAATTGCTTTGACTTTCTGATTTTCATTGACTGCCTTCCACTTGTCCAAATGAGATGAAATTTGACATGCTTACCATGCTATGTGTTAGGTTTGATCATGATTTATTTGGTGATTTTTGGAAATGTTTTAGTTTGCTTTTGATGCAAGTCTTGCTGTTGACTTCTGTGAGTTTCTGTTTGCCATACTTTGACCTAATTTGTTCATGAAATGATGATAGTGATTGATATGAATGTGAACCCAATTGGTTTTGTTTCCTAATTGTTTGAACATGATTTTGGATACTTACCCCTTGCTGTTTTGACTTTCTTAATCTCTTTTGACCCTAGGCTTGCCCTAGTGGTCCTGTTACTCACCTTTGAGCTTGTGTTTTCAGGTTGACCATCAAATGGCCATTAAGACCAATTCATTTGACTGAGCTTGCTTAAATATCATTGTCTAACCTCTTTGTTTTGTAGGTGGCTTGGCTCACATGCCTTAAGCTTTGTGCCTTGCACATTCACTAGCTTGTGTTGACTGGTTGATGTCTGTTTCATTTTGATTTAACTCTGACTTGTATACTAACATCTGCTTGACTGTTTCAGGTGCTTTAGTTGCTTTTAGTTCCTTGTGAACTTTTGCTTTGCTTTGCTTGTATAAGCAATTTGCATTGAGGTATGTCTCTTTTACTTCATGTAGTCTGGAAGACCTGGCCTGTTACTTGGCCAGGCAACTGTCTGAAGTCCTCCTTAAGAGGCAATGTTTGTGACTGTTTACTTTTGTCCTTGCATAGAGTCAAAGTCCTCCTAAGTGAAGAGGCAATTGGCAGAACCCAAGGGATAAGCAACCTATCCCCTGCTATTCAGTGCGTCATCTGCTTTGCTCACACCACTGTGTTGATGCATTGCAGATACAAACCCAAGATCTTGTACAATTGTACAGTTGAGTCAGTTTTAAATGTGTAGAAGGGTTCCCACTTTCTGAACCCACACATTCTTGTCTTGAGCTCTCCCAGGCCAGGGATAAGAGCTGTGAAGTCTTATCTTCACTCACCTTTCATCTGCTTCACCTTAGCCCCTCAATGGCAAGGTTAAGAGCAACACTCACCCAGTTCCAGAGGTTTGTTTGTTGAGGTTGATATGACCCCTCGACTAAAACCTAATCCTTGTTTGAGCCACTTGCTTGTGTATAGTGTGTGCTATCTGTGTTTGTAGGATTGTTTGACTTGCTTCCTGTGCAAGTTAGGATTGTTTGACTTGCTTCCTGTGCAAGTTAGGATTAGTTTATACTTGCTTCCTGTGCAAGTTAGGATTTACTTGGCTTGCTTCCTGTGCAAGTTAAGTGTGTGTGGCTTGCTTCCTGTGTGAGCCATGCTTAGGATAGGTTGGCCCTTGTGCCATTTAGCTAGAAACCATAACTTAGGGTTGATTTTGCATGACAACATCTAGGCTCGAGTCGTAGTCTCCCTAGTTGTGTCTCCCTCTGTTATCTGGTTAGGCTAGTCCTTTATCCCTCCGTAGGGGAACTACATCGCCCTGATCTTCACACCAGATGAAGTATGTAGGCAGGAGATTGAGCTGATCTCTCCGGGCGCCTTTTCTTTCTTTTGTGTGTGTTGTCTGACCTTTGCTAGGCTCGAGTCTGTGACTCCTTAGCATTTGCTGTCTGTCTGTTTGTGTGTGTTTGACAGTTATAGGCTGAGTCCCCGACTCCCTATTTATCTGTTGTGTTGTGTGCTTGGAAGCCGACGTAAGTCCATCGAGTGGCATTTGGGTTCCAGTGTGCGTGTGTTTGGTTCGGATGCTGATGTAAGCCCAGCGATTGGCATTCAGGCCCCACGTTTGCCTTCTTGAGTGCGTTTTGGTTCGGATGCTGATGTAAGTCCAGTGATTGGCATTCAGGCTCCACGTTTGCCTTTGCCTGTGTTTGTTTGTCTGCGTGTCAGCCGAGCTACGAATGCTCTGATTCTTCTCTCGTCCGAGAAGATACGTATGCATAGGATGCGATATCCTAGCGAGCATGTGTCGTTTCCCCAGTCCGAACTACTTCGACTCTGATGTCTATGCCTGATAGACTAAGTAGGCCCAGGATGCGGTATCCTGCCGAGTCAGTTTCAGTCAGTTTCTTTTGTCTCTTTTCAGCCAGTGTGTGTGAGTATCTGAGCAGTGTTTAGCAACCAATATTCCTTCCTTTTGTGCGTGGATCCCGTAGAGTACTACGGATGCGTAGGGGTGCTAATACCTTCCCTTCGCATAACCGACTCCCGAACCCATTCTCTTTGGTCGCGAGACCATGTTCTTTCCTAGGTTTACTCTGAGCGTTTCCTTTCCCTCTTCTGGGATAAATAACGCACGGTGGCGGCTCTGTTGTTCTTCTTTTCCCGCCGGTTTTTCGCGTGATGAGACAGCTGGCGACTCTGCTGGGGATATAGAGAAGTTGACCTATGCTGGTCCATCTTCCCTGAGCGAGTCTCTCCTAGCGCTCTCTAGGTTAGGGTTTTGGTTGCTTTGTGCTGTGTTTATTTATTGCATTCATTATTTACTGTTTGCATTCATTGTCTGTTGTTTGCATTTATGTTTGTAATTATGTTTGCATTCATATTCATCTGTTCACCTGGCTGGTTGTCTGTTTCTCTCTGTTGGGGTGGGAGTTACATGAGGTAAAAGGTCCAATACCCAGACCATGAGTGGAAATCTAGGATGATTAAGAATAGAGTGATTCATGGGAAGCGGGTGGTATGGCGCCACTTAGCGGAACATTGATATCACGAGCAGTTCAGACCCTGGTGGGATACTGTCGTTACATACTTCGGGTGTGTATATGATAGTATTTCTGCGAAAGGTTATTTATGCTGCGTTTCTCTCAGCTTTACCCTGGCCTAGACTACACCCGTGAGTGGGGAAGGGTTATTTCATTACAGGTACCGTTGGTGACTCGGTTCTGTTGGTGACTTGGTTCTGATGGTGACTTTGTGTTCAGACAATGTTCAGTTAACCTTAAGTGGGATTTATGTTCCGATTTTGACTGAAGCTTCGACCTAGTATCAGAGTTTGCACAACCAGCCAGTCCAGTCTGCATCATGTGCATCATAGCATATTTATTTTTCAAAAGAAACGCATTGAAAAAAAAAATCAAAAAAAATCATCAGAAAAAAAAGAGAAAAAGAAAAAAAACTAATCTCTGCATGCATATCATTTCTCAGGTACATTCCAGAGTCTGTCTACTGATAGAGATGACAACGGTCCCCGAGCCGAAGCGGAAGACCTGTTCCTACAGTTTCCACCGTGAGCCGTTGACTCCGCTAGTTGAGTTGGGTAGCCTCGTGATAGATGACCGACTGAAGAGTTTTGTTGGGCGGTACGGAGATATCTTGACAGTATTGAAGACAGTAGTAGACCCAGTGCCTCTGCAGACACTACTTCAGTTTTATGACCCAAAGCTCAGGTGCTTCACTTTCCAGGATTATCAGCTTGCACCCACTCTCGAAGAGTATTCTATCCTATTGAGTATCCCTATTCAGCATCAGACTCCCTTCTTGGACGTCCCAAAGGAGGTCGACTTCAGATTGATTGCCAGAGCTCTCCGGTTGAGTGTTGAGGAAGTTGGTGAGAATTGGAAGCCCTGTGGAGAGGTTGTAGGTCTGCCATTGAAGTTCCTGTTGAGAGTAGCTAGAGTTGAAGCAGAAAAGGGGAATTGGGAAGTTTTTCACGCACAGCTAGCTGCCATGATCTATGGGATCATCCTATTTCCCAGTATGCCAAATTTCATTAACTTCACTGCTATCAGCGTTTTCATCAGAGGGAATCCAATCCCTACTCTTCTAGCAGATACTTACTATGCCATTCACAGCAGGCATGGTAAGGGAGGAGCCATCAGGTGCTGCCTGCCTCTTCTGTTCAAATGGTTCATGTCTCTTCTGCCAGCCAGTGGACCATTTGTGGATACCCAGAGCACTCTGAAGTGGACTCAGAGGGTTATGTCGCTCACTTCCTATGACATCAGGTGGCAGTCATACCGGATGGATGTGCGTAACGTCATCATAAGTTGTGGTGAATTCCGGAGCGTGCCACTCATAGGGACCAAAGGTTGCATCAACTACAATCCAGTTCTTTCTCTTCGCCAGCTAGGGTTTGTTATGAGTGAAAGACCGCTCGAAGCTGAGATGGCCGAAAGTTTTTGTTTTGAGAAGAAGGATGACCCTGCTAAGTTGGAGCAGATAGGGAAAGCCTGGAGAGATGTGGGAGTGAAGGATGGATCCGTCTTAGGGAAGAAGTTTGCCATTGCAATGCCTGATTACACCGATTGGGTAAAGAAGAGAGTAGAAACTTTGTTGTTACCCTATGATAGGATGGAGCCGTTGCAGGAGAAACCACCTTTGATCCTTACTGAGAGTGTGCCTGCGGAGCACTACAAGCAAGCCCTGATGGAGAATCGCCGTTTGAAAGGGAAGGAGCAAGATACCCAGATGGAGTTGTACAAAGCCAAAGCTGATAGGTTGAACTTGGCTCATCAACTCAGAGGAGTGCGAGAAGAAGATGCTAGCAGACTGAGAAGCAAGAAGAGATCCTACGAGGAGATGGAGAGTATGTTAGATGCAGAACACCGGGAGTGCCTGAGGCTGCAGAGGGTTGAGGCCAGTTATCAGAAGAAGATCAGAGACTTGGAGAAGCAACTCAGAGATAAAGACATCCAGTTGAAGAAGGAAGTAGACTTGAGACAGGCATCAGAGAACCACCTTGGAGGAGAAGTGGTAGAGCTGAGAAGACAATTGAAGGAGAAGATTACCCCTCTACCAGAATGCTCAGAATGCTCACTGTTGATAGACCAGTGCCATTACCTGAAGACCCTCATTCCAGAAGACCGTCTGTCTTAGTTTGTATCTTTGCTTGTGTTTTGTTGAGAATCACCTCCAGGCTTGTTGGATGGGATTCATTTGTTTGTACTCCGTCTTTGGATCTTCATTGTTGAGAATCACCTCCAGGCTTGTTGGATGGGATTCATTTCTTTGTACTCTGTTTATGCGAATTTTCTGTTGACTCGGTGGTATTGACCTTTTTACCCTTATGTATGGATAAGGTCGTCAGTATTTCCCTGTTGTTCTCATTTTCCTTGTATCTGTTTGTTCTCTTGTTGCTGCAGGTTGCCATCTTTTCAGGATGGGTCAGGCTCTTTGAATGCCTGAGAAATGAGCATATCATGTGCATCATACGCATCATTAGCATCATACTCATATCATTTTGCATAACAGGTGTTCTTGGTCGTGACTTCTCACTCTGGTTCCTGTTTTAGGCAGGATAGCTGATCAACGTCCGCACCGCTACTCAACAAGACTGAATCAACAGAGAAGTATGGATCAATTTCAAGCTGAGTTGGCTGAGATGAAGGCTAGCATGGCCCAGTTTATGAATATGATGCAAGGGGTTGCGCAAGGTCAAGAAGAACTTCGAGCTATGGTTCAGAGACAAGAGGCTGCAAATCCACCGGTCAACCATGCTCCACCAGAGGGAGGCCCGGTCAATGATAACAATGTTGCTGCTGCTGTACCCGTCAACAACTATGCTGTAGGTGATGAGTTGGGGGGTATTCGAATCAACGGTCAACCTATTGTTCCAGATGCCGCTAATGCCAGAGCAGTCCGTGCCCCGGCCCGTAATCCTGTTCCGATTGTTGACAGACAAGAGGATATGTTCTCTCTGCTCAGTGAAGACGAAGATGTTCTGGGAAGGGTTAATGAGAGAGATCGTAAAGTTGAGGCTCTTGCTGAGAAGATCCGTGCTATGGAAAGTCAGAATTCTCTCGGTTTTGATGTTACTAATATGGGATTGGTGGAAGGTTTGAGAATCCCTCACAAGTTCAAAGCACCGTCCTTCGATAAATACAACGGTACTTCTTGCCCTCGCACCCATGTGCAGGCTTATTATCGAAAAATCTCTGCGTATACCGATGATGAAAAGATGTGGATGTATTTTTTCCAAGATAGTCTATCTGGAGCTTCTTTGGACTGGTACATGGAATTGAAGAGAGATTCGATCCGATGCTGGAGAGATCTGGGTGAGGCCTTCTTGAGGCAATACAAACACAACATGGACATGGCACCGAGCCGGACTCAGCTGCAGAGTCTGTGTCAGAAATCCAATGAAAGCTTCAAGGAGTATGCCCAGAGGTGGCGTGAACTGGCTGCTAGAGTTCAACCCCCTATGCTGGAGAGGGAGTTGACAGATATGTTTATCGGTACTCTTCAAGGTGTGTTTATGGACCGGATGGGGAGCTGCCCTTTCGGTAGTTTTTCTGATGTTGTCATTTGTGGAGAGAGGACTGAGAGTTTGATCAAAACTGGGAAGATCCAAGATGCTGGTTCCTCTTCTTCTAAAAAAGCCGTTTGTTGGGGCACCTCGTCGAAGAGAGGGTGAAACTAATGTTGTTCAACACCGCAGAGATCAGAACAGAATTGAATACCGTCAAGCTGCTGCAGTGACCATTCCGGCACCTCAGCCTCGTCAACAACAACAACAAAGAGTTCAACAACCGCAACAACAACAACAACAGCAACGTCCGTATCAGCCCAAGCAAAGGATGCCTGATCGACGTTTTGATTCGCTACCCATGTCGTACGCCGAACTGCTGCCCAAATTACTCAGGTTGGGGATGGTTGAGTTGCGTACAATGGCTCCGCCTACAGTTTTGCCTCCTGGGTACGACGCCAACGTCCGTTGTGACTTTCACTCTGGGGCACCAGGGCATCATACTGAGAAGTGTCGGGCTCTCCAGCACAAGGTCCAAGATTTGATCGATGCCAAGGCGATCAACTTCGCTCCAGTGCCTAACGTCGTAAACAACCCTATGCCTCAGCATGGTGGGCATAGAGTGAACAATATTGAGGGGAAAGAAGCTGAAGATCTGGTTGTTAATGTTGATGATGTTCAGACTTCTCTGCTAGTTGTGAAGGGCCGTCTGCTGAATGGGGGTGTCTACTCGGGTTGTGATGAGGATTGTTTGGGCTGTGCAGAATCAGAGAATGGTTGTGACCAGTTGAGGACCGGTATCCAGGGTATGATGGATGAGGGTTGTTTGCAATTCAGTAGGGTTGTGAAAGATCGTGGAACAGTGTCAACTATCACCATTTACTTTAAACCGTCTGAAGAACGTGGACCAAGGGTCGTCAGTGCACCTGCAGCAAATGGTACCCCAGTTACCATTCCTGTGCCTGTAACCATCAGTGTTCCAACTACTATCGTGGCGTCTGAAAGAAGGGCTGTTGAGAATAGTAGAGCTGTGCCGTGGAAGTATGATAATGCTCACCGTAGTTACAGAAGGGCTGAAGGTCAGACGAGACCAGTGAATCAAACTCCAGTGACAATTGGTGTACCGAATAGAGTTCCTGCAACTGTTGGTCCGGCTGTGGATAATGTAGGGGGTCCAGGAGGTTTTACCAGAAGCGGTCGTCTGTTCGCACCGCAGCCTTTGAGGGACAATAATGCTGAAGCTCTCGCTAAAGCAAAGGGTAAGCAAGCTGTGGTTGAGGAAGAGCCTGTCCAGAAGGAAGCGCCTGAGGGGTCATTTGAGAAGGACGTGGAGGAGTTTATGAAAATAATCAAGAAGAGTGACTATAAGATTGTAGATCAGTTGAATCAAACTCCGTCCAAGATTTCTATACTTTCGCTGTTGTTGTGCTCTGAGGCACACCGTAATGCCTTGCTGAAGATGTTGAATCTGGCTTACGTGCCTCAGGAGATTTCTGTCAATCAACTGGAGGGCGTGATGGCCAATGTGAGCACCAAGCATGGTGTAGGATTCACCAACCTGGACCTACCGCCTGAAGGGCGGAACCATAACAAAGCCTTGCACATCACCATGGAGTGCAAGGGGGCAGTGTTGTCTCACGTATTGGTAGACACCGGGTCGTCGCTGAATGTGCTGCCTAAGCAGATTCTGAAGAAGATTGATGCGGAAGGGTCTGTGCTTACTCCCAGTGACCTGATCGTTCGTGCTTTCGACGGTTCCAAACGTTCTGTGTGTGGGGAAGTTACCTTGCCTGTGAAAATAGGTCCTGAGGTTTTTGATATCATCTTCTATGTTATGGACATCCAGCCCGCTTATAGTTGTTTATTGGGGCGTCCATGGATTCATGCAGCAGGGGCAGTCTCGTCAACTCTCCATCAAAAGCTCAAGTATGTCTGGAATGGTCAGATTGTGACTGTGTGTGGTGAAGAAGAGATTCTGGTGAGTCATCTATCCTCGTTCAAATATGTTGAGGTGGATGGCGAGATCCACGAAACCTTATGCCAGGCGTTTGAGACTGTGGCTCTTGAGAAAGTGGCGTACGCTGAGCAGAGGAAGCCAGGTGCTTCAATTACTTCTTACAAGCAGGCTAAGGAGGTTGTTGATTCTGGCAAAGCTGAAGGCTGGGGCAAGATGGTGGACTTGCCTGTTAAAGAAGACAAATTTGGTGTTGGTTATGAGCCTCTTCGAGCAGAGCAGAATGGTCAAGCGGGTCCGAGTACCTTTACCAGCGCTGGGCTGATGAATCATGGCGACGTCTCTGCAACCGGTAGCGAAGACTGTGACGGTAATTGTGATCTGGACAACTGGGTTCGCCCGTGTGCACCAGGGGGGTCTATCAACAACTGGACGGCTGAAGAAGTGGTTCAAGTTACTCTTCTGACAGAGTAATTTTCTGTTGTTTTGTCATTTTTGCATGAAAATCCTACGTTCTGCCCAAGGCGTAGTGATTCATTTTGTAGGGCCTCATCATGTTTTAATGATTATCATTAATGAAGGACATTTTTTGAAATCAAACTTTGTGATCCCTGTCTTTCTATTTTTGTTTTCATTTTTCTTTTTCAAAAACAATAAAAATGGCAATGTTTTTTTGTTTTTGTGACTTCTTGAACTCTTTTTCTAAAAACAAAGCATTAAACATGCAGAAGCGATCTTATGGCATTCACTATGAACAGTTCTGTTATGGCTCAGCATGATTTCGACAATCCCATCTACCAAGCTGAAGAGGAGAGTGAGGAAGACTGTGAACTCCCTGCAGAATTGGTCAGATTGTTGAAGCAGGAGGAAAGGGTCATCCAACCTCATCAGGAGGAGTTGGAAGTTGTTAATTTGGGTACTGAGGACGCCAAAAGAGAAATCAAGATTGGGGCTGCTTTAGAGGACTCTGTCAAGAGGAGGCTGATTGAGATGCTGAGAGAATATGTGGAGGTATTCGCCTGGTCATATCAAGATATGCCTGGTTTAGATACAGACATTGTGGTGCATCGATTACCTCTTAGAGAAGGATGTCCTTCGGTCAAGCAGAAGCTTCGTAGAACGAGTCCTGACATGGCAACCAAGATCAAGGAAGAGGTTCAGAAGCAGTGGGATGCAGGTTTTTTGGCTGTTACAAGTTATCCCCCATGGGTGGCCAACATCGTTCCTGTGCCGAAGAAGGATGGAAAAGTCAGAATGTGTGTCGATTACCGGGATTTGAATAGAGCGAGTCCGAAAGATGATTTCCCATTACCTCACATTGATGTATTGGTTGATAATACGGCTCAATCCTCGGTATTCTCTTTCATGGATGGTTTCTCCGGATATAATCAGATCAAGATGGCACCGGAAGACATGGAAAAGACAACATTCATTACACCCTGGGGCACGTTCTGCTATAAAGTGATGCCATTTGGGCTAAAGAATGCTGGTGCTACCTATCAGAGGGCAATGACGACTCTCTTTCATGACATGATGCACAAAGAAATTGAAGTGTACGTAGATGATATGATTGCGAAGTCGCAGACAGAAGAGGAGCACCTGGTTAATTTGCAGAAGTTGTTTGACCGGTTGAGAAAGTTCAAGCTGAGGTTAAATCCGAACAAGTGTACGTTTGGGGTGAGATCAGGGAAGCTTTTAGGTTTCATTGTCAGTGAGAAAGGGATTGAGGTTGATCCAGCGAAAGTCAAAGCTATTCAAGGGATGCCTGAACCGAGAACGGAGAAGCAAGTCCGTGGGTTTTTAGGGAGATTGAACTACATTGCAAGGTTCATATCTCATCTAACTGCTACATGTGAACCAATTTTCAAACTGCTCAGAAAGAATCAAGCGATCAAGTGAAATGATGACTATCAGAAAGCTTTTGACAAGATTAAAGAGTATTTACAGAAACCTCCAATCCTTATACCTCCAGTTCCAGGGAGACCTCTGATAATGTACCTGTCAGTGACTGAGAACTCTATGGGGTGTGTATTGGGACAGCATGACGAGTCTGGTCGAAAAGAGCACGCCATATACTACCTTAGCAAAAAGTTTACCGACTGTGAAACAAGATATTCACTGCTCGAGAAAACTTGCTGTGCTTTGGCCTGGGCTGCTCGCCGACTAAGACAGTATATGCTGAACCATACTACCTTGTTGATTTCTAAGATGGATCCAGTAAAATACATCTTTGAGAAGCCAGCTCTCACCGGACGTGTTGCCCGTTGGCAGATGATCTTAACTGAGTATGATATCCAGTACACGTCTCAGAAGGCTATCAAAGGTAGTATTCTGTCAGACTACCTCGCCGAGCAACCGATTGAAGATTATCAGCCTATGATGTTTGAATTCCCTGATGAGGACATCATGTATCTTAAGATGAAAGATTGCGAAGAGCCTCTTGTTGAGGAAGGACCGGACCCGGATGACAAATGGACACTGATGTTTGATGGGGCTGTGAATATGAATGGTAACGGTGTTGGGGCAGTGCTGATCAATCCCAAAGGTGCTCATATACCTTTTTCTGCCAGACTGACGTTTGACGTCACCAACAACGAAGCTGAGTATGAGGCTTGTATCATGGGGATAGAAGAAGCCATTGATCTGAGGATCAAAACTCTTGACATTTATGGAGATTCAGCTCTAGTGGTCAATCAAGTCAATGGAGATTGGAATACGAATCAGCCGCATTTAATTCCGTATAGAGATTACACCAGAAGAATACTGACGTTCTTCAAGAAGGTGAAGTTGTATCATGTCCCCCGGGATGAGAATCAAATGGCTGATGCCTTGGCTACTTTGTCATCTATGATCAAAGTTCATTGGTGGAATCATGTGCCACATGTTGCGGTGAATCGACTTGAGAGGCCTGCGTATGTGTTTGCAGCCGAGTCTGTTGTGATTGATGAGAAGCCGTGGTATTGCGACATCAAGAACTTCCTCAAGACTCAGGAGTATCCTGAAGGTGCGTCGAAGAATGACAAGAAAACCCTGAGGAGGCTAGCTGGAAGCTTCTATTTGAATCAGGATGATGTGTTGTATAAGAGAAACTTTGACATGGTCTTGCTCAGATGCGTGGACAGACCCGAGGCAGACATGTTAATGCAGGAAGTTCATGAAGGTTCCTTCGGTACTCATGCCGGCGGACATGCAATGGCTAAGAAATTGTTGAGAGAGGGTTATTACTGGATGACTATGGAATCCGATTGTTTCAAGTATGCTCGGAAGTGCCATAAGTGTCAAATCTACGCTGATAAGGTGCATGTACCACCAAGTCCTCTGAATATCATGAATTCGCCTTGGCCGTTCGCCATGTGGGGCATTGATATGATTGGGAAGATTGAGCCTACTGCTTCGAACGGACATCGCTTCATCTTGGTTGCGATTGACTATTTCACCAAGTGGGTGGAAGCAACTTCTTATGCTAACGTTACCAAACAAGTGGTTACCCGGTTCATCAAGAAAGAAATCATATGTCGTTATGGAGTTCCTGAGAGAATCATCACTGACAATGGTTCGAATCTCAATAACAAGATGATGAAAGAGCTTTGTAAAGATTTCAAGATTGAACATCACAACTCTTCTCCTTACAGACCGAAGATGAATGGTGCTGTAGAAGCGGCAAACAAGAATATCAAGAAGATTGTGCAGAAGATGGTCGTTACGTACAAGGATTGGCATGAGATGCTGCCTTTCGCTTTGCATGGGTACCGTACCTCAGTACGTACGTCGACCGGGGCAACCCCTTACTCCCTTGTGTATGGTATGGAAGCTGTCCTACCTGTTGAAGTGGAGATTCCTTCTCTGAGAGTTTTATTGGATGTCAAGCTGGACGAAGCCGAGTGGATTCGAACAAGGTTTAACGAGTTGAGCCTTATCGAGGAGAGACGGCTAGCAGCTGTATGCCATGGACAGTTGTATCAGCGAAGGATGAAGCGAGCCTTTGATCAGAAAGTACGCCCTCAAAGCTATCAGATCGGTGATCTAGTTTTGAAGAGGATCCTCCCTCCCGGTGCAGATAACAGGGGCAAGTGGACTCCTAATTATGAAGGTCCATATGTTGTGAAAAAGGTATTCTCCGGTGGAGCCTTGATGCTTACAACTATGGATGGTGAAGATTTTCCGTCTCCTGTCAACTCAGATGTAGTCAAAAAATACTTCGCATAAATTGACCCGCTGGACAAGAAAAAAAAAAGAGTCCAGGCAAAAAATGGGCATCCCGGCAAACCAAAAAAACAGAAAGAAAAGGTTCGGGCAAAAATTAGGGATAGAATGAAAAAATTTGTACACCCGGTAAGTCGAAAACCCGCAAGGGCGGCTTAGGCAAAAATGGGTATCCCGGTGGATTGAAAACCCGAAAGGGCGATCCAGGCAAAAGTTAGGGATTAAAGCGAAGACTACAGTCTGAGTTGTCTGCACTTCATCGAGCTTTGTCGTCTGCCATCTCGAAAGATGTGATCCGTCCAGTCATTCTTCTCAGAAAGCAAGGAGTTGGGAGGAAAACTGATGATCTGTGAGTTATAACAGAATTGGGAAATAGTGGATGCCGTGTTCACATTGCCATTAGGATAGATTTTTCCTTTTTTGCGCAATTACCTCTTTCTAGGAATTGCTTCCCAATGTATTTGCCTCTTCCGGCACATTTTCAATCAATAAAAGTCGTTATTCAGATAGATAGCTCTTCTGTTTTTATTTTTACTGTTTTGTTTGCAAAATGTCCGAATTTTTGATAAGCATTGTATATAAAAAACATGAAGGCTACACAATAGCTTGCAGAAAGATAAAACATTTGAAAATCATTTTGAATGTTGAGGACACTCGAGCGTATCTTGTCCATGTACCCCCTGGGGGCATTTTGTTGTGCTGTTTTTCAGATCGGCATCTGTGAGGACGTTTCCTCAGCAGATATTTTCCCCAAGCAAGTTTGGAAGCTATCAGAGCTATGTTTCCCTGCGAAGACGTCTGTGGATAGTGCCTTCTATTTCCCAACAGATCTAAGGATTGCCTATCCCCCAGCAGGCCTGTATTTACCGATTTCCTCCCCGAGTGAGGCAGGTTCATTAAAATTTACCTCCAGCATTTATCCTATCTGTGGGCTGAAGGGTATCTCCAGCGGAGTTTACCTTTCCCCAGCAGCAGTGTTATTCTTCAACATGAGTATGAAGTCGCTTTACCATTCCTCAAGCAGAGTTCCCCGCAGAGTATTTCCCCAAGAGGAGTCTCCCCACAGAGTCAGAGTATCTGATCATTTCGGCTCCCTAGCCAGGGTTCATTTGCATGTTGCATGTAGTAATCATTGCATCTTCAAAAATCGCGTAGCATTTCCATTCCTAAATGGAGCATTACGCCATAGAAATTCAAACATATGCATTCATGTGTTCGAAACCCCATTAGACCGTATTCCCTGCAGAGACGGATTTTTATTCAACCTGTACAACGCATTGGCTACAGTTGCTCCAGTCCACATTTGGTGTTTATAATCCCCACAGAGGTTTATTTCCTCACCTGTTGGTGACAGGAAGTTTGTTTCTCCCCAGTGAAACCCCCTGCAAGTGTTCAGCCTTGCCCTGTCATCTTGAGAACGTTAGTATACCCTGTCAGCACCCGTGCGTGTTGTTTCCTTGGTGTCGGTAAACACCATCTCTCGGTGATTCCCAGTCGTGCGTAAGTGTCTGGTCTTCTTTGATGTCTGTAAGCATCATCTTTCGATGTTCGTAACGTCGTCCCTCCCCCAGTAGAGTTTCCTCCTCTCCGTTGGTGTCGATAAACGTCGAGTTTTTCCCGATCATCCGTTGATGATTTGGTTGTGTTCACTCTCCCCAGTAGAGTTTCCTCCTCTCCGTTGGTGTCGATAAACGTCGAGTTTTTCCTAGTCATCCGGTGATGTCTAGTTGTACCCTCCCCATGTGGACTTACCTCTCCGTTGGTTTCGATAAACGACGAGTTTTTCCCAGTCGTCCGTTGACGTCTGGTTGTGTTTCTCTTATTCCCATTCATCTGTAAATGTCTGGTCAATCTTTTTGGTGTCTGTAAACATCATCTTTCGATGTCTGTAAACGTCGAGTATTCCCATTCATCTGTAAATGTCTGGTCAATCTTTTTGGTGTCTGTAAACATCATCTTTCGATGTCTGTAAACGTCAAGTATTCCCATTCATCTGTAAATGTCTGGTCAATCTTTTTGGTGTCTGTAAACATCATCTTTCGATGTCTGTAAACGTCGAGTATTCCCATTCATCTGTTGATGTCTGGTCAATCTTTTTGGTGTCTGTAAACATCATCTTCCGATGTCTGTAAACGTCGAGTTTTCTCCCATTCATCCGTTGATGTCTGGTCAATCTTTTTGGTGTCTGTAAACATCATCTTCCGATGTCTGTAAACGTCGAGTTTTCTCCCATTCATCCGTTGATGTCTGGTCGAGTCCTCCCAGTCATTCATTAATGTCTGGTTACCTCTCCGTTGGTTTCGATAAACGTCGAGTTTTTCCTGGTCGTCCCCAGTTGGTTACCTCTCCGTTGGTCTTGGTAAACGTTGAGTTTTTCCCATTTCGTCCGTTGACGTATGGTTGTATCCCTCCCAGTCATTCATTAATGTCTGGTTACCTCTCCGTTGGTCTTGGTAAACGTTGAGTTTTTCCTAGTTGTCCGTTGGCATCTAGTTGTGATTTCTTTTCCCATTCATCGTCGTCGCGATGTCTGGATGTGGCCGTACCCTTTGAAAACAAAAACAAAAAATATATACCCAGTAATAAGTCCCGGTGGACGTTTCCATTGGTGGATCCCTGTTGTGCAAATTCTACGGTTCTTTGGTATTCAATCCCTGTTTACCCTGAAAGTCTGACAGTCGTTGCTCTCATCCATTCGGGTTCCCAGCTGATTGAATAGGGGCAGCTGTAGCACCTCAAATTTGCACCTATCATTGAACATACATTTTCATATTAGGTCATAGCATATCATGGTCCATTACATAGCATTGCATTGCCCCAGTTGCCTCAAGTGCAAGCCAATCAAGAAATTAGGTCAAACTGATCAGGAGATCAGTCAGTCAAGAAAGCAAGCACAATTCTCAAGGAGCCAAGGCCTTGGGGTTGGTCCAACAAGTTCACATGACTTGGAGGTCCATTTGAAGTGTTCAAGGCAAGGGTTGAAGGCTTGGAGATCATCAGTTCATACACAGACAGTCAAAAACCTTAGAAAGTCAACTGTCAGTCAAAGCAGTGGATGGTGGCCATTCTTGTGGAATTTGGGCACCATGATCAATAATCAAGAGTTCATACAACTTGGGACATCATTTGAAGTCAAGTTCTCAAGGAATTAGGGTTTGGAAGTCATCAGTCAATGCACAATCAGTCAGAAACCCTAAAAGTCAACTGTTGGTCAACTGTCCATTTAATCAGTGATTTGATGATTGGAATTGGTTTGTGAGAGTTCATTCATGTCCAAATAGTCATCATATATCATGCCAAACACCATCATGGAGGAATTTGAAGCCAGATCAAATATTTCCAAAAATGGAAACTGGGCCTGTAATTGAAACCTGCCATAAATGGAAAGTCTTGATCCTCAAAATTACATCTTGATACAAGCCTCAAATGAATTTTTGCCCAACATTAAAGTTGAAGATCTTGTTCTCCCGTTTCCAAAAAGTCCAAGAACTCTCAATTCCCATGTGTGGTTGGCAAGTTATGATCGAATCGATTTCAGAAAATCTTGAACTTCAAGAGGCCATATCTCTCAAACCATTTGGCCAATTTTGGTGGGGTTTTTTCCTACAAGTCACATTTGATCCCCTCTTTCCAAAAATATAAATTTCATGAGCCAAAACTTCACCAATCAAAATGGCATTTTTTGACCTATCTCATTTAAATGCAAGTTTGACCAATGTTTGACTTTTTAATATAAACATTTTTCTAACATTTGGCCAATTGGAACAGCTCAGAAATATCATTTAAAACATGTTTGCCAAGTCAAATTATGCAGTACATATGGCCATTACTTAGTTGCTTGAAATTTGAAAAAAGTACAAGTTTCACCATGCTACTCCATGCTTCCACCATGCCTTGCTTTGTACTCATCAAAACAGAAAATTAGAAGGCCTTGCTCTGTCATTAGAACCTCATTTTGCAGCCTAAAAAAACAACAGAAAAAGTCATGCTAACTTGCTTGAATTTTGGAACAAAAGGACAAATGCAATCCATCCATATTTCCATGGCCATGCTTTGTACCATGACAGCAGACTTTCACCATCATTTTTCTGTCATGGACACACACATTGGACAGCAAAAGAGCCAAGAACTTCACTCAAACTGAAAAAACGATGCTCTTACCTTGCTTTTGGCATTTTCAAAATTCTGTCCAAAAAAAAAAAAAACTTAAGGAGAACAAAAGCTGCCTTGCTTAACACAATATCACCTCACCATTTTTTCTGTCACTTAACAGCCATCAAACATAATACAGCAGACCAAACACTTGTCCTCTTATTTCTCTCAAGCCTCAATCCCTGCATTTTACCAAATGAGTCCAAACTCACAAAAGGAAACCAACCCTGCTTTGCCCACCAACAACAGCCAACATAACACATAGAACAAACCAACTTCATCCCTCTTCTAAAACCTCACCTTGCTGTTTGCATTCCAAATCTTCTGTCCAAAGCACAAAGGAACCAAACCAAACCTTACCACAAATAAATGTCCAATAGCATGGCTCTTCCTTTTTTCTGTCAAAATGAAACCTAGGCCTCTAACTAGCAGCAAAGACATACTGCACATAGAATGGTTCACTCACTCTAAAAACATTACTTTGCTGTTGCATTTCTAAAAAAGGCTGTCAAAGCAACTTCTAACAGCAGGTTCTATACCTCATTTTCCTGTCATGGAAGAATAGCAGCAGACCAACCTGTGAGCTTTCACTCTCTCAAGCATCACCTTGCTTTTGCATTTCTAAAACAGTCAACAAAAACACCCTAAAGACCAAACCTTGCATTGCTTTTCCACCATCCAAGTACCATTTTGAAACTAGCAGCACCAAGCCAACACACAGTAGAAAACCTTGTGCTCTCACTCTCTCAAAAGGAAGCACACTTTGGCCATCAAACATGACATAGCAGACCAACAAACCTCATTCATTCAAACTCGCCTCACTTGCATTTTACCAAAAAAAAACTGTCAAAGCTCACAATGAACAAAACCTTGGCCTTGCTTGTAACAAGAATGAAACTCCATTTTCCTGTCATGAGGAACTAGCAGCCAAACCACAAAAATCTCCACACTCTCTCAAGCTTCACCTGGTTTTGCATTTCAAACTTTCTGTCCAAGCACAAAAGCACCAGACCCTGCCTTGCTTAACACATTGTTTCCTCACCATTTTTCTGCCATGAAACACTACTAGCCACCATCTAACACAGCAGAAAAACCTTGTGCTAAAAAACTGCATCTTGGTCATCTTCCAAAGGGCTGTCAAAACACCAAAGTGACAAGAGCTTTGCCCTGCCAAAAGTAACTTCAACATCCATTTGAACATCCTTTTCCTGTCATTACAAACACTGCTTGCATCCACATCACAGCAAGAACCTTGTTTAACTCCCTCTTGCTAAAAGATTCATCTTGGCCATTTCCTAAAACTCTGTCCCAAAACTCAGAGAACGAAGCCTTGCACTGCTTTGACCATCCATTCATCAAACCAAACTCAGCATTGCAGCCACAAGAGACCACAAACCAACAGAAGTTTCACTCATGCCAATGCTCATTCCTGGCCACTTTCCTCAAGATCTTCAAAAACCTCAAGTAACCCTAGCAAGCTCTATTGGTTCTTCTCATCCAAGCAACATAAAGCAGCAAATTAGAACTTCATTTCCTGTCAAAAGGAACCAGCAATAGCAGCCAAAATCACAGAAATTACTCATCCTACAAAAACTGCATTTTCCAAAACTTCTTCCAAAAACCTTCAAGGAACACAACTTGGCCAGCCTTGTTCCAGTATCCAAGCAACCTTGTGAGCTTGATTTCATCATGTTGTCCCAACTGTATGCACCTTTCCACTACTGTCTTCTCTAAAACACTCATCCATGGCAGTCCAACTTTAAGCCATTTCAAGGGTTCTCAAGCCAAGCCAATTTCACACTCATCATTTGAAAGCTTAAAGTGTACCTGTTTGGAGTCAAAGTCACCAAATACCAACTGAACCACTACTGTTCTCCCAAATTGGTAAATTTTCAATCTCCCTATTTTGTGAAATTAGTGCATGCTTAATGTAGGTCTTTCAATGCTGAGTTTAGGGATGTCTTTATTTTTGAAAATGGTTAAGTATGTGTGGAGTTATGCTGTTTGGAAGTTTGATGATGCTTATTTACTTTGCTCGATTCTTGGCTTGTATGTTGTTTTAATGGAAATCAATAGTGGATTCTTGTTTGCCATTGCTTGCTGATCATGTTGATGTCCTCAATTGAGATTTTTGGGAAAGTTTGTAAAATTCGATTGAAAGAGGGATGAAGGTGTTGAAACCCTAACTTGTATTTTCCCAGAATTTTCTCCACGTGAGCTGTATGTTTTTACACTATTGCATGGCCAACAACCAATCAATTCATTTCCTCTGTATCCCTTAAACGCAGCGTTTCATTTATTTTTTCAGGGAATTACAAATTTGCCACAGCGTGCCCACATGACTCATTAAAACATGTTATTTTTCTCCATTTTATTTCCTTTGTGATCCTCATCTTTCAAAAATCATAACTTATTCATCTTTGATCCAAATTTAATG
This sequence comes from Lathyrus oleraceus, assembly GCF_024323335.1. Classification (NCBI taxonomy): domain Eukaryota; kingdom Viridiplantae; phylum Streptophyta; class Magnoliopsida; order Fabales; family Fabaceae; genus Lathyrus; species Lathyrus oleraceus. The sequence continues at coordinate 543,463,555 of NC_066583.1, read as the reverse complement.
GGATCTTTTGTGTTGTGTTCATCATGGTCTCTACTTTTTTATCATTATTTTTCCAGAATTTTGTGATCAATGGATTTTTAAATGTTGCCAGGGTTTGTGACATGTATGCACATTGTGTACACTTTGCCAAATCAATTGTGAAATGATGAGAATGTATCCAATGGCTCCCAAATTTTTTGTGCTCAAACTAGACACATTCATGGTGATTTTGGTGTAGAGTTTGTGAATTTATCATTTGTGGTTTGAGAGTTATGATTTTTTGAATTAGGGTGTGACAATTTGTGTCACACCATTGATGACCAACTTCATGATTTTCATTACCATGCTTCTTGACCTCAAAAGGGTTTGAAATTTTGCATGAACCTACTCTTGTATGTCTATTTGACTTGTGAATTTTCTTGGAATTATTTGTGGCATTTTCTAATTGTTTGAGATTTTCTCCCCTGCCTAGTCAAATGTTGACTTTTGGTGACACTTGTTCCCATTTCATTTGTGAAATTCTCATACTTTATTAGATGGACATGACATTTGACATGTGATAACTAGACATACTCATCTTTGCCATGGTTTTAGTCCCATTCATTTATCATACACCATTCTTGACTTATGATTTTTCTAAGTTGATGCATGTTTGGTTGACTTCATTGAGCATGTTCAAAATTGCTTTGACTTTCTGATTTTCATTGACTGCCTTCCACTTGTTCAAATGAGATGAAATTTGACATGCTTACCATGCTATGTGTTAGGTTTGATCATGATTTATTTGGTGATTTTTGGAAATGTTTTAGTTTGCTTTTGATGCAAGTCTTGCTGTTGACTTCTGTGAGTTTCTGTTTGCCATACTTTGACCTAATTTGTTCATGAAATGATGATAGTGATTGATATGAATGTGAACCCAATTGGTTTTGTTTCCTAATTGTTTGAACATGATTTTGGATACTTACCCCTTGCTGTTTTGACTTTCTTAATCTCTTTTGACCCTAGGCTTGCCCTAGTGGTCCTGTTACTCACCTTTGAGCTTGTGTTTTCAGGTTGACCATCAAATGGCCATTAAGACCAATTCATTTGACTGAGCTTGCTTAAATATCATTGTCTAACCTCTTTGTTTTGTAGGTGGCTTGGCTCACATGCCTTAAGCTTTGTGCCTTGCACATTCACTAGCTTGTGTTGACTGGTTGATGTCTGTTTCATTTTGATTTAACTCTGACTTGTATACTAACATCTGCTTGACTGTTTCAGGTGCTTTAGTTGCTTTTAGTTCCTTGTGAACTTTTGCTTTGCTTTGCTTGTATAAGCAATTTGCATTGAGGTATGTCTCTTTTACTTCATGTAGTCTGGAAGACCTGGCCTGTTACTTGGCCAGGCAACTGTCTGAAGTCCTCCTTAAGAGGCAATGTTTGTGACTGTTTACTTTTGTCCTTGCATAGAGTCAAAGTCCTCCTAAGTGAAGAGGCAATTGGCAGAACCCAAGGGATAAGCAACCTATCCCCTGCTATTCAGTGCGTCATCTGCTTTGCTCACACCACTGTGTTGATGCATTGCAGATACAAACCCAAGATCTTGTACAATTGTACAGTTGAGTCAGTTTTAAATGTGTAGAAGGGTTCCCACTTTCTGAACCCACACATTCTTGTCTTGAGCTCTCCCAGGCCAGGGATAAGAGCTGTGAAGTCTTATCTTCACTCACCTTTCATCTGCTTCACCTTAGCCCCTCAATGGCAAGGTTAAGAGCAACACTCACCCAGTTCCAGAGGTTTGTTTGTTGAGGTTGATATGACCCCTCGACTAAAACCTAATCCTTGTTTGAGCCACTTGCTTGTGTATAGTGTGTGCTATCTGTGTTTGTAGGATTGTTTGACTTGCTTCCTGTGCAAGTTAGGATTGTTTGACTTGCTTCCTGTGCAAGTTAGGATTAGTTTATACTTGCTTCCTGTGCAAGTTAGGATTTACTTGGCTTGCTTCCTGTGCAAGTTAAGTGTGTGTGGCTTGCTTCCTGTGTGAGCCATGCTTAGGATAGGTTGGCCCTTGTGCCATTTAGCTAGAAACCATAACTTAGGGTTGATTTTGCATGACAACATCTAGGCTCGAGTCGTAGTCTCCCTAGTTGTGTCTCCCTCTGTTATCTGGTTAGGCTAGTCCTTTATCCCTCCGTAGGGGAACTACATCGCCCTGATCTTCACACCAGATGAAGTATGTAGGCAGGAGATTGAGCTGATCTCTCCGGGCGCCTTTTCTTTCTTTTGTGTGTGTTGTCTGACCTTTGCTAGGCTCGAGTCTGTGACTCCTTAGCATTTGCTGTCTGTCTGTTTGTGTGTGTTTGACAGTTATAGGCTGAGTCCCCGACTCCCTATTTATCTGTTGTGTTGTGTGCTTGGAAGCCGACGTAAGTCCATCGAGTGGCATTTGGGTTCCAGTGTGCGTGTGTTTGGTTCGGATGCTGATGTAAGCCCAGCGATTGGCATTCAGGCCCCACGTTTGCCTTCTTGAGTGCGTTTTGGTTCGGATGCTGATGTAAGTCCAGTGATTGGCATTCAGGCTCCACGTTTGCCTTTGCCTGTGTTTGTTTGTCTGCGTGTCAGCCGAGCTACGAATGCTCTGATTCTTCTCTCGTCCGAGAAGATACGTATGCATAGGATGCGATATCCTAGCGAGCATGTGTCGTTTCCCCAGTCCGAACTACTTCGACTCTGATGTCTATGCCTGATAGACTAAGTAGGCCCAGGATGCGGTATCCTGCCGAGTCAGTTTCAGTCAGTTTCTTTTGTCTCTTTTCAGCCAGTGTGTGTGAGTATCTGAGCAGTGTTTAGCAACCAATATTCCTTCCTTTTGTGCGTGGATCCCGTAGAGTACTACGGATGCGTAGGGGTGCTAATACCTTCCCTTCGCATAACCGACTCCCGAACCCATTCTCTTTGGTCGCGAGACCATGTTCTTTCCTAGGTTTACTCTGAGCGTTTCCTTTCCCTCTTCTGGGATAAATAACGCACGGTGGCGGCTCTGTTGTTCTTCTTTTCCCGCCGGTTTTTCGCGTGATGCGACACTAATCCACATGCTTCTATAATCATGGTTATAGCACTTTCTAAAAGAACAATTATACAGCTAGACCTCCAACTTTCAGTGGAGAGTCTACTTAGTTTGAATGGTGGAAAAGGAAGATGTATACTCATATCATAGGTCATAATGATGAGTTGTGGGATAATATGGAAGATGTCATTGATATTCTAATTAATGGAGTAGGAATGATAACTGACAGAAAAAGACCCACACCTACTCAGTAAAAGACATATAGAAAACATCATAGAATTCAGGGCGTCTTAGTTGATGATCTACCACTTTATCGAAATTGATCTCTTCAAGGTGATCAAGGATAGTTAGCTGGTAAATGCGGAAGACATGGCTCCTACCTCTATAGTGATTCCTACTCAAGAAGCATAAGCTTCCTTTGAAAAGAATGAGGGGTCCCCTACTATGGACGAGGGACAATGAGGAGGGGGGTCATTAGGATCCCTATATGGTTTTACTCTTATTTTGTTATGGAAATTTTCCCTTCGCGGACCTCTTGAAATTATGCCATCAGTTTTTTTTTTGTAACACACACTTCTGAGCTTTATTATCAATGCAATTCTACTTGATCCCTTTATAAAGTTATTATTCTTTTGTTGTTTGTATGACATACACTTTTAGCCCTCTGTAGGGCGAGTGCATCCTTTAGTAAAGGTCCAACTCGTATGTTGCCTCTTAGGGCGACAAAGATCATTCATTGAAGGTCCAACATAAAATTCCCTCGTAAGACAGCAAGGATCTTTCATGGAAGGTCCGACAAAAAGTTGCCTCTTAGGGTTGCAAAGATCATTCATTCAAAGTCCAACATAAAATCACCTCTTAATGCGCTAATGATTCTTCATTGAAGGTCCGACGTAAAATTTCCTCTTAGGAGGACAAAGATCCTTTATTGAAGATCTGACGTAAATTTTCTTCTTAGGACAGTAAGGATCCTTCATTGAAGATCTAGCGTAAAACTTCCTCTTATGACAGCAAAGATCCTTCATTAAAGTTCCATTATAAAAAAAATTCTTAGGATGACAATGATCTTTCATTAAGGGTCCAACATAAATTTGCCTCTTATGACCATAATGATACCTCATTAAAAATCATGCATATGCATGGGAAAATAAATCTACGCCTTGAATTAACATTTATCTTAAAAAGAATGTTCATTTGTATGACAGACTCAGAGGCCTAGCCATATTCAACAAAAACATCAAATTGATATAATACATCATATTATTAAACTTCTAGATCCAATTATAATACATCAAAATAACTTTCTTCAAGTTATCATTAACAAGTTAGTCAGAGATTATTAATTTGTTAGAAGTGGTTACCTTGTACTCATTACAATAGGGAAATATGTACTATGTAATTTGTTTCACCTCCATTTAATTATAACTAATCATTATGGGTGAATCTCTTGGAATTATTAGACGAATTCTCTCTCCCAATTGAATGCTTTTTAGAAATGTAATTTTTCATAGTAGAAATTATTGTGTATTTATTAGGAAAAATGATAATTTAAGTAATTTGAATAATTTAAAGGGTTTACAAATAACATTAGAGGTAATAAGGATGATTTGAAAAGGGGCACAATGCTACATGCAGAAATTAATAGTGTGTTTGAATAAGGTAATTTAATTTTTTTTAAGAATTTAAAAGTTTAAGAAACTTAAATGGATCAATTGAAATTCATTAATTATTAAATTTTTGAGGTTATTTTATAAAAAAAAATAAAATTTTATGTCAAATTTAAAATTTAAACAATAGTGACCAAGTTGCAATGTTTAAAAATTTTAAACTGACCAATTTGTAAAATTTAAAAATTATTAAATACCAATTTATAATTTTTGAAAAAATTTAAGAGTCAATTTGTAAAATTTTTGGAAAATATGAGAAGCAACTTACAAAGTAATATAGTAATAAATAATTTGACATTCACATTTCATTGAGTATGAGAGTAATTTCAAATTCTTTGACTTTAATTGTCATTTAAATTATTAAATTTAATTTAGACAAAACACTTTATAAATTTTTATTATTTTAATAATTTTTCTTATTTTTTAGTCAAATAATAAATTTTATTTAAATAATTTTAAATTTTCTCAAAAATCGTATATTTTTTTTATTTAAATATCTCATCCAAATACATTATAAAAGAGAATAAAAAAAAGACAAAAAGGAGAGATTTTGCTTATAAAAAGAGAAAGAAAAGGATAAATACAGAAGAAAAAGAGAGGTTTGCACATTGAGCCCAATTATCCTTTTTATTCTTCCATTTTTTGGCCACATTATAAACATAAGAGGAATTTATTGGACATCCAGAAAGTTGCACCTACACCCCCACATTGTACTCAACTATCTATTTTGCTTTTTAAATAAATAATATAAATTCTTTTATATCTATTCAGATTTTAAATTTTAAATCAGTTTTTATCCTTCTAAAATCTCTTATAAAAATCGCAAAATTTAGAAAAAATTATGATTTTATATTAGTTTTTTCAATCATTCAGTGCAAAATCATAAGTTTTTTCAAATTTTATAATTTATGTCAGATTTTTTTAATATCCCATATAAAATTGGGTAACGCTAACTTGTGTCCCAAGGGCACATGTTAATAAACCCATAAATAGAAAATTTATTTTGGAAAAATAAATAAAATTATTAATGATAAATTTCTAATAAATTCAATATACGTTTTTCATAAATTTGTTTCTATATTTATCTCTTAACTTGTATCCTTGGGACACAAGTTAGCATTATCCAATAAAATTTAGGGGTGTATAGGATTTTTTATATCAATATTTTCAAACATTCGATATAATATATAATAAATTTTAGAAAAATCAACCATTTATAACAAAGTTTTCAAATAGCCATGTAAAAAGCCGTATTTTTTTGGGTAAACTATTTTTTTTTAAAATTATTTAAAATATACAAAGTTAACATATTCATGGGTATATTTTGTAGGAGCTCTGAACTTTTAAAAAAACATAAAATTATTTTTTTTTCTTTCAAAATTTATGATTTTATACAAAATAATTTGGGCATAATTAGTTATCAAGTCTCTTAATTTAATATAATATTTCATTATAGTTCTTTAATAAAAAAATATTACAAATTGATCATTTAACTTCACTTATATTATCTTATTTGATCTCTTCCGTCAATTTATGAAGAAAAAAAAAAGTTAAGTTCCGATGACGTAACGTGCCAACAATGTACAAATCTACCTATGCTGATTCAGATTTGTATTAATGGTCTTGTTGTCACAATGGTCACGACACGTTCAAAAAGAAAGATACCAAATAGAATAACAAAAATGAAATTAAAGAATTAACTTATAAAATTTTTTAGTTATTAGATTAAAACGAAATATTAAATTAAATTAAAAAAATTAAATTTTCTTTTTCAAATATCCGATACGAAGTTATAAGTTTGGAAAAAATTATGATTTATACTAAAGTTTTCAAAAGATTCAGCATAAAATACAAATTTTTTAAAAATGTAAAAGTTTGATTATATCTTTTGTTTAAGGAAAAAATAATCATTTTAGAGGAAATGTGAGAAAGTCGAATGTAATAATGAAATGTCAGATAAATTGCTCTAAATATGAAGCATGATAAATTAAATAAAAAGAAACAATTAAAATGAATAAAAATTGAATAATGAATATAATATAATACAATAAAATATAATTACAAGTCAATCTTTTTGATATTTTGATTTTAAAGTTTAATGGTACCGTTATCCAATAGAAATATATCATTTTATTATATTATATAATTAATTTAAAATTTTTAATTTGATTTAACGGGATGTATGTTCTTCATTAATTCATAATATAAAATAAATTTATACTGTCAATGTATCATCCATTTTCTCTTAATTTTAATATAAACATGTATTGAACAAAAAATATAGTCCTATATATATATATATATATATATATATATATATATAATATATATATATATATATATATATATATATATATATATATATATATATATATATATATATATATATATATATATAATATTTTTTTAATAATATAATTTTATATTTTTTTAGACACAATGAAATAAATTAGTATCACTTACTTGAGTTAGATAGCCCTAATTCGAACATGAAATCCTTACCCTGAACATATTCTAAGGAAAAATGGCATGCTCATGTGTTCACTTACTCGATCAAAGCCATCAAAAGCACACCCATGATAGAGAAAGTGTGCACAAAAATTATTTAAAGTAGAACAACACAAGTGTAGAAGTATACTTTAAAATCTTTGAGTGACGAGGAAAAATAAAATATGTTTTGAGATTTCCATAAATCAAAAAACCAAAAAAGAAATACAATCCGGGCAGTTTGCAAATACCAGGTTTGAACTTCGCGGATCGGTTCATTAATTTTAAAATATTTTATATTAATTGAGAGATACTTTAAGATATTCTAAATTAAAATAAAAGGTATTATAATTATTTTTAATATTCTTTTTTAATTTAAAAAATTTATAAGATATTTATAATATTTTAAACTAATATAAAAATATTATAAGATCTTTATAATATTTTTATTATAACAATTAATGAGTTATATTTTGGATCTATTAAGTGTTCGCTGGATTTCAATAGTTATAAATATGTGTTTATATTATTTTTTTTCACAATCTTCAGAACTTTATCCGTTTGAGATAGATTTAAGAGTTGGAAATTCTCGGTAAACTTAGAGAGGCAAGGGATTTTAAAACACTTTAAATATGTGTGATTAATATATTAAAAATTTGAGAGATTAAGAATCATTTGGGTAAAAATAAGGTTTGTTTTGTGGGAACTCCAAAGATTTTTTTTCTTATAACTAATTTGTAAATTTTTATATAAGAAATTTTTGAAATATAATAAATCAAAAAGCCACTCTCTCCCTTAGAGTATATGGTTTGATCATAAATAAACTATCGCGTTCTTGTCTTTTATTTTCTTTTGTCTTGTGATAATTTTGCTTTCACTTTTGACAGATTATTGGGTTGTTTTCGACAATTTATTATGATTTCTATTATTCTTTGTTTTCACACATCAACTTTTTTAATGTGTTTGAACTTTAAATAATTCTTCTTAATTAGTTTGACGGATTCTATAAATTTTTCATAATAATAAACTAACCAAATGATAGACTACATCTCAAGATCCAATAAGAAGAATTACTCTAAGTGTTACCTATACACTCCTTTTTCTTTTTTATTTTCCTTTAAATGAAACTTTGACATTCTAAAAACTGTTAGTCTATTATAGACCACTATCTATATCATCGTAAGTCATTAACTACATATACTCAAACACTAATATTTCCGACCTTATATTTAAGAGATCACATATTCGTCATTTAGAACATGTAATCCATATTCTAAACGTCTCCTAAATCAAAATGACACACTCATGTGTTCACTTACTCGGTCCAAACCTTCAAAAGCATGTTCAAAATGGAGGGTAGAGTTTCTTATGTATAAATGGAATGAGGGGAGCAACTACATTGAATCTAGAATAATCACACAAGTAAAAAAGATATCATATATTCACTAACTTTTTTTTAAACATTTGATATATGGATCATCGAAGTTATAAAATGTTAAACCTTAATTTTTTCAAACTATGTAAAATTTTCAACTTACATTTATATATCGCCATCTCAACTATAAAGTGTTAAACCTTAATTTTTTCTTATTATTTTTGTTGATGTTGGTATTTTATTGTTGGAGTTTGTTTGACGTCTCGCATTATTTAGGTTTTTATTGTATAAATATGTAAGGACTACCTCACCCTTTGAATTAACTTTTGTGGTTGAAATTCAAATATATTTAACATGGTATCGGAGCTAGATTAAGGTCTGTAATGTGGGCATTTGACTCAAGTCCACGCTAAAAGTGAGAGTAAGTGTGGAGTGAGAGAGGGCGTTGAAATTAATATTGTGTTGTTGAAGTTTGTTTAAAGTTTCACGTTTTTTAGATTTTCAGCCCGTTGATAATATACATATGTATGGACAACCTCACTCTTTGAATTAAATTTTGAGATTGAAATTCAAATATATTTAACATGATATCAGAGTCAGATTAAGGATTATAATATGAGCACGAGTATTGAAATTAATTTTGTGTTGTTAAAATTTATTTGAAGTTGAATATTATTTAGATTAAATATGTAAAGATAACCTCACATTTTGAATTAACTTTTGGGTTCAGATTTATATCTCCACAATGTACCACTCTTCACTAAGAAACAAGATATATTTAACTTATTTACTTTTATGCAAAAGTACAAAACCTTTGACGAAATAAAGTTCGCACCAATGTCTAATAAGAGTCTCTGAGAACAAAACAAAAAGTAACGTTATTACGTGCTGCTGATCCAGCTGGAGGAAGACATGTGAGACATCCTTTGCTGACGTTTCTCCCACATAACAAGTCAGCCATGCACTCAAAAGATTTCATGTCGTGGGTAATAGATGATATACAGCGTTTTTCAACTTAGTTACAAGTGGGGGTGGCATTATTAAAATGGATCTAAAATAAGAATACGAAAGTCAATCATTTGTAGAAAGTGGATAAAATGTGTACATGTTCATAATGTTGTTGAACTTTAATTTCTTAGTATTGGATTACGAGAGAGACCATGGGTCCCTTCATGTATATTCTGCATTAGATTGAACTTTCAACTATCATTTTTATATCTGTTTTGTTCTAGAGAGTGCATTATAGTTGAATTGATTATATAAAATTGGTTTAAATTAAAAGTGAGTTGAAGGTAGTTGATTTATATTATTGAAGGGTAATTCAGTATTTTCAGTATTTCGTTTGCGTTGTATTATTATTTGTGTATATATAGTATTGTAACTGTCAACAGTTATATTTACTGAGTATTGTTGTGCAGTGTGTGTGCAATCGTTTTGTTGTAACTGTTTTAGCAGAGTAGTGAAAGTTTGTTATTCTCTCTTGTCTCTCTTCTTTCATCTCCATCTTCTTCATTTTAGGCACCAACAATTGGTATATAGAACTCTGGTTCAGATCCACAGGGAAACACAAGGAAACACGAGTGAATGGTAAGACGTTATGTGATTGATTTCGTTTCTTGAGTTCATGTTGAACTTTTGATTGAAATCGTAACAAAATCACATTTCTTGATTCTGCGGGATTGGAAAGCACTAGTGTATTAGTGAGATCTAAGTGTATTACACAAAGTTGAAGATGAATGGAAACGGTAATCTGAGTACTAAGATTCCAGTGTTCGATTGCAATAACTGGAATCGTTGGATGATTCAGATGCGTGTGTTGTTTGACGCTCAAGATGTTCTTGATATCGTTAACGACGACCTTCCTGTTGCACTTCCGAAAAATGCAACAGATGCGTAGACAAATGCTCAGCGTGATATGAGGAAAAAGGATCGGAAGGTGTTGTTCTACATCCATCAGTGTGTAGATGTGAACGTGTTTGAGAAAATTGTTGATTCGACGATGATGAAGGTTGTGTGGGACACACTGGTGCGGTGCTACAACGGTGATGCATACGTGAAGAAAGTAAAACTTCAGTCTCTACGTAAGCAGTACGAGAATCCCAGCATGAAGAACAATGAGAAGGTAACTGACTACATTTCCATAGTGAATTTGATCACAAATGAGATGAAGTCGTGTGGAGAAACTCTCTCTGAAGAAAGCATCATTGAGAAGGTACTTAGATCTCTTATACCTCAGTTTGATTACATCGTTGTAGAAATTGAACATTCTAAAGATATGAGCACCATGAGAATAAAAGATCTGTAAAGCAGTCTAGAGGCTCAAAAGTTGCGTCTGACTGAGAGAAACTCTGAAGTGGAGGTAGATCAGTTGACTCTGAAAGCAGCTTCTGGTAAGAAATATCAGAAGTAGTCTTGGTCAGAAGTCAGGAAGAGATCTGATGTTGTTCAAAAGTCAGAAACCTCAACTTCTGAAAGACAAAAGAGTGCTCAGAAGGAGAAGGAGAAGTATAACAAGAGAAAAGTCTAGTGTTGTTGTTGTAAGAAGTTTGGCCACTTCGCTGCTGATTGTTGGTCAAACAATGAAAGGAAGTCAGATAAAGCAAACATAACCAGAAGAGATTCTGATGATGAATTTGTTCTATTGATAGTTTATAAAGTTGATCATGCGTATTTGGCAGACTGACGGTATATATATAGACACTGACTGCTCAAATCATCTTACTGGAAATAAGAAATGGCTGGTTGATTTTGACTATAGAAAGAATACATAGATCATATGTGTTGATGATAAATACCTTAATGCTGAAGGTATGAGAAATGTCAGAGTAGTTCTGAATAATGGTAAAACAACATTGGTTCAGAATGTGTGGCATGTTCCTGGCATGAAAAACAATCTGATGAGTGTAGGTCAATTAATTGAGAAAGGATTTTCAGTTACCATGAAGGACAATCTTTTGAAGTTGTATGACTATAATAAGAAGGAAAGTGAGTTGTGACACAAAAGATTTGGTCATCTGAACTTCATAAGCTTAGGGCATCTGAATTCAAAGAAGCTTGTATATGTAATTCCTACAATTAAGAAGCTATAGAAGTCAAGCAAGGTGTGCATGAGAAGGAAGCAACCAAGACTTCCATTTTCATCTAAAATACCTCCAAGAGCAAAGCATGTTCTTGGTGTGGTGCATTCTAATGTGTGTGGACCATTTCTAGTACCTTCACTTGGAGGGAGTAAATACTTTGTGTCATTTATTGATGATTTCACAATAATGACATGGGTATCCCTTATAAAGTTCAAACACGAGGTGTTTGATGAATTTAAGAAATTCAGAATCAAGGCTGAGAATCAAAGTGGTCAGAAGCTGAAAATTCTCAGAACTGATGGTGGAGGTGAGTATAACTCTACAGATATCAAAAAGTTTTGTGAAGAGAATGGAATTGAGCATGAGGTTAATACTCGATACATTCCTCAACATAATGGTCTTGCTGAAAGGAGCAACCAAACTTTGCTTGATATGACAATGAGCATGCTGAAGGAGAAGAAGCTACCTCACATCTTATTGGGAGAAGCTGTTGCTACTGCAACATATGTTCTCAATAGGTATTCAACTAATAAGCTAAAGGAAATTGGTCCTTTAGAGAAGGAAATTGGTCCTTTAGATAAGCAAAGTGTGATCCATCTGAAGGTGTTTGGTTCTGTTTGCTACAAACACGTTTTAGATGCTAAGAGAAGGAAGTTGGATGATAGAAGAAGAGTCATGTTTATTGTAGGGTACCATATTACAGGTTCCTATAAGCTCTACTGTCATGTCACTAAAAGGATTTAATTCAACAGAGATGTCATTGCGAAAGAATCAGAAGCGTTAGGTTGGAGTAAATCTTAATCCAACTCTGGTGTAGTGTTAACACTTGAGTTAACTTCTGAAGATATACCTGACTCTGAAGGAGAATTTTCCTCTGAAGGTGAGTCAGAATCAGAAGCTGATTCTGAAAGTGAATCTGAAGGCGAGTATGACTCTGAAGGCGAGTACGACTCTGAAGGTGAATCTGATTCTAATCCAAATTCTGATGGTGATTCAGACTCTGGTGGAGGTCCAGACTCTAGGAATATTTCAGACTCTGAAGATGGTCATGCCTCTGAAGGTGGTACTTCTGGGGTTCCAGCATCTAATACTATTCCAACGTCTGAAAGAGATTATGAACATGTTCAGAGGCCACAAAGAATCAGAAATATTCCAAGAAGACTTGCAGAGTTTGACATGCTGCAAGATACTGAAGTAGACTCTGAAGGAAAAGTTATTCAGTGTGTCATGTTAGTAGACTCTGAACTCGTCATGTTGAAGAAATGCTCAAGAAGAAAGTGTGGCTGAAGACCATGAAAGAAGAACTCGAGGCTATAGAAAAAAACAACACTTGGAAGTTGACTGAACTTCCAAAGGACAGGAAAACCATCAACATCAGATGAGTTTTCAAGGAGAAACTGAAGTCAGATGGACCAATTGGAAAACACAAAGCAAGGTTAGTAGCAAGAGGATTTCTACAGAAATCTGGGTTAGATTACTTTGAAGTGTTTGATCCTATAGTGAGACATGAGACAATCAGACAGGTGACTGCGATAACTGCTAATAGGAATTGGCCTCTTATGCATTTGGATGTGAAATCTGCATTTCTGAATGGTCCATTGCAAAAAGAGGGATACGTATCACAACCTTCTGGGTTTGAGAAAAAGAAACAGGAAAGGTTGGTGTACAAGTTGCATAAAGCCTTGTATAGACTGAAACAAGCTCTTTGACCTTGGAATATGAAGATTGATTCATTTTTCAAGCTCCAAGGATTTAGAAAGTGTGAGATGGAGTATGGTGTTTATGTTCATGATACTTATGAAGGCAATATGATTTTGGTGTGTCTCTATGTTGATGACATATTACTAACAGGGAGTTGTGAACATGAGATAACTAAGTTCAAGAAGATGTTGATGAATGAGTTTGAGATAACTGGTCTATGAAATATGACATATTTCCTAGGGATGGATTTTATGTACTTTGAGAAGGGTATCATTTTGTGTCAGCTGAAATATGAACTTGAGCTTCTGAAGAGATTCGAGCTGCTGAATTGTAACACTGTTGTCACAACTGCAGAAACAAATCATAAATTGGATTTTGATTTAGAAGGTAATGATGTAGATGCCACAACTTTCAAGCAGTTGGCTGACTCTCTAAGGTATTTGTGTAATGTCAAACCTAACATTTGCTACGCAGTTGGAATGGTTAGTAGGTTCATGAGTAAATCGAAATGGTCTCATTACTAAGCTGCTGTCAGGATTCTGAGGTATATTAAAGGGACTCTGAAATATGGAGTTTTGTTCCCTTCTAAAGAATAAGCTAATTTATAGCTAATGTGTTACCTATAACCTGATTGGTGTGGAGACAAAGTTGACAGAAGAACTACTTCTGAATATTTGTTTAAGTATCTAAGAAGTCATATTTCCTGGTGTTCTAAGAAGCAACGAGTTGTTGATTTGTCAACCTGTGAAGTAGAATATATTGCATGTGTTATAATTACATGTCAAGCTATTTGGCTTCTGAATTTACTGCAAGATCTGAAGCCAATGGTAAACAAGCCTCTAAAGCTGATGATTGATAACAAGTCTACAATCAATCTTGCCAATAACCCAGTGTTGCATGGGAGAAGCAAGCATATTGAGACTAAATATCATTTTCTAAGAAGTCAGGTTCATAATGGAATGCTAGAAGTTATGCATTGTAGCACTCAGAAGTAGATGACAGATGTTCTGACAAAGTGATCAAGACTGATTAATTTCTCCACTTAAGGGATGCAATTGGTGTTATTAGTTTTGATTAGTTAAATTATGAATTAAGCGATGATGTTGAAGGATAATTCAGTATTTGTAGTATGTTGCCTACGTGACATTATTATTTGTGTATATATAGCACTGTAGTTGTCAACAGTTGTATCAACTGAGTATTGTAGTGCAATGTGTGTGCAACTATTTTACTTTAACCATTTTATCAGAGTAGTGGGAGTTTGTTATTCTCTCTTCTATCTCTTCTTCCATCTTCATCTTGTGCACCAACATATTCGAATAATTTATTATAAAATAAGTTGAACAATATATTTTAATATATTTTAATGTAAAAAGTATATTTAGACTCAAAAGATATTAATCATAACTTCAGCTATAATCAATTTTGGAAAACATAATTAATTCTATTTGAGAGTTACAAAACAAGTCAAAATCAATTTTAAACATTCGAAATCAATTTTGCATGTTATAAACGTGAAACCAAACAAACACTGAACATGATTGGTTATGCGGTGAAAAAAATTAATTTTGAGTGATTTGATTTTATAAAATTGAATTTGAATTATTTGATTCTATAAAATTAATTATGTTTTAAAGAGAATTGAAGATAAAGTGATTTTTTTATAAATAAATTTATGCAAAAGTGAACTAAATAGTAAATATTATTGTAAAATTTTTAAGATTATACTCAAAATCTATAAAATCTAACTTTAAGAAAAATCATTTCTAAAAAACATAATTCATTCTAACTGATAGCAATTAAACATATAAAAACCAAATATATACATTCATAAACTAAACGTTGGGTGTTTATACTCAATCTCCATTGAATCTCATGAAAATGCAATTGAATGAACTCAAAGTTTACAATAGCACAAAAGCAAACTAGAATATTATGCCAAGATAAATTTATAATTTGTAGTCAGCAAAGCAAAACTAGAAAACATATGGGACAAAAACTTGTGGCATTGTGGCAATGCTACTATTTTATTGTATTTCCTTTGTTTTCCTAGTGTGCTTAAGTTGGCCAATTTGTATTGTGTGATATAGACAAAGTGTTAAATAGGTTTTCATTATTAAATATAGCATACTTTCTCTCATTATATATATATATATATATATATATATATATATATATATATATATATATATATATATATATATATATATATATATATATATATTCTGTCCTTTCCCTCTAAAACTTTCTTCTGGCATTGTCACTAATTACGTATTGAAATTGTTAGTGATGTATACAATTTCTTTTGTTAGTGTTCCTCTTGCGCATAACCTCGCACAAAATGGAAAAAATATTGTACAAATGATTAAACCTATTGGTAGCCACTCATCAAACTCTCTCTTCATTAGTGTTATTAATTTTACATAAATGATATATTAACCATTCATTTGTACACTACACCGTATTTAATTTTTTCAAATACTGGTTTTTAGGTCATTTACCATACGAACATTTTGGTAAATAGAGAAGAGAGTTAGATTAATCGAAAAGAGGGTTTTTATAATAATTAAATCTTGTTAGATATGTTCATAATCTTATAATTTCTATTGATATAGAAATTAAGAATAGAATTCTAAAATAATTTTTATGAGTTGATAATTCAGCAATTTGTATCCCTTAAACTCATATCAGAATTTAATCAGAGAATAAAAGCGGAAGCGTACCTGAGTTTGTCATTGAGATTTACTTAAGGTTTGCGGGTACCAGTGGCGGAACTGAGGGGGACATGGGAAGGCCACGGCCACCCCTCAATTTTTTATTTTTTTTTAATTTATATATATTAAATTACTAAAACATCTTTATTTTAAATTAAAATTATTTTTTATTTTTTATTTTTCATTCAAAGTTAGGTTAAAATACAGATAAGGTAAAAAGCTTCTATCTTTCCTTTCTTTCTCATATGGGTTTGCTACCGGCACCAGAATCGGAACAGATTAAAGTGATCGGCATCTAATAGGTAAAAAACTTTATTCATTCTTCTTTTATAAAAAAGTAACAAATTAAAGTCATGGTTTGATTTGTGTTTTTGAGATTTTTAGGGTTCTTCTTTCTTAATGTGTTAAAATAATCTATATGAGGTTTATTAAGGCAATTCATAACACTGTAACTTACAAATATACACTGTAATAAGGTTTATTTAATCATTGTTGCTGCTAATTTCTAATAGTGAAGTTACCGGTATTTGAAAACAGATTAAAGTTGATTAATTAAGTTTATTAATTTTTTTCTCTTTTAATTTTTATGTTCTCTAAATTGACTTTTGGATCTGATATGATATTATAAGAAGAGTAAAGATGAATAATAGGAAAATTGATTCTTTTTTCAAAAGGAAAGCATGTGAAATTGAAAGAGAAGAGAGAGATGAAGAAATTATAATCCCGACATCCGAATCTGAAACAATTCTTGAGAATCCAACAATTGAAGAGCATCATGGTTTTGAAAATTCTTTGGAACGCGATCCTGGAAAGCGTCCTCCGATTCGGCAATATCCACCAAATCAAGTGGATGCAATACGAAGAGCTTATCTAAAATGGGATCCATATCAAATTCATTTAGAAAACTATCCTTTGTCCAGTAACGAGGATCATCCGAGAAGGTTTCAACATACTTGATTTAGCATATTTCCATCATGGTTAGAATATTCACCATCTGAAGATGCCGCATATTGCTTACCATGTTATCTTTTTAGCAAAAAACTAAGTGGACGTCCCGGATCACTTGTCTTTATTTCTATGGATTTTAGAAATTGGAAGAAAGTTAAGAATGGAAAACATTGTTCCTTTCTTAAACACATAGGGAATGATCCTTGCTCACCACACAACAGTGCAATGAAAGCTTGTCAAGACTTGTTGAATCAAGATGGTCATATTAGAAATGTTATTCAAGTGCAAAGTTCAAGTCAAAGAATGAATAATCGATTACGACTCAAGACTTCAATTGACACTGTTCGTTGGTTAACACTACAAGCTTGTGCTTTTAGGGGTCACGACGAAAGTAGCAAATCAAGAAATCAAGGTAACTTTCTTGAGTTATTGAAACTTTTAGCATCCTACAATGATGAAGTTGCAAAAGTTGTGTTGGAAAATGCTCCACAAAATTGCAAGTATACTTCAATCAAATTCAAAAAGAGCTCTTGCAAATTCTTTCTAGTAGGGTGAAAAAGAGTATTCGTGAGGAAATTGGTGATTCCAAATTTTGTATCGTTATTGATGAAGCTCGTGATAAGTCAAAAAAGGAACAAATGGCTCTTGTATTAAGATTTGTTGATAAAGTTGGTTTAATACAAGAGAGATTTTTTGATGTGGCACATGTTAAAGACACCACATCTTTAACTCTTAAGGAAGCAATATGTGATATACTTTCTCGACATAACCTTGATGTTTCTAACATTTGTGGCCAATGGTATGATGGTGCTAGCAATATGAGAGGAGAATGGAATGGTTTACAAGCCCTCTTTATGAAGGATTGTCCTTATGCATACTATGTTCATTGTTTTTCTCATCGATTGCAACTTGCATTAGTTACATCATCAAGAGAAGTCAAACTTGTTCATAAATTTTTTGAGAAGCTGATCTTTGTTGTGAATGTTGTTTGTTCTTCTACAAAGCGTCATGATGAGTTACAAGCTGCCCAATTAGAAGAAATTGCTTATTTGTTAGAGATTGATGAGATTGTAACTAGTAAAGGTGCAAATTAAGTTGGTACATTGAAACGAGCTGGAGATACTCGTTGGGGATCACATTACGATTCAATTTCTAGCTTGATAAACATGTATGAAGCAACTTGTTTAGTTTTAAATTTTTTTGCAAAAGATAGAGGGAGTTATGCTACACGTGGGGATGCAGATAGTTGTTACAATTACTTGAAGACATTTGATTTTATATTTATTTTGCACTTGATGAAAGAAATCATGGGAATAACAGATATGTTTTGTCAAGCCTTACAAAAAAAATCAAGATGTAGTTAATGCTATGAATTTGGTTCGTTCAACAAAACATCTTATTCAAGGTTTGAGACAAAATGGTTGGGATATATTGTTTACTAAAGTGGTATCTTTTTGTGAAAAGCATGGTATTGAGATTCCTGATCTTAATGATGTTCATTCAACAACAAGATTTGGACGCTCCAGTCTTGAAGAGAATCAAGTCACAATTCAACATTACTTTAAAGTTGAAATCTTTTTCACTACCATTGACAAACAGTTACAAGAGTTGAATAGCAGATTCAATGAGCAGGCAATGGATTTGTTAACTCTTTCTTGTTCTTTATCTCCTAAGGATGGATATAAAGCTTTTAGCATTGATACTATTTGTTCTTTAGTTGAAAAATATTATCCTATGGATTTTAGTGATCAAGAGAAGAATAATTTGCAATTTCAACTCCAACATTTTCTATTTGTTGCTCGTCAAACATCAAACTTGAATAATCTATCAACTATTCAAGAACTATGTTCATGTTTGGTTGCATCTGGACAGGCTAAAACTTACTTCTTGATTGATAGACTACTTCGTCTTATCATGACTCTTCCCGTTTCTACAGCCACAACTGAGAGGTCTTTTTCTGCAATGAAAATTATTAAGACTAAGTTGAGAAACAAGATGGATGATGGGTTTCTTGGAGATAGCATGACAATATATATTAAAAGGGAGATTAGTGCAAGCATTAGTTCGGAGTCAATTATTGACGATTTCAAGTCACTCGGAACGCGTAAAGCATTACTTTAAGGTAGTTTTAAGTAATGTAATTTAAATTTTTAGTAATTAATTTTGTATTTATTTTAACTTTAATGTTTTATTTAAAATACTATTTACATTTTATTTATAATCTTTATTTTACGTTAGCGGCAATCCCAAAATTTTTTATCTGGCTCCGCCACTGACGGGTATTTGATCTTCCGATTTATAGAGTTCCTCTATGGCTCCTTGATTTTCCTTTGATGGGGATGAAGAGAGAATTTCTCATAAGCCATTTTACGCTGTCTACAAATGGGGATCATAACCCCTATAAATAACCTTAAGGTTATTTCTTAGTTTTCAATATTCTAATTTGGCCTCTCGTCAAATTAGATATTGACTTATGGTATCTACACACTAATCTTACCTTTCATGATATTTATGCTTTTAACCACAAACTTATTATTAATTAGACCACTACAGTTTTTGCTAATTACATAATGACCCTAACACATGTAATATACAATTGTGACACAAAAATTCTAACAATCTCCCATTGGTCACATATGTAATCATACGCTCAAAATTCACTATTATATTCCTTAAGCATATCCAAATTATCTCGTCCATTAGTCATGCCAATATACAAAATCAAGGTGATTTTCGTTATATCATTCTTAACTAAACCCATAAATGATCACCAATAGTGACACAACTAAATGACATAGATCCATCATGAAATGTGTGAAGGAGAAAAGCGATCCAAAACGCAACGTAATTTATAATTTCTCCTTTAGTGATCCTTACGAATGGGCATGATCAGTGATAGAATCGTTACCTCTTGCGGCGATTGTAACCTTTGATGCAGATCTACGGAGCGATCACGAACATTGAACGATGACAACGCCTCTACTCAGTCCACACGAACGGATTCCTTCAATCTCAGTGCTAGCTGCTACAAATGAAGGCTTTGAGTGAAAGAGAGAGAGAAACGAAATTGCAACTACACAAATGCTTCTACACTTATAATATGCCAAAATCACTTAAGCGCGTGGTACCTTACCATATTTCGTATTCTACTTAAGTACATCGTACCTTACGATGTTCTACAATTCACTTAAGTGCACCGTACATTACGGTATTCCTTAGTTACTCTATCTCTCATCAATCCGTCCTTTTGTGTGTGACCGTGTAGGTTTTCGCGGCATTGACAATTATATTAAATCACGTATTTAACATAATAAACAGTGAGCGGTATCTAGCAACAAATCATTGCTACCCAAGACACGAAAATGTCATGTGATCTGACAAATTCTTCTGTGATAATACTTATGTGTACAATTACCCTTTTTCCCTTATGTCTATATTGAACACAAGGCATAGACCGTGTCATCCTTGTCCAGTTCAATATTGGGTCCATAGACATTTATCCTGTTATGCAGGATGGGCAAATTCCATCTAGGTCACTCATGTCCCTTAGCATGCTTCGTGGAGTACCCATTAACTGTCTTTATGGTCATCCAGTTACGGACAATGTTTGATCAATAATAAGGCACTCGACTCTACATCTAAGGTCCATAGTGGTTTCAGGTCGAAGGGTGGTATACACCATTATCACCATGAGAATAACTTATGAGACTTTGCATAACATTCTATATAGTATTCTCATAGCGGGTCAATCCAGTATAAATATTACTCTTAATATTCATACCTATGTTTAAGACTTGATAACTCCTTATCCATAATCCATGAGATGTGATCATCAGTCTATATACATAATAGTCTTAATGCTTTAATGTTATCCCACTTCACAATAAAGCTCGACTACGGATACTTTAAAAATAGTGTCCTTATGTTTAATGTGATCTCATGATTAAGTCACACTTAATACATTAAACGGACTAGCTATTCTAGGGACTTCATTAAACAAACATAATAAAGAAAAAACCTTTTATTATTAATAAATAATTCGATACAAGTACCAAAAGTATTGGCCTCTAGAGCTTACACCAACAATGTGCAGCATGAAAATCACTTGAAGTTGTCTGTATATGTTGATTTTTAACTGGTCCTACTTTATTTTAGTGAGATCATTCAATAACTTTATTGTACAAAATATAAACTACTGAATATCAAACTTTATTAATTGAAAAATATCCAATATCATAGTATGCATACATAATACCAAACACATAACATAAAATTTATAATTGACTAACTTCCACCAAACCAAAGACTCCTCTAACGGTAAAACACACATTCGAGCAGTGTGCTTATGGAAGACCTTGAGTGGAAGAACTTTTGTAATAGGATCTGCTATCATGGAGTTTGTCCCCAAGTGTTCTATAGAAATCTGTCCACTTTGTGCCATTTCCTTAACAACTAGGAACTTGGTGTCAATATGTTTTGACTTGGTCGAGATCCTATTATTATGGGAATACAGGACAACTGATTTGTTGTTACAGTATAACTTAAGGGGCCTTTCAATTCCTTCCACAACTTGCAGCCCAATGACAAGATTACTCAGCCAAATCCCATGGTTGGATGCCTCATAACATGCTATAATCTTTGATGCCATGATGGATGAAACCATAATAGTTTTCTCAGCATTGCGCCAAGAAATTACGCCACCAGCCAACATGTAGATATAGCTTGAAGTGAATCTTTTACTATCTTGGCATCCAGCAAAATCTAAGTCAGAGTATCCAATGATCTCTAACTGATATGACCTCTTATATGTGAGCATATAGTCTTTTGTTATATTTAAATACCTCATAACCTTTTTGGCTGCTTTCCAAATGATCCATTATTGGATTGCTCAAATATCTTCCTAACATCTCAACTATGAACACAATATCTGGACGTGTACACACTTGAGCATACATTAGACTCCCTATAGCTGGTGTATAAGGAATCTTTTCCAATTCTTGAATTTCTAAGTTTTCTTTTGGGTACTGTCTGAGATTGAGTTTGTCCCCCTTAGCAATTGGAGTATCCCCTGGTTTATATTCCTGCATGTCAAACCTTTTAAGTACCTTTTCGACATAGCTCCTTTGTGATAATCCTAGAATACCTCGAGATCGATCTCGATGTATTTGAATTCCTAATATGAAGGAGGCGCTACCAAGATCTTTCATTTCGAACGTTCTTAATAGAAATTTCTTGGTTTCGTGCATCATGCATATATCATTGGCGGCAAGCAATATGTGTTCAACATATTGGACCAAGAAAATATACTTGCTCCCACTGAATTTGTGATACATATAATCTTTAACAAGATTTGTAACACCCCAAAATTTTAAATATTTAAATTATAAATATTTGTCTCAATAAATTTTATAATTTGTTATTTATTAAATGAGTTATTTTATGCGTAAGAAATTTAAATAAATTATTAAAACACCAATTTTATTAAATTAGTATACGTTGTGTGAAATTTTTACTCAATTAACCCACTTTTTCAAAAAAAATCCTAAAATAACGCACTTTTAGATTAATTTCCAAACTACCCCACTTTGAAGAGGTGGCGTCAAATGAATTTGCATATGCTCTCTAAGTTAAAGAGGTGGCGCCAATTGAATTGGCTAGTGTACTTGGTGTTGCCAATCCAATTGAAGTTCATGTGTAAAAAAAGAGAGGAGGCACCAATTAGTCTGACGCCTCTATGTATTGCGTAATTTTTTTTGAAAAACAATGTACATTTTAGGTAAAAGTCGAAATCAGACAAATTGATATTAATATTAATATGCGTTTACATACGAATAACATAAAGACTAATGTCGTTGACAGGGATTACCTAACATACCTCTGGTACCACATCCCCTAGCTAACTGAACGTGTGGCCCTAACCCACGTTGATGCGAGTTGGTTCGTTGGTTAGACGGAAACATCCCTAAAGGCAAAAAAATTAGAAGAGTCTCGATGCCTTACGTGGATGAGTGCGAGTAAAAAATGATAAGGATGCTATGGAAGTGATGTTTGGACCAAATGATATCAGTTTGACTATTGTATTCAGTTAGAAATGTTGTTTTTAAATGTTGTGGTTATCACGCAAAAAGTCAATTGTTAACCAAAAGTCAATTGTTGTAAGTGGTCAATTTTGTAGTCTTTTTACATGTATGGACTTTGAATGTGATTGTATGAAATGATATTTGAGATTTGAATGCATTAATTGTTTGAAATGAATTGCATGGATATGAAAGATATTGAAATGAATGAACATGATAACATGAATCAACGTGGAATAGACTAAGTGATGAACTTGATGAATACCTAATCATGGATCAATGGACATGACCATAACTTGGATGAAAAATTCCAAGCATGAAACAAAAACTCTAGCAAGACCTAAGATGTATAATGAACTAGGTCATAATCAAAGATTCATGGACCAAACAACAATGGCAATGCAAATGGCATGAATGACATTGGCCATATGAAATAGGTTAGGTATGGACTAAGCATAGGGATATGATCAGATGCAATGCTAGGAAATGGAAATGGGCTTGAACCAATGAACATAGACAAGTGGAAGTTATGATGCCATGAAAATGGGCTTGAACCAATGAACATAGACACGCAAAAGATGAACACGTAAGGCCAAGAAGTGAATGCTAAACAGACTAAAGAAACCTCTATAATATACCATGAACAAGTGGGCCTTAAATGGATCTTGACCAGGAAAGTGAAGCATACACAATGGATGATGTAACAACCATATGGCTACCAAACATCAGAACAATCATTTCAACCTTTCCTCGATGCATCATTCACACCAATGCCTCCCTTCAATCGTCCTAGTCGTCCTCCAATAACTCAAACACATCCTAACTACTCTGGCATGAGTCACGAACTCAGATATGGCGGTAGCGCTTCATTGCAGGTGCACTACGCCAAATAAGGGAAAAGAGGGCGCTTATTTTGGCCTATAACAGCGCTTTTAAGCGCCCTCTAATCTGGCGCTGGCATAGGTAAAGACAGCGCTTTGTTTTCCTGGAGAAAGCGCTGTCTAAAGGCCCACATTATAGTGCGCTTTATGAAAAAAGCGCCCTCTGGAGTGGTCCATAAAGGGACACCTTAGAGGGCGCTTTCTGGAAAAAGCGCCCTCTAAAGTTGTCAATGTAAAGTGTTTAGAGGGCGCTTTCTGGAAAAAGCGCCCTCTAAAGTTGTCAATGTAAAGTGTTTAGAGGGCGCTTTCTGGAAAAAGCGCCCTCTAAAGTTGTCAATGTAAAGTGTTTAGAGGGCGCTTATTTTTTTAAAATAACTAACACTTTAGAGGGCGCTTTCTGCAGAAAGCGCCCTCTAAAGTTGTCAATGTAAAGTGTTTAGAGGGCGCTTTCTGGACAAAGCGCCCTCTAAAGTTCTCAATGTAAAGTGTTTAGAGGGCGCTTCCTACAGAAAGCGCCCTCTAAAGTGTTAGTTATTTTAAAAAACTTTGTTTGAAAAACAGTGGATATTTAATTGGTAACCTGTTCGCATGCTGCAAAAGTGTAAAATTCATATTGATTTCATCCTTTAATCCAATGTTATACACCATTAATCCATTGATATATACAACATGAATCCATTTATATACAACATTAATCCTCCATATATACAACATTAATATATGATTCTTTGATCAACAATATACAACAACATATTCATGATTTAGTAAAAGTACAACAACAATATACAACATATATACAACAACAGCATACAACAACAACATTCCATACATATATGTACAACAATATACAACCTAGCTATATGATTCTTTGATCAACAATGAATTGACACAATTCATCCTTCATTTCATCCAAATGAGCTCTTGAGTAAGATTTGTATTCCTCAAAGTACTACAATTAAGAGAATAAAACATATTCATGATTTAGTAACAAATTAGATTAGTTATCCGATAATATTAAAATAAACCCTAAGTTATTATTCCATACCATTTTTGGATGTCTATACGATTCAATGCAATGATATCTCTCATAAATCTCAATACAAAAAATCCGCAATCGACCGAATTATTTTGCTGAGGACACTACACAGAAAAACAAACAATATATATATAGTTAATTTCTTACAAACACTATTATAAGCAAAAAAACAAACACTAATATAAGCAAAAATAAGATACTTAATATATACCTGAACTCTGACCCAGGTAATGTCCTTCCTAATGCGGTAATTCTTTTTCGATCTAAATTTTAGTATTGCCCTAACAAAATAAAAACGTATATTGAGATCAATCTGACAGACATAATTAAATATAGAAATACACAGGAATATTTAGGGGAATTTCACTTACGTGTCAACCGTCTTCTTCAAACCCGGATATTTACTCCAATCACCCGATAACGAATCGAGATAATACACTATTAGTCTCGAAAGATCCATAGCAACCAACACCCAGTGGCCACTGTAAAATAAAACAAAAATTTAGATGAATGAAAATTTTCTACGTAAAAGATATACATAGATTAGAATGAAATTATTAGAAAGAAAATCTAACCCGTTGCCAGAATTAAACGGTAAAAAAAACAAACTGCGTGTAGTATTATCGCCGGCCGCCATGAATCTATCGACTAGATCATTCTTTACGGATGTTGGATTTTTCGATATTAACGTTGCGTTGACACGGGAAGCAGCAATAAAATTGAAACGGTTACACAATTCAGTTCCCCGCATCAATTTGTCATACATATACCTTAAATAGAAACATAATAAATATTAGACTACTCATTGAAATGTGTAAATAAATTGTTCAACTAAGTAAATTATAGATTGATCGGAGTACCATATGTATGTATGAATGATAGCGATGCCCAATTCGTCGTGCTCAAAAAGTTGTTGCATGTCCTCCTTTCCAATTATTTCGAAATGAGCTTTTCCGAAAACACCTTCATCAAAATCTATACTACGAATGGACCCGTCCATAATATCGGACTCTTCCACCATTTTCTCAAGACGCATCATAATTTGAGATTTTGTCCCGGCCGTCGTTGGAATATCCTTCGTTGGAATATCCTTCGTTGGAATATCCTTCGTTGGAATATCCTTACCATCGCTTTTCAACTTTCGACCGGGAACCTAAAAATTCATATAAAATAAATCATTACTTTTTGTGATGCAAAAGAATCGTTGTGTATATAATTCAATGGGTATATATATTTGTACCTCTTTTTGAGATGCAACCGACTCGATGCGTCTTGAAATCCCTTTACCAGCTTTAGGGGTGGGTCTTGTAGGAGTCTAACATTACCATGTAATAAGGATTGATTAAATATCATAATTGTAGCTGAATTGAAATGTGAATTCTAAATATTCATAATCATTTAGAACATATATACCTCGGCATCAGGGAAAATTAGATCTGACGGCCAACCAACAAAGGATCCGACTGCATCTCGCATCAACGTTGTCTCTGAAACAACGTCGGGTAATGGTAGACGGGCGTCCGTATCTAATACGAGGTCAACCGAAACTTTCATAAATTCCACCGGGAGGGGATTATGGTGAAGTAATTCACCCGAAGTATTGTGCACTTTTCCCTTGCCAACCATGCGATAAGTTGGTGACGATAGATACAGCTGACAAGGTGAAATGCCCTAAACCAATAATAAATGTTATTGTTAACTTGTATATGTGTCAAGTAAAAAAGTGCTATTTTAATTTCATAATAACATATATAATTACCTCGGGAAATTTCGGTTGATGATTGATACTAGCTCGGTCACTAGTATCTTTTGCCTCGGAAGCGCACCTTTCCTCTCTATACCTTGCATTCTCGTTTTGCAGTTGGAGTACTTGTGCCCTTAACTCCGCCAAGGTCTCCATCACCTCTTTGTTGGTAGGATTTTTTGTTTTTGTTTTTTTATAAAATGACGACGGAGTCACATCAAAACCCTTACCCCTCACACGACCGGAATACTCAGGAACATTTAGTACTCGACTAAGTACGCTTCTGCAATCCTGGACCTCGGTTGAAGGGGTTTGGGATAAAGTCTCCTGAAATATTATTAGAGGAGATTAAAAATGAATTATATGTCTAACAAAATTTTCGATATAATTAAAGAAATAATGTTACATATACTTACACATTCGTCATAAACATTTTGGACCGCTTCAACGACAGCCCCATCCTTCCCAACCCGAGATGCCTTCCATAATACGTGGTCCGGAAGAGATGTTGCGTCACTTTTCTCCTCGGCTAGCTACACATTGAATTAGATTATAAGATCATCAATTATAACATATTGTGACAATGTATAAGCTCATAGCATTTGAATATACTCACAATTCTTTGTTGTAACCGTGCATAACCCGTACGCCCTTTTTTGTACGGATACGCGGGTTTTGATGCCCTTTTCCTATTTATGTCGCTTATTTCCTGGATAAAAAAGTTTAAGGCATATTAGAACCAAGTAACTTAACAATTGTATAATACCATAATTAATAGACATTACATGGAATTTTTCGTTTCTTCGTTTGGCGACAAAGTTATCCCATTCATCGGCTGAAATAATCTCGGCATACTTCATTGGCCGTTCTCCTTCAACAAATTTTCCTTCCTCATCCTTGAGAAATTTGTTGCACAAAAAGGATCGAAATCCTCGGAGTCTTTTTCCGGCCAATTGAATACAATATTTTTGCCGGCTTTCATCGATGTGAAAGGATCTCTAAAAAACATACAAATGGAGTGTGTTATTATAAAGTAATATTATAACAATATATGGTTAACAAATAGTCAACAAAAAAAACATATAACAATATATGGTAAGTACCTGTATCTCCGACCATATTTTTTCCTTGCCAACCTTCAAGTCCGGACTTCTCCAATTATCACATGTAATCGGAATATGTTGGCGAACAAGGAAACCAATGTAACTTGCCAACATTGAACCGTTAGGCTCAATTAGTTGGTCTTCAGCACTCCAATGTACTTCAAATTTTACACCCTTGTCTCTTGCACGAATGATTGACTTCATAACAGTCAATCCTCGTTTGATTTCTTTTTCAACATTATTACGTGATTCATTCGCGGCATGGGTATCGTCTTGGTTAGCCTTTTTATCTGTAATATAGAAATGATTCAATAAGACCCAAGTAAGATAATGATTCAATACATGAACACATTTACTGCATGCACAAACTTACTGCATACACATTTACTCACACACACCTACTGCATGCAAAAGACCAATGCAAACTTATGGTGTTTGGAACATGAACAAACTTGCATCCATAATCATCAAACTTCCAAGCACAAGCTCAAACACACTTCAAATATATCAGTTTTCAATCAGAAAAAAAAAACTCAGTTTGCCCTAAACAACATTAATCAACACA
Source organism: Lathyrus oleraceus (assembly GCF_024323335.1). Classification (NCBI taxonomy): domain Eukaryota; kingdom Viridiplantae; phylum Streptophyta; class Magnoliopsida; order Fabales; family Fabaceae; genus Lathyrus; species Lathyrus oleraceus. The sequence goes on along the minus strand of NC_066583.1, from coordinate 543,435,153 downwards.
ATGCACAAAATGAAAAACTAAGTTTAGAAAATGCCCTAATCAAACACATGAAGAAAGTGAACGGTAACGATGGAGAAGAGAAATACCTTAAAGGTGACGGTAACGATGGAGAAGAAAGTGAACAGTGACGGTGGAAGAGGTTAACGCAGTGAACGTGAACGGTGAGGGAGGGAGAACGAACGGCGACGATGACGGTGAGGGAGGGAGAACGAACGGAGGACGAGAGTAATCGCAGTAGAGAGTAATCGCAGTTGAGAGAAAACCCAGTTACGTAAACGAAATAGCTTATAGAGAGGGAAAATAAAGAGACATGCAGTATATGTTATAATTTTAATGTTTACTAAAGGGGACCTTAGAGGGCGCTTTTTTAAAAAAAGCGCCCTCTAAAGGGGGCCTAAGAGGGCGCTTCTGAAAGCGCTCTCTAAGGCTTTCCAAAAGCGCCTTCTAAACTGGAAATGTACATGGACTTAGAGAGCGCTTTTTCAAAAGCGCCCTGTAAGGGTAACCTTAGAGGGCGCTTTCACAAAAGCGCCCTCTATTGTTGTCCCTCCATTTTTTTTTTGGCTTCACTTTAGAGGGCGCTTAGTGACAAAAGCGCCCTCTAAAGGGGGCCTAAGAGGGCGCTTCTAAAAGCGTTCTCTAAGGCTTTCCAAAAAGCGCCTTATAAACTGGAAATGTACATGGACATAGAGAGCGCTTTTTTAGAAGCGCCCTCTAAGGTTACCCTTAGAGGGCGCTTTCAATAAAGCGTCCTCTATTGGTGTCCCTTCATTTCCTCATTATTTTTTCGCTTCACTTTAGAGGGCGCTTTGTTACAAAAGCGCCCTCTAAAGTGCGCTGTCTATTCAAGTTGTTCGCTCCTTATTTTTTCTCTTCACTTTAGAGTGCGCTTTTGTAATAAAGCGCCCTCTAAGGGGCGCTGTCTATTCCAGTTTTTGGCGTAGTGGTGATGGTGATGTTCCTGGGCCCTCAAATCCTCAAACACCTGGGATGAATCATCAACGTGGGTTAGGGCCACACGTTCGGGTAGTTAGGGGATGTGGTATCGGGGGTCGGTTAGGTAATCTCGTCAACGACATTAGTCTTTATGGTATTCGTATGTAAACGCATATTAATATTAATATCAATTGGTCTAATTACGACTTTTATCTAAAAGATACATTGTTTTTCAAAAACAATTACGCAATACACAGAGGCGCCAGACCAATTGGCGCATCCTCTTCTTTTTTACACATGGGCGTCAATTGGATTGACAACACCAGATGCACTACAATCCAATTGGCGCCACCTCTTTAACTTAGAGAACAGACGCCAATTCATCTGGCGACACCTCTTCAAAGTGGGGTAGTTTGAGAATTAATCTGAAAAGTGGATTAGTTTGGGATTTTTTTTGAAAAAGTGGGTTAGTTGAGTAAAAATTTCACGTTGTGCTTATTTATTTTATTCATGAGATGGAAAATGTGAATTCTACAATAATTGACTTTTATTTAAATTCAAAGTTATCCACTGTATGTATTTTATTATTTTATTCAGAGTCGTGGTGATACAATATTTATTTCTAACATAATACATTATTTGATGAGTTATTATATTATGATAAGTTGATTTAATTAGATTTAAAAAATGTATCTTTTTCTCAGAATAATTTATTTATACATGAAATTAGAATTATTAGAATTATTTTACAAGTGGTTAATTTAGTAAATTGAAACATCCTTTATTTTATTAAGTAGAAGAACATAATTTAGTTTAATTAATTAGTGAGAATCATACATTTTAATCACTTAGAATAGTTAATTTAGCAAGAATTGTAATTATCTGTTTTAATTAAATAAGTAAAATCTCATGTTTTATCCATTTATTTAAATTAGTCAATTTAGTGTGACTATAATATATGAATAAATAATTTATTAGTTTAAGGAAAAATAAATAATCTCAAATTTAAAAACATAGGTGTTAATGTTAGTAACATTTCATAAATTAAGTTTGAATTAATATATTAAATAGGTCTAAAATAAAATAATATGTGTCTTATTATTTCCTAATTTAAGTCTGAACGAATTAAGTAGTGCATATGCTATTATTATATGAATTATGAGTGGACAATTATGAGTGGGGAAAACAAAAGGATACATAACATGTATATAGAAAAGTAACGTGAAACATTATATGAGAGAGAATGATCAATTCTTAGATAAGTGTATTGTGATCACTAGGAATTGAATAGTTAGAATAAAATAATATTGAATCAATTTAATCAAATGATACTATACATATTCCAATATCATAAAACTTATAATTAATTGATTAGTTTTCTCCAGTGCTTCTTTTATTAGGAGCCACTCATATTCCTCTTCTTTCCCAACTTTCATTCCTATAAATACTCACAAACTCATATCATACCTCACATGTGAAAAGAAAAGAAAAAGAAATTACATAAATAAAATCATTACTCTCTTTTTACTATCACCTATCTTGCGCATTTCTACGTTGCGGAAATTCTTAATAAAAGGGAATACTAAGCATTTGATCGTTCAAAGTTAGAAAGCGTACAAGATAAGAACTTTTCTCCCTACACTCATACTACGTAAGATTGTGTTGTGAGATGATATTAGAACCTTTGTCAAGTTAAAATAATAATGATAATAATACATTTATAAACAAATAAAGAAAAGGTAGTAAAATGATAATAATTTATAATTTCATTAATACATGTAGATTTTATTGTTAATTATGTTTTAAATTAATCATATATTTAACTTTATTTTATTAGTATATTATTATACTTTATTTATATGAATCAGTTTAATAGTGTTGTAAATTTTAGCATAATATAATAAAAATGTAAATATCAAATCTCCTTACCAAATGATATAATGATTTCTATTATCTAAATTACTTTGTTAGTGTTACGATATTACTATCATTATTATTATTATTTAGTCACTAAATTGCTACTATATGTCTTTTGAAACTTTCACTGTGTAAGTACTCTTTTTACCTTAATGTGTGCACTTTCTCTATTTTTTTTTGTTTCTGTCGGTGGTTGACATACTAGGAAAATATTATATAATATTATCTAACTGATTCAAGTATCATTTTTGTAAATAAAAAGGAAATCGATAGCATTATAAAATAAAATAAAAGTAAATAGAAAATATCTAAGATCTATTTATATTCATAGCAAATATAAGATAACTAATATAATCATTTTATTTTATATATATTGTTATGGCTAGGCACGATATTGATCTTTGTGAAATAAGTTATATTTTCTTTTTGCTCTGTAAAGAATATATGTCAAGAAGATTAGTTTATGGTACTTTGTGGTCACATGTGTGATTTGTCGAAAATGATCTTCTTATATTATTGAGACATGCATCATATGGAATTTATAGAGGTGTCATTGTGTTAAGCCTTTGTGACAAGTTGACGCTTTCGGTCTTTGTGGCAAGATTGACGCTTTCGGCCTTTGTGGCAATATTGACACTTTCGACCTTTGTGGCAAGATTGACACTTTCAACCTTTGTGGCAGTAGCCTTTATGACAAGATTGACGCTTTCGGTCTTTGTGGCAGTTTTCCCATTCGAATGAGTTTTATATTGACGCTTTTCGGCCTTTGTGGCAGGATCCTCTATGACAGTTTTCCCATTGGAATGAGTTTTATTTATCCGGATCATTTGTGTCTCATGTAGTTGTTATAGTCACATTGCATTTCATATGACATAAACAACAGTCATCTTTTAGATAAAAAAAAACTAATAATTGGTGAAGTTTTGTTATTATTTTTTGATATTTTTTTATGGTGAGTATGAGTCAATATGGATAAGGAAATTGACCCTTTACAGTTATGATTTTAGATACCGAAGGAAAAAGGAATTATTGAATATGTTTCTTGAAGCGTGCACGGGGGAAAATAGGATTTTTGTAATTTTAGTATTTTATGTAATAAATAAGTCGTTGTGATACCTATTTTATTATTATTTTTATGGTAATTATTTTAACACTTAATAAATAATTTTTTAAACTATTATTCTTAAACTATTATAAATATTCTACTTTATAAATATTTTATTTTTGAAAAAAAAACAAAAATTCAGGATGTTACAAGATTCACCTCAAAACCGAATGAAAGAATTACTTCATAAAACTTGTGCTACCACTGATGAGATGTCTGTTGTAGTTCCTAAATGGTTTTTGTAAATTTTCAAACCATATTCTTCGAATCTCTTGACACAGTTTTCTAGTTGCACCATATAAATCATTTCATCAATGTTGACATTGAGGAATGTCATCTTGACATCCATTTGGTGGAGTTCCAAATCATAATGTGCAACATGAGCCATGATTGTCCTAAAGAAATCTTTCGATGAAACTGGAGAGAAAGTCTCTTTAAAGTCAATCCCTTCATTTTGAGTATAATCCTTAGTCATAAGAAGAGCTTTACACCTCTCCATATTATATGAAACATTATATGAGAGAGAATGATCAATTCTTAGATAAGTGTATTATGATCACTAGGAATTGAATATTTAGAATAAAATAATATTGAATTAATTTAACCAAATGATACTATACATATTCCAATATCATAAAATTTATAATTAATTTATTAGTTTTCTCCAGTGCTTCTTTTATTAGGAGCCACTCATATTCCTCTTCTTTCCCAACTTTCATTCCTATAAATACTCACAAACTCATATCATATCTCACATGTGAAAAGAAAAGAAAAAGAAATTACATAAATAAAATCATTACTCTCTTTTTACTATCACCTATCTTGCGCATTTTTACGCTGCGGAAATTCTTAATAAAAGGGAGTACTAAGCATTTGATCGTTCAAAGTTAGAAAGCGTACAAGATAAGGACTTTTTCTCCCTACACTCATACTACTTAAGATTGTGTTGTGAGATGATATTAGAACCTTTGTCAAGTTAAAATAATAATGATAATAATACATTTATAAACAAATAAAGAAAAGGTAGTAAAATGATAATATTTTATGATTTCATTAATACATGTAGATTTTATTGTTAATTATTTTTTAGATTAATCATATATTTAACTTTATTTTATTAGTATATTATTATACTTTATTTGTATGAATCAGTTTAATAATGTTGTAAATTTTAGCATAATATAATAAAAATGTAAATATTAAATCTCCTTACCAAATGATATAATGATTTCTATTATCTAAATTATTTTTTTAGTGTTACGATATTACTATCATTATTGTTATTATTTAGTCACTAAATTGCTACTATGTGTCTTTTGAAACTTTCACTGTGTAAGTACTCTTTTTACCTTAATGTGTGCACTTTCTCTATTTTTTTTTTTGATTCTGTCGGTGGTTGACATACTAGGAAAATATTATATAATATTATCTAACTGATTCAAGTATCATTTTTGTAAGTAAAAAGGAAATCGATAGCATTATAAAGAAAAAAAAAGTAAATAAAAAATATCTAAGATCTATTTATATTCATAGCAAATATAAGATAACTATTATAATCATTTTATTTTATATATATTGTTATGGCTAGGCACGAAATTGATCTTTGTGAAATAAGTTATATTTTCCTTTTGCTCTGTAAAGAATATATATCAAGAAGATTAGTTTATGGTACTTTGTGGTCACATGTGTGATTTGTCGGAAATGATCTTCTTATATTATTGAGACATGCATCATATGGGATTTATAGAGGTGTCATTGTGTTAAGCCTTTGTGACAAGTTGACGCTTTCAGCATTTGTGACAAGATTGACGCTTTCGGCCTTTGTGGCAGTAGTCTTTGTGGCAATATAGACACTTTCGACCTTTGTGGCAAGATTGACACGTTCGACCTTTGTGGCAGTAGCCTTTATGACAAGATTGACGCTTTCGGTCTTTGTGGCAGTTTTCCCATTCGAATGAGTTTTATATTGACGTTTTTTGGCCTTTGTGGCAGGATCCTCTATGACAGTTTTCCCATTGGAATGAGTTTTATTTATCCGGATCATTTGTGTCTCATGTAGTTGTTATAGTCACATTGCATTTCATATGACATAAACAACAATCATCTTTTAGATAAAAAAAACTAATAATTATATTTTGAATTTGTGAAGTTTTGTTATTATTTTGTGATATTTTTTTATGGTGAGTATGAGTCAATATGGATAAGGAAATTGACCCTTTACAGTTATGATTTTAGATACCGAAGGAAAAAGGAATTATTGAATATGTTTCTTGAAGCGTGCACGGGGGCAAATAGGGTTTTTGTAATTTTAGTATTTTATGTAATAAATAAGTCGTTGTGATACCTATTTTATTATTATTATTATTATTTTTATAGTAATTATTTTAACACTTAATAAATAATTTTTTAAACTATTATTCTTAAACTATTATAAATATTCTACTTTATAAATATTTTATTTTTGAAAAAAGAACAAAAATTCAGGATGTTACAAGATTCACCTCAAAACCGAATGAAAGAATTACTTCATAAAACTTGTGCTACCACTGACGAGATGTCTGTTGTAATCCCTAAATGGTTTTTGTAAATTTTAAAACCATATTCTTCGAGTCTCTTGACACAAAGTTTTTTGGTTGCACCATATAAATCATTTCATCAATGTTGACATTGAGGAATGTCATCTTGACATCCATTTGATGGAGTTCCAAATCATAATGTGCGACATGAGCCATGATTGTCCTAAAGAAGTCTTTCGATGAAACTGGAGAGAAAGTCTCTTTAAAGTCAATCCCTTCATTTTGAGTATAACCCTTAGTCATAAGAAGAGCTTTACACCTCTCCATATTACCGTTAGAATCCTGTTTGGTCTTAAAAATCTATTTGCAACCAATGAGTTTCACACATTATGGTAATGGGACAAGTTCCCAAACTTTATTGTCTTTCATGGACTTATACTCCTCTTTCATTGCTTCAACCCTTTTTTCTGAGTTGGAATCCTCCATGACTTGGCAGAAGTTGATTGAATCATCTTCCATCATACCATTATTTTCCTCATGTTCTTGGAGAAAGAATATGTAATCATCCGAAATAACATTTCTCCTTTCTCTAGTGGATATTCGCAAAGGTATTGGTTCTTGTAACACTTGTTCTTGAGGATTTTGAGTTTTTTCTTCATGAATTACGAAATCATCTTGAGTAGGAGGAAAGTCAATAATGTCTTGTGGAGTTTCCGTACTTGCTCGATCAAAATCAACTATATGAATCAGTTCTAGAATTGTTACCGATTCTTCCTCTAAGACAAAGTCTCTAACCTTATTCTTCCCTCCAAACTCAATATCCTCAAAGAATGTGATTGCTTCCGTCTCAAAAATTTAATTTAATTTGGGATCTTAAAATTTACAGCCCCTAGATCTTCCAGAATAGCCTATAAAGTAGCTGCCTACTATTCGGGAGTCCAATTTCTTTTCATTTGGCCTATAAGGAATTGCCTCATCTAGACATCCCCATACATGAAAAATTTTTAGACTAGGATTTCTCCCTACCAAAAGTTCCTAAGGTGTTTTGGCAGCTTCCTTTATTGGTACTCTATTTAGAATACAAGCTACAGTCTTTAGTGTCTCTCCCCAGAGTGACTCTGTCAAGGTAGAATGACAAATCATACTCCGTACCATATTCTTAAGAGTCTGGTTCCGTCTTTCTGCAACTCCATTCATGTTAGGTGATCCTGGCATGGTGTACTGTGAGATAATTTCACATTCCTCTAGGTATTTGGCTAAAGACCTTGGACGTTGTTCACCTGAACCATCATATATGCCGTAATATTCACCGCCATAATCAGATTTGACTTTATTAATTCTTTTGTTGAGTTTATTCTCAACTTCACCCGTAAACAATTTGAACACAACCAATGATTGAGACTTTTCATATATAAGAAATATGTACTCATATCTAGAATAATCGTCTAGGAATGGTATACAATATTGTTGACCCCAAGAAGGTGTCAAAAATGGTCCACAAATGTCCATATGTATCAATTCTAAGACATCCGTAGCTCTATGCACCAAATTTCTTTATTTTGATTTGTTTTCCTTTAACGCATTCAACATAAACATCAAAGTTTGTCAGGTCAATGGAATCTAAAATTATATCAAACACTAGTCACTCAACTCTATTTTTAGATATGTGATCTAGTGGCTTATGTCATAATGCCTCTAAATTATTATTATCAATTTTACGCTTACTACCACGTGTTTCCACATTTAAGGATTCACCATAGGTAGCTATTGTTTCAAGCAAATATAGATTATCATGACTCATAAGTGAACCAGTTCCAACAATATTTGAATTAAAAGATAACTTAAACATATTATTCCCAAATGAAAACAAATAACCTGATTTGTCCAAATAAGAAATTAAAATTAAATTTCGTCTAAATGATGGAATTGAACCACAAAAGTGTCTTTCCAATCCAAATAAATATCGACACACATCAGTAATCTAAAATGCCCTATAGCTTCCACCTCCACCGACTTGCCATTTATCTCAAGACATGTTGTGTTCAATGAGAATCACTTCCCTTTTCATGATGGCTTCCTCGACACAAAAAGGCCATTGGAAGAGATAACCAATACTGACCATTTACACAGTTTATTTCCTTTATGTCGTGCAGGTAATGATAATCCGAGTCCAACAAATGAAACAGAAGCAACTGCAAGTCAGGACACTCTCACACCAGTTGCAAGTCAAGACAACAACTCACCAACTACAAGTATTGACACTCAGCAACAACTCACTATTCAAAGTGAAGGTGACTCAATCAATGTAGAGGAAAACAACATTGAAACTATGGCATCAAATGAAGACACTGTTGAGACAAGTAATAACATCAATGATCAACATGAAGCGGTGGCAACTCACAAAATGCGCACTAGAAGCAAAGCAGGGATTCATAAACCAAAATTATCCTACATTGGTCTCACTGAATCAGAAATACAAGAAACTGAACCAAGAAATGTGAAGGAGGCACTCACTAGTCCACTTTGGAAGGAAACAATGAGCAATGAGTACAAAGCTCTCATGTCCAATCACACATGGAATCTAGTACCGTACACATGCCAAGAATATATTATTGACTCAAAATGGATCTTCAAAATCAAGTACAAAGCAGATGGATCCATTGAAAGGAGAAAGGCAAGATTAGTTGCTAAGGGTTTTTAGCAAACTGCTGGATTAGACTATAATGAAACATTCAGTCCTGTGGCAAAGGCTAGCACAATTAGAATTATCATGTCAATAGCAGTTCATCTCAATTGGGGTATTAGACAATTGGACATAAATAATGCATTTCTAAATGGCTACCTAAAAGAACAAGTCTATATGCATCAACCAGAGGGATTTCTCAACTCCACACATCCAAATTACACCTGCAAACTATCAAAAGCAATCTATGATTTGAAACAGGCACCAAGAGCATGGTATGATAGCCTTAAACATGTACTGTTAAGTTGGAGATTTCAGAACACCAAAAGTGACACCTCTCTATTCTTTCTCAAAGGTACTGATCACACAACCTTTCTCCTCATTTATGTTGATGATATCATCATCACAGGTAGCAATAACAAATTTTTGGAAGCTTTTATTAAACAGTTAAACATTGTGTTCTCATTAAAAGATCTTGGCCAATTGCACTACTTTTTGGGAATTGAAGTGCAAAGAAACAATAGTGGCTTGTACTTGAAGCAATCCAAGTACATTAGAGACTTACTCAAAAGATTCAACTTTGAAAAAGTCACTGCTTGTCCAACACCAATGGTAAGTGGTAGACAATTTACCATTGAGGGGGAATCAATGAAAGATGCAACTCTATTCAGACAAGCCATGGAAGCACTGCAATACTTAACCAACACAAGACCTGACATAGCCTTCTCTGTCAACAAATTGAGTCAGTACATGAGTTCTCCTACAATGGAACATTGGCAAGGTATAAAAAGAATATTCAGATATCTTCAAGGCACCATTGACCACTGTCTACATATTAAACCATCAATTGATCTAGACATCACAGGGTTTTTAGATGCAGATTGGGCAACAAGCATAGATGATAGAAAATCAATTGCAGGGCACTGTGTTTTTCTTGGTGAGACTCTAGTATCTTGGTCTTCAAGGAAGCAAAAGGTAGTGTCAAGATCATCAATTGAGTCAGAATATAGAGCATTGACAGACTTGGCAGCTGAAATTACGTGGACATGCTCACTAATGCAAGAGTTAAAATTTCCCCAATTAATAAATCCTATTCTATGGTGTGACAATCTAAGTGCTAAAGCTCTTTCTTCCAATCTAGTGATGCATGCTAGAACTAAACATATTGAAATCGATGTGCACTACATCAGAGAAAAAGTGCTACAAAATGAAGTCACAATTGCTTATGTACCCTCAGCAGACCAAGTTGCAGATTGCCTCACCAAAGCTCTCACTCACTCAAGGTTCAATCTGTTAAGAGACAAACTTGGAGTAATTACATCACCCTCAAGTTTAAGGGGGGTGTTAGACAAGTCACTTAATACTGTCTTGACAGTAATTAACCACAAATCATATGTAATTAGAATATTTAATTTTGTCTTCATTAGTTTCCTTATTGGTAGCTTGTACATTAAGTTCCCTTGATTCTTGGATCATGAACGATCCTCTCTCTCTTGTATATGTACTGTAACTTGTAATGAGAATCATAACCCTTCAAATTATTCTATTTGTATTTCTAACTAATATGTCGAATAATAAATCTCTCGTTGGATTGACTTACTATTCACATGTGATATCTTATAACTATCACATGTTTACCATCACAAGTGCACATGAAAACCGATCAACCACCAATTATCATTTGGGTTAATTGATGCTCGCATGGATAAACATACACAGAAAACAAAAAAAATCATTTAACATTTTTCATAAGCAATTTCTATAAAAGAGATTATTTTGACGACTTTTTCATTTCAATTACTTACTTAAAAATGTTAAATTATTATATAAAAATACAATCCATAGCCAAATTCGAATAAAATTATACCATAGAAAAATTGAACTTAAATCCATATTATTGTCCAAAGACATTATTTAATTAGAAATAATAGAAAACCCAAGTAATTTTGCTTATGGATAAAAAATATTTATCAAGAACAAACTTCCTGGGACGACGACCTTATATATTCTCTTTAACATATAATTGCATTTTAAAATCGAATTAAAAAAAAACTCAATACTTAAACTGAAATGGAGTTATGATTTACACTAAAACAAAATTATTCTCGTAAAGAAGATAAAAGGATCTCAATTTTAGAACCTTAAAATAAAAATTTCAAAATTAAATTGAATCAGATATGGATAGCTCTGATATCAATTATTAGATCTGTTCATAACCTTATAATTCTATCGATATAGAATCAAGAACAAAACTCTAAAATAATTCATATGAGTCGATAACCCATCAACTTGTATCCCTTAAACCCATATCAGAATTCAACCGGAGAATAAAAGTGGAAGCGAATATGAGTTTGCCATTGAGAATCACTTAAAGTTTGCGGATATTTGATCTTCCGATTTATAGAGTTCATCGCTGGCTCATTGATTCTCCTCTGATGGGATGAAGAGAGAATTCTCATAATCCATTTTGCGATGTTTACAAATGGGGACAATAACCCCTATAAATAATCTTAGGGTTATTTCTTAGTTTTTAAATATTCTAATTTTCCCCATCATAAAATTAGATATTGACTTACGGTATCTACATATTAATCTTACCTTTCATGATATTTATGCTTTTAGCCACAAACTTATTATTAATTAGATCACTATAGTTTTTGCTAATTACATAATGACACTAACACGTGTAATATTACAATTGTGACCCAAAAATTCTAACACACACCTCACGGTGACAACTCTGTAAGAGAGAACATCTCAACACAAACATGAGGACGCTCATCCCATCTTAACCAAGTTCCCCAATATCAACAAACGAACACGACGACGCTTGTCACACCTCAATTAACAAACGCGGTTTCCCTCTCAACGAACTAAGGAACAAATTCTCTTTCAAGTTTATATGTACTTCATTAATATGATTGCTTCTCTCCCTTTATTCCATTTTCTTTGCTCCTTTTTATTTTTTGTTTATTATATTGTGGAAAGATGTTGTTGAAAGAGATAAATTGAAAGAGGAATAAGGTTTAGAGTTTATTCTTTCAATTTAAGTGTTAGAAAATGTCTTTATTTTTCTGTCTTGGTGCATTTAAGGGTTGGGGTTTATCAACTTTACTAATTGAATATATCTAATAAACTTCTCAATAACATGTCATTGTACTGATTATTTTTTTATTTGGTTTTGTTTTGTTATTAGGTTGATTGATTTATTGTAGAAATTATGGCATCATCAAGAAATTTAAACGAAACTGAAGTAAGTAACATGAATAAGTTTAGTTCTTTATTTGTTTTGTTATTCTGGTTGGACTGTTGCATCTTATTTATAGTGAAAATAATCAAAAAATTCATAAATTTAAGGTATGAATGAGGCATAGTTGTATCCCAATTAATTTGAGCAGTATCAACAAAAGCTTAACAACAATTCAACGTTCCCATATCGAATGCACCCTATTCAAATGGGCGTTGGATATTTCTAACGACTTCTCAATCTCATATGATTTATTATGGGAGTTAGTAAGTAAATGGGACACACTTAGTAGGGATTTAAGGTTAGGAATGAGATAGTTCCCTTTACTCAAATTGATGTTTGTTTTGCTCTTGGATTGTCTATTGTTGGTAAAAACTCTAGTATTAGAAGAAGACAAACAATGTGAAACATTAGGTATATTTAAAGGGGATGAGGTAACTGTTGCCAATATTCGCAAAAAACTTCATCTCCACAAGAATCAATTAGTTAATGTTGCTAGAATTTACATGTTACTCCCATTTGCAGAGTTTTACTTTCCAAAAACCAAGAATAAGGTATTTACGAGATTTATTAAGCATTTGGATGATTTTGACTCACTTGATACATATAGTGGAGGTCTTGTTATTTATAACTTTGTGGTTTCTAGTTTATGCGAGTCTTAGATTATGTTGAAATAGGGAGAAAAAAAGGAATGTAGACATATAAATGGGTGCGCTACCATATTACAGGTATATAGATTATATAACTTTATAATCCTATCTTTTATTATGTAATTTTTAGTTTACATCTTCTAATATTTGTTATAGATTTAGACATTCAACCACTTATCTTTGGGGAAAGCACATGCAATCGAGGAAGAACTTAAATATGACATAATTAATATTGTGTTGTTTGAGCAAGGACCATAGTTTATGGGTGTTCATGATCATCAAAGATTAGTGATTGAGAATAAAGATTTCAAAGAGAGAATAATAATTCTTGAGGATGATGAAAGAGGTGAGAGTTAACACGCTGTATGAGGATGGGGATGTCCAAGATGATCGACAAATTATGAACTTTATCAATGAAGATGAAGTAGGAAGATCTGCTGAAGATGTTGGACATGACACTCCACCAAATGATGATGTCAATGTTGTGGAAAACCAATCAAAGTCTACATTCAACTTGGCTATAAGAATGAAAAAGAAACCAAGGAAGCATGGAAAAAATATTTGAATGGATTTATAAATCATTAGTGTTGTAGTGTAGAATTTGATAAATTATGTTATATTACAGAATTTGGCAGAGTTTGGAAAAACTTGATGTGTTGTAGTGCAGAATTTGACACAATGTTGACAATTTGTGGCTGTGTTTTGTTTATGTGCATAATGTGTTGATTATGTTATAGTTCATTTTTTAGTGATACTAAATTTTGATGTGACCCTTCTTTGAAGTCTGAGTATGTTCTAACCAAAGTTAAACTTCCATTAACCAACTTTCTGCACTATATTAACCAACTTTAATTTAACAAGTTTCCCTTATTTTGAAGTTTGAGTCTACATTAACCAAAGTTAAACTTTCATTAACCAACTTCTTGCACTATATTAAACAACTTTGGTTTAATAATTTCCTCCTGTTTTAAAGTCCGAGTCTGCATTAACCAACGTTAAACTTAAATTAACCAACTTCTTGCACTGCATTAACCATCTTTTTTTTATATCAATTTTTCTATGTTTTGATGTCTAGGCCTATATTAACCAAACTAAAACTTACATTAACCAACTTGCTATACAACATTAACCAAATTCCTGTATTTTCTTTATGTTTGGATACGAAGTAGCCAAACTTCTAATTTTATTAACCAACGTTTTGTGCTATATTAATCCGGTTGTATTTGCATCTAATTACTGATGATTCCTTCGAACTCCATTAACAAAACTTTGGAATGTATTAACTCACTATTTTTACTATATTAACCAACAATTTTATACATTATATATACCAATAAAGTTTAGTACAACTTTTATTTACAATACTACAATATTAGTTGATATGTTTGATAAAAATAGCGGTTAAATTAGTTGATAAATGTAAAATGACATAAAATGCATTTAATACATAATTGTTCTATTTTAAATTAAAATATATTATAAAGGGTAAAAGTGAATTTTAGTTAAAATAATAAAGGTAAAAGTGAAAGAAAAAATGATAAATTACAAACTAAAATGCTATTTGAAATAGCGTATGGAAAATAAGTTATGAACTAGTAAAATAGACTATAAATTCGTGATAAAAATTTCGTTACTAAACAAGACCTTAATTATTATATGAACTTATAAACTATAGATCAAAAATATGTTATGTTAAATAAAAACTAAATATACCGTAATTTTTAGCATAGGCGTAAGGTCCCATAGCACATTTCTCTAAAATAATAAGGGGAGGGGTTCAGTAAACATGTTTATTAATTCTGAAAATTTAAAAATATCTTTTTATACTATTTAGATTTTCAAATTCAGGCGCACGAAAATATAACAAATTCAATCTCAGAATCACTTCAAATATAAATAAAAAATAAGTCAGAATTATAGATTCTGAATACACACTATAAAGATATTAAAATCCGAGCGTATCTCATATTATAAGAGAGTTCAAATTTATTCAAAATGCAAAAAAAACATAAATAGTTTAGTTCAGATTTTAAAATTTAGATATTTAGCGGAGTTTTTGTTTTTTTTTTTCAATTTGTGAGGATTTTTAACCTCCTCAAATTTATATAAAAAATATTTATCATGAGTTCTTCATTCATGTTTGTCCTGCTCTTTTTTCTAGTTATTTGCTTGGAGCATATCTTATTCAAGTAATTGTTCTGTTGTTTTCTAACTTAATCAATCAAATATTTATTTTAAAATGGGTGAAGTTGTCAATAGATGATATTTTAATTTTCTGTTGTTTTATAATATTTTTTTGTTAAGAAATTAATTTGAGGAGGTTAAAAATCCTTGCAAATTGAAAAAACCTCGGCTAAATATCCATATTTCAAAATTCAGACTAAGTTATTTGTGCATTTAGTGTATTTTTAGTGAATTTGAACTCTTATGTAACATGAAGTGCCTTCAAATTTCAATATTTGTATAGTGTGTATACATATTTTAATATCCATACATATTTGTTACCTGTATTTGGCGTGCTTAAGGTGTGTCCGAATTCTAAAATATGAATTTTGGGGTATTTTAAAAATTTCGCCAAAGTGTGTGAGTAAAGAATAAACTATAAGGAATAATTTCTAAAACTAGCTGGTCATTTTGGTTTGTTGGGCCATTTTAATTTTATTTATATTTAAAAAATGAAGCATTGATTTTGAACTTCATTAATCTTAAGAGACCATAGATGATCATGATCTCTTTTTGTCTTTTATCTTTCCCCAACACGTTTTGACTAAAACATGTGAAGGTAACATTAACACAAGAAAAAGTAGGTTTGAATTGAGTTTCTAGAATGAAAATCTTTTGCTACCCAAAAGAACAAGGAGAGAATTTGGAATAAAAATAATGAACACAAATATTTTTATCTTGTTTCAATGTTAACGAAGTTACCTACACTCCACCCGTCAAGGTGATTTTGCCTTTTCGCCTTATCACAAAGACTTAATCCACTATAACCAAATTTGATTACAAGCACAAAGACTAACCGTCAATATCTTCTTGATAAATTCTAAATATACCTTAGTCTTTCATGGAATTACAACTCATAAACTAACCGTTAATGACTTCTCGAGGCTTCTGACCAACCGTCAATTACTTCTCGAGGCTTCTGACTAATCGTCAATGGATTAAGCATAATCATCATCATCTTTATATGTAAGGTGAGTTTTCATCTCTCATTCTTCGTTATTTTAGAATTAAGGATGTAAAACTAAGGTCGGGGTTTTGATTTTGAAACAATCAAGCACGCATGATAGTGTTAGCTTGATAACTATTTTATGAAGAATGTGCATGTTACATGTTTGATGTTTTTAATATTAAAGAACTATAATATAGAGTTAATATGTATAATGTGATTTAGCAATTTATATGTGTATTTTCTATTTAGTACATGTTAAGGGGTCCTATAGTACTCTAACATGTACAAGTTTTATCAAATTAGTAAGAAAAGAGGTAGGATGCAATTTTGTAATTTGTGATTAAGACACCTTTTTATGGATTTACTTATAACATTTTTTACGGAGATTCTTTGGGAGTGAGACTTGAATCATTAGAAACTAGACAAATAAAATAAACACGAAACAGACTATGAAAGAACCTTAATTTGTTAAGTTTAGTGTAAGAACCATCCATTTTAAGTTAAGAAATGAAAATTGTGTGATGTTGTTTGGGTATTAGTGTGTGTATGCTTTAAGTTAACTAAGTATTAATGATCGATAAAGAAATTGATGATTTTAAAGCATACCTTGTATAAGGATGTTCTGTAATTTTAAGTTAACTAAGTATTAATGTAAATGCATGGTCATTTGTAGGACGAATTGATGACATTTATGTTGAGATGAATTAGATTGATAACTAACTTATTCAATTTAGCCCCGTTCATTCAAGAATCGAGTTTTTGATAGTTTAAAAATCTTATGGATTTCAACGTCTAGTATATATTAATCATATAAGGGTAGGAATTAATCTAGAGAGTATAACATCGACTTAGAATGACTTTGGTTACTCCTAAGTGAGTAATAATGTATTTTTAAGTAGTTAATCATTATGTTTATGTATCAATGTTGGATAAATTATACACCACCAGAGTTTGATAGCCTTGCTATGTAGATTCTGATTTATGTGATATAATTTGTTATGAAGTATTATGAGCATATTCTCTTAGTTAATCTACATATACTAACAATTAGATGAGCCAACTTTTGAGAAAATTCACCTCCGAGTATTGAATGAGAATTGAATGATTGTAAGTTAGATTTCTCTGAGTTGATCTATATTTAATATCAATCAGACGGGCAAGTCTTTGAGACAACTCACATCAGAGTGTCCTTAAGAATTGAATGATTGTGGGCTAGATTTCTCAGAGTTGATCTACATTTAATATTAATATGATGAGCA
Organism: Lathyrus oleraceus; assembly: GCF_024323335.1. Lineage (NCBI taxonomy): Eukaryota > Viridiplantae > Streptophyta > Magnoliopsida > Fabales > Fabaceae > Lathyrus > Lathyrus oleraceus. The sequence goes on along the minus strand of NC_066583.1, from coordinate 543,417,668 downwards.
GATGATGACTTTATTAGCTGTACTAATGTGATTGAAGTAATAAAATTAATCCGTCTTCATAAAGATTGTGAATTTAAACAAGATGTTAATTATGCAAATTGAATAAAACACGGGGGATTTTCAAGTTATTTTGCGAAAAATAAATTATGTGAGTAGAACTGATAAAATATACGATAAAACGAAGGAAATTATATATTTTTTAATCCCTTAATTGTCCTCTATTGATGAAAGATGAAAGAGTACTACTTGAGCATAATTTATTCTATAATATAAGAAAAGTTTACGATACCACCGCACCCAATTCCTTAATGTACGACTCACTAATTTAACTACAACTCACTAACTCCTTAGACGAATTCAAAGTAAAACTAGGCGATCTACATGCGTCAATCCTTTAGTCACAAATTATAATTACATATCCCTAGTTAATTACTAAATTGAATAATATCCTATTTCAGATCGGTAGATTTACGATGAATAATCTCTACTAATCTAATCTCCCAAAATCTCTAAAATCGCATTGCAATTCTTCTCTGACCGTCACTTTCATATCCCAAAATTAGCACCCTTCCAAAAGTCTATTTTTCTCTCTCTTTTAAACTACTAAAACATGGGACAAAAGTCACCCATCATGCACACGATGCTCAAGGTCGTATATACGATGCCATGCCAAATCACAATTGTGTATGCAATGCATCCTATCATGCATGCAATACCTTTTTTCCAACTCCCGTCGTGTGCATGATGCCACACGATTTCCGCAGATTTTTTCCAATAGAAGAAACTTTGCTTTTTGCTTGCAACTTTTGTACTTTTTCATGTTTTTGCCTCTACTCTTCACTTGATTAAATATTACTCATTTTTTCTTTTAATTGATTCAAAAACACTTCAAATAAATAACAAATTCTTATAAAATTTACGTAATGACAAAGTGTCATCACAACCCAAAATTTGTTTTCTTTCTTGTCCTCAAAGAACTCATTTGTACCTGTGAATTTCCTTAATTCTTTGCACATACCAAACCAACAACATACACTAATTGTTACAGAGTTAGGAATTCAATTTCTTACCTCAATTCAGATTAATCCAAAGAGTTTGCTCCAACATCCCTATGCACTGGACTTGTATTTGATCTCACCTTTTTTACTCAAATTGATAGGGTGATCACTCAATCAACATACAAATTCATTTTACCATAAATTTGTAAAATTTGTGTCAAAGTAAATCAAAGTCATATTTGAACACAAAGTTTTGAGGTTTATTTATGGTTGTAACGTGACTTATGTTAGGGTAGGATAATTTGGGACAGTAGGCTGAAACTTTTGGAGTTATGTGCTAAGTTTTTCTTATGTTATCTTTAATCCTTCCATATAATTATTTACTCGAGCAATTTCTAGTAGGGAATTCAATTTGATGGCCTTTTCATTCATTTTTTTTCAATTTTTTTGAAGAATTCATTTTAACTTATTTATTTTCTTGATTTTGACCAATTTCTCCAGTAATCCAATCCTAAATTTGTCCTATTTCAATAACTATGGAACTAAAATTTCTACCTAACTCCAAAAGATGGTGGAAAGATTAATCTTTTAAGTCACTTGGCTATATAACAAGCTATGTTATTTAAAGAAAATACTCAAGCTCAAAGTGGTTAAGCAATAAATATCAACATTTAAATTAAGTTGGCCTTATAAAGCTCATATTGTTAAAAAAAACCAGCCTCCGTGTATTCATCGGATCAATAGAATAAGCAGAAATAAAGAAAATTCTAGAAAATAACTAGTATACAAATACTCTCATAAGAAGGAAAAGTAAGTAATGGATATTTTTGGCTCAAACCTTACTAGCTGAGGTATCTGGAGGTTTAGCACAAGTTAGTTGAATATTCTTTTCTTCTTAATATTTCAATCAGTTTGTGAAATTTATGTCCATAATCTGCTTTCCTTTTATTTTCTTCTCTTTTTATGTGTCTTGTTTTTCTTGTCATTAGTAAGGCACTGAAATAGCTGAAGAAAACATCGAAAAAGTTATTAATTGATTAAAGAATAGACAACAAAAAAGGAAAGCATGCAACAACTATTTAAGTTCTTGAACAGAAAGTACAATAAGTGATAAATAACCTCTAAAAAGAAAAACTGTAAGCCATCCTAATCCTTGACATCATATGGACGTGGTTAGTAGTGGCCTATAGATGCCAACATCTTATTCAACACTCAATCTTCTCTAACCCAAGTAGCTCACGTCTTTTTATGCCGGTTATCCAGGATTGATTATGCTCATCAAAATATTGCTTCATGGATAACTGTGTTGCAAATATCTCTCTCAATCTCTGAGCATGCATATAGTGGAGGTGGTCTTCCAACCTCTCTTAGAAACCTTGACTGAACTGAGGTAGTTAAGCATAAAGGTTGGTTGAGATATCAGTGGACCAACTTGCCATGCTCAAGGCTTGCTCTTCCCACATCTGAATATGTTGGTCCAAGCGTTGCTTCAGACTTTGTCCTTGCTCCGAATGTTGTTTCTTTCTAGTTATTGTCCAGGTTGTTACTCAACTTGCTCTTGAACCCTTTGACTTGGGCCTCTAGCTAATTTCTTCATAAATCTTACATTTATTGGAGACTTTGCAGCTATCATGGTGTCACCCGATTGATTTTGTACACATGTAGCCTTACACAATTCGTTAATAACACAAAAATGACCACAAATCTTATGTGGTCCATCGACTACACTATTGAGGCTTGTTGCGATCAAGCGCCCAATATTAATAGGCTCATCATGCATAAAAACCAACAAGGTTTGAACTCTCTTCATAATCAATTATGATGTGTTGGGTGATGATTCAAGAGTGTGGCATTAAAATGAAGCCCATGCCTTTGGAACTGGATGCATGTCTATTGTTTGGAGTCTTTGAGGAATTCCTAAATTTCCAATACATTCTGCCCTGGGTGGACACGAATCTTATAATATCTAATCCCATTTCCCTTTAGTTGGTTTAGTTTCTCTCCTTGTTCTTACTCCATATGTTGGTGTAAGCCCTAGAGGCCAATGCTTTTGGTACTTGTATCGAATGATTTATTAATAATAAAAGGATTTTTCTTTATTACGTTTGTTTAATAAAGTCCCTAGAATAGCTAGTCCGTTTAATGTATCAAGTATGACTTGATCATGAGATCACATTAAACATAAGGACACTATTCTTAAAGTATCCATAGTCGAGCTTTATTGTGAAGTGGGATAACATTAAAGCATTAAGACTATTATGTATATAGACTGATGATCACATCTCATGGATCATGGATAAGGAGTTATCAAGTCTTAAACATAGGTATGAATATTAAGAGTAATATTTATACCGGATTGACCCGCTATGAGAATACTATATAGAAAGTTATGCAAAGTGTCATAAGTTATTCTCATGGTGATAATGGTGTACACCACTCTTCGACCTGAAACCACTATGGACCCTAGATGTAGAGTCGAGTGCTTTATTGCTGATCCAACGTTGTCCGTAACTGGATAACCATAAAGACAGTTGATGGGTACTCCACGAAGCATGCTGAGGGACATGAGTGACCTAGATGGAATTTGCCCATCCTGCATAACAGGATAAATGTCTATGGGCCCAATATTGAACTGGACAAGGATGACACGGTCTATGCCTTGTGTTCAATATAGACATAAGGGCAAAAGGGTAATTATACGCATAAGTATTATCACATAAGGAATTGTCAGATCACATGACATTTTCGTGTCTTGGGTAGCAGTGATGTGTTGCTAGATACCGCTCACTGTTTATTATGTTAAATACGTGATTTAATATAATTGTCAATGCCGCGAAAACCTACAGGGTCACACACAAAGGACGAATTGATGAGAGATAGAGTAACTAAGGAACACCGTAAGGTACGGTGCACTTAAGTGAGTTATGGAACATCGTAAGGTATGATGTACTTAAGTAGAATACGAAATATGGTAAGGTACCATGGGCTTAAGTGATTTTGGGCATATTATAAGATATGAGCCAAAATACACTTAAGCGGGCTTTTTAGCTTGAAGCCCACTCAAGTGGTTCTATAAATAGAACCTTTGTACATAAGCATTCATTGCGGTTGCATTATTTTTGTTTTCTCTCTCTCTCTCTCTCTCTCTCTCTCTCTCACTCAAAGCCTTCATTCGTACCAGCTAGCACTGAGATTGAAGGAATCCGTTCGTGTGGACTGAGTAGAGACGTTGTCATCGTTCAACGTTCATGATCGTCGCAAGAGATCTGCATCAAAGGTTTTGATCGTCACAAGAGATCTGCACCAAAGGTTTCAATCGTCACAAGAGGTAAATATTCTATCACTGATTATGACCATTCGTAAGGATCTCTAAAGGAGAAAATTTTAATTTCCGCTGCGTTTTAGACCGCAATTCTTCTTCACCATATTCACTTGAAGGACATAAATCAAACAACCAATTAACATATATGGAGTTATAATCAATATATTTACCTCACACATATAAAGTATAGTAGCCCGACCCAAGATGTGATGCATTGGCATAAAATTATAAGCCAATGTCCCAGTTGCATTCTTTGATCATAAAGTCCAGCTTCATCTAGTTTCTCTTTACCAAATTATCCAAAATTTATGGATACCCGTTCAAACTTTCAAAGTCAAAAGCTTCTCTTGGGTGTCATTTCCTACACCAAATGAGCTTAGAGCAAGAAAATAGTAAAAATATAAAGTGAGAATAAGTAGAATGAGAGTATGAGAGTATAATTTGGTGAAAAGGTGTTATAGAATAGGAGTGAAATACAAAACAAATGGCCTATTATTATCTTTATAGGCTCTATCACGCAACCATTGTGTACACGAAGAAGTGCATTATGCGCATGATGCAACAAATATATCCTAACAGTCATCTGCCAATGAATCTTTTCACCAATAATCATAAACCTCTCCACCGTGTACACGATGATGATGCTCGTGCATGCGATAACCATGTGATGTCACACGACCTTCACGTGATGTCCACACAATTTTTCCAAAACCTTTTAAATTTTTTTCTTCTCTTCTTTTCACTCACAATTCTTTTATCTCTTCTACTCTTCCAAGACTCTTCTCTATTCTTCATCCTACTACATAAAGCCAAACAAAATAATTAAACTTACCAAATAATTTAATTAAAAATAAATTCTAAATTCATACACATAAAATATATATTTTTTATTTTTATGATGGGTTGTGCTCCTTTAAAGTCATTAGTTTGACTTTGGTTCCTCTAAGGTTTTACGAGTATCAGAGATACCTTCTTAGATGGTACCTCACCTCCTGCATATATTTATAGTCTTTGGCCATTCCCACTAAAAGTGTGAGAATATCCAAGATCATGTACTTCTACAACACCATTTTCAAACACTGTATTAATAAGAAAAGGACCCAAACATCTAGATTTCAACTTACTAGGAAACAATCTAAGTCGAGAGTTGTACAACAAAATCTTTTGTCCTACCAGAAATTCTATTCTTACCTTCTTATCATGATACCACTTGGTTCTTTGTTTGTAGATTACTGCATTCTTCTATGCTCTCCGTCTTATCTCTTCTAACTCGTCCAACTTCAACAATCTCTTTCTTCTAGCTGCTTTTTCATTAAAATGCAAGAACTTGATTGCCCAACATACTTTCTGTTCCAGCTCGACCGGTAAGTGACAAGCCTTCCCATAGACCAATTTATATAGGGACAATCTTAGACGTGTCTTAAATATTGTATTGTATGCCCATAGAGTGTCATCTAGCTTCTTGGACCAATCTTTCTGGGATCTAGTAACTGTCTTTTTGAAGATATATTTCAGTTTCTTGTTCGACACTTCTACTTGCCCAAAAGTTTGAAGATCTAGTATGCCCATAATGTGTGGGTACTTTATGTTTCACATTGTATTTGGCAAACACACTTTCTAAGTATTTATTGCAGATCCCCCATCAATGATCAAGACTCCAAGAACTCCAAATCTAGCAAAAACATTCTTTTTCAAAAAATTAGAGATCGTTTGGGCATCATTAGAAACACATGCAATGGATTTATCCCATTTAGTTACATAATCAACACAAACTAGGATGTAAACATGAGAGTTAAATAGAGTAAAGAAATCCATGAAGTCAATCCCCCAACAATTAAACGCTTTTATAGTACCCTAATTTTGTCCGGGTAAAATTCTCATTCAAAAACATAAATCTCTCAAAAAATGAAGAATTTTTTTTATCAATTGAAAATAAATTAAGAGGTTTATTCTTTTTTGACCATTGGTTAAGAAAAAAAAGTATGTATCATTAAGTTTTATTTTATTTTATCATTTATTTCCATTTTAATTTTATATCCAATTTATTTTCATTTTTTTTGAGAAATTAAAGAAAAGCATAAAACTATATCATTTTTGCTTACTATTATTATATAGTTTTTATTAATTTAATTTGAAATAAAAAAGAAGAGTCAAAGTCAAAAAAATCATCTCCTTCCTCTTTGAAGTAAGACTCTTCTCCCCCCTTTCTCTTTGTCTCTTTAAAACCACTACCATTTTAATGATTCAACCTACAAATCAATACCAATGTTGCTAGACAACAAAAGCTATATGCTTCCTTTTTCAGAAAATGAGAAGTCTCGTTCTCTCAACTTTGAATCAAGCACAAACCCTAATATTGTTGGTATATAAGAGAACTTTGTGATTATTGAAAGGAACTTTAGGAGAGTGTTAAAGGCTTATAGAATATAGCAAGATAAAGAGTATTTGAGAGAAGAAGAAAGAGTTGGAGATTGAAGAAAACACTCATCTTCATTCATCATACGACCACCATTTTTAAACACTTTCACCATCATTTATCATATACAAATCCTCCACCATTTCTCATCTTCATCAACAACAATATCATTATCTTCAACATCATTCTAACATCCATATTTTGGAGTTTATAAATTCTTTTTGTTCATTGAAAGTATTTATGTTGTTCTTGTTATAAGTTTATCATTATTAAAAAACAATACTGTGTTAGCTTTAGATGTTGTTTAAAAACATTCATGTATGATGTTATAGTAGTGTTATGGATTTGATGTTCTGTTTGAATGAATGAGTGGAAGAGGAAGAAAATTGGCTGCTGAAAAATGAAAAAACGTAGGCATGGAAATGATGACAATCGTCGATACTGCTTGACACCCGTCACTTTGGGACACGTCCGAGACGGTTTGCACGTCACCATGGGCGAAGACCATCTCCCATCTCCCTACCTTGATTGTGCTTATCACGCAACCTCGACGACTGTGACAGTTTCGACATCGTGACGGTGTACCCGTCACCCACGGTGATGATCGTCACCTAGATAGATCTGGCCATTTTCCGTTTTTGCATTAAAATAGTAAAAAAAAGTGTTCTCTTTTCTTTATTTTTAATTTTTTTTTGTTTATTTTTATTATTTTTCATTTAATGTATAGACTTTTACGTGAATCTTAAAACATAAGAACGATTACGTAGATATGCAAAATTTCTTTTTTTCCATAATAAAAAGGGAATAAATGGATGTCCATCCATTTATCCTCGAGTAAACGAATGCAAGATTCCCATCTTGTTTAAATTTGAATACTCATCTTCCTCATAAAAAATCGCTAACTCGTCCTGAAGTACCACTTAGTTATGTTAAGCTATGTTTGTTTATTTAATAAATTAACAATCTAAGCGCAAAGAATAAAAGTCGATAAATAAAGTAACATCTATTTTAATTATCGAGTTTGTGAGGCGCGAGTTGTATAACTTGGTCGTCTCAATTCTCAATTTTTCTATATAAATCAAAATAGGATGAAAGTAGGAACAATTGGGTACACATCCACTTATTCTCGAATGAACGAATGCAAGACGCATGACTTGTTATCATAAAAATGACAACCAATAAAATTCAACCCTTTTCTGCCTTAGTGTGAGCAATTCCTTTTTATTTTGAATCAACAAACCTTTTTCTGCCTCTGCGCGATTATACTCTTTTACTTTAAAATCAACCAACCCAAAAAAAAATCTATGAAAGAACTACGTAGCTTTGAATTCCCTTATTGAACCTGGGGATACATAGGAGCAAGATTAACATCATGCCAAGCACCCTAATAAAAACACATTTTTTTCTTTTCTTTTTATGTAAATATGTCATAGTAATTAGGAAAAATCGAACACTTTAGGATACCGCTTTTATTTGAAAAATTAATTAAAGGTAACTGTTGTTTACTATTATTATTGTGGGGTGCTAATTCTTACCCCATGCATAACCGACTCCAAAATCTAAATTTGGTTGCGATAACCATATTTTTGTTTTTTTTAGGGTTTTATCGATATTTTTGTTTTTTTAGGGTTTTATCGATATTTTCCCTTTTAAAATAATCTTCAGTGGCGACTTGAATGTCTTTCAAGAGTTTTCCCACTCGGGTATTTTTCACGCCGCGAAAAATGGAGACTTTACTGGGGAAACTTAGAGAGTCAAGTCTAGTTTAGTTAGTTATGCGAATAGTGTAAACCTTATTTATGTTTTCTTAGATTGTCTTTATATTTTTCTTATGCTCTTCCTTTTATTATTTGTTTTCCTAACCATATTTTTGTTTGTATGTTTATGTCTATATATGGATTTATGGGTTAGGGTTGACATTTGCATTCACGCACACACACACACACACACACACACACACACACACACACACACACACACACACACAGACGTCTTCGAGTGAGGCTCTATACTCGAGTCTAAAGAAACTTAAGTTTGAGCATGGAGGTCGCATAGTGTTATCCCTCGAGATGTATATCTCGCATGGTTAACATGAATATTCCATCTAGAGTAGATCCTTTTGGGATATTATCGTAAAATGGCTAGCCTATTATTATGGAAAAATTGCAAATAACACCCATGACTCTAGGAACCTTGTCTAGAACCGGAAATATGTTACTAAGTATGGAGGTTGCATAGTGTAAGACCCCAATTTTGACCCTAAGATCCCTCATGTAATTCCATCATAAGCATTAGCATTGGGATCACACCTTGGCATCCTCCTTACCCCTTTTCATTGGGTTTGTTTTGTGAGAGATCACCAAGAAATTTGTGATTATATCATACTTGTATTTTATCATTTCACTAACCAAAATACCAAAAATATGTCTTTGAATTTGCCTAAGTCTTTTGTAGGTAGGGCATGATCTCATTGATTCATCAAGTACACATCTAGGGTTTGAGACCCTCATGAACAAAGAGCACAACCAATAATTGATTCAAGAATGGTTATGAGCATCATATATGAGTCTCAATGTTCTCTACATGTTATATTGATCAAGTTTTCTTCAAGAGTTTGAGGGTGATTTGCCTTGGAAACCCTAGTTTGACTGGGTATCTTGAGTAACTTCTCCAACAAGCTATCTCAACATTTGATCAAATTTCTCAAGGGGCACTTCAAATTTAATCATATTATGCATATATGATCTACCATGAGCCAAGAAAGTCAAGAGAATTGGAAATTAGCAAGTTGGTTGATGGTGGTTGGCCAAGTGAATTCATCTGATCAAAACTGGGTCTCCCTAGAGCTTATCTCCTACAATTTTCATTATATGAAAATTATTCCAAGATAAACCTTACTCTAAATTACATTATAAACCACTTTCATGTTGATACCTAGAGCTGGTTTTGCTTGGAAAATCATTTTCTATGTTGAAACATTATAGGTCATTTTGTCTAAACCCTAATTTGAAAGTCAACTTCCCAAGGACATAACTTGCTCAACTTTTATGAGATGAAAGATTTACAAGTTGCACAATCAAATTAAATGTGTCTACTTCAACTTTGATGTTTGGAGTTGGAGCTAATTCAACTTCTTTGAACATGTGATATGAGGCTACATTATAGGTCACTTTTGACCTATACCATTGATCAAGTGATTTTTCCAAACTTCAAAAATGCATAACTCTATCATTTCAAATCCAAATGACATGAAATTGGTGACAATTTTGAAGGTCTTTGAGAGATATAAAACTTTGATGAAGACACTTTTCTTATTTGAAGCACCCATAAAAGTTAAGCAAGGTGGAATATTGAGACATATGACTTGACACTTAGAAAATTTTTGATATGTCAAATTTTTCCAAACTTCCACCTCAAATTTCTCCAAGTTCCAAGCTCCAAATGAAAAAGTGTTCAACATCAAACTTGTTCCTCTTGATCTCACCTTTCCAAAGAGCTCAAACTCATTCATTTTGGACTTGAAATGCATAGGCTGCACATGGCTTAAACAGGCTGATATCATTTGGCATGGATCCATCTTCAAACAGCAATACATAATTTCCTTGTATTATAAGCTAGCTCCAACACATCTGATCATTCATTTTGGACTTTAAGCTATCATTTCATGGGCCTATGCGCGCCCATGCACCATGCTATCATCATTTTCCAAATTTGGAAGGTTGAAAAGAGTGTGCAAATATCACATGGATTTGCCTATAAATACAGCTGCATTTGCTCTGAAATCACACACACATCGCACCAGCTTTGAATACCCATTGAAAACCCCTCACTCTCATAGGATAACCCTGATAAATTCATTTTAATTTGAGCTTGAATCTTCATTATTTTGGAATTTAATTCTCCAGGAGTCCATTGCTTCTAAGCCTTTCCATTCCTCTCCTACAAGCAATTGAAGTGAAGCCAAGCACAATTCGGATCAAAATCTATCAAGTTCAGACCTCCATTGAAGGTAATTTGCAGAAATTTTAAAATCTTCGATTCTCTCAATTTATTGCTCAATTCCATTGATTCTTGAGTTGTCTGAAGTCCTACCAATGTAGGCAAGAAGATTGAGTTGCTTTAAGGCCAAATCGAAGCAACTCAGATCATGAACCTCATTTTTAAATTCCACATATCTCTTAATATATTTGGAATTGGAGGAATTGGAGGTCATATTCGTGCTCAGTGATGTTTTTTCTCTAAGATCATGTCCCTGTTTTGTATTTTGGTGATGGTTCATCTCAACCAGTCCGGTGGAGCTCACCGGGGAAGATGACCGGAGCTTTGGCTCCGGCGATGATGTGTCATACATCTGAACCATAGGATCCTCAAGCCACGTTTTAATCAAAAGCGTTTGTTTTAATTACCAACAGTGCCACGCAGTTGACTCAGGTGTACATGGAACGCGTGTTTTGGGTCATCAGATCTGCCACCTCAATTAATGAGGGAGATCTGATGGTCCACATATATTTGGATTTTCTGAATTTCATTTTAATTCCATTTTCTTCAATAATTCATAATAAATTTAATATTGATCCAAAAAATATGGGACTTTCACCAAAAAAATTCAAATATTTTTCTCTTTCATGTTCTGAATTAAAATTATTTTTTGGATCATTATTAATATTTTTCATGAATTAATTGATTTTGCTTTTATTTTTAATTGTTTAAAAATATTTTTAAGTGTCCGAAAATTATGAATTTTTCTCCAAGGTCCTTTGATCTTATTTGACCTATGATAAATCTCATGACCATTTATTTGGTGTTTTGATGAGATTTTAGGATTTGGACAAAACATATTTGAATTTAATGCATTATTTTATTATTTTTAACTGAACAAATATCATTTTAATTGTGTTGACAATTTGTATTGACTTAATTGAGTTTGATTGTTTGTTGGTGGGTCTTGGTCAAGGTTGATTTGATTTTGTCAAGTTAATATCATTGGATTTAGGGGGTTGATGGAATGTACATTACATCTCCCAAAATGAATGAATGATATTAATTTGGTAAAAGTCCTCCTTGGACCAATTTGTGATCTCATTCATCCCCTCCCCTCTTCATCTAATTCCCCTTCTTCATACATTCATTTCCAATTGGCCAATGACATCTCAAAATCCTAATGCTAGTTGATTGAAAGATTAACATGAGTATGAATGAGATTAGGCCACATCTTTTGCATATTTTTTGTGTGTGGTATGTTTAATGAGCATAGTTCATAATACTATGTCTCCAATATGCATTAACACCAAAAGTCTATTGCCCGACCTCAAATAGTTGTGACTTCTACATAAGTCCAATTACGATTGCTTAACATAGCGCTAAATTTGTGACACAAAAGGCATAAGCATTCTAGTTAGTAAGATTGTAAGTCGCCCCTCTTCCATGGTATTATGTGGAAACTTGGCCTTCTTTCCTTCCTTTGGAAGATACTTTGGTTCAAGGATCCATTCTTGTGGCAAGTGGGTTGAGTGTTCTCCAAAGAATGTCTTGAAATCAAAAGCAAAACAACACTAACTACTAATTTACTAACCAATAACTTTTAATTTCAAGCTTTTACTTTAACGCAATTTACTTTTAGCACTTTATATCATTTTCCATTATACATATCATTCTAATTGTTTATGTTAATGTAATTTTCACTTTGTCCATTTGGATCATATTGTGTGATATTATTTCGTTTGTGTATACTTTGTTTGCTTCTTTGGTCTTTGACCATTAATGTACATAATAACAACAAAAAACCCTAAAAGACTTTTGAATGGACTGTTGGTTTAATCTTGCCCAATTGGACTTAGAACTTAGGCAACATTCCTTTGCTAATGGACTTGGCCAATGCCAATTTGTTGAAGAACCAAGTACTTGCAATTTGAAATTCATCTGATACTTCATTCAAGATCTCTCCAGTTCATCTGTAACAATGATCACTGTTAAGCTGTTATGTTGAACCTGTGACTTGTGGAATTCGTCTACTACATAGGCTATTTTAAAGAAGATCATGAAGTGGATAAGCTTGGATGAGGCCATCTTTATTTGATGCCTTTTCTCTTCAAAGATTGATATAATTGTGCATCTGTGTGTTGCTTGATTCAAAAAGTTCAAGGGAATTCTGGGTTTCTATTGACATACTTGTCTATTGGATTTCTCCCATTTGGTCAGATCTTTTCAACTTTAGACTTTTAATTTTTTTGCATAGAGTAGCCTCTTCATCTTCTCCCCATTTCTTTAATTTCAAAATCTCTCCCTCCATTTTCAAAACCTTATTTATGTGAATTACTTTTGTTCTAAATTTAGACCACTTTTGCAAATGGTAGAAACTTTGGCCTTATGCCATTGCATTTTCAAACTTATTTTCTTAAATCAAACTTGTAAATAAATTTAACTATACTTGACTTAAACTTTCAAAAAGCCAAAAAGAACTAACTCATTCAAACCATTTTTAGGCCCTTGTGCCTTTCAAACTTAAATTTTGTTAAAACCAACACATTCATTTTGAAATTTATAGCACGGATTACGAGGTTTTGATCCCTCATTTATATGTTGGTACGTAGGCATAAGACCGAAGGTCTTGTCAAACACAAAAATATAATTAATGAATTCTTTTCTCACCCCCCCATTCTATTTGTTTGTAAACATCATTTTATACCAAGTACATATGCACACAAAAAGGGCTCCCTAGGAGTACCTAGGACACTTTGGATGCTAACACCTTCCCTTTGTGTAACCAACCCCCTTACCTGTGATCTCTGACTTTTATTAGTTTTTAATTGAAAACTTCTTACTATTTGGGTTTTGTTCGTACTTTTTCCCTTTCCCTTGGAAACAATAAAAGCGTGGCGGTGACTCTTGTTAATTGATCTCTAGCTTGTCAATAGCTTGATGATCATGAATTTCCCGCTACAGAAATTAAGTGGCGACTCTGCTGGGGAGTAGTCTCCAGTGGGTTTATCCTACTTTTTGTGTGAATATATTTGTATATATGTGATGTTTGTATATATGTATGTGTGATATAACCTGCTTATTGTGCTTGTTGATCTCTGAGTGGTGAGATAAGTTCTAACCCGAACTTGAGTGTAATTAAGATAAGAGGATGGTATAGTCATTTTCGACTTGTATGGAGTAGTCCTTAACAAGTTGGCTTGAGATCCATCTGCTAAGTGGAGACTCCTTTGGATTTGGAAATGTCACACAAGTATTTGTGGTTAGGCATTACTATTTCTAATTGGGTCTGAGAAGCTGAGGACCTTAGAACACCTAACCCATCTTGGCCTATTTAGGACGTAGTGTGGAAACTGTTCAGGTGTAGACTTGATAACAGTTGTTACGCGATACTACACTCAGACGAGTTTCTCTTGAGAATATTATGGGCCGATGAGTCAGTCATCTTAACCTGTAATATCCGATAGATGGAATTAAGACTCTGGGAACTTTTTAGAACATGATCTACAGGTTTTATCCTTAGTTCACTCCTTTGGGATGGTTCTTACTCAGACTCCATGCTCGTGACTTACAATAAATCCTTGATTCTTGGTTGATCCAATCAAGTCTTGTCAATATCAATGGAACTTGGGTGTTGATAAAGTGTAAACCATAATCCATAAAAATGGATGATTGATCTTGACAATGACTTGATTCATCCCTTGACCTTTGTTTTCCTTGTGTGTGATCCCTTATTTGTGATTGTTGCATTCATGCATTTCATGCGCATCATAACATTCATCATACAAAATTTCAAGGAACTAAGGCGTCATTTGCAAATATTTTCAGACCATGGATTGTGGACGAAGGAACACTAAGAAGTACAGTTTCAGATGTCCAGACTTGAAAGAGTTAAGGAAGCTAGCATCTTTTGTATTAGATCTCTTGGACTTCAAACAACATCATGGGAAGCTTCTATCCATTTTGCCTGCTGAGGTGGTTGAAGGACTCTTGAGTGTATTGGTGCAATTCTATGATCCTCTCTACCATTGTTTCACTTTCCCAGATTTTCAGGTTGTGCCTACCTTGGAGGAGTATTCTCATCTTTTGGGGATACCTGTTTCTAGTAGAATTCCATTTAGTGGATTGGAGGAGATTCCCCAATCTAGTATTATTGCTGAAGCTCTTCACTTGAAGAAGTCTGAGATAGAGGCTCATTAGGTGAAGAAAAGAGCGTTATTTGGGTTGCCATCTGTTTTCCTCATCAAGGAAGCTACCACTTTTGCTCAAGCTGGTAGTGTGGATGCTTTTGAAGCTATCTTTGTGTTGCTCTTCTATGGATTGGCTTTGTTCCCTAACATTGACGGTTTTGTTGATGTTAACGCCATTAGACTTTTCTTGATTGGAAATCCTGTGCCTACTTTGTTGGGTGATATGTATTTCTCTTTGCATCTAAGAAATTCTAAGGGTGGTGGAACGATTGTCTGTTGCATTCCTCTTCTGCACAAGTGGTTTATTACGCACTTGCCTCAGACGTCTGCTTTTATGGAGAACAAACAATGTCTAAGGTGGTCTCAGAGACTTATGTCTCACACTAATGATGATATAGTTTGGTACAATCCGTCCTTAAGCAATTTGGAGATTACTGATAGTTATGGTGAATTCTTTAATGTGTCTCTCATTGGTACGCAAGGAGGAATTAACTACAACCCTACTTTGGCTCGTCGTCAACTTGGATTCCCCTTGAGAGAAAAACCTAGTAACATGTTGTTAGAAGGTCTTTTCTATCAAGAGGGTAAAGATCCCTAACATTTGAAGTAGAAGATTATGCACGCTTGGCATAATGTGCATAGGAAAGGAAGATTCGAGCTTGGGTGAAGAAGAGAGCTATGGAGTTGAAGATGCCTTATCCTTGCGAAAGACCTTTGTCTATGGTTGTGGTTGAGCCATTAACTCACCCTAACCAAGATGAAGAGGAGTTGGAAGACGCGCTCATCAAGATGAAACAAGAAAAGGATATGTGGAAAGAACGTTTCCATGCTTTGAGCAAGAAGCATGAAGAGTTGCAGTTGGAGTCTAAGGACAAAGATGCACTGATTGAGCTACTTGAATACCGATGACAAAGAGATAGAGAGAGCCAGAGGTTTCATCTTCTAGCATGCCTCAGCCTTCCGTTGCTTGGAAGAAGATTGTTGACCAGCTTGTCCTCGAGAAGACTCAGATGAAGGCTTCTTTTGAGACCGAGATTCGTCGCATTCGAAGGAAGTACGCACCTTCATCCAGATCTTCTGACACTGTTGTTAGGGATCCTTAGGATGACTAGTCTCCTTTTCTCTTGTATCTTTTACTTTGGTTTCTGAAATTGTACTAAGTGTAATCCTTCCAATTTATATAAATAAAAAGAGATTTTTTGGTCATATCAAATTGTTGCAGTTTTAATATTATATATTTGTAAATGATATAGTAAGTTCCTTGGAAAATAAAAATAATCAAGCATTGCATTTCATGCATCATTTGCATAAGCAGGTTTTTGCCAGGTGTCTGATTGGTGTTCTTCTGTGCTTTAGCCAAGTTGACTCACCGGTACAACACCAGAGCTAATCATTCAAGAATCATGGAACACCTTGAGCAAGAAAACCGAGATTTGAAAGAGGAGATTTCCCAACTGACTGCCATGATGGAGTCAGTTCTTGCTGCTCGAAGCCAAGCTTCTCCAACACCTATAACTCCTCCCGCGAGGACAGTTATTTCTGAAGTAGTTACCTCTACTGTGCCTGCTGCCACCGCCCCTTTGCTCCGAACCTGCCTGCTGGATTCCCGTGGGGAATTCCACCCAATTTTATGCCAGAAGGTTTCGCTCCCACACTCTCTTCCATATCGGTATCTAGCCCGGTCATGTCTGTGCCACCTCCAGTTGTGCACACTTTGCCTCGTGTAGAGGACACCATCTATCATTCCGAGCCGTTTGAGGGCCCGGATGTCTATGAGAAGATGGATGAGATGAAGGACCAATTTCTTGAGCTGCACAAGGAATTGAAAACGCTGAGAGGCAAAGATCTGTTTGGGAAGAGTGCTGCTGAACTATGCTTAGTGCCCAATGTGAAAATCCCAGTGAAATTCAAAGTGTCTGACTTTGAGAAGTACAAAGGGAACTCTCGTCCACTCAATTATCTTTTGATGTATGCCCGCAAGATGTCAACCCAGACAGATAATGACCAGTTGCTGATTCACTACTTCCAAGATAGCCTGATAGGTGCTGCATTCCGTTGGTATATGGGGTTAGATAGTGCAAGCATCCTCACTTTCAATGATCTAGGTGAGGCTTTTGTGAAACAGTATAAGTACAATATGGATATGGCGCCGAATAGGGATCAAATGAGGTCCATGTCTCAGAAAGATAAGGAGACATTCAAGGAGTACGCCCAGCGTTAGAGGGAGTTGGCTGCCCAGATCACTCCTCCTTTGGAGGAGAAAGAGATGACAAAAATCTTTCTGAAAACCCTGAGTTCATTTTATTATGAACGCATGATCGCCAGTTCCCCCAGTGATTTTACCGAAATGGTAAACATGGGGATGAGACTTGAAGAAGGGGTCCGTGAAGGACGATTGTCAAAAGATGAGGCGTCAACAAGCAAGAAGTATGGGAGTAGTTTCAGCAAGAGGAAGGATAGTGAAACAAACGCAATTACTAGTGGGAGGCAGAGGAGGCCTCAAATCAGAAGAAATCCACCACCCCGTCAACATCATCATCATCAACTATCTTCCGTCATTCCAGTATTTTCCAATCAGCAAACAATACCAATTCAACAACAACAACAACATCAATATCAAAATCAACGTCAACAACAACAACCGCAACAAAGAACAAACACCTACAACAACAACAATTCCAGCAATAATCATCACCAGTAACAAAACTTTGAGAGGAAGAAGGTCTCTTTTGACCCAATTCCTATGTTATATGCAGAATTGTACCCGTCATTAGTCCTAAAAAAATTGATTCAATCGAGGAATCCACCGCAGATCCCAGAACTACTTCCTTGGTGGTATAAACCCGAACTTCGTTGTGCTTTTCACCTGGGTGCACCTGGGCACGATATTGAGAACTGTTATTCGCTGAAGTATGAGGTGCAAAAGCTTATGAAGAGTGGCATGGTGTCTTTTGAAGACCGCGCGCCTAATGTGAAAGCTAATCCTTTGCCCGCTCATGGGAATTCTTCAGTGGACATGGTGGACAGCTGTCCAGGTGAATTCAAGGTTTTTGATGTCCGGTTTATCCGAAGATCTTTGGTGCAAATGCATAAAGATATCTGTTTGGTGAGTGATTGTGAACATGATCGCGATGGTTGTGATATTTGTAGCGTGAACCCAAGGGAGTGTGTTATAGTGAAAAGGGACATCCAACGTCTGATGGATGAAGGCATGATTCAGATTGTTCAATCCCGTCATGTAGATGACGAGGTTAATGTCGTTGTTCCCGTTTTCAAGCAACCAGAGCGGTTGGTGATCCAGTATGATATCAGCAGTAACAAGAACGTCAATAAAAGATCAGTATCGCCATTGGTAATACGGTTAGCGGGCCAAGTCCCATATGTATCTGATAAGGCAGTACCGTATCAATACAATGCCACGATGATGGAGAATGGTCAAGAGGTCTCGTTGCCTACGACCAGTTTAGTGGTGAGCATTGCATATGTTACGAAGGTGACCCGCAGTGGTCGAGTTTTTGGACTGGTGTTCCCGGAGAATAAAGAAGAGTTGAGTATTGGTAAGAAGGCGGAGGTTCCTATTGTAGATCCGATGGGATGTTCAAGAGCTAAGTCTGGTGAATCCAGAAATTTGAAAGCCAATAGTGATGATGATGAGGTACTCCGACTAATTAAGAGGAGTGAATTCAACGTGGTTGAGCAGTTGCTCCAGACCCTCAAAGATTTCTGTGTTGTCTCTGCTTTTGAATTCTGAAGCATACAGAGAAGCACTGCAGAGAGTTCTCGAACAAGCGTACGTGGAACAGGATGTTACTGTGGATCAATTTGATCACATTGTGGCTAACATCACTTCATGCAATAATTTATGTTTTTGCGATGAAGAACTCCGTGAGGAGGGAAGAAATCATAATCAGGCCTTGCACATTTCAATGAATTGCAAGGAAGATGCTTTGTCAAACGTGCTTGTCGATACCGGTTCGTCACTCAATGTGCTTCCAAAGTCAACATTGTCAAAGTTATCTTACCAAGGAGCTCCCATGAGGTATAATGGAGTAATTGTCAAAGCCTTTGGTGGCTCGTGCAAGATGGTTATTGGAGAAGTGGACCTTCCAGTCAAGATAGGTCTGAGTGACTTTCAGATTACTTTCCAGGTAATGGATATTCACCCGGTCTACAGCTGTTTATTGGGAAGGCCATGGATTCATGAAGCAGGGGTTGTTACTTCCACTCTGCACCAGAAGCTTAAATTTGTCAAGAATGGCAAGCTGGTAATTGTGGGAGGTGAGAAAGAGCTGTTGGTTAGCCATCTGTCATCTTTCTCCTATGTGGAGGTTGAGGATGAGGTTGGAACTCCGTTCCAAGCCTTATCTATTGCTGCTGAGAAGAGAGTTGGGGCACCTATGTCCTCTCTGAAAGATGCACATAAGATTGTGGAAGAAGGTCATGTTGATCAGTGGGGGCGCGTGGTAGAGGTCTCCGACAACAAGGGAAGAACGGGGTTGGGGTTCTAGAAGGGCTCGTCAACCGTTAGATCTGAAGAGATGCAACTCAACTTATGTAGCGGAGGGTTGATTCATGGGAATGAACAACACTTAGCTGCTGTGCTAGAGGATAGTGAAGAGGAAGACTACACCAACTTTGTGATGCATGGACAGACATGCAACAATTGGACTGCTGTTGATATTCCTGTTATTTTGCATCGATCTAAGTAATTGCTTTTATATTTTAAAATCCTTCTCCTATGCCTAAGGGAGAAGTGAACATTGTTTGGGCATTTTAAATTGATCATTAATAAAATTAATTCTATTCATCCATATCTTTGATGTTTTGTTTTTACTTTTTGCTTATTTCTGAAAATGGTAATCACAAAAAACATAAATAAACAATATAATTGTCCATCTGCATAATATTTGGTCACAAATTCACTTCTCTAAAATCAAAATATCAAATCATTATGCAGGTTGGTTCCTAACCCCATTGAATACAATGATCCTTCTCCTTCTCCAAATTTTGAATTCCCTATGTTTGAAGCCGAGGAGGAAAGTGATGTAGAAGTGAGTGATGAATTGTCTCGTCTTCTTGAACAAGATGAGAAGGTTATCCAGCCGTTTGAAGAGCAGATTGAGCTAGTCAACTTGGGTTCCGAGGATGATGTGAAGGAAGTCAAGATTGGGTCTCGACTGTGTCCAGATGCTAAGAAGGGGTTGATTGATCTTCTTCGAGAGTATTCAAATGTGTTTGCTTGGTCCTATCAAGAAATGCCTAGTTTGGATTTTGATATTGTGGAGTATAGATTATTGTTGAAGCCAAAATGCCCGCCAGTTAAGCAGAAGTTGAGAAGAACGCACCCTGATATGGATGTGAAGATCAAAGAGGAAGTTCAGAAGCAGATTGACCCTGGTTTCCTTGTGACTGCTGAGTACCCGCAATGGGTGCCCAATATTGTGCCTGTGCCGAAGAAAGATGGAAAAGTCCGCATGTGTGTCGACTATAGAGATTTGAATAAAGCCAGTCCGAAAGATGATTTCCCTCTGCCACACATTGATATGTTGGTAGACAATACTGCTAAATTCAAAGTCTTTTCGTTTATGGATGGATTTTCCGAATATAATCAAATTAAGATGGCACCCGAGGATATGGAGAAGACCACATTCATTACACCCTGGGGAACATTCTGTTATAGAGTGATGCCTTTCGGTCTAAAGAATGCTGGTGCAACTTACCAGAGAGCAATGACTACTCTTTTTCATGATATGATGCATAAAGAAATTGAAGTATATGTCGATGACATGATTGCTAAGTCGATTGATGAAGAGAAACATGTTGAGCATTTGTTGAAGCTATTCCAGCATTTGAGGAAGTATAAACTCCACTTGAATCCCAATAAGTGTACTTTTGGTGTTCGTTCTGGTAAGTTGTTGGGCTTTATTGTCAATGAGAAGAGTATTGAAGTTGATCCGACCAAGGTCAAAGCAATACAAGAGATGTTTGCGCCCAAAACTGAGAAGCAAGTCAGAGGTTTTCTCGACCGCTTGAATTATATTTCCATATTCATTTCCCACATGACTGCCACATGTGCGCCTATATTCAAGCTTCTTCGGAAAGATCAGTCTTGTGATTGGACCGAAGACTTCCAGAATGCTTTTGATAGTATCAAAGAATATTTGCTTGAACCTCCGATTTTGTCTCCACCAGTTGAAGGAAGACCATTAATCATGTATTTAACTGTGCTAGAAGATAGTATGAGTTGTGTTCTAGGTCAGCAAGATGAGACTGGAAAGAAAGAGTTTGCAATTTACTACCTCAGTAAGAAGTTCACCGACTGTGAGACTCGGTATTCTATGCTTGAGAAGACTTGTTGCGCATTGGCTTGGGCTGCTAAGCGTCTGCATCAATATATGTTGAATCAAACCACTTGGTTGATATCCAAAATGGATCCAATCAAGTATATATTTGAGAAGCCTTCTTTAACTGGGAGGATTTCCCGTTGGCAGATGTTGTTATCAGAGTATGATATCGAATACCGATCTCAGAAAGCGATCAAAGGTAGTATCTTGGTTAACCATTTGGCTCACCAACCAATTGAAGATTACCAGTCAGTACAATATGATTTTCCTGATGAAGAGATTTTGTACTTGAAGATGAAAGATTGTGATGAACCATTGCTAGAAGAAAGGCCAGAACCTGGTTCCCGTTGGGGCATGGTATTTGATAGAGTTGTTAATCAATATGGAAATGGCATTGGGGCAATGATTAGTACTCCTCAAGGCACGCATTTACCATTTACAACTAGATTGACTTTCAAGTGTACAAGCAACATGACAGAATATGAAGCTTGCATTATGGGGCTTGAAGAGGCCATGAATCTCAGAATTAAGTATTTGGATGTCTTCGGTGATTCAACTTTGGTTGTGAATCAGATCAAAGGAGAATGGGAGACAAATCAACCCGGTTTGATACCATATAGAGATTATGCGAGGAGGATTTCAACTTTCTTTATAAAGGTTGAGTTTCATCATATCCCTCGAGATAAGAACTGGATGGCAGATGCTCTTGCAACATTGGCATCGATGATTGTAGTGAAGTATTGGAATGAAGTTCCCAATTTATCTATGATGCGTCTTGATAGGCCATCTCACGTGTTTGCTGTTGAAGAGATCAAAGACGAGAAGCCGTGGTATTACGACATCAAGTGTTTCCTCCAAAGTTAGATTTACCCGCCTGGGGCATCTTTGAAAGATAAGAAGACTTTGAGAAGATTAGCCGATAATTTCTACTTTAATGGTGATATACTGTACTAGAGAAACTTCGACATGGTTTTGCTCAGATGTGTGGATAGACACGAAGAAAACTTGTTGATGACCAAAGTGCATGAAGGTTCCTTTGGTACTCATTCCAATGGACATGCAATGGCGAAGAAGATATTACAAGTAGGTTACTATTGGCTGACAATGGAATCTGACTGTTGCAAGTTTGTGAAGAAATGCCACAAGTGTCAAATATATGCTGATAAGATTCATGTTCCTCTGACACTATTGAATGTTATCTCTTCCCCATGGCCCTTCTCCATGTGGGGAATTGATATGATTGGAATGATTGAGCCCAAAGCTTCGAATGGACATTGTTTCATTTTGGTGGCAATTGATTATTTCACAAAATGGGTTGAAGCGGCATCGTATGCAAATGTAACCAAACAAGTTGTTATAAGGTTTATCAAGAATCAAATTATATGTCGTTATGGTGTGCCAAGCAAGATCATTACTGACAATGGATTGAACTTGAATAATAATATGGTGGAAGCTCTTTGCAAAGACTTCAAGATTGCACATCATAATTCTTCTCCCTATAGACCCAAGATGAATGGAGCTATTGAAGCTGCGAATAAGAACATCAAGAAGATTATTCAGAAGATGGTTGTCATGTACAAGGATTGACATGAGATGCTCCCATTTGCTTTACATGGGTATCGTACATCCGTCCGCACTTCAACAGGGGCAACCCCTTTCTCTCTTGTTTATGGTATGGAAGTAGTGCTCCCCGTAGAGGTTGAGATTCCTTCGTTGCGTGTGCTCATGGAAGCCAAGTTGACTGAAGCTGAATGGTGTCAGACTAGGTTAGACCAGTTGAATTTAATAGAAGAGAAGAGATTGATTGCCATGTGTCATGGTCAGTTATATCAGTAGAGGATGAAGAAAGCTTTTGATAAGAAGGTCAAACCCCGTGTGTTCAGAGAAGGTGACCTTGTGCTCAAGAAGATTTTATCATTAAATCCAGATTCTAGAGGAAAATGGACTTCTAATTATGAAGGCCCATATGTTGTTAAGAGAGCCTTTTCAGGTGGTGCACTGATTCTTACAACTATGGATGGTGAAGAGATCACTCGTCCTGTGAACGCAGATGCAGTCAAGAAATACTTCGCCTAAAAAATAAAAGAACAGCTCGCTAAGTTGAAAACCCGAAAGGGCGGCTTAGGCAAAAATGAGCGTCTCGGTGGATTGAAAACCCGAAAGGGCGATCCAGGAAAAAATTAGAGACATAAAACAGAAAAGAATTTCCCGATAAGTTGAGTACCCCACCTTGGGGCAACTTATACAAAAAAAGGGATTATGGCAAGTAACTGCATTCTGCTGATCTTCAGTGTTTTGAGGACTTGTTTGAGCACAAAGGTTGACATCGATTCCTCTCCAGCAGCGGTCAAAAGCATAGTGGATATCAAGAATTGACAGAAGGATTAAGGATCATTTGTATTCAATGTAACCCCTTTTCCATGTAAATTACCATTTTCAACTTTGTAAAATCTATGGAGTCTTGTCATTTACAGACTACAATTCCAATAAATAAAGTCGAGCTTTTATCCAATTATTTCTACTCTTATTTACTTCAGCCAATAGTTTTAAATTTTATTATGATCATTTTGAAATTAAATTTTTTAAATCAAAAATCAAGTTTTAAGATATATAAGCAAGAACTTTTCCAAAGCAAGTAAAAAGAATATCAACAACATTTCAGTAAGAAGCAAGTTCTTAAGTGTGAAGCATCTGAGATTCCCCAAGTAGTTAACTCTTCGGTTATCCCTAGACGTTTGTGTTGATTCAGCCCCTCGGCGGAGTGTTTGATCCCCATTGGAGCTTATTTCTTTTTCCCCAGCTGAGTTGGTTGCAGCGTGTCCTTGTCCCCAACAGTGTTTCGACCTTCCCAACGGAGTTCGTTTTTCCTTAGTAGGTGGATCGTCATCAGAGATGTCTCGATATTCCATAGTAGATCGCTTTGGTGTCCCCACCAATCATTGTATCTTTGCTCCCAGTCAGAGTTTCCTCCTGGTTCTTGAGCAGCTTTTTGATTTTTCCCCAGTAGGGTTGTCTCCCATTTTTGTGGTATTGACCTAAAATTCCCTCAGATTGGATGTTTTATCCTCAGCAGATCTCCTTCCCCAGCTAGGGTTGATCCTTTGGGATGTTGATCTCTCTATTCTCCAGCAGTTTGTCTCCATGATTTGTGGATTGACCGTGGATTATACCGGTGGTTCAATTTCTTTGCGACACCTCTATATCCTTCGTGATCGTTTTGTCAGCATAATCACCATATATACACACACATATACATTTATATAAATTCATGATTTGCATATCCTGCATCTTCATATTTGATTTGTTTAAGATTTTCATTCTCTGTTATGGCGGTACTTTATCCCCATACCAAATCTGGCGTCTGTCCTCTTTCAATTGTAGAGTGTCAACCCCTAAACAAAAAAGACTTTAACCTTTCTCTATTTCCCCACTGAGTTTGTTTCCTCATGGATGAGTGTTATTTCATTTTCCTCTCCAGCAAATTTTCTGGATGGAATTACTCCCCTTGAGTTATGTCCTCATTGGGTTGAGTCTTGATTGACCGTTTTCTTTCTAGCTCTTACCTAGATAGATATCCTGGTCCCCTAAGATTCTATTACCCAGTAACTGGTAATATTCTTCTTGGTTGGTAGTTTGCTACTTCTTGCCCAATACCCGGCAAAAGTACCCTTTTTCTCCTCAGCAGAATCCCTAGTGGATCTATTCCTCGAAAAGTATAACCTTGATATGTTCATCTTAACCAGTAACGGATATCTTTTCTTCCCCCCGTGGAGTCTATCCTTGATATGTTCACTTTAACCGGTGAGGGATTTTCTCTTCTTTGGTATTCTACCCAATAAAAAGGTAGTTATAATTCCTATTTTGGTTCCTCAGAGAGTTAATCCTTGATATGTTCATCTTAATCGATGACGGGTTTTCTTCTCCTTGTTGGTCTTCTACCCAGTAACCGATAGTTGTAAATCCTACCTTTCTTCTGTGCAGAGTCAATCCTTGATATGTTCACTTTAACCGGTGACATATTTTCTCTTCTTTGGTATTCTATCCAGTAACTGATAGATGTAATCCCTACTTTTATTCCTCATTTCAGAGTCTATCCTTGATATGTTCACTTTAACGGGTGACAGATTTTCTCTTTGATTGGTCTTCTACCCAGTAACCGGTAGTTATAAATCCTGCTTTGTCCCCTCGCAGAGTGAATCCTTGATATGTTCATCCTAACCGGTGACAGATTTTTCTCTTCGACGGTTTTCTATCCAGTTTTCGATAGATGTAATTCCCCCTTTTGTTGTTCAGCTGGTATATCCTTGATATGTTCATCCTAACCGATGACGTGTATCCTCCTTAACATCCCTAGCAAGGCTATTCTTACCCAGTAACTGGTAATGAATATTCCGCTTTGGCTTTCCCTCAGCGAGTCATCCTTGATATGTTCATCCTAACCAATGACAGATGTTCTCCCTGTCAGATTTTATTATCTCCTTACCCAGTAACAAGTAGTAGATAATAGATTTCTGCTCCTCCTGTGTTGAAATTTTATTTTCTTCCCCAGTTGAGTGGAGTGCACATTTCCGTAGTGAAATCGCTATTCCCCTGCACGAGTCGGGTACTTTAGTTTTATCCTAACTTATTCGTATCCCCTGCAGATGTTGATATTTCCCCGACTGAGTCTCCATTTATATGGATTTCCTCGAGTCCCTCAGTAGTTTTAAGTCGTAGCCTGGCCTACGCATAACTCCTATTCCCCCCCCCCCCCCCAAGAGTCTCTATCTCCCCAGTGAGTTTTCCTTATGGAATGCATCGCGCTCCTGCGAACTTTCGGTCTCTCTGATTTCTTTTCCTTTGTGGCAATATTTCCCTACAGAGCATTAACTTTTGCATTCATATCATATGCATCATGAGGTCTCTTAGGGACCAAAATTGGTTTCTATATGTTTTTATTTAAGCCCATTCTACTGAGTTGACATGAAGATTTTAACCTTCACCTCCTCAGTTAGAATGTCCTTAAATAGGGGCAGCTGTAAGACCCCAATTTTGACCCTAAGATCCCTCATGTAATTCCATCATAAGCATTAGCATTGGGATCACACCTTGGCATCCTCCTTACCCCTTTTCATTGAGTTTGTTTTGTGAAAGGTCACCAAGCACTTTATGATTATATCATACTTGTATTTTATCATTTCACTAACCAAAATACCAAAAATATGTCTTTGTATTTGCCTAACTCTTTTGTAGGTAGGGCATGATCTCATTGATTCATCACGTACACATCTAGGGTTTGAGACCCTCATGAACAAAGAGCACAACCAAGAATTGATTCAAGAATGGTTATGAGCATCATATATGAGTCCCAATGTTCTCTACATGTTATATTGATCAAGTTTTCTTCAAGAGTTTGAGGGTGATTTGCCTTGGAAACCCTAGTTTGACTGGGTATCTTGAGTAACTTCTCCAACAAGCTATCTCACCATTTGATCAAATTTCTCAAGGGACACTTCAAATTTCATCATATTATGCATATATGATCTACCATGAGCCAAGAAAGTCAAGAGAATTGGAAATTAGCAAGTTGGTTGATGGTGGTTGGCCAGGTGAATTCATCTGATCAAAACTGGGTCTCCCTAGACCCTATCTCCTACAATTTTAATTATATGAAAATGATTCCAAGAGAAAACTTACTATAAATGACATTACAAACAACTTTCATGTTGAGACCTAGAGTTAGTTTTGCTTGGAAAATCATTTTCTATGTTGAAACATTATAGGTCATTTTGTCTAAACCCTAATTTGAAAGTCAACTTACCAAGGCCATAACTCGCTCAATTTTTATGAGATGAAAGATTTAAAAGTTACACAATCAAATTAAATGTGTCTACTTCAAATTTTATGTATGGAGTGGTAGCTAATTCAACTTCTTTGAACATGTGATATGAGGCTACATTATAGGTCACTTTTGACCTATACCATTGATCAAGTGCTTTTTCCAAACTTCAAAAATGCATAACTCTATCATTTCAAATCCAAATGACATGAAATTGGTGACCATTTTAAGTTATTTGAGAGATCTATAACTTTGATGAAGACACGTTTCTCATTTGAAGCTCCCACAAAAAGTTAAGCAAGGTGGATTATTGAGACATATGGCTTGACACTTAGAAAATTTTTGATATGTCAAATTTTTCCAAACTTCCACCTCAAATTTCTCCAAGTTCCAAGTTCCAAATGAAAAAGTGTTCAACATCAAACTTGTTCCTCTTGATCTCACCTTTCCAAAGAGCTGAAACTCATTCATTTTGGGCTTGAAATGCATAGGCTGCACATGGCTTAAACAGGCTGATATCATTTGGCATGGATCGATCTTCAAACAACAATGCACAATTGCCCTGCATTCTAAGCTAGCTCCAACACATCTGATCATTCATTTTGCACTTCAAGCTATCATTTCATGGGCCTATGCGCGCCCATGCACCATGCTATCATCATTTTCCAAATTTGGAAGGTTGAAAAGAGTGTGCAAATATCACATGGATTTGCTTATAAATACAACTGCATTTGCTCAGAAATCACACACACATCACGCCAACTTTGAATCCCCATTAAAAACCCCTCACTCTCATAGGATAACCCTGATAAATTCATATAAATTTGAGCTTGAATCTCCACTATTTTGGAATTCAATTCTCTAGGAGTCAATTGCTTCTAAGCCTTTCCATTCCTCTCCTGCAAGCAATTGAAGTGAAGCCAAGCATAATTCAGATCAAGATCTATCTAGTTTAGACCTCCATTGAAGGTAATTTGCAGAAATTTTAAAATCTTCGATTCTCTCAATGTATTGCTCAATTCCATTGATTCTTGAGTTGTCTGAAGTCCTACCAATGTAGGCAAGAAGATTAAGTTGCTTTGAGGCCAAATCGAAGCAACTCAGATCATGAACCTCATTTTTCAATTCCATATATCTCTTAATATATTTGGAATTGGAGGAATTGGAGGTCATATTAGTGCTCAGTGATGTTTTTTCTCTAAGATCATGTCCTTGTTTTGTATTTTGGTGATGGTTCATCTCAACCAGTCCGGTGGAGCTCACCGGGAAAGATGACCGGAGCTTTCGCTCCGACGATGATGTGTCATGCATCTGAACCATATGATCCTCAAGCCACGTTTTAATCAAAAGCGTTCGTTTTAATTACCAACGGTGCCACGCAGTTGACTCAAGTGTACATGGAACGCATGTTTTGAATCATCAGATCTTTCACCTCAATTAATGAGGGAGATCTAATGGTCCACGTATTTTTGGATTTTCTGAATTTCATTTTAATTCCGTTTTCTTCAATAATTCATAATAAATTTAATATTGATCCAAAAAATATGGGACTTTCACCAAAAAAATTCAAATATTTTTCTCTTTCATGTTCTTAATTAAAATTATTTTTTGGATCATTATTAATATTTTTCATGAATTAATTGATTTTTCATTTGTTTTTAATTGTTTAAAAATATTTTTAAGTGTCCAAAAATTATTAAAAAAATTCTCCAAGGTCCTTTGACCTTGTTTGACCTAAGATGAATCTCATGGCCATTTATTTGGTGTTTTGATGAGATTTTAGGTTTCGGACAAAACATATTTGAATTTAATGCATTATTTTATTATTTTTAATTGAATAAATGTCATTTTAATTGTGTTGACCATTTGTATTGACTTAAGTGAGTTTGATTGTTTGTTGTTGGACCTTGGTCAAGGTTGATTTGACTTTGTCAAGTTAATATCATTGGATTTAGGGGGTTGATGGAATGTACATTCCATCTCCAAAAATGAATAAATGATATTAATTTGGTAAAAGTCCTCATTTGACCAATTTGTGATCTCATTCATCCCTTTCCCTCTTCATCTAATTCCCCTTCTTCATCCATTCATTTCCAATTGGCCAATGACATCTCAAAATCCTAATGCTAGTTGATTGAAATATTAACATGAGTATGGATGAGATTAGGCCACACCTTTTGCATATTTTTTGTGTGTGGTATGTTTAATGAGCATAGTTCATAAGACTATATCTCCAACATGCATTAACACCAAAAGTCTATTGCCCCGTCTTAAATAGTTGTGACTTCTACATAAGTCCAATTACGATTGCTTAACATAGTGCTAAATTTGTGACACAAAAGGCATAAGCATTCTAGTTAGTGAGTTTGTAAGTCTCCCCTCTTCCATGGTATTGTGTGGAAACTTGGCCTTCTTTCCTTCCTTTGGAAGATGTTTTGGTTCAAGGATCCATGCTTGTGGAAAGTGGGTTGAGTGTTCTCCAAAGAATGTCTTGAAATCAAAAACAAAACAACACTAACTACTAACTTACTAACCATTAACTTTTAATTTCAAGCTTTTACTTTAATGCAATTTACTTTTAGCACTTTATATCATTTGTCATTATACATATCATTCTAATTGTTTATGTTAATGTAATTTTCACTTTGTCCATTTGGACCATATCGTGTGATATTATTTTGTTTGTGTATACTTTGTTTGCTTGTTTGGTCTTTGACCATTAATGTACATAATAACAACAAAAAACCCTAAAAGACTTTTGAATGGACTGTTGGTTTGATCTTGCTCAATTAGACTTAGAACTTAGGCAACATTCCTTTGCTAATGGACTTCGTCAATTCCAATTTGTTGAAGAACCAAGTACTTGCAATTTGAAATTCATTCGAAACTTCATTCAAGATCTCTCCAGTTCATCTGCAACATTGATCATTGTTAAGCTTTTATGTTGAACCTGTGACTTGTGGAATTCGTCTGCTACATAGGCTATTTTGAAGAAGATCATGAAGTGGATAAGCTTGGATGAGGCCATCTTTATTTGATGCCTTTTCTCTTCAAAGATTGATATAATTGTGCATTTGTGTGTTGCTTGACTCAAAAAGTCCAAGGGAATTCTGGGTTTCTATTGACATACTTGTCTATTGGATTGCTCCCATTTGGTCAGATCTTTTCAACTTTAGACTTTTAATTTTTGTGCATAGAGTAGCCTCTTCATCTTCTCCCCATTTCCTTAATTTTAAAATCTCTCCCTCCATTTTTAAAACCTTCTTTGTGTGAATTACTTTTGTTCTAAATTTAGACCACTTTTGCAAATGGTAGAAACTTTGGCCTTATGCCATTGCATTTTTAAACTTATTTTCTTAAATCAAACTTGTAAATAAATTTAACTATACTTGACTTACACTTTAAAAACCCAAAATGAACTAACTCATTCAAACCATTTTTAGGCCTTTGTGCATTTCAAACTTAAATTTTGTTAAAACCAACACATTCATTTTGAAGTTTATAGCTCGAACTACAAGGTTTTGATCCCTCATTTATATGTTGGTATGTAGGCCTAAGACCGAAGGTCTTGTCAAACATAAAAATATAATTAATGAATTCTTTTCTCATCCCCCCATTCTATTTGTTTGTAAACATCACTTTATACCAAGTACATATGCACACAAAAAGGGCTCCCTAGGAGTACCTATGATATTTTGGGTGCTAACACCTTCCCTTTGTGTAACCAACCCCCTTACCTGTGATCTCTGACTTTTATTAGTTTTTAATTGAAAACTTCTTACTATTTGGGTTTTGTTCGTACTTTTTCCCTTTTCCCTTGGAAACAATAAAAGCGCGGTGACGACTCTTGTTAATTGATCTCTAGCTTGTCATGCTTGATGATCATGAATTTCCCGCTAGACATAGTGTTAGCCTTCGAGATGCACATCTCTCCTGGTTAGCATGAAGACTCCACATGGGGTAGATCCTTTTGGGATGTTGTCGTAAAATGGATAGCCTGTTATTATGAAAAAAATTCAAATAGGGTCTGTGACTTTAGGTACCTTTTCAAAACCTTAAAATCCATCCTTTGTGAGGTCACTATTTAGAAAACACTAAGAACGCTGCCCATCGTAAGAAACTCCAATGTTAAGTTGTTTGAAATTTGTTCGCCCATACCCTTCTAAACCCATACATGGCATTGCATCACATTCATCTGTATAAAAATATTTGTCCTTAGCATATGAAATATGTTTTTCAAGGAATAATAAAGACTAAAGTTTTTGTGTGTTTTTATAAAAAGGGTGAAAATGGGTTCATAAAAAAGGAATACTCTTCAGTTGAAGGCCAAGCTACCCGAATGAGGATTTTAAGGGAATTTAGCATCAAATTGACAACAACCTATCGAGGTGCTTTTGTGAGAAAATATGGGGATATCCTTGACCTTTTATTCGTGAAGGTGCAACGAGATGCAATCACACCCTTTGCATAATTCTATGACCCTCCATTTAGATGTTTCCTCTTCCAAGACTTCTAGTTGGCTCCAAACTGAGAAGAATTCGAGAGGATTTTGGGTTGTCCTTTAGAAGGGAAAACTCCTTATAGAGGAATTGGACACACTCCAAAAATTGAAGATGTTGCCAAATATTTGAAGATTAAGGTGCAATACTTGGCATAAAATGTAAAGAAGAGGGAAAATGTCGAAGCATTCTTAGAAGAGAAAGCTCAAGAGCAGAAGCCCAAGAATGGAAGCGTTTTAGTGATGTGTTGGCTCTTCTCATCTACGGAATTTTTTCCATTCCGACTTTTAATGACTTCATAGACTATGTCTCCTTAATTGTCTTTTAGGCTGTTACAGTTGGTGAAGAAAGTCCCGTCCCCACACTTTTAGAAGATGTGTACCATACACTCCACTTACGGAATGAGAAGAAGAGTGGGACATTATTGTGATGCATTTCATCATTCTACCTTTGGTTTGCAACCCACATGTTCAAAGATGGTTCTATGATAAAAGACAAGAGTAGCCGTGAGTGGTCCTAAATATGGAAGTGATAACCTTTAGTTGTGGAAACTTCCCTAATGTGCCCCTCATAGGCTCCAATGGTTGCATTAATTATAATCCAATATTGGCCTTGAGACAACTTAGTTATCCTATGCTAGAGAAACTTGAAGATGAGTTGTTGAAGAGCTTTGTATTTCATGATATGGACATCAATGACTCAATTATGTTACAAAGGATCATCCAATCAATGTAGAAGGTCCACAAAAAAGGAAGTAATTTGGGATGAAAGAACTCTGTCACTAAAGAACCTCATTGTCAGTGGGTCAATGATAGAGTTTAAGAAGTAAAGTGTCCTTTCATCATTGAGCCTCCAACTCAATCAAAGTCTCCTAATTCAATATCCATTTCAATAGAAAAGGTCGAAGAGCTTTAAGAAATTATCTAAAAGTTTCAAGAAGAAAAAGAAGAGTTGCAAACAAAGCTTGATCAAACCTATCAAGAAAATAAATAATTAAAATGGGGAAGTGCTTAAAAGGAGAAAGTGATTGAAGGGAGTAACAAAAGAATTAAAATGGAAAGGGATTGAAGGCCCCAAGTGGAAAGTTTTTTAGAGGGAGCTAACACATAACTCAAATTGCACGGGCAAGAAATGGATGAAGCTGCGGGTAGAGTCAAAAAGTGGAAAGAGTTATGGAAATAATTTGTGGGAGTTGAATTTTTTTTATAGGAAAGAGCTCGGAGACCTGAAACAAAAGCTTAAAGGAACAGTTGATGAATATGAATGTCATATGCAAGAGGAAAGGCAGCAGAAATAAGAATTCGAAGAGTCGCTTATGAAGCACCAAGAAGAGTTGAGAAGAGAAATTGAAGACTTGAGAAAACTTAAGGGGTTTAGTGAGTATCAAAAGAAAGCATATGATGGATTGAGAGAAGAGAGTACACATTTGAAAACAAGCTACACAAGTTTGGTCGACCGCGTGGAAAATCATGGTATCTTCCAAGATCTCAAAAAACGAGGCATGCGCTGGAAAAACTCCTTCTCAAAACTAGCAAGCCTAGCAAACAAAGTAATTAAAGACATTTTGAAAAATATAAAGAAAGTCGATGCAGCAATGCATCAATTGAACACTCCGACAAAAGTTTACAAATTTGTCAAATTTTGTAAAAATATGTTAGAAGAGATTAGGGCTAAATTGGATGTACTTTGAAAATTAAAATTTGAGTTGTAAACTTGATTGACCTTATACTCTTTTTCTGGTCATGAATGAAAAAATCTCTTGTTGTCTGTGTCAAATCTCAATTTTACTCTTTGACACCCCCACAATTTTTAAACACCTGCAATAATCACAGGTCTTGCGATTCCCTAAAAAGAAATAATAAAAACACAAATAAACAAAAATGCATACATCATCGTGCATTCAAAAATTCAAGCATCATCATTCATCCAAAAACTCATGCATCATCATTAACAAACTCATTCCATCTTTTTCAATCACTAGAAAAATTAACTAAGCAAATTGATTCCCTGACACCCATACGGAACACGACACAATTCCTAGAGAATCGTGGCATAATTGGAGCAAGGTCAGGAAGGACTGAGAGAAGACGTCAATCAAATAAAATGAAATATATATCAAAACTTACAGACCTTGCAGGCTATGTCAAGGAGAGAGAGCCATCCCCATCCAGTTGTGGCTTCCAAAAGCGTCACCGCAATGCACCCAACTAGCTCTACCCCAAATCAATAATAGGCCTATGGGGCAACCATTCATTTTAACATGTCAAACCTACCTCCTAGGCACACTCCTCCACAAGTAAACTTCAGTGATAGCGGTCTACCTCATCCTCACCTAGTGTAAATCCCAGTGACAAATATGAATGAGGTCCCCACTACTAAAGAAAACTCTAATGTCCCTATTGGACACCCTTTACCTCAAGGAACTCTATTGAATCTCTGATTCATATATCAAATATTGAATCCTCAAGACCCACACCCAGTGGAAAATACCAAAACTCCTCAGGATTGGTGACAACCTGCGTTGGTTGAGGATAATGAGCTCGAAGGAAGGTATCATGTCTTAGAGGAGCTCGAAGGGCGTGATGTTTATGGGCTCAAAGATTTTGACATGTGTTTGGTCACTGACATGGCCATTCCTATAAAATTCAAAACTCCCAAATTCGAAAAGTATAAATGCATTAGATGTCCAAGAAACCATCTGGTGATGTTCTGTAAGAAGATGGTCTCATATGCACACATTGACAAGCTCTTAATTTACTACTTCCAAGATATTATGAGTAAGGCATCTTTGAATTGTTATATGCACTTAGAGAGAAGCCAAGTCTGGTCTTGGAAAGATTTAGTTGATGCCTTTCTAAGACAATATAAGTACAAGATGAACATGACACTTGATCGGATGAAGTTGCAGAACTTAGTAAAGAAGAATGGTGAAACTTTCAAAGAGTATGCATAATATTAGAGAGAGCTGGAGACCCAGGGTGAACCACCCCTATTTGAGAGGGAGTTGATGGGAATGTTCATGGATACACTGCAGACTCCATTCTATGAGAAGATGATCAGAAGTGTGTCCTCCAACTTTTCAGATTTTATGGTTATTGGCGAAAGGATAGAGAATATGTTGAAGAATGGAAAGATCCTAGGCGTCTTAGGTGGTTAAAGCGGTGCAAATAAATTCCATGCAACTTTTCCAAAGAAGAAGTGATGCGAGACCAATAGAGTCATGACTAATGTTGGGAATTCTTATTATGCATCGGTAAAATCTTACCATCCCTAGATTTTCCAGAAGTCACCACCTCCAGCGCCATATTATCCATATGTGACAGCCGTAACACCTGTTCAATATCCACAACTGATTTTTCCCAGGCATCCATATCAATAAATGTTGCCTCTTTCTCCACAAAATTACTAGAATCGTAATGAGATTCAGTTCAAACCCCAGAATAATCAGGAAAGTAGATATCATTGTTTTGACCCAATACTTTTAACCTACAGTCAAATGCTACCTCATTTAGTCTAGAATGCGATGGTGGTTCCCATATCACTCAGACAAATGGAACCTCTACTTCCTAATAGGTACAATACAAATGCGATATGTGAGTACCATGCCAGAACAATGGGGCATTCTATTGAAGACTACAAAGCTTTCAAAGTTGAGGAATAAGAGCTAATTTACAATAAGTGTTCTACCTTCAAAGAAGACAGTCTGAACGTAAAGAGTAATTATTTACCTGATCATAGTGCTCCTTCCGTTAATGCTATTGAAGAATGTTCAAATCACCGTGTAATCAAGACGGTAACAAGAGTGAATACTCCTTTGTTGGTGGATCATGCAAAGTTGGTTGAGTATGGCCCGATTAAAGGAACTTGTGATGATTGTGAGAAATGTATCTCTCACCCACATGAGTGTGAAGGCTTAAAGAAGTTCCTCCAAGAGTTGATGAATCAAGGTATTGTACAGATAAGCCATGCAGAAGATGGTGTTGATGTCTCAACTCTATAGCCATATAATGATAATAGCAAAAGGTTTCCAAAACCTCTCGAAATTATTTTTCAAAAAGAGACTGTTAAACCACCGGTAAGTTGGATGTTGATGATCGTCATATGTGTCCCGTCACTATTTCCCTATGAGAACATAAAGGCAGTACCTTGAAATTACTATTTTACACCCCACATAAGTAGAAGTAAGGGAAATATGGAAGACAAACATGTTGAACCCTTGGATACCATTGTTACCAATATCTTGTGAGCTAGTGGAATGACCATGAGTGGTCAAACTTTCACCCCTAAACAACTTCAAGAAAGAACAAATGAAATGACAGGGGGAATCTCTAAAGGAAAATAGGCATCAAATGAGGGGTGTTTGTACGCTCGTGGAAAATAATCCCCAACAGAGTCGCCAGCTGTCGTATCTAAAAATATATGATCCTTCGGGGGCGTTCGGCCGCTCGTGGAAAATGATTCTTACATATTCACCATTGAACTTTATTTATTCCAAATAAGGAAAGGGAAAATAGAGATAAAACCTTTAAAAGAAAAAAGAAGATTGTCGTTGCAACAATATTCAGGTACAGGAGTCGATTACGCAAGGGGAATGTATTAGCACCCCTCACGTCCGCTATACTAAATGGTAATCTTTTAGTTAAACTTGCGATTGAATGTTAGCTTATGTTAATCATTTTATTTAAGTGATAAAAAGTTAAAAAGGAGAATAAAAGGGGTCACAAAAAGTTTTTTATTAGGGTACTTGACAAGATTACGAGTCATGTTCCTACATATCCTCAGGTACAATAAGGAATTCAAAGCGACGTAGTTCTGGCACAAGACAAAAGATATTTTTGGTGTTTTTTATTATAGTGCTCGACAAGACGTTGAATATAGCTCCTACGTATCCCCAGGTGAGATGGGGAACTCAAAGCTACGTAGTTCTTGGTAGAAAATGAGTGTTGGTTGATTGATTTTAGAGAAAGAATGTTTAGGTCGCATTCTAGCAGTTTAAACATTGGCTTGTATGCTCGCGGGGGAGGCTTAAGTGCTTGTTTCTATTGCAGTAGAATGGACTGAATAATGTTCTTTTGCAAAAAGGGTTCCAATAGAACGAGGGAGAGAAAAAATAGGTTTGATTTGTTGAGTTTTTTTAAGGCGAATGACGAATGCTCGATAAGAATGAGGCGTGTTCCTTGGGACTGCTTATTTGGGGTTTTCATTGAGTGCGAGAATGCAATGTTCCTTTTTCATTCATAGAGTTTATGAAAGTTGTTTGATGGACAACGAATGTTCGATAAGACCAAGACGTGAGCCTCGAGATCGATTGTTCAAGGTTTTCATGGAATGCTAGACTCCAATGTTACTTTTTTGTCCAAGTTTAAATTAAGTATTTTAAGACGAAAGAAAGAATAACAGGTTATTCCAAGACATGTGTGTAGTGGTAAATTTTTTTAGATCAAGCTATTGATTACCTTAACTCACAAAGCAAGAGTCACCATCATACTTTTATTATTTCCAAAGGAAAGGGAAAAAGAACAAACAAAACCCAAAGAAGTTTTAAAATAAAACTAATAAAAAAAGAGATAAGGGTTCGGGGGTTGGTTATGCAATGGGAATATATTAACACCCTAAACATCTATAGTACTCTATAGGAACCTCTTTGAAAATATGTGTATTTTGGCTTTAAAATGGTGTTGTTTGAAAAAGATTGGGGAGATGAGAAGAGAAATGTTTTTTTATAATTTTTGTTTGCCAAGACTTCCTGAGTCTCGTGCCTACGTACCCACAAAGTGAAATGGAGGATTAAAACCTCATAGTTAGTGGTAAAAATAACAAAGATGTTTATTTTGATTCATTTTTAATGAAAAATACATTTTTTCATTTTAAGGAGAACACTTAACTTGCCACCCACAAGTATGAGAATTTTGCATCACCACAGAGAAGGGCTCCAACTTGGATAAAGATCAACAAGTATACCACTAGCTCTCTTAGGTGG
Organism: Lathyrus oleraceus; assembly: GCF_024323335.1. Lineage (NCBI taxonomy): Eukaryota > Viridiplantae > Streptophyta > Magnoliopsida > Fabales > Fabaceae > Lathyrus > Lathyrus oleraceus. The sequence continues at coordinate 543,380,123 of NC_066583.1, read as the reverse complement.
AAAAGAATTATCATCAATACTATGAGGATATGAGAGTTACATCTCAACTATGGAAATGACTCATGTCTACACTTTGAGAAAAAAGTTTTAAAAGAAAAAATGCACAAAGGGCACAATATAGTTTGAATGAGTTATGTATTTTTTAAAGTATTTTGAAATTGGTTTGAATATGCTTAAGATGTATTAGCATTTATTAAGAAAAGATTTTGAAAATCATTTGACAAAAGTCAAGGTTTATTAAGATATGAAGCTTTATGACATGAGTCAAGCAAGAATTCCCTCATTTGGATTAAACCTCAAGCAAGCCAATAAGCAAAGAATAATCCATGTGTCAGATGAAACCAAAGTAACCAAGCCAAGTCTTCAAAAGAAGCCCAAAGTCAAAGGTACCAGATAAATTCCAAGTTCTCAAATCACAAACTCCCAAAGCAAGGGTCAAGATCCTAGTTCTAAGTCCATAACTCCACAATAATGTCAATGATAGTAACCTCAAGTCCATGAATTAAGAGAACCAATTTTTTAGGGTTTTTTTCCTTTATTAATGTATTTAAAAGAAAAGAAGTCCAAATGGACAAAGTAAAGAAGAGCATAAACATAAACAAAGGTCCAAGTGGACAAAGATCAAATAGCATAAGCATAAACAATATGATATGAGATGCTAAAATAAAAGCATAAAGTGAATAGCAAGAAACAAATGGCAAAAAAAATAAAGAGCATAAGATAAATGACATTAAAGTAAAGTTAATATAATAATATCTTAGTAAGTTGTGTTAGTAATTAAAAATAGAAAGACAATTTGTCATTTTTGGGAGAACACTCAACTATTCACCCACAAGTAAGAAAATATGTACCTCTACATCATCATGAGAAGGAAAGAATATTTTTCACGCAATACTATGGGGAGTGGGAGACTTACAATCTCACTTATGAAAATGACTTATTTTTCGATTCAGGACAAATTTAGCTATATGTTAAGCAATTGTAATTAGACTTATGTAGAAGTCACAACTATCTGAGGACGGTCAATAATAATATTTGTGTTAATACATACTAGAGATATGATATGTAAATCATTCTCCTAAAGTTATGCCACAAAAAAAAGAGAGGATGGATCAAGCACAAAGGCTAAGAGAATGGTCCATTACATCAGTAAATACTTCATGATACTTAGGACAAACTTATGCATCAATCCAAAGTACCTTAAATGAACCAAGATCAATTAAGAGGTAGATTTGAAATGATGAAAGTTCATCAAGCACCAATCCAGACATCATGAACAAGATGGACACGAACCATCTGATTGATCAAGAGAAAAAAGGAAGAGAAAGAGATGAAGAAGAAGAAGACAAGAGAAAGCAAACCCAAATTGGATCAAAGTATTGATCATGTCATCATCAAAATCAATAATCCATCTTGGTGGATAACAGTTTTCACCATATCAACACCCAAGATTAATTGAGTTTGATGAGACCTATGATCAAAATAGCCAAGATCCAAGGTCACCAGAAGTCAACAAAGATCAAACAAGAATAAAATGCAAGAAAATAAAATAAAATGCATCAAAAATATTTTTAAAATGAATTTTAAAAGGGAAATAAATGAGAAAATCCATAAAGCCCTTCAAAACACCAAATAAATGGCCAAGAAAATTATGGAAGGTTGGAGATAAAATAAGAAACATAAAATAATATTTTTCAGAATTCTTAAATGCATAAAAGTATTTTTAAACCAATTAAAAAAAGGAAAAAGATGAAATCCAAGAAAAATAGAGAACCAAGAAAATAAAATATAAAAAAATAAAAATCAGATGAAGGATAACAAAATAAAATTTTAGAAATTATTTAGGGATTTTTTTGGATAAAAAATGAACTTTCTATGAATTTTTAAAGAAAATACAATTTAAAATAAAAAAGAAAAGGAAATAAAAAACAGGAAAAAAACAGAGGCGTTGGATCTTGCCTTATTAATTGACGTGGCAGATCCAACAACTATCAAGCTATGGCGCATGGTGGAAAATAGTCAGAATAAAACATGGAATCACATTCAAAATGGACCAATCAAAACATTTCAAAATGTCAACGTGGATAGTCAAGTCGGATGGCCTGAAACAACTCTGGTGATCCCTCATCGAAGCTTCATCATTTGGCAAAGTAAGAACATGAGACTACCACCAATGTGATCGTCTCCTTATCACGAATTCAACCTCATGCTCAAAATTCATTTATCTAAACTGAGCATGGAGAATTTCAAATAAGTTCCAGAGACAAGCGACTCATGAAAAGTAAAATTAAATAATGAACACTATCAATTAACACTAGATAAGTTAGGGGAAAACATTAGAGAGTGAAGGACTACATTATGGTAACTTGTTTGAGTTCAAATGATGCTTATAACTACCTTGTCTAAATGATGATCGGAGGTTGAAGACGCTTGATCTGGTCAGGGCACTTCAGAAGGTCTTAGAGCTAGGGAATTGTTGCAAAAGCTTCAGAGGAGATCAAAGGTGCTTGTAGAATCAAGAAATTGAGTTGAAACAGGCTAGAAATTAAAACACGATAGCTCAATTTCTGAAAGAAAAAAATTGAAGTTGGACAAGAGGTTCTTTGGCTCTCAAAATCTTGGGAGTGAAGAAAATATGTTGCTCTATTTATAGGGAATTGATTGGTGATCTCATACGTGCCAAATGATGCTCAATTCGTGTAAAACGAATTTGCTCATGTTGTGAGAAAAGTGTGACTTCCAAAACTATCAAAACTCACCCAAATCATGTGTTTTATGAGTCATTTAACTTCTGGATACTTGATTAATCATGTTTAGATCCAAAACTCATGGTAAATTGCCTTGCTATTGAGGATTAATGAAGTTCAAAATTATGATCATGATGATTTCTTCAGTTCTAAGTCACCATGTTTAACTCAATGTGGCATCTTATTCATGAGGCTTTTTGATCCTATTATTCTTGAAATTTATTGACATCATATCAAAGATCACAATGTCTCAAGAAAGGTTTCATTTGGATGCTTGAGCACAAAGTTATGGCATGTTGAAGTTGGCACAAAAATCTAGCAATGCAACTTGGAAAATTCTAAGTCCAAAATGTCTGAAAATGACCTATAATGTCTCAAAGAATTTTGTGGCCTGATCCTTTAAGCAAACTTGTAGAGGGAATCAACAATGATATTATAAAAAAAGAATCATCCTCAAATGTTGAAAATTGAAGAAGTTATAAACCTTGAAAGTTGAGAAAAAGTCACTTGAAAATAGGTCAAATTTCAATAAGTCCACAAATGATCTACAATGTCTTCAAACTTTTGATGATCCTCAAAGCATAATTGGATTTTTTCATATACAGAGAAGTTGTAGAGGATATTTAAAAGAGTCATATGAAAAAATAAACATTCAAAAATGTTGAGGACTGAAGGAGTTGTGATCTTTTGAATTTTGACTTCAAATGTTGACTTCTTGGTCAAACCTCTTGGAGTAAACTTGTGTACTTGGACTTTTATCACATTTCAAGGTACATGGATGATCATATGAACTCAAAATAAGGTGTCCTTAAATGTATTTCGATTAAATAATTGCTCAAAGTTTGAGGTAACTTGTAGAACAAGGCATGGAAATAAACACATGAACCTTAGATTTTTCTTGAGAAATAAGTGATAACACCAAAACACACTACGTATTTGACTCGGATTGCACATGATTTATCGTTCTTTTATTATCATTTCTACTATTATGCTGGTACTTTTGTTTGTTTTCAGGCACATAGCCTAGAAAAGGCCTTGCTCGAAGAAACAAATCAAAATGGAGGAAAAATGGAGAAAAATGAGTAAAATCTACACATGGCGTTCAACATGGCATTGACCATAGAGGTATTCGACAGGAAGATGACATGTCCCACGTACCAATGATCACAAAGGCTGAGTCCATAAAATTTGGGACACATGTCGATCGACATCTTTGATTTTGGCGCTTCAGTAAAAGGCAGTTGGAAATTTACTCCCATGACCACCACTTTTCTCTCACACGAACGTTGAAGGAGTTACAGAATTCTCTAGGTATAGTACTCGTATAAATAGGACATAAAGTTCATAATTTTAATCATCCAAGCTTACTCGCATGATAGGCCATATATTCACACTATTAAAGTGATAATTCGTCACATTGAGGGGTTATCGCACCATTGTTGTTATTAAGTTTGGAGCATCGTAGTCGTAACATTTAATCTTGCCACCATTTACATTTCAGTTATACCAGATTCAAGTCTACGATTGGAGTAGGTTTTTAATATATTCCGCACTGCTTTACTTTCTTTACTTTATTCGCAACGCTTTTCTTTGATTTATTTCCTCACACCGCTCTACTTTATTTATTTTCCCGCACCGCTTTACTTTCTTTACTTTATTTCCCACTTGTTACTTTCCGTGTAAAAATATATTTTCAAAGCTATACATTTATTTACAAGTTATTGTTGAAACTCAATCGCACAAATATCACTTTAATATGTCATATCTTACTTTTCAATCACATGTTTTATTGTTTACCGTAACCATGTCCAGCTAAATCATTAGTGCTAGAATGTGAGGACCATCGATTCGATGGTACTCCATATGTTGTCTCTGTAAGAGTGCTTTTGGGGCTGTTTTGAATTTACTACAATTTTTCTATGATTCATCTGATCGGTTACTTCAAAGGGTAAGATCGAAAGTCGTCAGACACTTAAGATAAAATTGGTTAGATTTTTATTAATAAAAACAGCAGAAACACTTTGTTATTAATTAGAAAAGTTTAATTTTACTAGAAGGAAGTTTTGAAACTATTTTTTGGACGCGTTATAGGTTTAGAATCCGGTTGTCCGAGCATATGCCGGAAACCCTTTGAAGTTAAAGTTTTCAATCAAAATTACTTTTCAACCGAGTTAAAGAGGTGATTACATAAAAAAGGATTTTCTACTTTAACGCAAGACGCGACCAGTGCAACGTGAGCGGTTGGTATAGATTAAAAATAAAGTCTGGTTCCGAAAAATCGAAAGTGACGGTTCCTTTTTAATTAACTCTTTTTCAATGAAGAAATTTTTCCCCATAGGTAGTTCTAATTATAAATAATATGAGTATTGTTGATTGATGTGTTCCACGTTCCAATATTACATATTTGAATTCATTTAAACATTATTATTTTCATTCTATTTTCGTTCCAAACATTTTTGATATCGCCTTAGATAAACACCGTAACAATAGTTAATGATAGATTGACATTGGTCATTACTCTGACGTATCTCGTATACTTGCAGAAAACACGGTTGTAGAAAACACGCATCAGTGAGTTTTGACATTGGTCATTACTCTGACATTACTCTGACGTATCTCGTATCTCGTATGAAGGAACATTGGTCATTCATCGGTGAGTTTTGACATTGGTCATTACTCTGACATTACTCTGACGTATCTCGTATACTTGCAGAAAACACGCATCAAATTTTTGGCGCCGCTGCTAGGAACCAATTACGTCAAATTTTGTATCCTATTGTTACACCGTCTAGATTAAGGAAAACCCTTGTCGGTCAATGCGAAGAACTCGTAGTACCGAAACTTTAGAAGATCTAATAGAAGAACCAGAAAGATACGCACACGCTCGACTTTTTCTCCGATGAATCAGAAGAGCAATGGACGAAGAACAAAACCATAAACCACTTAAAGACTTTTCCTACCCTCTAACGAAGAACCTCATTCAAGTATTGTTAACCCTGCAATCGCATCTAACAACTTTGAATTGAAACCCGTGTTGTTATAAATAGTGCAACAAAACCAGTTCGCTGGTCTCCCAACAAAGAACCTGAACCAACACTTAAAAGTTTTCATTCAACTAGCCGACACATTAAAAACCAATAGTGCTTCCCCTAAGGTGATACATTTATGCTTATTTCCTTTTTCCCTCTGAGGTAGAGCAAGATCATGGCTAGATTTCCTTCCAGCAAATTCTATCACTACTTGGAATGACCTGAAGAAAGTCTTCCTTGCTAGATACTTTCCACCAAGTAAGGTTGTTGTCCTACAAAACCAAATAACCAGATTTACCCAACATGATGGTGAATCACTTTTCGATGCTTCAGAGAGATATAAAGAACTATTAAGAGCTTGTCAACACTATGGTTTAGAACAATGGTTGATTATTCATACCTTTTATAACCGACTTCTCTATAACACGAAGATGACCATCGACGCTGCCGCCAGTGACACACTGATGAACAAACCATACCCCAAAGCATGTGCGCTCATTGAAGATATGGCACAAGACCATTATCAATGGGGGATGGAACAAACATCAGTAGATAAGAAAGAAACAAAGGGAGGTATGCACGAAGTTAGTTGCCTAGACCATATGAAAACCCAGATGAATTCCCTAGCACAAAAAGTTGAAAGCTTAACTATTGACCTATAGCTTCCATAGTTGTAGTACAACCCGGATGCAAAATTTGTAGAACCCAAGGATACATAACTGCTGAATGAAATCTTTTAGCTGAATCAAACCCAAATCAAGTCAATTATGCCAAAGGAAACCCTTATTCAAACACCTATAACCTTGGATGGAGGAATCAACCTAATTTTTCTTATAAAAATAATAACCATACTCAAAACTCTACACCTCAAAGACCACCAGGTTTCCAAGCTCAAAGACCAACACAACCTATATAAGTTGCTTCTCAGAAATCCAACCTTGAGAAAATTATGGAAAATTTTATTTCAGCTCAAACTCAATAAAATAAAGAATTCATGAACCAAAACGTTCATATAAATGATTTTATTACACAATTAGGCACCAAGGTCGATTTTGTGGTAACCCACAATAAGCTGCTTGAGACCAAAATCTCTCAAGTAGCTTAGCAATAAGCTGCTTAGCTACACCAGGAGGATCATTTCATAGACAACCTCAACCTAACCCCAAGGGGCATGCTAACGTTATTGCTCTGCGGAGAGAAACTACATTCAATGATCCTGTAGATCCTAGGTTGAAGAAATCGGAGCCACCAAAAAAGGATGTTGTGACCACACCAGAGAAACAAGCAGTAGAGGAACCTATAGAACCTAAGAAACAAAGAGAGGACGAAGTTAAAAATAAGGAAGAGGTAAAAGACAACCAAGTTTACATACCACCCCCTCCTTATAAACCACTGATCCCATACCCGTAAAGACCCAAACAAACCAAATTAGATAACCAATATAAAAAGTTCGTGAAAGTAATTGAGAAACTCCATGTCGAGATTCCCTTCACCGAAGCTATCACCCAAATACCATCGTATGCCAAATTTTTAAAAGACATCTTAACCAACAAACGTAATCTTGATGATCCTAAACCTTTAGAATGCAATTCAATCGCTGAAAACAAACTAGCCAAAAAGGATAACGACCCCGGAAGTTTTTATATACCTTGTGTTCTAGGAAATCATGTCATTGATAAAGCACTGCTGGATTTAAGAGTCAGTGTGAGCTTGATGCCTTTAGCTGTTTGTAATAGATTAAACCTAGGAGACATGCAACCAACTAGGATGTCCCTTCAACTGGCTGATCGATCAGTTAAGTATCCAATAGGTATATTGGAAGATATTCCAGTTAGGAACTGACAACTTTATCTTCCAACCAATTTCATTGTTATGGACATTAAAGAAGACGACGAAATCCCTATCCTTCTAGGTGGACCATTCTTATCAATAGCTGGAGCCATAATAGATATCAAAAGAGGAAAAATGAATTTTAAGGTAGGGGATGAAAAAGTAGAATTTATCTTATCCAAATTTCTAATGGCACCCGCCATAGATGACTCATGTTGTGCCATCGATATCATCGATGAGTGCATAAGAGAACTAGACCAAGACCAATAAACTCTCACCAAAATGATTAAGTTACCCTCAAAGCCTATAATGGAGGATGATGATTTTAAATCCATGACACGCTTCATGGATGACAACCTTCATGAATGCTTGGCACTCACCCATGACCATATGCCTGGTCCTAAGAAACCATCAATAAAGATTAAGGAACTACCAAAGAGCCTAAGATACGAATTCCTTGATGACGAACTAAATCGTCCAGTTATAGTAAGTGCAACCCTAAATAAGGAAGAAACTAATCATCTCTTAGATATCTTAAGAAAATATCATGCATCTCTAGGCTATAACATTTCCGACCTTAAAGGGATACGTCCTTCTGTGTGCATGCATTGAATTATGCTAGAGGAAGATTCTAAACCTTCTAGAGAACACCAAAAAAGGATAAACCCTATAATGAGTGATGTGGTTAAGAAAGAAGTTCTAAAATTACTAGAAGCTGGAATAATTTACCAAATATATGATAGCAAATAGGTAAGCCACGTGCACGTGGTACTTAAAAAGGGAGGTGTCACAGTTGTACAAAACGATAAAGGAGAACAAGTAGAAAAACGTATAACCAACGGTTGGCATATGTGCATTAATTATAGGAAGCTAAACAAAGTAACTAGGAAAGACCACTTTCCTCTTCTTTTCATAGATCAAATGCTTAAGCGTCTGGCTAGACACTCTTATTTCTGTTATTTAGATGGATACTCTAGATTTTTCTAGATTATTATTCATCCCGATGACCAAGAGAAAACAACCTTCACCTTCCCTTATGAAACATTTTCCTATCGACGAATGCCATTCGGAATGTGCAATGCTCATACAACTTTCCAATGATGTATGATGTCAATCTTCGCAGATTTCCTTGACGAGATCATGGAAGTTTTCATGGACAATTTATCAGTATGAGGATCCAGTTTTAAAAACTTCCTGGATAACCTTGAGAGAATCCTGGAGAGATGCGTAGAAGTTAACCTTATTCTAAACTGGGAGAAATGTCATTTTATGGTTACCGAAGGTATATTACTAGGATACATAGTATCAAAAAGAGGCATTGAGGTTGATAAAGCTAAGATCGAGGTTATAGAAAACCTTCAACCACCAAAAACAGTTAGAGAGGTGAGAAGCTTTCTTGGACACACTAGTTTCTACCAACGCTTCATCAAGGACTTATCCAAAATAACCAAACCTTCAACTGGTCTCCTAATGAAAAAAATTGAATTCAATTGCTACGAAAAATGTCTGAAGGCCTTTAAACTCCTGAAGCTTACACAAATATCCGCACCTATCATGCAACCACCATATTGGAACCAACTGTTCAAAATCATGTGCGATGCAGGTGATTACGTTGTCGGTGCTGTTTTAGGACAACGAAAAGACAAAGGACTACATATAATCTACTATGCCAGTAGAACCTTAGATTCCCCCAATTAAATTACATTACTATTAAAAAAGAGCTACTCGCAATAGTATTTGCAATAGACAAATTCCGCTTCTATCTAATTGGAGCTAAAATCATAATATATACCAATCACGCTGCCATTCGATATCTACTTAGAAAAAAGGATGCAAAGCCTAGACTACTTCGCTGGATCTTATTGTTACAAGAGTTCGACATGGAAATCTGTGATAAAAAAAGGCATTGAAAACGTGGTAGCAGATCACCTTTCAAGCCTCGAATATCTAAAACCAGACCTAATACCTATAAATGATGACTTTACCTATGATAGACTTCTAATGTAAATTAAAACAAATCATGATAATGACCCTGATGATGAATTGGAAGTAAACACTGAAACATCCCTAATAGTAACAAAAGTACCTTGGTACGTCTATTTCGTTAACTACTTAGCAGCCGATATTATACCCCCTGACTTAAATTACCAATAGAAGAATAAGTTATTCCATGATGTGAGACAATTCTATTAGGCTGAACCCCTTCTTTTCAAAAGAGGCATAGACGGAATATTTCGTCGTTGTGTACCTGAGGAGGAAGTGGAAAGTATTATAACTCATTTCCACTCCGCTCCATATGGCAGAATGCCAATGTAGGATCATTAAACAGAAAAATTAACATCATAATTGAATGATAAACTTGCTGAAAAAGTAAAGAGATTAAGGATAGAAAATTGTACGCAGAGAGTTTGGTAAGGAAGTTCCCCACTATCGTCCTAGCGTGTGGGTACACCTCCGCTCAATTTCGAAATCAAAATTGAGATCTTATTTCCAATAATGTTGCAAATGTTTACAAGGTTACAACACAAATAACGAACACCAATCCCACCGATTATGTTGAATTTGTCTTAACCCCGCTTGACCCGATCTAATCAAGTCTTGAACCTCAAAATCAACGATCAATCCTCCGATCCACTACTTGTTTGTGAAATCTTCTAGATTCCTAAACCCCTTCGCTACGGCTGAATTCGATCCACTTGACTTTGATGAAAACGCTCAAGAAATGATATGTTCTTGATGGAAAACCTTCCGATTTTTTAGAGAAACCCCCGTTGTATCCCTTCAACCCAGCTTCGATTACAAACCCTACAGCTGAACATTATCTCAAAGATCTCTTGATGCAATGCACAATGATTATTATGTTTCAATGTGATTGAATGTGAAAATATGATTGAGAAGATGATGAAGACAAAGTATCTTTCAGGTTTCTTGCTCACACAAAAAATGCTCTCAAAACATTTTCATGTCTTATATAAAAAGAATAATGTTTTACTACTTATAACAGAGTGAAAATAGAAAATAACAGAAAATTTTAGTTGGATGAGTCGATACATGCAACGCATGAGTCGATACATATGTGCAAAAATTGACTCATGAGTCAATACATGACCCAATGGGTCGATACATGAGGTAACAAAAATGTTTTCGATAATGAATGTATCATCATGTATCAATACATAGGGTATGGGTCGATCCATACTGGGTAGAAAAACAATTTTTCACAATTTTAATACATCATGAGTCGATACATGAGTAAATGGGTCGATACATGTCTGGTAGAAAACACCAAACAGAAAGGTTGATAGACCATGTATCGATGCAACCATCAATGGGTCGATACATGCTGAAGGAAAATTGATTTTTGAGAAAAACAATTACACATGTATCGCTACATCACCATATGAGTCAATCGATACATGTTGAACCAAAATTGAATTTCATAAACACAATTTAGACGTGTATCGATACACCAACTCATGCATCGACCAAAAACAACAAAATATGCATAAATGATATTTTAATGATGCCAAAATCTTCTCGATTGTTATTTTAATGATATGTCATGCTAGAGATCTTTTTGAAATAATTTTCAACTACTTTTCTATCACAAACTTTGACATCACTCAAAAACTCATAATATGGGATATCACTCACAAACTCCCCATTTTTAATGATGGCAAATAATTGCAAGTCTTATGATGGAAGGTAGATGAACGAGGTAAGCTCCCCCCGAGTTTATGCATAAGATCTTGAGCATGCAATCTTTCTCCCCCTTTGTCAACATCAAAAAGAGACAAAGCATTTTCTGTTAGTAGTATCATATCTATTATCACAATATCAACGAGTAACGATATGAAGGCATACGCAACATAATGGAAAATAAAAGGCATTCACAAAGAACAACCAATTGAAAGGACAAAACATAAATGCACTCACAAAGAATGACTAAATATGAAATAAAGTAAACATGCTTAACATAAAACGGAATTACAAAACAAAAGTTGCTAAGAGGTGCGAGAATTAAACTACATCATACAACCAAAATAACATAAGTCAAACAACATAATAAGATGAAACTAAAACATGATATACTATGAATGATATGGTATGTCATGGAATACTTTGATTTTCATTGAATGACATAAGTTCATCTTGTCCGGAGGTTGATTAAATCCACCCATAAAGCCATGATGCATGAACCGTTGTTGCACATTCTCACTCCGAAAACATTCCATGATACCCGATTGTTCCCGGAAATCATCCATGAACCCCGTCATCTCATTATAGAATAAATAATTCCAATTCATGAGATCCTTGTGCCAATTATGATGCTCTTCATGCATCTTAACATGCTCATCGTGCCAATCGCTTTGTTGGTCGTGCCACTACTTTTCTTGGTTATGCCACCACCTAGCTTCATCATGGCGGGTCTGATTTTGAATTTCCAGATTGTTGAACATTTCTGTCAAGTAAGCTGGAGGACCTGAAGAAGTACCTGCAAAAGAACCAGCTGGAGAGGTAGGAGGAAGAAAAGATGGTTCAGGTGGAGGTGGAACATAATTTATGGGAGACCAACGATTTGGAACCCATTCTCCCCATCCTTGATTGTTGGCAACTGCAGCATCAGCTTTAGCCATGTCTTCATCAACAGGAGCAACATCTTCATCGACCAAAATCTGATTAGTCGGGTCGTCGAAATTATAAAACCTTGTGCGAGACAACTTGGCTTTAAAATACAAACACCCTTGGTCTTTGTCCCAGTGGTAGCCAATATGAGACATCGTTGCTTGGTCAAATTCTTGATTCCGGATGATTGGAGTCATAGGAACAATAGGCAATGGCACGTTGAAATGCTTGATTATTTTCATAATCGGAGACGTATAGTTCAGTGCCATATTCTTACCACACTCTTTCATTGAGGCCATTCGCTTCACAAAGTGATTTGGCCAGTTAAGTAAGATGCCATTTTCAAGCACACGGATGAGATGCGCCTCAGCCGAGTCAATTCGAGAGTGACCACCAGGTCGTGGACCAGAAAATGGGATACAATCCAATGAAGTATCCTCGGTACACTTTTAATCATACCGGTAGTAATCTGCTCATTTGGCTAAATAGGCCTCTCATGTTTCAAGATAGACAGTATGTAAAGCCTAGTAGAAAAAGATGAAGCACGTTTTTCATCATGAAATGACTGCAACACAAATGACCTTACATCGATACCAAAATCTGTCATCCAATTCCCCATATCAAACTTATATCGATTAGTACCAAGAAGAACTGTAAATGTACAACCTTTGCAACTTTCCAAACTAGCATAAAAGGCTCTAATAAAATTCTCATGATAATCATCCTTACAAGTTAAAAAAGAGCCTAATCTTTGAGCATCAACTAAATCACATACCTCTGTTATGTGACATGTACGAGCTTCCCACATTTCAAAGACATGTGGTTTCATAACAATCTGAGTCTTGAAGCATTCATTGAAAACACTTGAGCTTGAAGGATGTAAAATGGATAGAGAACTAGATATCATTGGAGGAACGCCAGAAGTAGAACCGACTTTGGTTGATTTTCTACCCCTTGGTTTGATCATCTTACGAGGCATGAAGATGATGAAGATGATGATGATGATATGAAGAGAATTTGATGAATTTGGGTATGAGATGAGGAAATGTGAAAAGAAAATTAGGGTTGGCCTTTTTTGTGAAGAAAAAGAGAGATAGATGGAAGAAAGATAGTTTTAAGAAGTGTAAATGGGCCAATGGGTCGACCCAAGTCAATTCACAGAAAAAAATTGCAGGATGGGCCACATTTTTTTTTTAAAAACAGCCATGTATCGACCCAAAACATAGGTGTATCGATACATACTAAACTAAAATTTTCTAAAACTTAAAAAATTATTGCATGTATCGACACATGGTAATATGGATCGATCCAAGTCAATTCAATGATTCTGTTTTGGCTTTTCAGACATTGATGTATCGATCCAAAGAGGCATGTATCGATCCATTAGTAACAAATTTTGTTTTTCAAAAAAAATAATTTTTGCAAAAAATCAGATGTAAACAGACTTGAGACACATTGATTTCCCTTTGATGGTTTAATTTTGGCAATGAAATGATATGAAATGCATATGTACATATAAACACGTATTAAAGTTTCTATGATGATAAGAGACAAATGATATAAGTAATGTATAGATAACATATGAATGCATGAAATGCAACATATGACATGTTTTATGAGCGCAAGAATATACAAGACAAAATAATTATCAATAAGTCACTTTAACATATAGATTGAAAGACTTATTAACGCAATCTACAAAATTTTGAAAATGAACACATATAAGATAATCACAACCTGTCAAGCATAAAACCATATCTCATAAAGGAACAACTTAAGTACACACATAGGTAAAGTTTACAACGAGATATAAAAAAAAGGAACGAAGTTACCTCGTTTGATGAACGGTGAAGATGCATATTCATAAGCTTAAAGAGATCTCAAATAGAGTGGTGAGATATACATATAAATAACGAAAATGCATGCTTATGACATCAAACTTGAGATATCAAGAATTCCTAACTCCTGACGAATGTTAAAAAACAATTCAGTTGCAAGTGGTTTTGTAAAATATCAACAAGTTGATTTTTAGTATCAACATGTTCAAACACAACATCCTCTTTTTCAACATGATCACGGAAAAAATGATGTCTAATCTCAATGTGTTTAGTGCGAGAATTTAAAACTGGATTTTTAGTAAGGTTTATGGAGCTCGTGTTGTCACATTTTATGGGAATACATTTGAGTTGTATATCAAAATCAAGTAATTGTTGTTTTAGCCATAAAATTTGGGCACAACAACTACCGGCTGCAAAGTATTCAGCCTCGACGGTTGACAAAGCAACATAAACTTTCTTTTTGCTATGCCAACTCACTAAGGAGTTTGAAAATAAATGACATGTGCCACTAGTACTTTTCCTATCCGATTTGCAACCGCCAAAGTCAGAATCAGAGTAACCTACTAAACTACAATCGCTTCCCTTAGAATACTACAATCGCCTAAGTATACATTTTATAGCTTTTAAGTGAGATTATTTAGGATCCGATTGATACTGAGCACACATACATACACTAAACATGATATCAGGTCTAGATGCAGTAAGATATAAAAGAGATCCAATCGTACCTCTATACTTCTTAACATCTACACTCTTACCATGTTCATCTTTGTCTAAGTTCCGGTTGGTAGGCATAAGGGTGTTGATGGACTTTGGGTCTTCCATTCTAAAGCGCTTAAGCAACTCTCTATAGTATTTTGTTTTAAACACGACTGTGCCTTCATCGAGTTGCTTAATTTGAAGACAGAGGAAGTAGTTTAGCTCCCCCAATAGACTTATCTCAAACTCACCCTACATAACCTTAGAAAATTCTTTGACCAAGTGCATGTTAGTTGAACCAAAAATAATATCATCTACATATACTTGAACTAAAAGAATATGCTTTCCTTGAAGTTTAATGAAAAGAGTGGTATCCACTTTACCTCTTGAATATCCATGATTAACTAAAAATTTACTAAGTCTTTCATACCAAGCCTGAGGGGCCTGTTTAAGACCATATAAAGCATGCTTTAATTTGAAAACATGATCCGGATATTCATCATTCTCAAAACCCGGAGGTTGTGAGACGTATACCTCTTCATTTATGAAACCGTTAAGAAAGGCACTATTTACGTCCATTTGATAAAGCTTAAAATTCTTAGCACATGCATAAGCAAGCAAAAGGCATATAGCCTCAAGGCGAGCGAACGAAGCATAAGTCTCCTCATAGTCTATGCCCTCCTCTTGTTTATACCCTTGAGCCACTAACCGGACTTTATTCCGAGTTATTATTCCATTTTCATCAAGTTTGTTCCTGAAAACCCACTTAGTACCAATGATACGATGGTCTCGCGGATGAGGGACAAGTTCCCAAACGTCATTTCTTTTAAATTGATTAAGCTCATCTTGCATGGCCATTAGCCAAAATTCATCAATCAAGACCTCTTTTGTATTTTTAGGTTCTACTTGAGAAACAAAAGCGAGATGATAACAAAAATTACTTAGCTTAGAACGAGTTGTCACTCCTTTCGTGATGTCTCCAAGTATATTATCAATAGGATGGTCTCTTGAGGATTTCCAAGCCGATGGAAGATCATTCACTTCTGTAGGGTTTTCCTCTTCATCTTTTACATGACTAATATCTTCCTCCTTCTCAATGTCCACTGTTTTGGGTGATCACTTCCCTCAATAGCATCCTTGATTATGTCTTCTGAAGATATACATGTGTCATCAAAAGAAGTACATTTTCTGACATTTTTCGGACAATACTCATTAAAAGAGATATGAACTGACTCTTCAATAGTAAGTAAACTTTTATTGTAAACTCTAAATGCTTTACTTGATTGAGAATATCCAAGAAAGATACCCTCATCCTCTTTTGCATCAAATTTCCCAAGATTTTCTTCACCATTATTTAAAACAAAACATTTACAACCGAAAACATGAAGATGTGACAAGTTAGGTTTTCTCCCTTTCAAAAGCTCATAAGGGGTTTTATTTAAAATGGGGAGAATCAAAATTCTATTTAAAACATAATAAGCTTTGCTAATAGCATCGGCCCAAAAGTATTTTGGTAGACCGCCCTCATTGAGTATAGTTCTAGCAAACTCCTCTAAAACATGGTTTTTGCGCTCCACAACGCCATTCTGTTGTGGAGTACGAGAGGCTGATAAATTATTCTCAATGCCATGCTTGTCACAATAATCAACAAAGAGGTGGTTTTGAAACTCCCCTCCATGATCACTTCAGATTGTAACTATTTTTGAATTTATTTTATTTTGGGACAGTTTTGCAAAATGTGTAAAAGCGGAAAAAGTTTCGTCTTTTCTATGTAAGAATATAGTCCATGTAAATCCAGAATAGTCATCAACCAATACAAATCCATAGTAGTTACCACCTAAACTCTTTGTCCTAGAAGGTCCAAAGAGGTCCATATGGATAAGCTCGAGGGGTCATGAAGTAGAAATAACATTTTTAGATTTAAAGGACACCCTCGTTTGCTTTCCCATTTGACATGCTTCACATAGGTGATCTTTTGAAAATTTTATTTTTGGAAGACCGACTACTAAATCTTTGGACACAACCTTATTAAGGAAATCGAAGTTAACATGCACTAGACGTCTATGCCAAAGCCATGAACCATCATTCAAGGCGACTAGACACTTTGGACTTGTTAACGGTACCTCAATAGGATCAAGCATATAGACATTGTTTACTCTAACACCCTTAAACACAATATCCTTTTTGTCATCATGCTCAATTATACAACAAGTGTTTGTAAAAGTTACTTTGTAACCCTTGTCACATAATTGGCTAATACTCAAAAGATTGTGTTTAAGTCCCTAAACTAAATTCACATCGGAGATAGTAATGGTAAAGGGGTTACCTACACTACCTTTTCATAGAATCGCTCCTTTGTTATTGTCGTCATAAGTAACATAACCCTTCTTCTTAGCTTTAAAGTCTATAAATAGAGATATGTCACTCATCATGTGTCTTGAACACTCATTGTCAAGAAACCATCTTCTTTCCTCGGATGCAAGACACTTAACCTGCAATATCAAAAGAGAGAGGTAGGTACCCAATTTTCATTGGGTCCTTGTGTGTGAGTGGAAATAATGTTGCATTTAGGCGTCCATTGATAATTCCTTTAGGAACAAGAAATCTCCTAAACTTGCATTTCACAATGATACCCGAATGACATCAATAATGACATAAACCATGATGATGGATTCATTTACTTTTGCTCATTAGAATCCTTGGAATCTTCTCTGCAAAGGAATATTTTGCATAAGGTGGATTCAAAGATTTCTTAAACAAATTAGGATCAATGGCAAAAGTAACTTTCGGTTGTAGAGCTTTCTCTAATTTGGCCTTAAGAGATTTAACATCTCCTTGCCAAATATGACAAGCCCCACAATTTTGAACACGAACCAATCCACTAATATCTTTTGAATTTTCTACAATACTTTCTTTTAGAGCTTCTAAGTCTTTTTCGGTTTTATAGACTTTACCCTCCAAAAATGAAAAGATTTGTTTATTGGAGAATAATATCTTAAAAGCTGTTAATGCTTCGGTATTCAGTTTTTCAAAAGCTATTTTCAATTCAGAAAAAGACATAGAAGAGAAATTATTATAGTAGCCATCTCTTACTTTCTTTTCTTTGTTGAGGCTCTTGTGGTAAGCCTTGTCTTTGATGTGAGCCATGAGACATAGGTTGGTTGTCTCATCACTATCACTTGAGCTTTCATCACTTGACGATTCACTGTCGCTTTCCCAAGCGATGTATGCCCTTCTTTGTTTGTTGTATTTCTTTGGTGGAGCTTTTCCCTTGTCCTTCTTTAGTTGAGGAAAATTTGGCTTGTAGTGCCCCTACCTTACCACAATTGAAGCAAGATCCTTTTTCCTTATACTTTTTG
The DNA here is from genome assembly GCF_024323335.1 of Lathyrus oleraceus. Taxonomy (NCBI): domain Eukaryota; kingdom Viridiplantae; phylum Streptophyta; class Magnoliopsida; order Fabales; family Fabaceae; genus Lathyrus; species Lathyrus oleraceus. Next base: position 543,361,995 of record NC_066583.1, on the reverse strand, counting down.
TTCTCTTCTTGTTTAGATCCTTTGGATTGTCTTCAAAAATTTATGAAATTTTTATCGGAGTGCTTTACTCCATTCCTTCGAATGAATTTGTTGTACCTCCGAACAAACAGTCCTATTTCCTCATCATCTGAGTCTTCGTCACTACTTGAGTCACTATCACTTTGCTCTTTATTTGAGGACTTAGAGCTAGAAGCCACAAGAGTGGTGGACTTCTTCTCACTCTCTTTGTCTTTAGTCTTCTCCTTTTTAATCTTTTTCTCATACTTTTCAAGGCTTGCTAGTTCTTGTTGATGTTCTTCCAACTTGCCAAATAGAGTTGTGATGTCAAGTGTAGTGAGGTCATTTGCTTCCTTGATAGCTGTCACTTTAGGTTGCCATTCCCTACTAAGACATCTCAACACTTTATTAGTAGCAAGTTCATTGGAAATAGGATTCCCAAGTGCATTTAAACGATTAATGAGATGTGTGAATCTCTTTTGCATGTCAGAGATGGATTCTCCTTGTTTCATGCGAAAGAGTTCAAACTCTTGAGTAAGTGTGTTTATACGGGATTGTTTAACTTTGTTAGTTCCCTAATGGGCAACTTGTAACGCGTCCCACATCTCCTTGGTAGTTATACAATGGGATACCTTATAATACTCATCAACACCAAGTGCTGAAATTAAAATGTTTTGGGCTTTCCAATCATACGCCCACTTCTTTTCATCGTTGGCAGTCCATTGTGCCTCTAGTTTTGGTACAATGTTGCCTTCCGCGTTGGTCATAGTAATTTCAAAAGGACCATCACGGATGGCAACCCATACATTCCTTTCTATGGAATTTATGTGTACTCGCAGCAGTCTTTCCAATAGCCGTAATTTTCACCGTTAAAAACTGGAGCTCTATTGTAAGCCCCCTTTGGTTCAGAAGCCATATCATTACGAGATGATACAGAGCAGTAGTGAACCAGCGCTCTGATACCACTTATTAGACGGTGTGGCAGGTGATCGAGAGGGGGGTGAATAGATCACCATAGAAAAATCATGGATTTTAAAACTTTTAATTGATTTTTAAAGGCTAGCGGAAAAGTGCAGTCTCGGATCGACTTCCGTCTATTCTGAACCGACTACTAGAAAACTGGACATGCGATAAACCGATGGATAACAGTATGCCAATAACAAATAAACACGCTTGGATAATCGTTTTAATGAAATTCACAAACATCACTATATTCCAATGAAAAAAAACAAGTATAACACTTTTATCAAATAATTGGTGTGCAATGTTTAATGATCCTTATTGTCAATGGAGTTGTCAAAGAAATTTTCTCAAATCAAAACACTAAAACAGCTTTTTAATTATGCAGATTTTTTTTTCTAATGTATGATCATTCAACAGAAACATTAACACCACAATTGAATGATAAACTTGCTGAAAACGTAAAGAGATTAAGGATAGAAAATTGTACGCAGAGTTTGGTAAGGAAGTTCCCCACTATCGTCCTCGTGTGTGGGTACATCCCCCTCAATTTTGAAATCGAAATTGAGATCTTATTTCCAATAATGTTGCAAATGTTTACAAGGTTACAATATAAATAACGAACACTAATCCCACTGATTATGTTGAATTTGTCTTAACCCCGCTTGATCCGATCCGATCAAGTCTTGAACCTCAAAATCAACGATCAATCTTCCGCTCCACTACTTGTTTGTGAGATCTCCCAGATTTCCAAACTCCTTCACTACAATTGAATTGGATCCACTTGACTTTGATGAAAACCCCCAAGAAATAATCCGTTCTTGATGGAAAACCTTCCGGTTTTTTAGAGAAACCCCTTTTGTATCCCTTCAATCCAACTTCGATTATAAAGCCTACAGCTAAACGTTATCTCAAAGATATCTTGGTGCAATGCATAATGATTATTATGTTTCAATGTGATTAAATCAGAAAAGATGATGAAGACAAATTATCTTTCAGGTTTCTTGCTCACACAAAAAATGCTCTCAAAATGTTTTCATGTCTTACGTAAAAAGAATAATGTTTTACTACTTATAACAGAGTGAAAACATAAAATAACAGAAAATTTTAGTTGGATGAGTCGATACATACGATGCATGAGTCGATACATGTGTGTAAAAATTGACTCATGAGTCGATACATGACCCAATGGGTCGATACATGAGGTAACAAAAATGTTTTCCAGAATAAATGTATCAGGATGTATCGATACATAGGGTATGGGTCGATCCATATTGGGTTAAAAAACAATTTTTCACAATTTTAATACAGCATGAGTCGATACATGAGTAAATGGGTCAATTCATGTTTGGTAGAAAACACCAAACAAAAAGGTTGACATGCCATGTATCGATACAACCATCAATGGATCGATACATGCTGAAGGAATATTGATTTTTGAGAAAAAGAATTACACATGTATTGATACATCACCATATGAGTCGATACATGCTGAACCAAAATTGAATTTCAGAAACAAAATTTAGACATATATCGATACACCAACTCATGTGTCGATCCAAAACATCAAAATATGCAAAAATGATATTTTAATGATGCAAAAAACTCATAATATGGGATAACACTCACATGAATAACTATTGTATTTGAAAGAAATCAATGCACAACTAGAAAACAAACGAACCAAAGACCCAACGGGGGAAGACTTATCAAAGCAAGACTCCGTTGGGGAAAAGATAAATCAAAGGGGATGCCTAACTCCACTAGGGGGAGAAATTACCTAACTATCAGCCAAGTGATAGCTTAACAAAGGTAATAATCTCAAAAGGAAATATTACCAACTACCAGCCAAGTGATAGCTTAACAAGGTAACCAACCATAGGTAAAAAGAAATATTACCTAACTATCAACCAAGTGATGACTTAACAAAGGTAATAATCCCAAAAAGGAAACATTACCAACTACCATCCAAGTGATAGCTTAACAAGGTAACCAACCAAAGGTAAGAGAAATATTACCTAAATATCAGCCAAGTGATAACTTAACAAAGGTAATAAGCTCCAGGGACAAAAGTTCAACCCAGGAATAAACTGAGAGAAATGGTCAAAGAAGACTCAATGAAATGACGAAATAAACTCAAATGGGGATTAATTCCATCCAGATAATGAATTGGAAAGGAAAACTGAAACAAAACCTTCCACGAGGATCAAACTCCATGGAGAATTAGAAAGGATAAGTGATTTCTACTTAAGATCGACACTCTATTGGAGAGAGGACCCACACACTCCGCGGGGAGAAGAACACCATAGAGTGTGGAAAGCACCAAGAAATGCAAGATGCACAAATAAACACCATGATGTTATGCATATGCGTATGTATTTGTGTATGAATATGCTGGAAAAACAGGCCCAAAGGGTTAAACCGGTAACACAGTACAACCAGATACTCGGCTAATCTCAACAAGGTGGAGATGCTACTGGAGATCTTGCTAGGGATTCAACTGAAGAAAACCCTACAATGAATGATCATAAGCCATCAAATGATTTAAATCCTAATATAAGGCTTAAATCCTTCTGGAGAGATAAAAATAGATATTGCTTGGAGACCCAAAGTTTAATCTTCTAAAAGCACGAACTCCGTTCCGAGGGAGGGAAATGTTTGTCGGGGATAAGACACATCCGAACAAACTCTGCTACGAAGATCTGTTGGCGACTTCACTGGGGATTATACCATTCCCGCATTCTCTGCTGTGGGAACTGATGATCCTTGATATATTCATAAGGAAAATCTTGTCTTTGGAGAACACTAAGCTCCGCTGTTCAAGATCTTACCATCCTTGAGATCACTATTGACATTCCTCTTTTATATTCGCAAATAGAGGAAAATATTTTTGTAAATTTCAAAAACATGATTGTTTATATATTTTTTGTTTCAAAAATTATTATAAAAAATAAATGAATTTTCGTGAACCGAAGCAAGATAAAAATAGCAAACAAATGGGGAAAAGGCTCAAATTTTATTGATATAATGGTAGTCTGCAGATGACGTGACTCCATGGATTATTACAAAGTTGAAAAATGGTAAGTACATGAGAAGAGATTTAAGCTAGAGGAAATATACCTGAACGTATCGCACGCTCGAACATACAACAGAGTCTCCATCAAACTTTATTTATTCCCGAAGGAAAGGGAAAACATCGATAAAACCCAGGGGAAAGAGATATGTTGGGTAAGGAAGTCAGTTATGCAAGGGGAACGTATTAGCACCCCAAACATCCATGGTACTCAATGGGAACCGTTTTGATTGTTCTCGCTCGAATATGTGTTATATCTAAGATTACTCGCGAAAGAATGGGAAAATAAAAGAAATATATAAAGTGCTCAGTGAGGATTAGGGCCCTCATGCCTAGGTATCCTCATAGTGCAATGAGGAATTCAGAGCTCCATAGTTCAAATAACTAGCGGTGGGATATGAAAAGAAGTTATGATAACAGTATGGTCTAAACCAAAGGATAATGTGATTTGAACTCCAACAAGGGGTGATAGATGAACCCAAGAGTAAAACTGGTATGAACCAACAAGTGAGGGGCCCGAGGCATGGTATCACTGTATTGGAATAACCAAAAAAGAAAGGGTTGCCTGTATATGGCTGCAAAGTAAGTAAGGAGATGTCTGTCTAAGCTATAAGGTCTGACAAGACAAACAAATCTTCTCTTGGTTCGCAAAAAGGTACAAGATGGAGCTCAAACGTATATTATATTTGGCTTAAAGAATAGGTATATCACATGAGTGAATGATGGTAGAGTACGAATGCATCATGGAGATGAACGAAATGAATGACCAAAGTCATAGAATCGAAGGGCTTGGTAACAAGTGACTGAAAAGGTATACTTTGAGACCAAAGGTAAATGTGTATTGGAATCCATAGGAGAAATGGAATTTGTACCATAAAGGGAAGGTGGCATGAACTACAAGTGAAGGGTCTATGACATGGTATCAGTGAATGGTTGGGCCGAAAAAAGAAGGAATTAAATGTCTGGGTACAAGCCAAACAACTCTAGGTACAAATGCGGACTTTTCATTAGGCACCCTAGAAGGGTATATATGTAATTCCAAATAAAGTGTATCTGATTTCAAGGAAACAATATGTCACTGGAATGAACGGTTTATGATTGAAAGTAGATAATGGATCATGAAAGATATGGATGGTTCCCTAAGGAGGAAGGAGAAATAATTAGGATTATGCTCTCCAAGGATTCGCATCCTCGTGCCTACGTATTCTCACTGTGTGATGAGAAATTCAGAGCAATCATAGTTCGTGGAACTACGAGAGCAAAGAGAAGCAAAACAATGTTTGTCTAAGAGTAAACAGACAGACCAACGAGTGAGGGGCACAAGGCATGGTATCACCGTAGTGGAATGACTAAAAACAAAGAGAATTAAATGTCTGGCAATAGGCCAAACAACTCTTGATAGAAAGGTGGTCATTTATTAGGTCGTCCTAAAAGGATGAGTATGGGACCCAAAGGGAAGTATTGATTGGCACAAGGAAAAATACATCACTTGCTGGGGAACAAACAATTTGAAATCAAAGGAGAAGGATATCTTAGATCCATGAAGGAATAAACTCTGAACCAAAGAGTAAAACTGGTATGAACCAATAAGTGAGGGGCCTGAGGCATGGTATCACTGTATTGGAATAACCAAAAACAAAGGAATTAAGTTTCGAGAAATAAGCCAAACAACTCTTAGTTCACAAGGTGGACTTTGATTAGGCCGTCATAAAAGGATGTGCAAAGAAACCGAGGAAAAGTGATGTTCGATCTCAAAAAGATGATATTGATTGAATGAATAAAGAATGATGGATTAATAAATAAGATAGTTCGCGAAGAATCTGAATTCTCCTGCCTACGTATTCTCACTATGCAATGAGAAAGTCAGAGCTTTCGTAGTTCATCCTACTACGGCTGAAAGCAAAGGAATATTTGATGGGATTTCCCAGAGGTAAGGTAGATTTCTTAACAAGAAAGAGTGTGACACTAACCAATGATGGTAATCAACCACAAGGACAAATGAGATGTAGCCAAATTCTGAACTCCACAGGGTAAGATAGATGAATGTCATAGTCTGAACTAAATACAAGGCAAATGAAATGATTTGAATTCTAGAGTATGAACTCCATAAGGGCAAAAGAGTATGATTCCATCTGAATTGTAAGGCAATGAAAGAGGTAGCCAGAGTCTGAACTCAATGGGCTGGATGAGTGAATGCCAAAGTCTGAACGATAAGGAAAAATAATATGTTAAAGTTTATACTGTATAGACAAAATCAGGGTCGCCAGAGTCTGTACTCAACGGGGCAAGGATGCCAAGATTTGTATCTTATAGGCAAGGAACAAACCCATAGTCTGTACTCCATAGGCTAAAAGAAGTTGTCAAGTTCTACACCTTATGAGCGAAGAATAAAGGATGCCACAATATGAACTGTAGGGCGAGATGCCAAGGTATATACCTCATAGGAAAATAATAAAGCCAGAGTCTGAACTTCATGGGCTGAAGGAAGTTGCTAAGGTCTGTACCTTAATAGGCAAGGAGATTCCCAAGAATCCATAACTCTTTAAGGCTATTCAGGGATTGTCAAGGTCCATAACCAAGTGCCAAAGTCCATAACTCTATAGGCATAGAAGGAGCTTGCCAAGGTCCATCATCTCAGGGGAAAAGAAATATTGCCAAGGTCTATTACCTTGTGGGGCAAGAAAAGGTTGCCAAGGTCCACCACCTCACAAGGCCAAAAAAGATTGAATTTCCTGGGTCCATAACCCAACAAGGCAAAAGGAATGCCAAGGTCTATCACCTCATAGGTGTTAGGGACCAATTTGTACTACTTTTTATATCACTTTATTGGTCCCTTTTACCAAGTTTTGATGTAATTACACACTTTTATTCTTATTAATTTGTATAAATGCAATTAGGTTTAATTTATTTTGTTTTGAATAGTTATTTCACATATTTGTTAGTTTTGTAGAATTTTTGGATGAAAGAGTTTTTGGAATGCATCATCATAATATGGAAGATTTTGGATGAAGCTTGCAAAGAAAGGAAGCTGGGATAGCTTCAGTTCGCGCCGCGAAGGCTGCGAATCCAGCAAGCTGATTTTGGGCCAAGGGTGCTGTCTTTCATGACCAGTTGTTTTGCCATTTTGGTGTCTGCCTTGGAATAGCTTTTCTGTTTTGGATGAAAATGATCAATTAAGGAAATGTCAACTCTTTTAGGATAGGAGAACACATTATTCTAAGACATTCATTATTATTGACACATTGAGACATTGAGATATTTTGTAAGAGTAAAAACAGAGTTTTTCTTCCATTGCATTTTGCTTTGTAAAATGATGATGAGGAGCTAAACCCCATTTTGTTTTGTCAAGATTGGAGGTAGTAGTTATTCTCATTTGTTTATGTATTCCATTTGATTTTTATATATGATAAAGATTCTTGATGTATTGAATATTGTTTTTGCCCTAAGTTGAAAACCTGATTTGAGTAGTTGTTGAAAGAGATTATTTGAGTCTTGACATAAAACAGATTTTCAAGTAGTGAATAAGTTATAGAGATAGATTTATTCATTACTCTTCTTTGGTATCAAACATTAAAGATTGCTATATTAATAGTTAGGTGGAGAGATCGTCTAAGGATCAATATAGTGATTATCACAATATCATTTAGACATAAATGACTTTGAGAGGATACTTGAACATCATCAATAATCTTAAATCTATATAGTTATCATAAGGAATCATAAGCATTTATAATAGTGAACTCCAATCTTGCCAAGCTTTTACATTTGATTAAAACCATTTTACTGTTTTTAGTGACATTTACTCACAAGATAATTTTCCAAACAAAACAACTTTGTTACTTTTTAAACTTATAACAATTTGGATTATAGAACGGCGGTAATAACAACCAATCTCTATGGATACGATATAAAAATATTTGCCGAAGATATACTTTTCAACAAATTGGCGCCGTTGCCGGGGATCTGTGTTCGATATTACAAGCATTGCAATAATTCATTGTTTTAAGTTTTGTTACTTGTATTACTATCCCTCTTTTATTTCACTTGGTTTGTTGGTTTTGTAGATTCTAGTGCATGTGAGGAAAAGCTACCGAGGAGCAATTTCAATTCGATCCCGAAATTGAAAGAACACTTCGGAAGCTCAATAGCAAAACACGAAGAAGAAGGAAACTAGCCGAAGAGAGGAACCGGAGAGAAGAAGCATCTACTTCCGCACTTGTTCAAATCGAAGAAGTGGTTGTAGAGGCTTGTGAAGGAAACATGGCGGATGACAATCGTACCGAAATGTCCGCTAATAGTCCAAGAAGAAATGCTCAATTTGCCCGTGGAGGAAGAAATACGGAGATGAAGACCGGAATCCTCCAACTTCTCTATGCAAATCCATTCACCGGAATGGACCATGAAGATCCGTATACCCATCTCATCAAATTCTATGAGATTGTGGGTTCTACGGGAATTGATGAAACGGGTGAAGAGGCATTATTCAAAAGGATGTTCCCACACTCCTTAGTGGGAAAGGCAAAGGAGTGGTACCTTGATCAAGCACCGAGAGTGATGACGGATTGGAATTTGTTAGAAGAAAAGTTCTTAGAAAGATATTTCCCTCAATCCCGATTCATGGAAGCCAAAACGGCTATTGCGGTATTCACTCAAGGAAGCAATGAGTCTCTAAATGAGGCTTGGGAAATATTCAAGTCGATGTTGAGAAAATGCAAGGGTCATGGTTTTGATGAACTCACTCAAATCCATATTTTTCTAAACGGACTCCAATCAACTCACAAGACACTTTTGGATGCTACCGCGGGTGGCTCTCTTATGTAAAAGAATGCGGAAGAAGCTAAAGTCATTATTGATCGGATGGCACTCAATGATCTCCAAAGTCAACATGATCGTAGCCCTTCACAACGTAAACCGGGAGTTCTTGAGTTGAATACCAATGACGCCATTCTTGCTCAAAACAAGCTACTCTCTCAACAAGTGGAGTTGCTCACTCAACAAATGGCCAAGCTTCCACAGAAAATGAAAGAAATTCAAGGGTCTCAAGTTCGACATCAAGTAGCATGTTGCGAATTATGTCAAGGAGATCACCCTACTGGTTTTTGTCCTCCACTAGAAGAAGTAAGTTGTGTGAACAATCAAAATCAGGGCTATCAAAGACAACCTCCTAATAATCAAGGTTATCAACCAAGAAACAATCAAGGCTATCAACCATCAAGGTTCAACAATCAAAATTTTCAGCAACAAAGTCCCTATCAACACCCAAACTCTCAAGGCCAACAGTCACAAGGAGGAAGTTCCAAGCTAGAGGACACTCTTCAACAATTCATGCAAGCTTCCATGGCAAATCATAAGAGTAACGAAGCAGAAATTAAGAATCTGGAAAATCAAGTAGGCCAACTTGCGAAGCAACTGTCGGAACAAAACGCAGGATCTTCCTTTTCCGCTAACACTCAAACCAATCCCAAGGAGCATTGTAAAGCAATTGTCACGAGGAGCGGTAAAGAGTTGAGGAGTGAAAAAAGTGAGGAAATTACAGTAGAAAATGAAAGGGATGAGGTGCTGGAAAAAGAGGACATGGTTGGTGAAAGGGAGAAAGTGGCTGGAACTTCACAGTTCGCGCCGCGAAAAGAGCAGGATTTGCCAGCAAAGGAACAACCTGAATTGGAGGTGAAAAAGGATGCTGAACCAAGAAAGAAGAAGAAAGGAGAGAAAGGTGTGAGCGTCATTCCAACCCAACATCTACCTTATCCACATGCTCCATCAAAGAAGGACAATGCTAGGCATTATGCACGGTTCATGGACATATTCAAACAACTTCAAATCAATATTCCATTTGCCGATGCATTAGAACAAATGCCACGGTATGCAAAGTTCATGAAGGACATTCTTATAAAGAAAAGGAGACCCATGGAAGACGAAACTATCTTGCTTGATGCACGTTGTAGTGCCATCATTCAAAAGACTCTCCCAAGGAAGGAATCCGATCTGGGCTGAGTCGTTTTACCGGTAACCATTGGAAGCACATACATTGGTAATGGTTTGATTGACTTGGGGTCTAACATTAATTTAATCCCTCTCTCCATTGTTAAAAGATTGGGAAATGTTGAGATCAAATCGACAAGGATGACTTTACAACTAGCCGACAAATCTACCACTTCACCATATGGAATTGCTCAAGACATGTTAGTGAAAGTGGACAAATTCTTGTTTCCGGTAGATTTCGTGATAGTAGAGATGGATGAGGATCGTGATGTTCCTCTAATTCTTGGAAGACCATTCATGAAAACAGCCCGGATGATGATTGACATAGATGATGGACTAATGAAGGTGAGAGTGCAAGACGAAGAGGTGACCTTTAATCTTTTTGAAGCTATGAAGCATCCAAATGACAAGCATGATTCTTTTCGAATTGATGCAATCAAAGAGGAAGTAGTGGAGGTCGCAAACCAAGTTCATATTTCTAATCCTCTAGAAAGATCTCTTATCGGAGCATACAATGTGTTGACCGAAAATGAGGAAAAAGAGATTGAAGCAATGTTGCATGAGTTAGAATCTTGTGGTGAGCTTACTTATCAAGAAGGAACAAAGGAGGACTTGGATGCGATGAAGAAAACGGAAGAACCAAAATTAGAGTTGAAAATGCTCCCTTCACATTTGAAGTATGTGTTCCTTGGTGACGAATGTACTAAACCGGTGATTATAAGCAACACCTTGTCCATAAAAGAGGAAGACAAATTGATTCAAGTGCTGAAAAAGAATGAAGGTGCAATAGGGTGGGTGTTATCCGACTTGAAGGGTATTAGTCCGGCCTATTGTATGCATAAGATCATGATGGAGGAAAATTTCAAACCCGTTGCACAACCTCAAAGGCGTCTAAATCCATCGATGAAAGAGGTAGTTCGGAAAGAAGTTGTCAAACTCTTGGAAGCCAGAATGATTTATCCTATATCCGATAGTGCATGGGTGAGTCCGGTACAAGTAGTTCCCAAGAAAGGTGGCATGACAGTTATCAAAAATGATAAAAATGAGTTGATTCCGACAAGAACGGTAACCGGGTGGAGGATGTGTATTGACTATAGAAGGTTGAACTAAGCTACAAGGAAAGATCATTTCCCACTACCTTTCATGGACCAAATGTTGGAGAGGTTAGCCGGCAAAAATTTCTACTATTTCTTGGACGGGTACTCGGGGTACAATCAAATTTTGGTCAATCCAGCGGATCATGAGAAGACAGCTTTCACATGTCCTTTTGGCATCTTTGCTTACCGAAGAATGCCTTTTGGGTTATGTAATGCACCGGCCACATTTCAACGGTGTATGCAGGCTATATTCTCGGACTTAATAGAAGAATTCATTGAGGTGTTCATGGATGATTTCTCTGTGTATGGATCATCTTTTGATTTGTGCTTAAAACATCTTGATGTGGTTTTGGGAAGATGCGTGGAGACCAACTTAGTGCTCAATTGGGAAAAATGCAACTTCATGGTCACCAAAGGTGTTGTACTCGGTCACAAGATCTCCGCGAAGGATTAGAGGTTGACAAAGCCAAGGTGGAAGTTATCGAGAAACTACCACCCCCAACAAATATAAAAGGAATAAGGAGCTTTCTCGGACATGTCGGTTTCTACCGGAGATTCATCAAAGATTTTTCAAAGATAGCAAAGCCATTGAGCAACTTGCTCAACAAAGGTACGCATTTTCTTTTCGATGAGTCATGTCTCAAAGCTTTCCTTGATTTAAAAGAAAAGTTAGTCACCACACCCATAATCGTGGCACCAAATTGGAAACATGATTTTGAACTTATGTGTGACGCAAGCAATTATGCGGTTGGTGCGGTGTTGGGTCAAAGAAGAGATAAAGTTTTTCATGCTATTCATTATGCTAGTAAAGTGTTAAATGAAGCACAAGTCAATTATGCGACAACTGAAAAAGAATTACTAGCCATAGTGTACGCATTGGAAAAGTTTAGAGCTTACTTGATTGGGTCAAAAGTTGTAGTCTACACTGACCACTCGGCAATAAAATATTTGCTAACCAAGTCGGATTCCAAACAAAGACTAATTCGTTGGATTCTCTTATTACAAGAGTTTGATTTGGAAATCCGGGATAAAAAAGGTTCCGAAAACTTGGTGGCAGATCATTTGTCTCGGTTGGTCAATGTGGACGTTACAAACAAAGAAGAGGAAGTGAGAGAAGAATTTCCGGATGAAAAACTGTATGCGATTCAAGTGAGGCCTTGGTTTGCTGATTTTGCTAATTACAAAGCAACCGGTTTAACACCGGAAGACCTCACTTGCAATCAAAGAAGGAAATTCTTGGCGGATGCAAAATATTATGTTTGGGATGATCCGTATCTGTTTAAGGTGGGTGTAGACAGTATTTTGAGAAGGTGTGTAACAAGTGAGGAGTCAAGAGACATCCTTTGGCACTGTCACAACTCTCCGTATGGAGGTCACTATAGCGGTTTGAGAACAGCCACTAAAGTGCTCCAATCGGGCTTTTATTGGCCATCTTTATTTAAAGATGTGCATGAACATGTGAAGAGTTGTGATACATGCCAACAGAGTGGAGGAATAGGAAAACGGGACGAAATGCCTCTAACCAACATGCTAGAAGTAGAAGTTTTTGATTGTTGGGGTATTGATTTCGTTGGCCCATTCCCCTCTTCTTTCTCAAATGAGTACATACTAGTGGCCGTTGATTATGTCTCGAAGTGGGTAGAAGCAATTGCTTCACCTAAGGCCGATGCCAAAACAATGATCAAATTTTTAAAGAAAAACATATTTTCACGTTTTGGTGTGCCTAGGGTGTTGATAAGTGATAGAGGCTCACACTTTTGCAATACACCTCTAGAAAAAGTTTTGCAACATTATGGTGTAAAGCACAAGGTGACCACTCCCTACCACCCACAAGCGAATGGTCAAACGGAGGTGTCAAACCGAGAAGTTAAGCGGATTCTTGAGAAAACAGTCTCGAATTCAAGAAAAGATTGGTCCTTGAAACTGGATGAAGCTTTGTGGGCGTATCGTACCGCCTACAAAGCACCTATTGGGCTAACTCCGTTTCAAATGGTGTATGGGAAGACTTGTCATCTTCCAGTAGAAATGGAGCATAGGGCATTATGGGCTCTTAAATTCTTGAACTTCGACTCCACTTTAGCTGGAGAAAGAAGAAAAGGAGAACTCCATGAATTGGAGGAATCAAGGAACAACGTTTACCATTCGAATAAACTTTACAAGGAAAAGGTAAAGGCATACCATGATGGAAAGGTCCGTCATAAGGAGTTTCATGTTGGACAAATGGTATTGCTTTTCAACTCAAGGTTGAAGTTATTCTCGGGTAAGCTGAAGTCAAAGTGGTCAGGACCGTTGGTTGTCAAAGAGGTGCACAACTATGGGGCCATTGTGATCGAGGATCCAAAGTCACAAGAGAGCTGGACTGTAAATGGTCAAAGACTCAAAGTCTACCATAGTGGCGACGTGAATCGGGATGTGTGTATCATTCCTCTATCTGGACCGGGCTAATCATTGGACCGTCGAGCTCTAAACAACGTTAAACAAAGCGCTTGTTGGGAGGCAACCCAACGTTGTAAGTCTGCATTTTACATTTTTCAATTCTGCTGTGTTGATTTTCTGCTGTGTTAAATTTTGTGAAATTGGGTTCTGTTTTCTGCCGTTCGCCCCACGAACAAGGTTCGGCCCGCGAATAAGGTTCGCCCCGCGAACAATGCGTGGCAGAACCACTTAAGTTTTGTTTAGGTTAATTTTTCTGTTCATTCCAATTCATTTTTCAAACAAACAAGTTCCCTCTTTTTCACTCCCACTTCCAAAACTTCCCAAAACTGAAAATTTTCCTTTCCCAACTCCCTAATCTTCATTTGCTAACAAGAATCAAGTGCTTCAGTAAGGTATGTTATGCTTTTCAATTCCTCTTCTCCATTTCCTTTTGGGTTCACATTTAGGTTTGGTTAGGGATTGGAAAAATTTGAAGATTGACACTTGAAATCACTATGCATGTCTGATTTAGATTAGGAATAGGATAGGGTTGGAGACCATGACTGTTGGAAGTAGTAAACTTCACATCTTTGGAACCCTAGGAGGCTCCTGGAGATTTCCTAGTTCGCAGGGTTCGCGCTGCGAACGGGCCTTCGCGCCGCGAACTGGGACATTCCAGGGCCATGTTTTTATGCTATTGATTGCTAACTCTCTTCATGTTTTGTTGTGTGGTTGTTCTGATGTTTAATACAGATGTCAAAGAGAACCAAAACCACGACTTCCGTTCAACCCCATTCATTAAGAAGGGTCACAAGTGACGAACACGAAGAACGATTCGAGAGCTTAATCAAGAGAACCATCCTGCCGGAGAGGTTCATCCGTTTAGCACCGGGTGGGACTTATCAGAGTTTGGTTTCAACTTTTGAGAGACGAAGGTGGATGAAACTCTGTGAACCAGAAGCGGAAATCAACTATGATATTGTTCGGGAGTTCTATGCAAACGCCATGCATCAAGAAGAGGGGGTAGCTTTCAACTACCAAACAAGGGTAAGAGGCAAGATCATTTCTTTTGGGAGGGATGCCATTAACTCATATCTTGGCAATCCTCTAACCCTTGGAGAGAACGAGCGGTGCGAGTATCGTACCCAGGAATTAGCTAATGTGTGGGATCTTCAAGCGGTGAATGTTACCCTGTGCCTTAAAGGAAAATCATTTGACCTAAATGATCAAGGACATCAAAAATCTTGGAAAAGAGAAAATTAAAATCTGGGAGCTAGGGCCTTTCTGGTGCTGCGGTTGAGCAATATTCGGCCAAGGAGCCACACCACCACGATTCCTCTGGATGTAGGGTGTTTGCTTTACTGCATTATGATCGGAAAATTTGTGGATGTAGCATCAATCATAGCGGGAGAAATGAGGAAGATGGCTATAAGTGGAACCAAATTCGGTGGTAAAGCAGGTGTGCTTGCGTACCCGAGGCTGATCATGGGACTTTGCCGTCGGGCGAATGTTGCCATTCCGGAGGAAGTACACTTCTCTATCACCAGTGTGATTAACGATGCCTATCTGAATAGGTTCTGCCAAAGCCAAATGGATAGAACCGAAGGAGTTGGGACTTCGTCATCCAGACCCCGACCCCAACCCCGACCCCACAGTACTCCAGTCTTTGACCAGATGGCGTTTGCCAATTATTGTTGCGAGAGCTTTGAGGCCTCTAGGAGGTCTCAATCATTTATCTTCGATGCTATGCAACAATAGTTCCAGAACACATTCCTTGCACCCGAAGCCCGCACATTTCCTTCTCAGGCGGAATATGTGGCTTATGCTAATTGGCCTGAGGGCAGGCCAGATTTTATGGGGGGTGCAGGAGGTGGTGCAAACCCTAATGATGAGATGGAGGACGTCCTTGGAGATGTAGGTGGTGGCCAAGAGGAGGAGGATTGAGGAGTTGGTGAATTTGAGGAGTTGTTGTCATTTTGAGTTTCTTTGTATTATTTTTGTTTTTGACAAATTTTGATGTACTTTTGGGTGGCTCTAGTTCACCAAAACTTTGTTTTTGTTAGTTGTTTTGATAATTGCATGAATACTACTTGAGATTTAAGTGTGTTACAGTCAAATTGGTTTACCAACATTTTTGTTTAATTGTTCTTACTCTTAAGTCAAGCTTAAAGCAACCGAGAAATGATCGTAAAGAAAGAAGCATAGGACACTTCGAGTGGTGATGGTAAGAATTAGTGTCGGCATTTCAAGGTACACTTTATCGCTTTCTAGACTTAACATGAGTAGTTGATGGTGTGTGCAAATTTCATATCATAAACTCATTGAAATGTATGTCACTTTTGAATCAAAATAGGACTTAACCAATTGTGAGGAAGCTTTCCATTGTACACTAAAAAGCAGGAAATCAAGCATTATTTTAACTCATTCTTATCATGCTAAATCATGCATCAATCTATTTTTGTGTGAAAATTTTGAAAATGATAGAGGCATTTTTTGTGAGAAAAACCACTTGACCAAAAAGTTTGAATCAACTAACCTTGTGAGGAATAATCTTTAGTTAAACCCCTTTGAGCTTATTTTAGGATTCATTTTATTAATCATTGTAAAATCAGTTGAAAATTTTGGAATAAATGAATCCTAATTTCTTTCGTGTTAATTGAAACCTCAAATCGAGTTGTTTGCAAATTTTGCCTTTTTCTTATTTCTAAGTAGGGAGCATTATTGAATAAATTTGATTTTGGAATCTAAAGTTGGGGAGAGTAAAGTGAAAGGTTGATTAGAAACTTGGAAAAGTGAGTTTTTTATGAAAGGGTGAAAATATGAAAAGAAACAAGAAAAAGAAATCACCCTTGAAACCATAGAGCAAAGAAAAAAGAAAAGAAAGAAAAAAAGCAAAGAAAATGCTCATGGTTGTGTGGATGTAAAAAGAAAAAGAAAAAATAGGGACCAAAGAAAGGGAAATTGTGTAGAGTTGAATGTTTGGGAATGCTCCCTTAGGATAGGCAACTTTGTAAATTCTCTTAATCATATCCTTTCTTGTAACCTAAGCCACATTACAACCTTTGATAGACCTCTTGATTCTCATTTTTCACATGATTTGGTATTTGTTGTGATAACCGCATGATTTGAATTGTTGTTGATTTAATTGCTTGGATGAGTGAAAGTAACCCTTCATGTTATTCATCATTATTATGATGTGTGTGTAAGTTTGATTCAATTTTGACATATATGGCTTTGAATTCCTTGGAATGATTTTTGCACTCAACCATTTCCCTTATTCATGTTTGGTCTAGAATTGAGATAGGTGGATTGAGAAATTTCCAAACACTTTTGAACCATTTGAATGTCCTTGATAAATCCTTGTTTAAATCTTTTGTGTCATTGCTTTGGTTGTGAGGGTGGAAACTTTTGTTTAGGGACAAACAAAATTCTAAGTTGGGGAGAGTTGTTAGGGACCAATTAGTACTACCTTTTATATCATTTTATTGGTCCCTTTTACCAAGTTTTGATGTAATTACACACTTTTATTCTTATTAATTTGTATAAATGCAATTAGGTTTAATTTATTTTGTTTTGAATAGTTATTTCACATATTTGTTAGTTTTGTAGAATTTTTGGATGAAAGAGTTTTTGGAATGCAACATCATAATATGGAAGATTTTGGATGAAGCTTGCAAAGCAAGGAAGCTGGAATAGCTTCAGTTCGCGCCGCGAAGGCTACGAATCCAGCAAGCTGATTTTGGGCCAAGGGTGCTGTCTTTCATGACCAGCTGTTTTGCCATTTTGGTGTCTGCCTTGGAATAGCTTTTCTGTTTTGCATGAAAATGATCAATTAAGAAAATGTCAACTCTTTTAGGATAGGAGAACACATTATTCTAAGATATTCATTATTATTGACACATTGAGACATTGAGATACTTTGTAAGAGTAAAAACAAAGTTTTTCTTCCATTGCATTTTGCTTTGTAAAATGATGAGGAAGAGCTAAACCCCATTTTGTCAAGATTGGAGGTAGTAGCTATTCTCATTTGTTTATGTATTCCATTTTATTTTTATATATGATAAAGATTGTTGATGTATTGAATACTGTTTTTGCCCTAAGTTGAAAACCAGATTTGAGTAGTTGTTGAAAGAGATTATTTGAGTCTTGACATAAAACAGATTTTCAAGTAGTGAATAAGTTGTAGAGATAGATTTATTCATTACTCTTCTTTGGTATCAAACATTAAAGATTGCTATATTGATAGTTAGGTGGAGAGATCGTCTAAGGATCAATATAGTGATTATCACAATATCATTTAGACATAAATGACTTTGAGAGGATACTTGAACATCATCAATAATCTTAAATCTATATAGTTATCATAAGGAATCATAAGCATTTAGAATAGTGAACTCCAATCTTGCCAAGCTTTTACATTTGATTAAAACCATTTTACTGTTTTTAGTGACATTTACTCACAAGATAATTTTCCAAACAAAGCAACTTTGTTACTTTTTAAACTTATAACAATTTGGATTATAGAACGGCGGTAATAACAACCAATCTCTGTGGATACGATATAAAAATATTTGCCGAAGATATACTTTTCAACAATAGGCAAGGAAAGGTTTCCAAGGTCTACCACCTTATAGGCAAGAATGAATGAATTTTCTTGGGTCCATAACCCTATAAGGCAAATAAAATGCCAAGGTTTATCACCTTATAGGTAGGAAAGATTGAATTGCCTAGGTCTATAACCCTACAAGGAAAATGGAATGCCAAGGTCTATCACCTCATATGCGGGAAAGATTGAATTGCCTGGGTCCATAAACCTACAAGGAAAATGGAATGCCAAGGTCTATCACCTCATAGGCAGGAAAGAGTTGAATAAAATAGGGTGTACAACCACAAGCTGCTAATAGAAAAAGTTCTCCAATATTGAGGTGTTAAATGATTGATGCTTGAAGAAGACTTGTGACTTTTATGATTCAAATTACGCTAAAGTCTATGAACAAGGACAGATGCTTTGAATAGCTATATCCTATGCCCCGTATGCAAAGTCACCCTAGACAAGGGTAGGAGAAACTCTGTCTCATCATTCCTCATTACTTAAGACTCGTGGCATGCAATATTTATCATAACTGACAAGTTGTAAGAGAAGAGTCCTCATTGCTTCTCCTCGAGTTGATGTTGCTTTGTATAAAGAAGACTTAGTAGTTTACTCGATTCGTGTTGCACTAAAGTCTATGAATAAGGGAGAATGCTTTGAATAGCTAGGGCCTACAATTTGAATATCAAAGTCACTCTAGACAAGGGTAGGAGAAACTCCGTCTCATCATTCCTTATTACTTAAGGCTAGAGTCATACAATTTGAATCGTATTTAAGAAGTGTTGACTTTTGATTTATCTTGTGTAAACCGCTGCTCAATGGGACTGATATATCTTGCATGAAAGACTGGTCTTGAAGTTTGGAGATCCACATCGTTAGAATTAATCCTATCAAGTGATCAAGTGATTTTTGATCACTTGAACGGACTATGGGGTTATACATGACCAAAGGATTTAATTGATTAAAATTGCTTTTGATCAACTTGAATTATAGGGTTTGAGTTGATTTGAAACTTATGACTAATCCTAATCTAAGGGTTAGAATTCACAAGCTATTCATAAGGGGGAACATGCACCATTTAAAATTCTAAATCAAAATCTAATCCTAAAGGAACATGCATTTGTTAGTCAAAAACTTGATTAAAACTATTTACAATTCTAACTCAAAGGAACATGCATTTGTTAGTCAAAAACTTGATTAAAACTATTTACAATTCTAACTCAAAATCTAATCCTAAAGGAATATGCATTTAAAATGGTAAAATAAGCCCTTTAAGGGGCAAAATGGTCATTTCACATGAATATCCAATTTAAGGACAAAATTAAATCATAATCAATATCCTAACTAAAACCTAAAAATTAATCAAGTTCTAAGAAAACTATTTTAATCAAATCAAAGAAACCTAATTATTTTTAGAAATCTAACTAAACAAAAAAAAAACAATTAATATTCTAATTAATCCTAATTTTTATTATAATTAAAAATCCTAATTCTAATTAGTCCTAAAAATCTAACTTAATTAAACTAATCCTAAAAAACTCTAAATGGCCTAATTAATAAAAATAAAACTAAACAAAAAAACAACAAAATAAATCAAGAACAAAAGGAATAATGGGCTCAGATTTGGGGTGTAAGAAGTAATTAAAATAAGGCCCAATGACCCAAAAGACCCACATAATCAGTTTTGTCTTATTTCTATTTTGTCTTATATGTCATGTTGAACCAGTCATGATGCGACACATGGTGCTGTCTAGAAAAGTGAAAAAAAGGAAAAAGAGGTAAGACACATGTCACGATTCTGAGAGTTCTGAGTTTAATCGATAATTGTTCATTAATTAATTACACACAATCTTGAATTTTGATCTACTAAAAATTAATAAATCAAAAAATTAATATGCAAATTATATGTCACCGACTTGATTTTTCGTGAGGAATCCAAACAAGTGATCGAATTTTGCAAATGAGACACAAATTTTGAAGAATCGGGCGAAAAGATGAAAAATAAAGTATGTAAAGAATCGATCGATTCACATTCGTTATAATAATTCATGAAAAAATAATCACATATTCAAAATCATGACAAAAAATCACTTCTAATGATATATTCATACGTAATTAACGGTCAAGAATTAAAAAATCACTATTTTTAAGTTTATGTGTTCTATGCAAAATAAGTGTTTATTTTAATAAGCAACATTCAAAACAGTAGCTAAAATTGATCAACAAGTAAAAATCCAATAATTCATGGAAAAGGTGTGAAAGAGATCAAGGATTACCAACGGAGCGGAGATTTGCTCCGGTTAGTGTTGAAAATCGAAGCGTCGAAAAGAAACCCGGAATTAATCCAATTAACTTCCAAGCTTTGATAATTATTCTAGATGATGAATGAATGTAGAAGATGAATCATGAATGTAGAATATTGATGAATAAGTTTGAATTGATGAATCTTGGATGGTGATTGTTGATAAATCTTGATAAACTTTAGATGATGATTGTTGATAATAATGCTTGAATTGTTGATTGATGATTTTGAAATTGGATTGTGGCCTAGTTCCACCATTTTAGAACTTCAATGTGAAGTTCTAAATGGTGATGAAGATGAACGTTAATGAGGGTAAGGGAGAAGATAAATATTGAGAGAGAAATTGAGAAGAAAAAATGGTAGAAAAATAATGATTAGTTGTGAATTTTCCAAGTTAGGTTAGTTAACCCCCAAAATGTGAAAAATAATATGTTTTTATAGAATGATCACCCTTGGATTATGATCCAAGTAATTGGTTTATCAATGGTTAGGACTTAATTTAATCCTTAGTTGCGGATCACCAATTTCGACTATAGGGTTAAATGTTAAGAGTGGCTATGATTGAGTGAAAAAAATGGAAGTTGAGATTTGTGTTTGTTTGGAAGTTTTTTGTTAGTTTGGAAGTTATGCTAGTTAAGGGTAATTAGATAAATCAATGGCTTGTGGAGAAATATGTAGTTAAGGGTAGTTAGAGACCAATGGTGTTGGAGTTTGTAAGACCCCAATTTTGACCCTAAGATCCATCATGCTATTCACATCATATGCATTAGCATTGGGATCACATCTTGGCATCCTCTTTACCCTTCATTCATTAGGATTGTTATGGGAAAGATCACCAAGCACCATGTGATTGTATCATACTTTGTATTTTATCATTTACTAACTAACATACTAAAAATATGTCTTTGCATTTGTCTAACCTTTTTGTAAGTGAGGCACATGATCACCTTTGATCTATCAAGTTCACATCTAGGGTTTAAGACCCTCATTGCTAAGAGCTTAACCAAGGAATGATCCACAAAGGCCCTAGGAATCATTATGAGTCCCCATGATATTTACATGTTATTTTGATCAAGAATTCTTCAAGAGTTTGGAATTGGTTTGCCTTGGAAACCCTAGTTCATCTGGGTATCTTGTGTAACTTCTTCAACAAGCTTCTTCACTAATTGATCAAATATTTCAAGGGGAATATCAAATTTAATTATCTTATGCATATATGATCTCCCAAGAATCCAAAAAGTCAAGAGAATTGCAAGTTAGCAAGGGGGTTGATGGAGGTTGACCAGAGGATTTCATCTGATTAAAATTGGGTTCCCCTAGACCCTATCTCCTACAATTTTCATCATATGAAAATGATTCCAAGAGAAACGTTACTCTAAGTGACATTCCAAACAACTTTCATGTTTAGGTCTAGAGCTAGTTTTGCTTGGAAAGTCATTTTTTATGTTGAAAGATTATAGGTCATTTTGTCTAAACCCTAATTTGAAGGTCAACTTCTCAAGGCCATAACTTGCTCAATTTTTATGAGATGAAATATTTCCAAGTTGCACAATCAAATTCATGGTGTCTAATTCAACTTTTATGTTTGGAGTAAGAGATAATTCAATTTTTATAAGCATGTGATATGAGGATACATTATAGGTCATTTTGGACCAATACCATTGAACAAGTGATTTTCCTCAACTTCAAAAATGCATAACGCATTCATCCCAAATCCAAATGAGGTCAAATTTGTGACCATTTTTAATATTTTTGAAAGAGATACAACTTTGATGAATACACTTTTCTCATTTGAAGCTCACATAAAAAGTTATCCAAGGTGGAATAACTGAACATATGGTTTAACACTTAGAAAAAATTTTGACAGGTTGAAATTTCCAAACTTCCACCTCAAAATTCATCATGATACAAGCTCCAAATGTAAAAGTCTTCAACATAAGAGTTGTTCCTCTTGATCTAACCTTTCCAAAGAGTCCAAATTCATTCATTTTGGATAAGGTTTGAGGGCTATGCATATGGTCTGAACATGGATGCATCAATTGGCAAGTAAATTCATGATCATCGAGCTATGGATAAGCAAGACATCAAATAACAAGAGTTGCCATCGCGCTTTTATTGTTTCCAAGGGAAAAGGGAAAAGTACGAACAAAACCCAAAAATAAGAAGTTTTCAAATCAAAACTAATAAAATGTCAGAGATTACAGGTAAGGAGGTTGGTTACACAGAGGGAAGGTGTTAGCACCCAAAGTGTCCTAGGTACTCCTAGGGAGCCCTTTTTTGTGTGCATATGTATTTTTGTACAAATGGTGTTTGCAAGCAAATAGAATGGGGGGATGAGAAAAGAATTCATTAATTATATTTTTGTGTTTGACGAGACCTTCAGACTTGTGCCTACGTAGGTACATAAAAATGAGGGATCAAAACCTTGTAGTTCGTGGTATATATTTCAAAGTGGATGTATTGCTTTTTAACAAAAATTTAAGTTTGAAAGGCACAAAGGCCTAAAAATAGTTTGAATGAGTTAATTCTTTTTGGCTTTCAGAAAATTTTAAGTTAAGTATAGTTAAGTATATTTACAAATTTGATTGAGAAAAGAAGTTTGAAAATGCAATGACATAAGGCCAAAGTTTCTAATTTGCAATATGGTCTAAGTTTAGAAAACAAGCACAAGCAAAGAAGATTTTAAAAACAAGAGGGAGAGATTTTGAAATTAAAGAAATGGGGGGGGGAGATGAATGGACTAATCCTAAGCACAAATTTAAAAGTTGAGAGTTGAAAAGATCTGACCAATGGGCTGCAATCCAATAGACAAGAGTGTCATATAGAAACCTAAATTCCCTTGGACATTAGAATCAAGCAACAAACAATGCACACTATATAAAATTGAAGAGCAAGAAATCAAATAAAGATAGCCACATCCAAGCTTAGCAACTCCATGATCTTCTTCAAATTTACCCATGTAACGGATGAATTCCACAATGCCACAAGTCACAGGTTCAAAATAATAGCTTCACAATGATCATGTTGCATATGAACTCAAATGGATCTTCAATGATGTATCATATGAAGTTTAAAATTATAAGCACTTGGTTACATGAAAGTTGGCATTGGCCAAGTCCTTTGCACATGGAGTGTTGCCTAAATTCTAAGTCCAATAGTCTCAGATCAAACCAACAGTCCACACAAGGTGTTTTTTAGGTTTTTTATTTATTATTATGTACATTAATGGTCAAAGACCACACAATCAAACACAATATATACAAACAAAATATATCACAAAATATGGTCCAAGTGGACAAAGTAAAAATGACATTAACATAAACAATTAGAATGGTATGAATAATGACAAATGAATAAGGCTTAAAAGAAAAAAAGTGCATTAAAGTAAATGACTTGAAATTAAATGTTAGTTGTTAATGAGTTAGAAATTAGTATTGCTTTTGCTTTTATTTTTAAGTCATTCTTTGGAGAACACTCAACCCACTTATCACAAGCATGGATCCTTGAACCAAGACATCTTCCAAAGGAAGGAAAAAAGACCAAGTTTTCACACAATACCATGAAAGAGGGGAGACTTACAATATCACTAACTAGAATGCTATGCCTTTTGTGTCAAAATTTAGCGCTATGTTAAGCAATCGTAATTGAACTTATGTAGAAGTCACAACTATTTGAGGTCGGGCAATAGAATTTTGGTGTTAATGCATGTTAGAGAGATAGTATAATGGACTATGCTCAATAAACATAGCACACACAAAAAGAATATGCAAAAGTGGTGTCCTAATCTCATCCATACTTATGTTAATTTTACAATCAACTTGCCTTAGGATGTAGAGATATCATAGGTCCATGACATGAATGCATAAAGAAAGGGAATGAGATGAAGAGGGAGGGAAGATAGATCAAACTCAAATTGGACAAAGGAGGACTTTTACCAAATTAAGATCATTAATTCATTTTGGGAGATGGAATGTACATTCCATCAATCCCCTAAATCCAATGATCTTAACCTAGCAAAGTCAAATCAACCTTGACCAAGGCCTAACCACACAAGTCAAACTTACAAAATCAATCAAAATGGCTCAACACAATTATTTGGAATTTATTCAATTTAAAAATACTAAAAATAATGCATTAAATTAAATATGGTTGGTCAATTTCCTAAAACCTTATCAAAACACCAAAGAAATGGTCATGCGACTATGGACGGACTGGTCCAATCATTACCATGACAAATGAAAAAGGAGGACATGATCTGAAAGAAAAAAATGGCGTAGAGCATGAATCTGATCTCAATTTTAACTAACTTCAAATATATAGAAAGATATGAGGAGTTGAATTTTGAGGTGTGTCAACTGAGTTGCTTCGATTTGACCTCAAAACAACTCAATCTTCTTGCCTACATTGGTAGGACTTCAGACAACCAAAGATCCAAAAGAATTGATGAGAATTGAGTGAGAATCGAAGAGAAGAAAAAATCTGGAAAATACCTTCAATGTTGTGCAGAACTTGATCCTTCTTGCTTCAGTTCTTGTTTGATCTTGCTCCAATAGCTTGCAGAAGTGGATTAGGAATGGTAAGAAGCTTTGGATCCTGGAGTTTTTTAATCTCCAAACAGTGAGATTCAAACTTAATTTTCAAGTGAAAATTATCAGGTTTTCCTTTGAATTGTGAGGGTTTGAAGAGTGGAGGAAAAGATGGTGCGCACGGATCCCTTGAAATGAGCTCAGAGGGTCTCCATTTATAGCAAATTCAAGTGTTATTTGCATACTTGAAATTTCTTCCAAATTTGGCAATGTCATGTTTAAGCTTGCATGGGCGTGTACAGGCCCATGAAGCAATGCACTAAGGTCCAAAACCAACTGAAATGAGGTCTGAATCAAGCTTGATTGGCAAGGCAATGCGAAATGATCATTTGGAGTTTTGATTTTGCCAATTGATGCAGGCATGTTAACACCATGCGCAACCCTAGCAAACCTCATCCAAAATGAATGAATTAGGACTCTTTGGAAAGCTTAGATCAAGAGGAACAACTCTTATGTTGAACACTTTTCCATTGGAACTTGGATCATGGTTAATTTTTAGGTGGAAGTTTGGAAATTTCAACATGTTGAAATTTTTTCTAAGTGTCAAGTCATATACTTCAATGTTCCACCTTGCTAAACTTTTTACGGAGATCCAAATGAGAAAAGTGCCTTCATCAAAGATGTATCTATTTCAAAGACCTTCAATATGGTCACCAATTTGAAATCATTTGGATTTAGAATGAGAGTTATGCATTTTTGAAGTTGAGGAAAATCACTTGTTCAATGGTATTGGTCCAAAATGACCTATAATGTATCCTCATATCACATGCTCATAAAAGTTGATTTAGGTCTTACTTCACACATCAAAGTTGTAGTAGACACCTTTAATTTGATTGTGCAACTTGGAAATATTTCATATCATAAAAATTGAGCAAGTTATGGCCTTGGGAAGTTGAGTTTCAAATTAGGGTTTAGACAAAATGACCTATAATGTTTCAACATAGAAAATGACGTTCTAAGCAAAATTAGCTCTAGATATCAACATGAAAGTTGTTTGGAGTGTCATTTAGAGTAACGTTTCTCTTGTAATCATTTTCATATGATGAAAATTGTAGGAGATAGGGTCTAGGGAGACCCAGTTTTGATCAGATGAATATATCTGGCCAACCCCCATCAACCAACTTGCTAACTGGCAATTCTCTTTACTTTTTAGGCTCATGGTAGATCATATATGAATAGGATGATGAATTTTGAAGTCCCCCTTGAGAAATTTGAGCAATTGGTTAAGAAGCTTGTTTAAGAAGTTACTCAAGATGCCCAGACAAACTAGGGTTTCCAAGGCAAACCAACTCCAAACTCTTGAAGAATGCTTGATCAAAATAACATGTAAAGATCATTGGGACTCATACATGATGCTTAGAGACATTGTGGATCATTCCTTGGTTGTTCTCTTAGCCGTGAGGGTCTCAAACCCTATATGTGAACTTGATAGATCAATGGTGATCATTCCCTACCTACAAAAGAGTTAGGCAAATACAAAGACATATTTTTGGTATTTTGGTTAGTGAAATGATAATATACAAGTATGATACAATCACATGGTGCTTGGTGATCTCTCCCAAAACAAACCCAAATGAAAAAGGGGTAAGGAGGATGCCAAGGTATGATCCCAATGCTAATGCATATGATGAGATTGCATGAGGGATCTTAGGGTCAAAATTGGGGTCTTACAACTGCCCCTATTTAAGAACATTCTAACCGAGGAGGTGAAGGTTAAAATCTTCATATCGACTCAATAGAATGGGCTTAAATAATAACATATAGAAACAAATTTTGGTCCCTAAGAGACCTCATGACGCATATGATATGAATGTAAAAGCAAACTCTCTGTGGGGAAATGATGCCGCAAAGGAAAAGAAAATCAGAGCGACCGAAAGTCCGCAGGAGTACAATGCATTCCGTAAGGATAGCTCATCGGGGAGACAGAGGCTCTAAGGGGATAAAAAGATTATGCGTAGGCTAGGCTACGACTTAAAACTGCTGGGTGACTAGAGGAATTCCATAAAAAATGGAAGGACTCAGCCGGGGAAACAAAAACATCTGTAGGGGAAACGAGTAGATCAGGATAAAATTGAAGTACTCGATTCATGTAGGAAAAGTGATTTCACTGAGGAAATGCGCACTCAACTCAACTGGGGAAGAAATAGACTTCAACGCAGGAGGAGCAGAAATTTATTATCCACTACCGGTTACTGGGTAAGGAGATAACAAAGATCTGATAGAGAGGACACCCGTCATCGATTAAGATGAACATATCAAGGATGACTCACTGGGAACCGCCAGGATGAAGTATTCATTACCGGTTACTGGGTAAGAATAGCCTTGCTGGGGAAAACTGCAGAAATAGGATTTACAACTACCAGTTAAAGTGAACATATCAAGGATAGACTCAAAGGAAAGAAAATACGTCATCGGTTAAGATGAACATATCAAGACTTTCCTGGGGATGTCAAGGAGGATATCCGTCATCGGTTAAGATGAACATATCAAGGATAAACCACCTGAACAAAAAGTAGGAATTACATCTATCGAATGTTGGATAGAATACCATCAAATAGAAAATTCGTCATCGGTTAGGATGAACATATCAAGGATAGACTCCAGGAGGAGAGAAATAGGAATTACATCTATCAGTTACTGGATAAAATACCGAAGAAGAGAATATTCGTCACTGGTTAAAGTGATCATATCAAGGATAAACTCTACAAGGGGGAAGAAAAGCAGGAGTTACAACTACTGCCTACTGGGCAGAAGACCGCAAAGAGAAGAAAACCTGTCATCGGTTAGGATGAACATATAAAGGATTAATTCTCTGGGGAATGAAATAGGGATTACAACTACCTTTTACTGGGTAGAATACCAAAGATGAGAGTATTCGTCATTGATTAGGATAAACATATCAATGATAAACTCAAAGAGGGGAAGAAAATATCTGTCATCAGTTAGGATGAACATATCAAGGATATACTTCCTGGGGAAACATAACAAATGAATCCGCCGGGGACTCCACTGGGGAGAAAACAAGGGTACTTTTGTAGGGTATTGGGCAAGAAGTAACAAACTGCAAACTAAGAATAATATTACCAGTTACTGGGTAATAAACTCTTAGGGGACCCAAAATATCTATCTAAGTAAGATCTAGAAAGAAACGGTCAGTCAAGACTCCACCCAATGAGGGTACAACTCAAGAGGAGTGGTTCCATCCAGATAATCAATTGGGGAGGAAACTGAAATAATAATCATCCACGAGGAAATAACTCAGTGGGGAAAGGAGAAAGGTTAAATTCTTTCTGCTTAAGGGGCTGACACTCTATATTTGAAAAGAGGACAAACTCACCAAACCCGTATGGGGGTAAAGTACCACCATAACAGAGAATAAGAATCGCAAGAATGAGTCAACAAGTTCTATGATGCAATCATGGAATTATATAAGTGTATATGTATATGTATATGTATATATGATGATTATGTTGACAAAACGATCGCAAAGGATACAAGGGTGTCGCAGAATTGAATCATCGATATAATTCTCGGTCAAATCCTCAAAAGAGGGAAACAACCGCTGGAGAAAAGAGATCAACATCCCAAAGGCTCAAACCTAGTCGGGGAAAGAGGCGATCTACCGAGGAAAACCGTTATCGAGTCGGCAGGGAATTTTAGGTCAGCACCATATCAAATGGGAGACAACCATGCAGAGGATAAACACAAATAACTGCTCAGAAACCAGGAGGAAACTCCAACTGAGAGCAAATCTGATGGCGGCTGACGGGGAAACCAATGTTCTGTCGAAATCACGCAAGTTGCCGTAATGAAATGTCCGCACTCAGCTGGGGAACAAATACTCCGCAAGAGATTAATTAACCAAATCGGCTGACTACTTTACTGGGGAATAACGAGTAATAACCGTCCGGAGAAATCAATAAACACCGCGTTACTAAATAATGATGTCGGGGATGAAAGAGAAAATGCGCCTACTGCTTGGGGAGAATCAATACTGCTCCACACTTAGGGCTTATTGCTTTCGAACCACTATTGATATTCTTTCTAAATGAAATCGATTATTTAAAATGACTGCTTTTATATGTTTAAGAAAACATGTTTTGATTAAAACTTTAATTTTCAAAAATGATCATAATAAATGTTAAAACTATTTGGCTGAAATAAATAAGAGTAGAAACAATTGGATAAAAGCTCAACTTTATTTAATAGAATGGTAGTCTGTAAATGATAAGACTCCATAGATCTTTACAAAGTTGAAAATGGTAATTTTCATGGAAAAGGGTTACATTGAATACAAATGACCATTAATCCTTCCACCAACTCTTGATATCCACTGTGCTCTTGGTCGCTACTGAGGATGATGGATCACCATCGACCGTTGTGCTCAACAAAGTCTTCAAATCTGAAGATCAGTAGGATGCAGTTACTTGCCATAATCCCTAATTTTTGCATAAATTTCCCTAAGATGGGGTACTCAATTTATATGGGTAATTCTTTTCTATTTTATGTCTCTAACTTTTAACTAGATCGCCCTTTCGGGTTTTCAATCCACTGAAACACTCATTTTTGCCTAAGCTGCCCTTTCGGGTTTTCAACTTAGCGAGTTGTTCTTTTCTTTTTAGGAGAAGTATTTCTTGACTGCATCTGCGTTCACAGGACGAGTGAACTCTTCACCATCCATAGTTGTAAGAATCAAAGCACCGCCTGAAAAGGCTCTCTTGACAACATATGGGCCTTCATAATTAGGAGTCCATTTTCCCCTAGAATCTTTCTTGAAAGATAGGATCTTCTTGAGCACAAGGTCACCTTCTCTAAATACGCAAGGTCTCACCTTCTTATCAAAAGCTTTCTTCATTCTCTGCTGATACAACTGACCATGACACATGGCAGTTAACCTCTTCTCTTCAATCAAATTCAGTTGGTCATACCTGGTCTAACACCATTTAGCCTAAGTCAACTTGGCTTCCATAAGCACACGCAATGAGGGGATCTCAACCTCTACGGGGAGTACTGCTTCCATGCCATAAACAAGTGAGAAAGGGGTCGCCCCTGTTGAAGTGAGGATGGATGTACGATACCCGTGCAAAGCAAATGGGAGCATCTCATGCCAATCTTTATATATCACAACCATCTTCTGAATCATCTTCTTGATGTTCTTGTTTGTAGCTTCAACAACCCCATTCATCTTAGGTCTATAGGGAGAAGAATTGTGATGTGCAATCTTGAAGTCCTTGCAAAGAGCTTCCACCATATTATTATTCAAGTTTGATCCATTTTCAATAACGATCTTGCTTGGCACACCATATCGGCATATAATCTGATTCTTGATAAACCTTACAACAACTTGCTTGGTTACATTCGTATACGATGCCGCTTAAACCCATTTTGTGAAGTAATCAATTGCCACAAAAATGAAACGATATCCATTCGAAGCTTTGGGCTCAATCATGCCGATCGTATCAATTCCCCACATGGAGAAGAGCCATGGGGAGGAAATGTTGTTCAAAAGTGTCGGAGGAACATGAATCTTATCCGTATAAATTTGACACTTGTGGCATTTCTTCACAAACTTGCAACAGTCATATTCCATTGTCAGCCAATAGTAACCTGCTCACAACATCTTCTTTTCCATTGCATGTCCATTGGAATGAGTACCAAAGGAACCTTCATGAACTTCAGTCATCAATAAGTCTGCTTCGTGTCTATCCATGCATCTGAGCAGAACCATATCGAAGTTTCTCTTATACAGCACATCACCATTCAGGTAGAAGTTGTCGGCTAACCTTCTCAAAGTCTTCTTATCTTTCAAAGATTCCCCAGACGGGTAGATCTAACTTTGAAGGAAACATTTGATGTCGTAATACCACGGCTTCTCATCTTTGACCTCTTCAACTGCAAACACATGCGCTAGCCTATCAAGACGCATCACAGTCAAATTGGGAACTTCATTCCAATACTTTAATACAATTATTGATGCCAATGTTGCAAGAGCATCTGCCATCCGGTTTTCATATCGAGGGATATGATGAAACTCAACCTTGGTAAAGAAAGTTGAAATCCTCCTCGCATAATCTCTATACGGTATCAAACCGGGTTGATTCGTCTCCCACTCACCTTTGATCTGATTCACCACCAAAGTTGAATCTCTAAAGACATCTAAATGATTGATTCTGAGATCAATGGCCTCTTCAAGCCCCATGATGCAAGCTTCATATTCTTCCATATTATTTGTACACTTGAAAGTCAATCTAGCTGTAAATGAAAAGTGTGTGCCTTGAAAAGTAATGATTACTTCCCCAATGCCATTACCATACTGATTAATAACTCCATCAAATACCATGCCCCAACGGGAACCAGGCTCTGACCCTTCTTCAAGCAATGGTTCATCACAATCGTTCATTTTCAAGTACAAGATCTCTTCATCTGGAAAATCATACTGCACTGACTGGTAATCTTCAATAGGTTGGTGAGCTGATAACATGAAATAATATCACACTTTTGGACTCGATTTAATTAAATTATGTTATTATTTGTTTCGATTTATTTTATATTATTCGATATTACTTGGTATTTTTCCTTCTATTTATTCCAGGCAACATTATTTGAAGCATACATGAAAAAGAAGAAAAGGAGGTGCAAAAAGATGATAAGAAGCAATTTCCACTAAAGCCCAGCCCATAACTATCAACCAGAAGCGCTGAAGCTGTGACGACCGCCACACAAGGTGTGACGAGCGTCACGCCCCCCTGCTTTGTGTTACGAACGTAACACATGGTGTGACGAACGTCACACCCCCATTCCTATATTTTTGGATTTGACGCGTAACAGAAGCACGTTCATCCTGCTTTTTCGCTTGACCAGTAGACTCGTTGAAACTTGCTGAATGGAAGAAACGGTCACTTGATGGATTGATATAAATAGGACCAATTGTGGAACCCTGCGGGAGGCACTCAATTTTTCCAGTTTTCGGCACAACATTATTTTTATTGTTTTTCTTATTTTCCAGCACTCTACTTACCTAGCAATTTTTATTTCCTTTTCTTTTCCGGCAAATTTTGAAGCATTCAATTAATTTTCTCACAATAGTTTCTACACCGGAAACTATTGTGTAATTTTTACTGGATCTAACCTTACGTTAGATCATAGTATTTTATTCCTTCGTTTTTATTTTCTTGTCCGATCGAAGATTGTAAGAACAAATCCAACCGGTTTGTGGTGGAGAGTTCAAGCATCGAAGCTAGGAATAGTCAAGACTTCTATTAATTTTACAGGTTCTTTAATTTTATTGTTTAAATTTATATATGCTCTACACTGCTATTTATTTATACTGTCTGTCCGATATGGCTGTATGTAAGTATAATTATTGTTTAGGCTTGTTTAGCATGTCTGGCTAAATAAACTTAGATATCGGTATGTAAAGTAAGCGGAATGAAGGAATCAAAACTAAGTTGGTTTAATTTTGTTTAAAAACATAATCACTCTTTTTATGGTCTCAATTTACAGAGTTAATACCAAGGTTTTTGTATGAGAGTAAAAGACATAAAGATGTTAAAATCAATAGAACGACGGTTTGAGCTTTTAACTGGACAGTGTAAATTGGACATTAATTTTCAATCAGGGCGAAAGCAATTTTTAGAGTTAATTAAATTCTAATCATTTTCAAAAAGTATTTTTAAAGGTTAAATGTGAGGACGAGAGTTAAGCATTTAAGTTTAATTATATAATCTAAGTCAACAGAGCGAGAGTTTGAGACAAGGGTGTTTAAATGGTTAGCATTTTCTTAAAAAGTGTTTCTATAGATTCTATTGTTTTCAAAAAGTGATTTTGGACTTAACTAATTAGTGACAGCGCATGTTAATATAAAGTCATAGTTTATTCAACAGAGCGAGAGTTTGAGAAAAGGCTTTTAACTCAATAGTGTCTATGGAAAAGATTTACTTTAAAACTACGAAACCAACGAAGATTTGATTCCCTAATTACGACGAACTGCATACCGATATCCGCTTATTTGATATTTAATCTAGATCTTATTTTAGTTTTATTTTTTCCCCTAATCAACAAAGTATCATCCCCCTTAGCTTTACGAAGTAACCTTAGAAAACGGTATATAGATTCATAAGTCCCTGTGGGATCGATATCTTTTATTACTACGCGATTAGACTGTGCACTTGCAGTTAATACCCCAATAGACTCATAAAGTCGCGATCAAGTTTTTGGCGCCGTTGCCGGGGACTTTTATTTAGTCGATATCGTAACTCTTCCGTTACGCTGTAGAGACTAAGGCAATTTTTATTTCTTTCTTTCGTTGATTTGTATGCCACACACTCGCTCACAAGACGAGCCGCATTTGAGTATTGCTCCACCCGCAATCGAAGCAAACAACTTCGAACTTAAACCTTCGCTGTTATAGGCAGTGCAACAGAATCAATTCTCTGGAAATCCTACCGAGGATCCAAACCTTCATTTATCCGTATTTGTTCAATACGCTGATACTATTAAAGCTAATGGTGTCACTTCAGAGGCAATTCGACTTCGTCTTTTTCCTTTCTCGTTAAGAGATAAAGCTAGAAGATGGCTTCAGTCTCTTCCTTCCAACTCAGTCACCACATGGAATGAGTTGAAGAAAGTCTTTCTTGCCCGATATTTTCCTCCAAGCAAAATAGCTATGTTAAGAGCCCAGATAAATGGATTTAAACAGAAAGATAACGAGTCTCTTTTCGAAGCCTGGGAAAGATACAAAGACATGATGAGACTTTGTCCACACCATGGTTTAGAGGACTGGTTAGTAATTCATACCTTCTATAATGGCCTCTTATACAACACAAGGTTAACAATAGACGCCGCCGCAGGTGGTGCGCTTATGGATAAACCTTACGCTGACGCTTATCAACTTATCGAAAGCATGGCCCAAAACCATTATCAGTGGGGAAGCGACCGAACAATGGTAGAAAAACCTCAAACGAAAAGTGGCATGTACGAGATAAGTAGCCTTGATCATGTTAATGCAAAAGTGGATGCTCTTGCCCAGAAAATTGAAAGTTTAAATGTATCACCTCCAGCCGTCGTGGTTGCCGTGACTCAAAATTGCGAAGTCTGTGGAATCCAAGGTCACACTCCTACAGATTGTCAACTCCTAACAGGAATCCAAGCAGAGCAGGTGAACTACGCACAAGGAAATCCTTACTCGCATACCTATAACTCAAACTGGAAGAACCATCCTAATTTTTCATATAAGAGCAACAATGCCTTATACGCACCAAGACAAGCTCCCAATCAAGCCCCAACTATACCACCTAGATATCAAAAGCCGACCCCATCTACACCTAACAATAACGTTCCTAGGAAATCCAACTTGGAAATCATGATGGAGAACTTCATAGCTTCTCAACAGCAAACCAATAAAGATTTCTTAAACCAGAATGTACACACTAACGAACAGATTAAACAACTAGCAAGTAAAGTAGATGCCTTGGCTACCCATAACAAAATGCTGGAAACACAAATCTCACAAGTAGCTCAACAACAAGCGCCTACTGCTGTCCCAACTGGTACATTTCCTGGACAGCCCCAACCTAACCCGAAATGCCACGCTCATGCAATTATATTAAAAAGTGGAACAGAGGTAGAAGGACCATCTGATCCAAGAATTGAAAACCAAAACTCTAAAAAGTCAACTGAGGAAGAAAATAAACCTAAGGAAAAGGAAGAGAGTAATAAGGAAACCGTAGAAAAGAAAGAACCTTATGTACCTCCACCACCTTACAAACCACCTATCCCTTATCCTCAGAGGCTAATTAAAACCAAAGACGCGGGCCAATTTAAAAAATTTGTTGACCTACTGAAACAATTAAACGTCACCATTCCTTTCACAGAAGCTATTACACAGATGCCCTCGTATGCTAAGTTCTTAAAAGAAATTCTTTCTAATAAAAGGAAACTTGAAGATAGCGAAACCGTTACACTCACTGCTGAATGTAGCGCTATAATCCATAATATGCCTCCAAAACTTAAAGATCCTGGTAGTTTCTCTATACCCTGTCACATATGAAAATTTGTCATAGACAAATCTTTATGCGATTTAGGAGCCGGTATCAGTGTTATGCCTTTGTCCATATGCAAGAGACTTGAAATGGGAGAATTAAGACCAACTAAAATGTTTGTGCAATTAGCAGATCGTTCCGTTAGATATCCTGTAGGAGTTCTTGAAAACGTTCCCGTGCGCATAGGTCAATTCTACATCCCAACCGATTTTATAATTATGGATATAAGAGAAGATGAAGTTACCCCCATTATATTGGGAAGACCTTTCTTAGCAACAGTCGGTGCCATCATAGACGTAAAACGAGGACGACTCACTTTCGAAGTAGGAGAAGAGAAAATTGAGTTCATTCTTTCCAAATTTTTGAAAGCACCTGCAATAGATGACACATGTTACTTCATGGATATCATCGACGAATGCATAAAAGAAACAGAGTTAGAAAATTACAAATCGTCTGACTATCGTGTAGAAGACAGACTGAACCATTGTTTAGCAATAACACCGGATCCTACGCAATGCCTTAAGAAACCAACCCTCGACTTGAAAACACTTCCCAAAAATCTGAGATATGAATTCCTAGACTCAGAACTTGAACGACCAGTGATAGTTAATGCAGACCTAGGAAAACTCGAAACTGAAAAACTCCTACATATCTTAAGAAAATATCCAACCGCACTAGGATACAACATCACCGATCTTAAAGGGATAAGTCCTTCTATTTGTATGCATCGCATCATGCTAGAAGAAGACTGTAAAACTTCTAGGGAACATCAGAGGAGACTAAACCCGATCCTGAGTGAGGTAGTGAAGAAGGAAGTAACGAAGTTATTAGAGGCATGTATCATATATCCTATATCTGATAGCAAATGGGTTAGTCCTGTACACGTAGTACCAAAAAAAGGAGGTATAACAGTTATCGAAAATGAAAAAGGAGAAACTATAACCAAACGAATCGAATCGGGATGGAGAATGTGCATTGATTATAGAAAGCTAAACAAAGGAACCCGAAAAGATCATTTTCCTTTACCATTCATAGACCAGATGTTAGAATGATTAGCAAAGCATTCTCATTTCTGCTATCTAGATGGTTACTCAGGCTTCTTTCAAATACCAATTCATCCTGATGACCAAGAAAAGACAACATTCACATGTCCTTTTGGTACCTTCGCTTATCGACGAATGTCGTTTGGCTTGTGCAATGCTCCTACAACCTTCCAAAGGTGCATGATGGCAATATTCGTCGATTTTCTCGAAAACATCATGGAAGTCTTTATGGATGACTTTTCCGTATGCGGGCAAAGTTTCGAAGAATGTCTTGAAAACCTAGAAAGAGTTCTAGAACGATGTGTAAAAGTAAACCTAGTACTTAATTGGGAAAAGTGTCACTTTATGGTACAAGAAGGAATTGTTTTAGGACACATTATATCAAATAGAGGAATTGAAGTAGACAAAGCCAAAATAGAAGTAATCGAAAACCTTCAACCTCCGAAAACTGTGAGAGAAGTACGAAGCTTCTTAGGACATGCCGGTTTTTATCGATGATTTATTAAGGGTTTCTCTAAAATAACTAAACCTTTAACCAGATTATTAATGAAAGATGCTAAATTCATCTTTGACAATAAATGTTTAGAAGCATTTCAAACGCTTAAACAAGCATTAATCTCCGCGCCCATAATGCAGACTCCGGATTGGAATGAACCATTCGAAATAATGTGTGACGCAAGTGACTACGCCGTAGGCGCTGTTTTAGGACATTGAAAGGATAAAAAACTTCATGTCATATATTATGCAAGTAGAACTCTAGATGAAGCACAAATGAATTACGCCACGATCGAGAAAGAACTTCTAGCAGTAATATTTGCACTAGACAAATTTCGTTCTTACTTGGTCGGAGCAAAAATAATCGTTTACACTGACCACACTGCCATTAAGTACCTCCTAACAAAAAAGGACGCTAAACCTAGACTCTAAGGTGGATATTGTTGTTACAAGAATTTGATTTGGAAATCAAAGATAAAAAAGGAACTGAAAACGTAGTAGCAGATCACCTTTCTAGACTAGAAAATCTGGAACCGGAAAGAACATCGATCAACGATGACTTCTCGTACGATAAACTTATAGCTAATTTGGAAGAAAATAGAGCTGATGAACAAGTAGAAACCACCTTGGTTGTATGCGTTACACCATGGTACGCCGATTTTGCCAATTATTTAGCTGCCGGAATAGTTCCACTTAATTTATCCTACCAGCAAAAGAAACGATTCTTCCATGACTTGAAACATTATTATTGGGACGACCCTTTACTTTTTAAAAGAGGCCCCGATGGTATTTTCCGTCGGTGTATACCTGAAGAAGAGATAGAAAGTATAATCCAACATTGTCATTCCGCTCCTTATGGTGGACACGCAAGTACATCCAAGACCTGCTCTAAAATCCTACAAGCCGGCCTTTATTGGCCAAACATATGGAAGGATGTGCATGTTGCTGTCAAGAAATGCGATAGATGCCAACGCACAGGAAACATATCTAGACGTGACGAGATGCCACAAAAGGGAATTTTGGAAGTAGAGATTTTCGACGTGTGGGGAATAGATTTCATGGGACCTTTTCCACCTTCTTTCGGTAACAAGTACATACTCGTAGCGGTTGACTACGTATCAAAATGGATTGAAGCTATAGCTTCTCCAACAAACGACACACGAGTAGTAACTAGACTCTTTAAGAATATAATCTTTCCAAGATTTGGTGTCCCAAGGATAGTAGTCAGTGATGGTGGATCGCATTTCATATCTAAGATACTCGAAAAACTATTGTTTAAGTATGGTGTAAAACATCGAGTAGCGACACCTTACCATCCTCAAACCAGTGGACAAGTGGAAGTGTCTAACAGAGAAATTAAGCAGATATTGGAAAAAACAGTCGTCACGTCAAGAAAAGACTGGTCATCAAAATTACTTGAAGCTTTATGGGATTATCGAACTGCTTACAAAACTCCCATAGGAACAACCCCATTTAGGCTTATTTACGGAAAATCTTGCCACCTCCCGGTAGAATTAGAACATAAGGCCTATTGGGCTATTAAAAACTTAAATTTAAACTATAAGGCCGCCGGTGAAAAGCGAATCCTTGATATAAACGAATTAGAAGAACTTAGACAAGACGCATACGAAAATGCCAGAATCTACAAGGAAAGAACGAAAAATGGCATGATAAGCGCATATCAAGGAAAACTTTCAAACAAGGCGATGTAGTCCTATTGTTTAACTCTAGACTTAAGTTATTCCCAGGAAAACTACGCTCTAGATGGTCAGGGCCTTTCCAAGTCACTAATGTTTTCCCTAGTGGAGCTGTGGAAATTAAGGGAAAATCTATGGAAACATTTATCGTAAACGGACAGCGTCTGAAACATTATCACTATGATGAAAACAATGAAGACTGGCAAGTCCTGCACTTAGACGTATTGTCTCCTAAATCTATAGATTAACATTTACTAATTTTATGTCGAGCTTGCGACATTAAACAAAGCGCTTCGTGGGAGACAACCCACAACTTTCTATTTTATTTTCAATTTTTATTTTATAATTTTTTCTTCTTTGATTATCCCTTTTGATTTTATTTAGTATTCATTCTTCATTTATTTTATTTTATAAAACTTTTCTTCTTTTCTCCTTTCGGCATCCGGCCAAATCCTGACTAAATTCTTGTTTTTTTTTCTTTAGTTAACACTAACCTGATGGGACAAATTGATCGTATGGGTATCAAATTCAGAGGAAAAGCTCAGAAACAAAAGTTTGAAGAACTAGCAGAGAGAGAGATGCTACCTAGTTTCTATGCTGATGATTGGGCAATGACTGCCCTTGGACTAAGAGAGAGTGTCATGTATCTGCTGAGTCAAATAGGGTGGGAAACCACTCCTATTCGAAGATAATTTGTCACTTACCGGAGGCTAACTCTAGAATTCCTTAGCTCCCTGATCTATCTACCCAGCCATGGAAAAGGAATAAGCAGAGGTTTCATTCAGTTCAGGATGTTCAATATGGAGTATCAATTTAACATTCAAGACTTTACTAACCTTTTAGGGTTTCCTACCTCTTTTGATACATTCACCGTGAGCCAAGAAGACCTTTTTGAATATAGAGAACTTGAACATTTTTGGGGAAGTTTAACGGGAAATGATGACCCTGAGGAGCATGAGTTTCTTTCTGGAAACATACATAACCCAGCTTTTCGTTATTTCCATAATATCCTAGCACACACTCTTTTTTGAAAGAAATCAAACATTACCACAGTTTCACGTGATGAACTCTTCATCATATTTTGTGCTTCCCAGAACCGTCCAGTGAATGGTGCCACTTATATGTTGGCGAATTTTGACCGCCTTATTCAAGATGACCGAGCACCAATTCAAATAGGCGAATTGATAACCATGATTGGTAATGCTATCGGATTACGCCAACCCATGCTTGACTTGAGCCCTTTTTGTGGCATTGCGCCTATGAGTTTACCTTCCTCTTCAACACTATGTTTATAGGAAACCTAGGACCTGAAGAGTTTGAGCTAATAATTAACAACCAAGTTCTTTGCCAATTCACCTTGCCTAGCCCGAGGACTAGTGTTCATAACCGAAACAATTGGCTCTACAATCTGAATGGAATACCTTCTCCTGTTAGATCTACTGAATCCATCCAAGACTATGAGATTTGTGACGACCAGATTCCTTATGCTGAGTCTGGCCCTCAGACACCATATGGTTATTATGATATTGACTCTCCACCTCATCATATCCCGACCGAAGAGTCGGCAACACCTGATCTTAGACATCATATGCCCGGAACTGATTATAACACCGCCATTCAAGCCTTAATGTCAGAACAAGAAGCCATCAGAAAAGAGCTAACTAATTTGGGACATGAATTTCTGGGATACATGAGCAGTATGACAAATCAATTCCACGAGTTGCTAAACCGTGTAAATTCCTTTGCTCCTCCGGCCAAAGATCCTGCAAGTGGCTAGAAGTTTTTAGTTAATTAGTTTTAGTTTTAGGCTATTTATAGTTTTGTTTCACATTACTTTTAATCTTAGTATTTGTTTTTTTTTCGCATGTTTGCCTTTATCTTCCAATGTTACATTATGGTTATTTTATGAAGCTATTGCATTATTGGTTTATTTTATTTTAGTTTTGATTTATGCAATATCTACAATTATCAATAATGATCTTTACTGTATGCTACTTACATAGCCTATTAAATATATATATATATATATATATATATATATATATATATATATATATATATATATATATATATATATATATATATATATATATATATATATATATATATATATATATATTTACACTATGGTGTAATAGAGTAGCATGCATGGTATTTCTAAAATATATCAATAGCAAAATAAAATAAACATAAGCAAAACAAAACAAAAACAATAAAATAATATTATGAAGCACCCACGTAAGTGACCGTTGCAAGCTGACTAGTGTGACGAGCGTCACACAAGCCATCACGGTCGTCACGCAAATGCATGTGACGCCCGTAACACCTTCCGTCACGAGCATGACAGCTTCAGAATAGGTGAACGTTAGTGACCGTTGGGGACACGACCGTTACCCACCCTATTTTTTATTTTCCCCATTCATTCACCTTTACTCCATCCCAATCACATTCATCCACATTTATTTTTCTTTCACCCACTCCTCTTCTAACTTCCAAACACTTTTCCTATAAATACCTACACTCCATTTCTCCCTAAACCACACCATTCCAACAAACCACTCTTTACAAAATACACTTGCATCTTCTTTCCTTCTTTCAACCCACCTATCAATATGGCGGAAAACCAACAATTCGGAAATATCATCTTCCGATCCGAAGATGATAACTATCAACAAGAGCAATTCGATCGGTTTCAACAACGAGGTGTCGTCTCTACCAGGTATCCCGATTTAAATTATTTACAAGAATTAGGATTACTTTAAGGTATACAATGGATGCTTAGGCTGGCTGATTTAACCTTTTTTTGCACACACAATCAACCTACCTACCCATCACTCACCTTAGAATTTTTAAGTTCTTATTCTTACACCACTCCAACCAGTGAAGACGAGTACTTAACCGGTACCACAACTTTTCACATGTTCAACACCGAGTACTCACTATCCCAGGATCAGTTGAGTGCCATGCAACACTTCCCTGTAGGAGACCGAGTCCACCCTAGAATACCTCCGAACTCACAGTGGCCCATAAATGCCATCGACCTCTTTAGAAAAATATCCGGTGTGGAAACCAATAATTGAGATGTACTACTTGCTTCCCACATACACAACCCAACCATCCGGTATTTTATCCGCATTCTGCAAAACACCATTTTCGGTCGACCCAACAACAACAGGAAGCGAGGAATGCAATAACCGACCAGGGGTTCACAGATTTTCTCAACAGGTTTGATGACTTGGAAGTTCGTCAACGATCACTGGGCCCGAGAACAAGAGGACGTCGGCAAAATTAAGCATATTTATCTATTTATTTCCTTTCTTTTCGCTTTTCTCTAAAAACATTGAGGACAATGTTTCATTTAAGTGTGGGGAGGAAAAACTTTGTTTCAGTTATGATTACTCCTCTTTCAACATTTCTTTTTCAAGTATGTATTTCCCTTTTCATTGTTATTTCCCTTTCATTTAAATGTTTATCTATATATATATATATATATATATATATATATATATATATATATATATATATATATATATATATATATATATATATATATATATATATATATATATATATATATATATTTATAATATATATTTATTTTAAAGTTAAGTCCCTAGTGTGAAAAAATTTTATTATCTATTTCCCTCAATTTTCTTGAGCCATAACAAAAATTCAACACACTCAATAAGTATAAAGGTTGCCTATTTTATCAAACTTGAGTAAAATTAAGACAAAAATTATTACTGCCCCAACGCTCTAAAAACCTCAACATGTTAGATCAGAAAAGTACCTATTATACCAATCCCTTGAACTTTTAGTTTTATAGTAACCCCGAGTAGTTTATACGAGAAGTCGGCACCATCTGAATAGCAAACTACGTGGAGAGCCGATGAATATAAGTGAATGATTCCCAAGACAATATATTAGAAAAAAAATCAGGAAATACACTAATTAAGTTAGGTGATCCTTACCCGATCATTTAATCCAAAGGTTGCGAATCCTACAAAAACATTGTATGAACGATCCATTGTGAGTTGGTTCAGCGGTTTCTGGTGCTGAACTTGGTAGGGCGGACTACAGTCCGATCCCCCGCAATCTGCAATGGACTAAATGACGAAGTTATCCAACTTGTGTACCAGAACTTCAAGCTAAAAAGGGAATCAGAATCACTAACCGGTTACTCCACTATGCGCACGAAAAGATAAAGGGCTTAATGTGATTTCGCTAGAATGAAAACGGGTGAAATAAGAGTAAAGGAACTAGGATAGCTATAATAGCGTGACTCGAACTGGTTTGCATAAGGTGGGGTTATCTGAGGTTGTAACGGTAGTTGTTGATGTTAAGATTAAGCTCAGGCTATTTCTAATTGAGACTTACTTGCAACCTAGCGCGAATTGATGTGTGTTTAGAAATTTCATGTGGCTAATATTTTAAAACGATTTCTATACTGTATCTTGCTTGAGGACAAGCAAAAGTCTAAGTATGGGGGAGTTTGATAACATGAAATAATATCACACTTTTGGACTCGATTTAATTAAATTATGTTATTATTTGTTTCGATTTATTTTATATTATTCGATATTACTTGGTATTTTTCCTTCTATTTATTCCAGGCAACATTATTTGAAGCATACGTGAAAAAGAAGAAAAGGAGGTGCAAAAAGATGATAAGAAGCAATTTCCACTAAAGCCCGGCCCACAACTATCAACCAGAAGCGTTGAAGCTGTGACGACCGCCACACAAGGTGTGATGAGCGTCACGCCCCCCTGCTTTGTGTTACGAACGTAACACATGGTGTGACGAACGTCACACCCCCATTCCTATATTTTTGTGTTTGACGCGTAACAGAAGCACGTTCATCCTGCTTTTTCGCTTGACCAGTAGACTCGTTGAAACTTGCTGAATGGAAGAAACGGTCACTTGATGGATTGATATAAATAGGACCAATTATGGAACCCTGCGGGAGGCACTCAATTTTTCCAGTTTTCGGCACAACATTATTTTTATTGTTTTTCT
This sequence comes from Lathyrus oleraceus, assembly GCF_024323335.1. Taxonomy (NCBI): domain Eukaryota; kingdom Viridiplantae; phylum Streptophyta; class Magnoliopsida; order Fabales; family Fabaceae; genus Lathyrus; species Lathyrus oleraceus. The sequence continues at coordinate 543,318,700 of NC_066583.1, read as the reverse complement.
TATTTTCCAGCACTCTACTTACCTAGCAATTTTTATTTCCTTTTCTTTTCCAGCAGATTTTGAAGCATTCAATTAATTTTCTCACAATAGTTTCTACACTGGAAACTATTGTGTAATTTTTACTGGATCTAACCTTACGCTAGATCATAGTATTTTATTCCTTCGTTTTTATTTTCTTGTCCGATCGAAGATTGTAAGAACAAATCCAATCGGTTTGTGGTGGAGAGTTCAAGCATCGAAGCTAGGAATAGTCAAGACTTCTATTAATTTTACAGGTTCTTTAATTTTATTGTTTAAATTTATATATGCTCTGCACTGCTATTTATTTATACTGTCTGTCCGATATGGCTGTATGTAAGTATAATTATTGTTTAGGCTTGTTTAGCATGTCTGGCTAAATAAACTTAGATATCGGTATGTAAAGTAAGCGGAATGAAGGAATCAAAACTAAGTTGGTTTAATTTTGTTTAAAAACATAATCACTCTTTTTATGGTCTCAATTTACAGAGTTAATACCAAGGTTTTTGTACGAGAGTAAAAGACATAAAGAAGTTAAAATCAATAGAACGACGGTTTGAGCTTTTAACTGGACAATGTAAATTGGACATTAATTTTAAATCAGGGCGAAAGCAATTTTTAGAGTTAATTAAATTCTAATCATTTTCAAAAAGTATTTTTAAAGGTTAAATATGAGGACGAGAGTTAAGCATTTAAGTTTAATTATATAATCTAAGTCAACAGAGCGAGAGTTTGAGACAAGGGTGTTTAAATGGTTAGCATTTTCTTAAAAAGAGTTTCTATAGATTCTATTGTTTTCAAAAAGTGATTTTGGACTTAACTAATTAGTGACAGCGCATATTAATATAAAGTCATAGTCTATTCAACAGAGCGAGAGTTTGAGAAAAGGCTTTTAACTCAATAGTGTCTATGGAAAAGATTTACTTTAAAACTACGAAACCAACGAAGATTTGATTCCCTAATTACGACGAACTGCATACCGATATCCGCTTATTTGATATTTAATCTAGATCTTATTTTAGTTTTATTTTTTCCCCTAATCAACAAAGTATCATCCGCCTTAGATTTACGAAGTAACCTTAGAAAACGGTATATCGATTCATAAGTCCCTATGGGATCGATATCTTTTATTACTACGCGATTAGACTGTGCACTTGCAGTTAATACCCCAATAGACTCATAAAGTCGCGATCATGAGCCAAATGGTCAGCCAAGACACTACCCTTAATAGCTTTTTGAGATCGATATTCGATATCATACTCTGATAACAACATCTGCCAAAGGGAAATCCTCCCAGTTAAAACAGGTTTCTCAAATATATACTTGATTGGATCCATTTTGGATATCAACCAAGTGGTATGATTCAACATATACTGACGCAGACGCTTAGCAGCCCAAGCCAATGCATAACAAGTCTTCTCAAGCATAGAATACTGAGTCTCACAATTGGTGAACTTCTTACTGAGGTAGTAAATTGAAAATTCTTTCTTTCCATTCTCATCTTGCTGACCAAGAACACAACTCATACCGTCTTCAAGCACAATCAAATACATGATCAATGGTCTTCCTTCAATAGGTGGAAACAGAATCAGAGGCTCAAGCAGATATTCCTTGATACTGTCAAAAGCTTTATGGCAATCCTCGATCCACTCACAAGACTGATCTTTTCGAAGAAGCTGAATATCGGCGCACATGTGGCAGTCATATGTGAAATGAATCTTGAGATATAATTCAAGCGACTGAGAAAACCTCTAACTTGCTTCTCAGTTTTGGGCGCAGGCATCTCTTGTATTGCTTTGACCTTGGCGGGATCAACTTCAATACCCTTCTCGCTGACAATAAAGCCCAAGAACTTACCAGAACGAACACCAAAAGTACACTTATTGGAATTCAAGCGGAGTTTATACTTCCTAAAATGCTGGAATATCTTCAACAAATGCTCAACATGTTCCTCTTCATCAATTGATATAGCAATCATATCTTCAACATAGACTTCAATCTCTTTATGTATCATATCATGAAAAAGAGTAGTCATTGCTCTTTGGTAAGTTGCACCAGCATTCTTCAAACCGAAAGGCATCACTCTATAACCGAATGTTCCCCAAGGTGTAATGAATATGGTTTTCTCCAAATCTTCGGGTGCCATCTTGATCTGATTATATCTGGAAAATCCGTCCATAAATGAAAAGACTTTGAATTTAGCATTATTGTCTACCAACATATCAATGTGTGGCAGAGGGAAATCATCTTTCGGACTGGCTTTATTCAAATCTCGATAATCAACGCACATACGGACTTTTCCATCCTTCTTCGGAACAGGCACAATATTGGCCACCCATTGCGGATACCCAACGGTCACAAGGAAACCGACATCAATCTGCTTCTGCACTTCTTCTTTGATCTTCACTGCCATATCAGGATGAGTCCTTCTCAATTTATGCTTGACTGGTTGGCATTCTGGCTTCAACGGCAATCTATGTTCCACTATCTCAGAATCCAAACCAAGCATGTCTTGATAGGACCAAGCAAACACATCTGAATACTCTCGAAGAAGATCAATCAACCCCTTCTTAACCTCTGGGCACAGTCGATCCTCAATCTTTACTTCCTTCACATCATCCTCGGAACCCAAGTTGACTAACTCAATCTGCTTTTCGAATGGTTGAATGGCTTTTCCTTCATGCTTAAGAAGACGAGACAATTCATCACTTTCCTCCTCGGCCTCAAACACAGCGAATTCAAAATTTGGAGAAGAAGAAGGATCATTGTATTCGATGGGGTTAGAAACCAACCTGCATAATGAGTTGATATTTTGATTTTAGAGAGATGAATTTGTAACCAAATATTATGCAGATGGAGAATTATATTGTTTTATTTATGTTTTTTGTGATTACCATTTTTAGAATAAAGCAAAAAGTAAAAACAAAACATCATAGTGTGGATGAATAGAGTTAAACTTTATTAATGATCAATTTGAAATGCCCAACAATGTTCACTTCTCCCTTAGGCATAGGAGAAGTATTTTTGAAAACAAATAAAAGAAATTACTTAGATTGATGCATAGTAACAAGAATATCAACAGCAATCCAATTGTTGCAAGCCTTTCCATGCGTCACAAAATTGATGCAATCTTCCTCTTCGTCATCCTCTAGCACAACAGCTAAGTGTTGATCATTTCCATGAATGAACCCTCCGCTACAGAAGCTGAGTTGCATATCCTTTGATCTAACAGCTGACAATCCTTACTGAAAACCCATACCGATTCTATTCTTGTTATCGGCGACCTCTACCACTCGCCCCCACTGATCAACAGTTCATTCTTTGACAATCTTCCTTGCATATTTTAATGAGGACATAGGTGCCCCAACTCTCTTTTCAACAACAATAGATAAGGCTTGTAAGGGAGTTCCAACCTCATCCTTAGCTTCAACATAAGAGAAAGATGACAAGTGGCTAACCAACAGTGCCTTCTCCCCACCAATAATTACAAGCTTGCCATTCTTCACAAATTTGAGCTTCTTATGCAACATGGAGGTAGCAGCTTCTGCCTCATGGATCCATGGCCTTCCCAACAGACAACTGTAGGCCAGGTGGATATCCATTACTTGGAAAGTAATTTGAAAATCACTCGGACATATCTTCACCGGAAGGTCCACTTCACTTATCACTGTCTTGAGCGAACCGTCGAAAGCTTTGACGATTACGCCACTATATCTCATAGGCGCTCCTTGGTATGATAGCTTTGACAATGTTGACTTTGGAAGTACATTCAACGAAAATCCACTGTCAACAAGCACATTGGATAAAGCGTCATCTTTGCAATTCATGGAGATATGCAAAGCTAAGTTATGATTCCTACCCTCCTCAGGGAGTTCTTCATCACAGAAACTGAGATTGTTGCAGGAAGTGATGTTAGCTACAATATGATCAAACTGATCCACCGTAACATCATGTTTCATAAACGCTTGCTCTAGAACTCTTTTCAGTGCTCCTCTGTGCGCTTCAGAATTCATTAACAGAGATAGTACTGAAATCTTTGAGGGGGTTTGGAGCAGCTGCTCCACCATATTGAACTCACTTTTCTTTATCATCCTAAGCACTTAATCATCATCGTTACTCTTCAAATTGATGGATTCACCAGACTGACGCTTTGAAGTACTAACCGGATCTACTGCGGGCACTTCTACCTTCTTACCAACTGTTGAATCTTCCACATCTTTTGGGAACATTGGCCCAAACACTCGACCACTGCGGGTCACCTTGGTAACATCAACAATGCTCTGGACAGAATTGGTCATAGGTAATGGAACCTCTTGACCATCATTCACCATAGTTGCATTATACTGATAAGGAACAGCCTTATCGGATGCGTACGGGACTGGACCCATCAACCGTATAACCAACGACGATACCGATCTTTGGCTGATATTGTTGTTGTTGCTATTATCATATTGAATCACCACTCTCTCGGGATTCTTAAACACGGGACCAATTATATTGACATCGTCATCTATGTGTCGGGATTGAACAATTTGAATCATACCCCCATCCATCAACTGTTGGATGTCTCTTTTCACAATCTCACAACCTCTTGAATTAACACTGCAGATAGCACAACCATCATGGTCATACTCATAATTTCTCACCAAGAAAATGTCCTTATGCATCGTCACCAAGGACCTTCAAATGAAACAGACGTCGAACACTTTGAACTCCCCAGGGCAGCCGTCCACCATATTGACAGATGAATTTCCATGAGCGGGCAGTGGGTTAGCTTTCACGTTGGGTGTACGGTCCTCAAAGGACATCATTCCATTTTTCACTAGCTTATGGACTTCATATTTGAGTGGATAACAGTTCTCAATGTCATGTCCGGGTGCTCCTTGATGAAAATCACAGCGGAGGTCTGGTTTGTACCACCAAGGAAGTGGTTCAGGTATTTGCGGAGGATTTCTTGGTTGGAGTAAGTTCTTGAGAACCAATGATGGGTAAAGCTATGAATACGTCATCGGAATCGGGTCAAAAGGGACCTTCTTCCTTTCAAAATGTTGTTGCTGATGTTTGTTGGTATTATTGTTGTTGTAGGTGTTCGTTCATTGATGTGGTTGTTGTTGTTGATGTTGTTGTTGTTGAACTGGTGTTGACTAATTTGCTGAAAACACGGGAATTACTGAAGATACTTGATGATGATATTGATGGCATGGTTGACTTCTTCTGATTTGAGGCCTTCTCTTCCTCCCACTGGAAATTGCATTGGTTTCACTTTCCTTCTTCTTACTAAAATCGTTGTCGTATCTCTTGTTGGATGATACTTCCTCCTTAGACAACCGTCCTTCTCTGACACCTTCTTCTAGCCTCATCCCCATATTTACCATTTCGGTAAAATCACTGGGGGGCACTGGTGATCATCCGCTCATAGTAAAATGAGCTAAGAGTCTTCAGGAAAATCTTGGTCATCTCCTTTTCCTCTAAAGGAGGATTGATCTGAGCAGCGAGTTCTCTCCACCTCTGCGCATACTCCTTAAACGTTTCCTTGTCCTTATGAGACAATGATCTTAACTGATCTCGGTCGGGAGCTATATGAACTTTGTACTTATACTGCTTTACAAACGATTCACCCAAATCATTGAAAGTGCGGATGCTTGCACTATCCAACCCCATATACCATCTTAGCGCAGCACCAGTTAGACTGTCTTGAAAGTAGTGGATCAACAACTGATCGTTATCTGTTTGGGTAGACATTGTGCGGGCATACATCACCAAATGATTGAGCGCACATGTGTTCCCTTTGTACTTTTCAAAGTCAGGCACTTTGAACTTCACTAGAATCTTCACATTCGGCACTAGACACAATTCAGTAACACTCTTTCCAAACAGGTCCTTACCTCTCAAAGTCTTCAACTCCTTGCGCAGCTCAAGAAATTAATCTTTCATTTCATCCATTTTCTCATATGCATCCGGATCCTCAAATGACTCAGAATGATAAATGGTGTCTTCCACACGAGGCAAGGTATGCACAACAGGTGGTGGCACAGACATGACCGGGCTAGATGCCGACATAGAAGCACATGTAGGAGTAAAGCCTTCAGGCACGAAGTTCGGAGGCATTCCCCACGAGAATCCGATAGGCATGGCAGGCGTGAAATGAGCGGCAGTTGTGGGAACAGTAGATGTAGCTGCCTCTAAAATAACTGTCCTCTGAGGAGGAGGAGTTGCAGGTGTTGGAGAAAATAGGCTCTGCGCCGCTAGAACTGATTCCATCATGGCAGTCAGGCGGGCGATCTCCTCTTTCAAATCTCTATTCTCTTGCTCGAGATGTTCCATAATTCTGGAGTGATTGGCGCGAGTATTTTGTATCGATGAGTCAGCTTGGCTAAAGCACAGAAGAAACACCAATGAGACATCTGGCGAAAGAGAAACCTGCTTATGCAAATGATGCATGAAATGCAATGCTTGATTGTTTTTATTTTCAAGGAACTTACTATATTATTTGCAAATATATATATACTTTTAACAATAATTGCAACAATTTGATATGACCAGAAAAATCTCTTTTATTTATATAATTAGAAAGATTACACTAGTACAATTTCAGAAACCAAATGAAAAATACAAGAGAAAAGGAGACTAGTCATCCTAAGGATCCATAACAACAATTTCATAAGATCTGATTGTAGGCGCGTACTTCCTTCGAATGCGTCGGATCTCAGTCTCAAAAGAAGCCTTCATCTGAGTCTTCTCGAGGACAAGCTGATCAACAATCTTCTTCCAAGCAACGGAAGGCTGAGGCATGCTAGAAGATTAAACCTCCGGCTCACTTTGTTTCTTCATCACTTGGTCTTCAAGTAGCTCAATAAGTGCATCTTTGTCCTTAGACTCAAGCTGCAACTCCTCATGCTTCTTGCTCTAAGCATGGAACCGCTCTTCCCACATATCTTTCTCTCGTTTCATCTTGGCGAGTGCGTCTTCCAACTCCTCTATATCTTGGTTAGGGAGAGTTAATGGCTCAACCACAACCATAGATATAGGTCTTTCACAAGGATAAGGCATCTTTAATTCCAAAGCTCTCTTCTTCACCCAAAGAGTGTAAGCTTCCAAAGCTACACAATTGCACGGACCAAGCTCGGATCTTCCTTTCCTATGCACATTATGCCAAGCATGCACAATCTTCTGCTTCAAATGTTGGGGATCTTTACCCTCTTGATAGAAAAGACCTTCTAACAACATGTTATTAGGTTTGCCTCTCAAGGGGAACCCAAGTTGACGACGAGCCAAAGCAGGATTGTAGTCAATTCCTCCTTGTGTACCAATGAGAGGCACATTAGAGAATTCACCACAACTATCAATAATCTCCAAACTTCTCAAAGAAGGATCATACCAAACTATATCATCATTAGTGAGAGACATAAGTCTCAGAGACCACCATAGACATTGTTTGTTCTCCACAAAAGCAGATGTCTGAGGAAAGTGTGAAATAAACCACTTGTATAGAAGAGGAATGCAGCAGACAATCGTTCCACCACCTTTAGAATTCCGTAGATGCAAAGAGAAGTACATATCACCCAACAAAGTAGGCACAGGATTCCCAATCAAGAAAATTCTAATGGCGTTAACATCAACAAAACCGTCAATGTTAGGGAACAAAGTTGATCCATAGATGAGAAACACAAAGATAGCTTCAAAAGCGTCCACACTACCGGCTTGAGCAAAGGCAGTAGCTTCCTTGATGAGGAAATCAGATGGCAATCCAAACAATCCTCCTTTCTTCACCCAATGAGCCTATATCTCAGACTTCTTCAAGTGAAAAGCTTCAGCAATAAGATGATATCTGGGAATCTCTTTCAATCCACTAAACGACACTTTGTTAGAAACAGGTATTCCCAAGAGATGGGCATACTCCTCAAACGTAGGAACTAGCTGATAATCCAGAAAAGTGAAGCAACGATGGAGAGGATCATAGAACTGTACTAATACACTCAAAAGTCCTTCAACCACATCAGTAGACAAGATGGACAGAAGCTTCCCATGGCGTTGTTTGAAATCCAAGGGATCTAATACAAAAGATGCTAGCTTCCTTAACTCTTTCAAGTCGGGACATATGAAACTGTACTTCTTAGTGTTCCTTCATGCATAATCCATGGTCTGGTTTTTTTTGCAAATAACACCTCAGTTCCTTGAAATTTTCGCGTGATGAATGTTATGATGCAAATGAATGCATGAATGCAACAATCATAAATACGGGATCACACACAAGGAAAATAAATAAAGGTCAAGGGATGAATCAAGTCATTGTCAAGATTAATCATCCATTTTGGTGGATTATGGTTTACACCTTATCAACACCCAAGTTCCATTGATATTGACAAGACTTTATTGGATCAACCAAGAATCAAGGGTTTGTTGTAAGTCACGAGCATGGAGTCTGGGTAAGAACCATCCTAAAGGAGTGAACTAAGGATAAAAACTTGTAGATCATGTTCTAAAAAGTTCCCAGAGTCTTAATTCCATCTATTGAATATTACAGGTTAGGATGACTGACTAATCAACCCATAATATTCTCAAGAGAAACTCGTCTGAGTGTAGCGTAACAACTGTTATCAAGTCTACATTTGAACAGCCTTCACACTACGTCCTAAATAGGCCAAAAGGGGGTAAATTTTCTACGGTCCTCAGCTTCTCGGACCCCAAATTAGAGATATTAATGCCTAACCATAAATACTTGTGTGACATTTCCAAATCCAAAAGGGTCTCCACTGAGCAGATGGGTCTCAAGCTAACTTGTTAAGGACTACTCCGCACAAGTCGAACATGACTATACCATCCTCCTATCTTAATTGCACTCAAGTTCGGGTTAGAACTTATCTCACCACTCATATATCACCAAGCATAACAAGCAAATTATATCACACAAACAAATATACATACATCAAATATAAAATTATAATCACACAAAAAAATAGGTTAAACCCACTGGAGATTAATCCCCAGCAGAGTCGCCACTTAATTTGTGTAGCGGTAAATTCATGATCATCAAGCTATGGATAATCAAGACATCAAATAACAAGAGTCGCCACCGCGCTTTTATTATTTTCAAGGGAAAAGGGAAAAGTACGAAAAAAACCCCAAAATAAGAAGTTTTCAAATCAAAACTAATAAAATGCCAGAGAATACAGGTAAGGGGGTTAGTTACACAGAGAGAAGGTGTTAGCACCCAAAGTGTCCTAGGTACTCCTAGGGAGCCCTTTTTTGTGTGCATATGTATTTTTGTACAAATGGTGTTTGCGAGAAAATAGAATGGGGGGATGAGAAAAGAATTCATTAATTATATTTTTGTTTTTAAAAAGACCTTCGGACTTGTGCCTACGTACCAACGTAAAAATGAGGGATCAAAACCTCATAGGTCATGGTATAAATTCCAAAGTGGATGTATTGCTTTTTAACAAAAATATAAGTTTGAAAGGCACAAAGGCCTAAAAATGGTTTGAATGGGTTAATTCTTTTTGGCTTTCTGAAAATTTTAATTCAAGTATAGTTAAGTATATTTACAAATTTGATTGAGAAAAGAAGTTTGAAAATGCAATGGTATAAGGCCAAAGTTTCTAATTTACAATATGGTCTAAGTTTAGAAAACAAGCACAAGCAAAGAAGATTTTAAAAATAAGAGGGAGAGATTTTGAAATTAAAGAAATGGGGAGGAGATGAAGGGACTAATCCTAAGCACAAATTTAAAAGTTGAGAGTTGAAAAGATCTGACCAATGGGTTGCAATCCAATAGAGAAGAGTGTCATATAGAAACCCAAATTCCCTTGGACATTAGAATCAAGCAATAAATAATGCACACTATATCAACTTAAAGAGAAAGACATCAAATAAAGATAGCCACATCCAAGCTTAGCAACTTCATGCCCTCTTCAAATTTTCCCATGTAGCAGATGAATTCCATAATGCCATAAGTTACAGGTTTAAAATAACAACTTCACAATGATCATGTTGCAGATGAACTCAAATGGATCTTCAATGATGTATCAGACGGAGTTTCAAATTATAAGCACTTGGTTACATGAAAGTTGGCATTTTCCAAGTCCTTTGCATATGGAGTGTTGCCTAAATTCTAATTCCAATAGTCTCAGATCAAACCAACAGTCCATACAAGGTGTTTTTTAGGGTTTTTGTTCTTATTATGTACATTAATGGTCAAAGACCACACAATCAAACACAATATACACAAACAAAATATATCACAAAATATGGTCCAAGTGGACAAAGTAAAAATGACATTAACATAAACAATTAGAATGGTATGAATAATGGCAAATGAATAAGGCTTAAAAAAATAAAGTGCATTAAAGTAAATGACTTGAAATTAAATGTTAGTTGTTAATGAGTTAGAAGTTAGTATTGCTTTTGCTTTTATTTTTAAGTCATTCTTTGGAGAACACTCAACCCACTTATCACAAGCATGGATCCTTGAACCAAGACATCTTCCAAAGGAAGGAAAAAAGGCCAAGTTTCCACACAATACCATGAAAGAGGGGAGACTTACAATCTCACTAACTAGAATGCTATGTCTTTTGTGTCAAAATTTAGCGCTATGTTAAGCAATCGTAATTGAACTTATGTAGAAGTCACAACTATTTGAGGCCGAGCAATAGAACTTTGGTGTTAATTCATGTTAGAGACATATTATAATGGACTATGCTCATGAAACATACCACACACAAAAAGAATATGCAAAAGTGGTGGCCTAATCTCATCCATACTTATGTTGATTTTGCAATCGACTAGCCTTAGGATGTAGAGATATCATAGGTCCATGACATGAATGCATAAAGAAGGGGAATAAAATGAAGAGGGATGGAAGATAGATCAAACTCAAATTGGACAAAGGAGGACTTTTACCAAATTAAGATCATTCATTCATTTTGGGAGATGGAATACACATTCCGTCAATCCCCTAAATCCAATGATCTTAACCTAGCAAAGTCAAATCAACCTTGACCAAGGCCCAACAACACAAGTCAAACTTACAAAATCAATTAAAATGGCTCAACACAATTATTTGGCATTTATCCAATTTAAAAATACTAAAAATAATGCATTAAATTAAATATGGTTGGTCAATTTCCTAAAACCTCATCAAAACACCAAAGAAATAGCCATGAGATTTATCATAGGTCAAACAAGGTCAAAGGACCTTGGAGAAAAATTTTCAGAATTTTTGGAAACTTACAAGTATTTTTTAAACAATTAAAAATAATCAAAAAATCAATTAAATCATGAAAAATATTAATAATGATCCAAAAAATAATTTTAATTCAAAATATGAAAGAGGATTTTATTTTAAAAAAATTTGGTGAAACTCTCATATATGAATTAATGAAAATCAAAGGAATAAAATAAAAATCAGAAAATACAAAAAAACGTGGACCACTTGATCTCCCTCATTAGTTGAGGTGGAAAATCAAGTGCGCACAAACGCGCGTTCCATGATGGAACTTAGTCAGCGCGCCACACAGCTGGTCATCCAATCTAACGCTTGTGATTAAAACATTTTAAACTGGATCAATGGTTCAGGACCACGCCACCTCATTGCCGGAGAAAAGTGTCGGTCGTCTTCTTAGGTTGTCCAATCATTACCATTACATAAATGAAAAATAAGGACATGATCTGAAAGAAAAAATGGCATAGTGCATGAATCTGACCTTAATTTTAACTAACTCCAAATATATAGAAAGATATGAGGAGTTGAATTTTGAGGTGTGTCAACTGAGTTGCTTCGATTTGACCTCAAAGCAACTCAATCTTCTTGCCTACATTGGTAGGACTTCAGACAACCAAAGATCCAAGAGAATTGAGTGAGAATCGAAGAGAAGAAAAAATCTAGAAAATACCTTCAATGTTGTGCAGAACTTGATCCTTCTTGCTTCAATTCTTGTTTGATCTTACTCCAATAGCTTGCAGAAGTGGATTAGGAATGGTAAGAAGCTTTGGATCCTAGAGTTTTTTAATCTCCAAACAGTGAGTACAAACTCAATTTTCAAGTGAAAATTATCAGGTTTTCCTTTGAATTATGAGGGTTTGAAGAGTGGAAGCAAAGCTGGCGTGCAAGGATACCTTGAAATGAGCTCAAAGGGTCTCTATTTATAGCAAATTCAAGTGTTATTTGCACACTTGAAATTTCTTCCAAATTCGACAATGTCATGTTTAAGCTTGCATGGGCATGTACAGGACCATGAAGCAATGCACTAAGGTCCAAAACCAACTGAAATGAGGTATGAATCAGGCTTGATTGGCAAGGCAATGCGAAATGATCATTTGGAGTTTTGATTTTACCAATTGATGTCGGCCTGTGAACACCATGCGCTGCCCTAGCAAACCTCATCCAAAATGAATGAATTAGAACTCTTTGGAAAGCTTAGATCAAGAGGAACAACTATTATGTCTAACACATTTCCATTTGGAACTTGGATCATGGTTAATTTTGAGGTGGAAGTTTGGAAATATCAACATGTTGAAAAAATTTCTAAGTGTCAAGTCATATACTTCAATGTTCCACCTTGCTAAAATTTTCATGTGAGCTCCAAATGTGAAACGTGTCTTCATCAAAGTTGTAGATATTTCAAACACCTTCAAAATAGTCACCAATTTGACATCATTTGGATTTAGAATGAGAGAGTTATGCATTTTTGAAGTTGAGGAAAATCACTTGTTCAATGGTATTGGTCCAAAATGACCTACAATGTATCCTCACATCACATGCTGATAAAAGTTGATTTAGCTCTTACTTAAAACATAAAAGCTGTATTAGACACCTTGAATTTTATTTTTCAACTTGGAAATATTTCATCTCATAAAAATTGAGCAAGTTATGGCCTTGGGAAGTTGACTTTCAAATTAGGGTGTAGACAAAATGACCTGTAATGTTTCAACATAGAAAATGACTTTCCAAGAAAAATTAGCTCTAGATCTCAACATAAAAGTTGTTTGGAATTTCATTTAGAGTAAATTTTCTCTTGTAATAAATTTCATATGATGAAAATTGTAGGAGATAGGGTCTAGGGGGACCCAGTTTTGATCAGATGAATTCATCTGGCCAACCCCCATCAACCAACTTGCTAACTGGCAATTCTCTTGACATTTTAGGCTCATGGTAGATCATATATGCATAGAATGATGAATTTTGAAGTCCCCCTTGAGAAATTTGATCAATTGGTGAAGAAGCTTGTTGAAAAAGTTACTCAAGATGCCTAGACAAACTAGGGTTTCCAAGGCAAACCAACTCCAAACTCTTGAAGAATGCTTGATCAAAATAACATGTAGAGATCATTGGTACTCATATATGAAACTTAGAGACATTATGGATCATTCCTTGGTTGTGCTCTTAGCCATGAGGGTCTCAAACCCTAGATGTGAACTTGATAGATCAATGGTGATCATGCCCTACCTACAAAAGAGTTAGGCAAATACAAAGACATATTTTTTGTATTTTGGTAAATGAAATGATAATATACAAGTATTATACAATTACATGGTGCTTGGTGATCTCTCCAAAAACAAACCCAAATGGAAAAGGGGTAAGGAGGATGCCAAGGTATGATCCCAATGCTAATGCATATGATGAGATTGCATGAGGGATCTTAGGGTCAAAATTGGGGTCTTACAGGTATGACTCTGCATTATGTAGCTTGGATATTATTGATAGTTGTGGTGAATTCTCTAATGTGCCTCTCATTGGTACACAAGGAGGAATCAATTACAACCCTGCTTTGGCTCGTCGTCAACTTGGGTTCCCCTTGAGAGACAGACCTAATAACACTCATTTATAAGGTCTTTTCTATTAAGAGGGTAAAGACCCCCAACATTTGAAGCAGAAGATGGTACATGCTTGGCATAATGTGCATAGGAAAGGATGATCTGAGCTTGGTCCACGCAACTGTGTAGCTTTGGAAGCTTACACTACTTGGGTGAAGAAAAGAGCTTTCGAATGAAGATGTCGTATGCTTGTGAGAGACCTATGTCTATGGTTTTGGTTGAGCCATTAACTCTCCCTGACCAAGATGTAGAGGAGTTGGAAGACGCACTCGCCAAGATGAAGCAAGATAAAGATATGTGGGAAGAGTGAGTCCATGCTTTGAGCCGAAAGCATGAGGAGTTGCAGCTTGAGTCTAAGGACAAACACGCACTTATTGGACTTCTTGAAGATCGAGTAGTGAAGAGACAGAGAAAGCCAGAGGGTCCATATTCCTCTAGTATGCCTCAGCCTTCCGGTGCTTGGAAGAAGATTGTTGATCAGCTTGTCCTCGAGAAGGCTCAAATGAAGACTTCTTTCGAGTCCAAGATTCGACGCATCCGAAGGAAGTACGCGCTTCAGCCCGATTATCTAACACTGTTGTTAGGGGATCCTTAGGATCCTTAGGATGATTAGTTTCCTTTTCTCTTGTATTTGTATTTTGGTTTCTGAAATTGTACTCAGTGTAATCCTTCCAAAATCATATGAATAAAAGATATTTTTTATGGTCAATCAAATTTATTGTTGTTATTATATATTCGCAAATAAAATAGTATGTTCCTTGAAAATAAAAACAAATCAAAACATTGCATTTCATGCATCATTTGCATAACAGGTTTTCTTCTTCCAGATATCTTATCGATTATTCTTCTATGCTTCAGCCAAGCTGACTCACCGATACAACACTCGGGCCAATCAACCAAGAATCATGGAACATTTGGAACAAGAAAACCAAGAACTGAAATATGAGATTGCTCATTTGACTGCCATGATGGAGTTCATTTTAGCTGCTCAGAACCAGCCTTCTTCAACGCCTGCAACTCCTCCTCCTCAGAGGACTGTCATTTCGGAAGTTGCTATCTCAATTGTGCCTGCCACTCAGTTTTCTCCAGCTATGCCTGCCGAATTCCCGTGGGGAATGCCACCGAACTTTGTGACTGAAGGGTTTGCGCCTACTTTTGCTTCCATGCCGGTATCTAGCCCGGTCATGTCTGCTCTGCCTCCGGTTGTTCACACTCTGCCTCGTGTCGAGGACACCATCTACCATTCCCAGCCGTATGAGGGCCCGGATGTTTATGAGAAGATGGATGTGATGAAAGATCAGTTCCTTGAGCTGTGAAAGGAATTGAAGACTCTGAGAGGTAAGGACTTGTTCGGTAAGAGTGTTTTTGAGCTTTGCTTAGTGCAGAATGTCAAGATCCCGATGAAGTTCAAAGTCCCTAACTTTGAAAAGTATAAGGGAAATACCTGTCCACTTAGCCATCTCATCATGTATGCCAAGAAAATGTCAATGCAAACTGATAATGATAAGTTATTAATTCACTACTTCCAAGATAGTCTTATTGGTGCCGCTTTGAGGTGGTACATGGGGCTAGATAGTGCAAGTGTTCACACATTTAATGATTTGGGTGAAGCTTTTATGAAGCAGTACAAATACAACATGGTCATGACGACGGATAGAGACCAGTTGAGGTCTATCTCTCAGAAGGACAAAGAGACATTCAAAGAGTATTCCCAGAGGTGGAGAGAGCTTGCTGCTCAGATCAATCCTCCGTTGGAAGAGAAATAGATGACCAAGAGTTTCCTTAAGACCCTGAGTTCATTTTATTACGAACGCATGATTGCTCGTGCCCCTAGTGATTTTACCGAAATGGTAAACATGGGGATGAGGTTGGAAGAAGGTGTCAGTGAGGGACGTTTGCCTAAGGAAGAGGTATCATCAAGCAACAAGTATGGGAGTAGTTTTTCTAGAAAGAAGGAAGGTGAAACCAATGCAGTATCTATGGGGAGGCAGAGAAGGCCTCATGTCAAAAGAAATCTGCAACCATGTCAGCATCATCACCAAGTTTCATCAGTTATTCCAGTATTTTCAAACAATCAATCAATGTCAGTTCAACAACAACGTCAACAACAGCCGCAACAAAGAACAAACAACTACAACAACACCAACAATAATCCATAACAACCAAACTTCGAGAGGAAGAAGGTTTCTTTTGACCTTATTCCTATGTCATACGCCAAACTCTATCCATCTTTGGTTCTCAAGAACCTCCTCCAGCCAAGAAATCCTCCTCAAATTCCATAACCACTTCCGTGGTGGTATAAACCCGAACTCCGTTGTGCCTTTCATCAAGGAGCTCCCGACCGATATTGAGAATTTCTACCCTTTGAAGTATGAGGTCCAAAAGCTAGTGAAGAGTGGGACGGTGTCCTTTGAGGACTGTGCGCCAAATGTGAAAGCTAACCCATTTCCTACTCATGGTAATTCCTATGTTAATATGGTAGATGGTTGTCCGGGAAGTTTCTGAGTGTTTGATGTGTGACGTATCCATCGATCCTTGGTAGAAATGCATAAGACCCTGTGTACCATCAATGATTGTGAGCACGACCATGCCGGTTGTGAAATTTGCAGTGTAAACCCCCGTGGGTGTGCAATCGTCAAGAGAGATATCCAGAAGTTGATGGATGAGAATGTATTCCAGATTCAGCAGTCGAGGGATATAGATAATGTCAATGTCATTGTTCCAGTGTTTAAGACCCCAGAGCGGGTAGTGATTCAGTTTAACAACGCCAATAGATCGGTATCACCGTTAGTGATACGGTTAGCGGGCCCCGTCCCGTATGCATCCGATAGAGCTGTTCCGTACCAGTATAATGCTACAATGTTGGAGGACGGTCAAGAGGTGTCGTTTCCTACAACCAAGTTTGTTGTGAACATTGCCGATATAGCAAAGGTGACCCGTAACAGTCGTGTTTTTGGACCGGTCTTTCCAAAAGAAGGGATAGAAGATGTGTCTATTGGTAAGAAGGTTGATGTACCTGTAGCAAATCCAGTTAGTGCTCCAAAGTGTAAGTCTGGTGAATCCAGCAATTTGAAGCCTAGTGATGATGATGAGGTACTGAGATTGATTAAGAAGAGTGTATTCAATATGGTGGAGCAGCTGCTCCAGAATCTGTTAAAGATTTTAGTGTTGTCTCTGCTTATGAATTCTGAAGCGCACAGAGAAGCACTACAAAGAGTGTTGGAGCAAGCCTATGTAGAGCATGATTTGACTGTGGACCAATTTGACAATATTGTGGCTAACATCACTTCCTACAACAATCTGAGTTTTTGTGATGAAGAGCTTCCTGAGGAAGGCAGAAATCACAATCTGGCACTACATATATCAATGAATTGCAAGGAAGATGTGTTGTCAAATGTGTTGATTGATACCGGTTCTTTGTTGAATGTACTCCCCAAATCAACTCTGTCAAAGCTAATGTATCAAGACGCCCCTGTGAGGTATAATGGCGTGATTGTCAAAGCATTCAATGGTTCTCGCAAGACCGTCATAGGAGAAGTGGATATTCCAGTGAAGATAGGTCTGAGTAATTTCCAGATTACTTTCCAAGTAATGGACATCCACCCAACCTATAGCTGCTTATTGGGAGGCCATGGATACATGAGGTTGGAGCTGTGACATTCACTATGCACCAGAAGTTGAAATTTATGAAGAATGGCAAGCTTGTCATTGTTGGCAGAGAGAAAACATTGTTGGTAAGTCACCTGTCGTCTTTTTCGTATGTGGAAGCTAAGGATGAGGTTGGAACTTCGTTCCAAGCTCTATCTATTGCCGAGGTGAAGAAGACTGGGGCACTCATGTCCTCTTTCAAAGATGCGCAGAAAATTGTTGAAAATGACAGTTCAGATCAGTGGGGTCGTATGATAGAGGTCACCAAGAACAAAAGTAGAGTTGGTTTGGGATTCCAATGAGGGTCGTCTTATGTCAAAGCTGAAGATGTGCAACCTAGTTTCTGTAGCGGAGGGTTCATCCATGGTAATGAACAACACTAGCTGTTGTGATCGAGGGTGATGAAGATGAAGACTGCGCGAATTTTGTGATGCATGGAAAGGCTTGCGACAATTGGATCGCTGTTGATGTTCTTATTATCTTCCATCGCTCTAAGTAATTTGTTTTTATCATTTTTAGAAAATCCGTCTCCTATGCCTAAGGGAGAAGTGAACATTATTGGGCATATTTTGAATTAATCATCAATAAAATGCAATTCTATTAATCCACATCTATGATGTTTTTATTTTTACTTTTTCTTTTCTGAAAATGGTAATCACAAAAAACATAAATAAATAATAATTGTCCATCTGCATAATATTTGGTCACAATTCACTTCTCTAAAATCAAAATATCAAATCATTATGCAGGTTGGTTTCTAAACCCATTGAATAGAATGATCCTACTCCTTCTCCAAACTTTGAATTCCCTGTGTTTGAGGCTGAGGAAGAGATTGATAAAGAAGTGCCTGATGAATTGTCTTGTCTACTTGAGCATGAGGAGAAAGTCGTTGAGCCATTCGAAGAGCAGATTGAGTTAGTCAACTTGGGTTCCGAAGATGATGTGAAAGAAGTCAAGGTTGGGTCTCAACTGTGTCCAGAGGTTAAGAAGGGGTTGATTGATCTTCTTCGAGAGTATTCAGATGTGTTTGCTTGGTCCTATCAAGACATGCCTGGTTTGGATTCTGAGATTGTGGAGCATAGATTTCCGTTAAAGCCAGAATGCCCGTCAGTCAAGCAGAAGTTAAGGAGGACTCATCCTGATATGGCAGTAAAGATCAAAGAAGAAGTGCAAAAGCAGATCGATGTCGGTTTCCTTGTTACTGCTGAGTATCCATAGTGGGTGGCCAACATTGTGCCTGTTCCAAAGAAGGATGGAAAAGTCCGTAGCTAGTCCGAAAGATGATTTTCCTCTGCCACACATTGATATGTTGGTAGACAATACAGCTAAATTCAAAGTCTTTTCGTTTATGGACGAATTTTCCGGTTACAATCAGATCAAGATGGGACCCGAGGATATGGAGAAGACCATATTCATTATACCCTGGGGAACATTCTGTTATAGAGTGATGCCTTTCGGTTTGAAGAATGCTGGTGCAACCTACCAGAGAGTTATGACCATCCTTTTTCATGATATGATGCATAAAGAGATTGAGGTCTATGTTGATGACATGATTGCTAAATCAAGTGATGAAGAAGAACATGTCGAGCATCTGTTGAAGTTATTCCAGCATTTGAGGAAGTACAAACTCCGCTTGAATCCCAATAAGTGTACATTTGGTGTTCGCTCTAGTAAGTTGTTGGGCATTATTGTTAGTGAGAAGGGTATTGAAGTTGATCCTGCCAAGTTCAAAGCAATACAAGAGATGCATCCGCCCAAGACTGAGAAGCAAGTCAGAGGTTTTCTCGGCCGCTTGAATTATATCTCGAGATTAATATCGCATATGACTGCCACATGTGCACCTATATTCAAGCTTCTTCGGAAAGATCAGTCTTGTGATTGGACCGAAGATTGCCAGAAAGCTTTTGACAGTATCAAAGAGTATCTGCTTGAACCTCTGATTCTGTCTCCACATGTTGAAGGAAGACCATTGATCATGTATTTGACTGAGCTCGAAGAGAGTATGGGTTGTGTTCTAGGTCAGCAAGACGAAACTAGAAAGAAGGAATATGCTATTTACTACCTCAGTAAGAAATTCACCAACTGTGAGACTCGGTATTCCATGCTTGAGAAGACTTGTTACACATTGGCTTGGGATGCTAAGCATTTGCGCTAGTATATGTTGAATCATACCACTTGGTTGATATCCAAAATGGATCCAATTAAGTATATTTTTGAGAAACCGACTTTAATTGGGAGGATTTCCCATTGGTAGATGTTGTTATCTGAGTATGATACTGAATACCGATCTCAAAAAGCGATCAAGGGTAGTGTTTTGGATGACCATTTGGCTCACCAACCTATTGAAGATTACCAGTCAGTACAATATGATTTTCCTGATGAAGAGATCTTGTACTTGAAGATGAAATATTATGATGAACCATTGCTTGAAGAAGGGCCAGAACCTGGTTCCCATTGGGGCATGGTATTTTATGGAGCTGTTAATCAGTATGGTAATGACATTGGGGCAGTGATTATTACTCCTCAAGGCACGCATTTCCTGTTTACAGCTAGATTGACTTTCAAGTGTACAAATAATATGGCTGAGTATGAAGCTTGCATTATGGGGCTTGAAGAGGCCATTGATCTCAGAATCAAATATTTTGACGTCTATGAAGATTCAGCTTTAGTTGTAAACCAGATCAAAGGTGAATGGGACACGAATCAACCCGATTTGATACCGTATATAGATTATGCAAGGAGGATTTCAACTTTCTTTACGAAGGTTGAGTTTCATCATATCCCTCGAGATGAGAACCGGATGGCAGATGCTCTTGCAATATTGGCTTCAATGATTATTGTGAAGTTCTGGAATGAAGTTCCCAATTGACTATGATGCGTCTTGATAGGCCAGCTCATGTGTTTGTTGTTGAAGAGGTCGAAGATGAAAAGCCGTGGTATTTTGATATCAAATGTTTTCTCCAAAGTCAGATTTACCCGCCTGAGGCATCTTTGAAAGACAAGAAGCCTTTGAGGAGGTTAGATGGCAATTTCTACCTGAATGGTGATGTACTTTACAAGAGAAACTTCGATATGCTTATGCTCATATGCGTGGATAGACGCGAAGCATACATGTTGATGACTGAAGTCCATGAAGGTTCCTTTGGTACTCATTCCAATGGGAATACTATGGCAAAGAAGATATTAAGAGCAAGTTACTATTGGCTGACAATGGAATCTGACTGTTGCAAGTTTGTGAAGAAATGCCACAAGTGTCAAATTTATGCAGATAAGATTCATGTTCCTCCGACACTATTGAATGTCATTTCCTTACCATGGCCCTTCTCCATGTGGGGAATTGATATGATTGGCCTGATTGAGCCTAGAGCTTCGAATGGACATCATTTCATTTTGGTGGCTATTGACTACTTCATAAAGTGGGTTGAAGCGGCATCATATGCAAATGTAACCAAGCAAGTTGTTGTGAGGTTTATCAAAAATCAGATTATATGCCGGTATAGTGTGCCAAGTAAGATCATTACTGATAATGGATCTAACTTGAACAATAATATGGTTGAAGCTCTTTGCAAAGACTTCAAGATTGCACATCATAATTCTTCTCCCTACAGACCTAAGATGAACGGGGCTGATGAAGCTGCAAACAAGAATATTAAGAAGATCATTCAAAATATGGTTGTAACATACAAGGATTGGCCTGAGATGCTCCCATTTACTTTGCACGGGTATCGTACATCCATTCGTACTTCAATAGGGGAAACCCCTTTCTCACTTGTTTATGGCATGGAAGTTGTGCTCCTAGTAGAGGCTGAGATCCCATTATTGCACATCTTGATGGAAGCCAAGTTGACTGATGCTGAATGGTGTCAGACCATGTATGATCAACTGATTTAATCGAAGAGAAGAGGTTAACTGCCATGTGTCATGGTCAGTTATATCAGCAAAGAATGAAGAAAGCTTTTGATAAGAAGGTCAGGCCTCCTGTATTCAGAGAAGGTGACCTTGTAATCAAGATTTTATCTTTCAAACTAGATGCTAGGGGCAAATAGACTCCTAATTATGAAGGCCCATATGTTGTTAAGAGAGCCTTTTCAGGCGGTGCTTTGATCCTTACAACTATGGATGGTGAAGAGTTCACGCGTCCTGTGAGCGCCGATGCAGTCAAGAAATACTTCACCTAAAAAGAAAAGAACAACTCGCTAAGTTGAAAACCCGGAAGGGCAACTTAGGCAAAAATGAGTATCCCGATGAATTGAAAACCCGAAAGGGGGATCCAGGCAAAAGTTAGAGACATAAAACAGAAAAAATTTATCCCGATAAATTGAGTACCCCACCTTGGGGAAATTTATGCAAAAAAAATAGGGATTATGGCAAGTAACTGCATTTGGATGATCTTCAGTCTTGAAGACATTCTTGAGCATGTCAGTTGGTTCTGATTCGTAACTCTCAACCAAAGCCAAGAGCGCAGTGGATATTGAAGTCGGTAGAAGGATTAGTGATCATTGTATTCAATGTAGCCCTTTTCCATGTAAATTACCATTTTTCAACTTTTGTAAAAGATCTATGGAGTCTTGTCATTTATAGACTACCATTCTAGTAAATAAAGTTGAGCTTTTTATCCAATTGTTTCTACTCTTATTTTATCTTTCAGCCTAATAGAATCAAAATTTTATGATGATCATTTTGAAATTGAATTTTTAATCAAAATCATGTTTTCTTAAAATAATAAAAGCAGTTACTTTTAAGAGCAATCAATTTCATTTAAGGAATATCAATAGCGGTCTGAGAACAGGTAAGCCCTAAAATGCGAAACATTGTTGGCTTTCCTCGAGCAGTTGGTGTGATTTTTGTTTCCTCGCCAGCAGCATTTCAGCATCTCCAACCGAATCTCGTTGATTTCCCCAGTCGAGTTTGCATTTGCCTCCTTTAAGTTGTAGGCGCGTTTTCTCAGCAGTTTGCATAGACCCAACCCAAGATTCTGTTTCCCCATAAGTCTCCAGCAGGTTCCAGTTCAACACTGATTCTTGAGCAATATGTCTGATCCTCTGCAAGGTTGTCTCCCATTTGATATGGTGTTGACCTAAAATTCCCCGCAGAGTTGATGGTGCAGATCCTCGGCAGACCTTCTCATTTTCCCCATCTAGGGTTGAGCCTTTGAGATGGATAATTTGCGTTCATCCTTTACCTCTCTTTCTCCAGTTGTTTCTCTCCTGTTGAGATGGGATGAGTTGTTGTATTGATGATTCAAATCAGTGACGCTTGTATCCTTTGTGATCGTTTTGTTAGCACAATCATCATATATACATATACATATACATATACTTACATTATTGCATTTTGTGATTCATTATTTCTCTGATCCTCTGCTATGGTGGTATCCTTCCCCCCGCGCAGTTTTGGTGTGTCTGTCCTCTTTCAATCGTAGAGTGTCATCCCCTTAAGCAGAAAGAATTCAAACTTTCTCATTCCCCACTGAGCTATTTCCTCGTAGATGATTATTATTTCAGCTTCCTCCCTAGTTGATTATCTGGATGGAACCACTCCCCCTGAGTTATATCCTTATTGGGTTGAGTCTTTGATTGACCTTTTCTTTCTAGATCTTGCCTAGATAAATGCTTTTGGGTCCCCTAAGAGTTTATTACCCAATAACTGGTAATATTATTCTCAATCTGTGAGTGTTATACTTTTGTCCAATACCCTATAAAAGTAATCTATTTCCTCTTTTTCCCCGGCGGATTCGTTTTCATGTTCCACCAGGAAATTTATCCTTGATATGTTCATCCTAACCGATGACGAATATTTTCTTCCCCTGCTTTGAGTTTGTCCTTGATATGTTCATCCTAACCGATGACGGATTTCCTCCTCTTTTTGGTCTTCTGCCCAATAGCCGGTAGTTGTAAATCCTATTTCCCCTTTTGCGGAGTCTATCCTTGATATGTTCATCCTAACCAGTGACATATATTCTCTCTTTTGGTATTCTATCCAATAACCGATAGATATAATTCCTATTTCTCCCCTCTGAGTCTATCCTTGATTTGCTCATCTTAACCGATGACAGATATTCTCTCTTTTGGTATTCTATCCAGTAACTGATATATGTAATTCCTACTTTTTCTGACAGTCTATCCTTGATATGTTCATCTTAACCGATGACGAATTATTCTTCCCTTTGAGTCTATCCTTGATATGTTCACTTTAATCAGTGACGAATTTTCTCTTCCTATGGTCTTCTGCCTAGTAACCGGTAGTTGTAAACCCTATTTGACTTTTCCCTAGCAGGTTATTCTTACCCAGTAACTGGTAATGAATACATTTACTGGTTGCCCTTAACGAGTCATCCTTTATATGTTTACCTTAACCGGTAACGGAGGTCCTCTCTGACAGATTTTGTTATTTCCTTACCCAGTAACTGGTAGTAGATAATATACTTCTGATACTCCTGTGTTGAAGTTCTTTTCTTCCCCAGTTGAGTTTGAGTGCGTATTTCCTCAGTGAAATCGTCGTCCCCTGTTTGGATCGAGTATTTCAGTTTTGTTCTGATTTACCTGTTCCCCCTGCAGATTTTCCCTTTTTATCCTCGGCTGAGTCTTTCCATTGATTTATTTTCATGGAATCTCTCGTGTCCCCCAACAGTTTTTAGTTGTAGCCTGACCTACGCATAACTTTTTATTCCCCCAGAGTCTTTGTCTCCCCAGTGAGTTTTCCTTAGGGAATGCATCATGCTCCTGTGGACTTTCAGTCTCTCCGGATTCTTTTCCTTTGTGGCAACATTTTCCCCACAAAGATTATTTTTTAGCATTTCATATCATATGCATCATAAGGTCTCTTAGGGACCAAAATTTGCTTTTATTCTTGTTATTTAAGTCCATTCTACTGAGTCGATACAAATATTTTAACCTTCATCTCCTCAACTAGAACGTCCTTAAATAGGGGAAACTGTAAGACCCCAATTTTGACCCTAAGATCCCTCATGCGATCTCATCATATGCATTAGCATTGGGATCACACCTTGGCATCCTCCTTACCCCTCATTCATTGGGTTTGCATTGGGAGAGGTCACCAAGCACTTTAGATTGTATCATACTTTGTTTTTTTTCATTATTTACTAACCAAAATACCAAAAATATGTCAATGTATAGTTTGGTTCTTTTGTAGGTAGTGTGTATGCTCACCTATGCTCTATCAAGATCATGTCTAGGGTTTGAGACCCTCAAGGCAAGGAGCTCAATCAAGAATTGGTTTACATTGGCTCTAAGTATCATATATGAATCCCCATGATCTTCACATGTTATTTTTATCAAGAGATCATCAAGAGTTTGGAGTTGATTTGCCTTGGAAGCCCTAATTCATTTGGGTATCTTGTGTGACTTCTTCAACAAGTTTCTTCAACAACTGATCAAATATTTTAAGGGATACTTCACATTAAATAATATTATGCATATATGATCCTCCATGAGTTCCAAAGGTCAAGAGAATGTCAAGCTAGCAAGTTGGTTCATGGTGGTTGACTAGAGAAAGTCAACTGGTCAAAACTGGGGTTCCCTAGACCCTATCTCCTACAATTGTTGTCATATGAAAATGATTCCAAGAGAAACGTTACTCTAAATGACATTACAAACAACTTTCATGTTGAGGTCTAGAGCTAGTTTTGCTTGGAAAGTCATTTTTATGGTGAAAGATTATAGGTCATTTTGTCTAAACCCTAGTTTGGAGGTCAACTTCCCAAGGCCATAACTTGCTCAATTTTCATGAGATGAAATCCATTAAAATTACATGATCAGATTCAAGATGCCTACTTCAACTTTGATGTTTGGAGGAAGTGCAAATTCAACTTGCAAATGCATGTTCCAAGAGGAAACATTATAGGTCATTTTGGGCCAATACCATTGAACAAGTGATTTTCCTCAACTTCTAAATTGCATAACTCCTTCATGCCAAATCCAAACAAGGTCAAATTTGTAACCAAATTGAATAGGTTTGAAATATCTACAACTTTGGTGAAGGAACATTTCTCATTTGAACTCCATAGAAAAAGTTATTCAAGGTGGAAGAAGTGAACATTTGACTTGGGACTTAGAAAATTTTCAAATATGTTTGATTTCCCAAACGTCCACCTCAAAATTCGTCATGATCCAAGCTTCAAATGAAAAAGTGTTCAACATGAAAGTTGTTCCCCTTGATCTAACTTTTCGAAAACATCCAAGATCATCTCATTTGGATCAAAATTGAGGGATTTGCGCATGGGTGTAAGTTAAGGTATCATTTGGATAATTTCAAGTTCCACTTTTCATATACATTTGCATGAGCTTCTAAAATGATTTCAGCATGAAGTACATTGGATTATGGATCAGAATACATTATTTCATGGGCCTAATGCACGCCCATATATCTATGCAAGGGAGAATTTGAAAATTTTCCAAATTTGGAAGTGTGCAAATATCATTCACATTAGCTATAAATAGAACCCTTGGTGATCAGAAATGGGATCCCTCTTGCTCAAGCTTCGACCCTCTCCTCCCCAAACCCCATTGAAAGGATAATCTTGAAGGTTTATTGAGAAATCGAGTTTCAATTCTCCTTCTGTTTTAGGATTGAAACTCCAAGAGTCCAAGCCTTTTAACCATTCAAATCATCTTATGCAAGCTTCTAGAGTCAAGCCAAGCCAAATTGGAAGCCAGATAAAGCAATTCTGAAACTCCTCAAAGGTGAGATTTCAACAACTTCTTCTCTTCGCTCCTCTCTCAATTCTCCACTATTCTTGTTAATTTTTGGTTTGCTGAAGTCCTACCAATGTAGGCAACAAGATTAAGTTGCTTTGAGGTCAAATTGAAGCAACTCAGATCATGATCCTCAAATTTTAACTCTCTGTATCTTTTCATATACTTGGAATTAGATAAAATTGAGGCCAGATTCGAGCTCCTGAGCATTTTTTCTTTAAATTCATGTCTTACTTTTTCATTTTGGTGATGGTTGGTGGTGGACCAGTCCGGTGAGGTCCACCGGAAAAGAAGACCGGAGCACTGGCTCCGGTGATGAGGTGTCTTGCTTCCCAACCACATGATCCTTTCAATTTGTTTTAATCTCGTCGTTAGTTCTGATTACCACGCGGTTATCTCAGTTGACCAAGGCATATGTGGAACGCGCATTGATCACCATCTGATCTGCCACCTCAATTAATGAGGGAGATCAGATGGTCCACATTTTTTTGAATTTCTGAATTTTCCTTTTAATTGCTTATTTTTAATTAATTCATATTAATTTCATTATTGATCCAAAAAATATGGGACTTTCACCAAAAAAATCAAGTATTTTTCTCTTTCATTTTCTGAATTAAAATCATTTTTTGGATCAATATTGATATTTTTCATGATTTAATTGGTTTTATGCATATTTTTAATTGTTTAAAAATACTTCTGACTTTTCAAAAATAATGAAATATTTTCTCCAAGGTCCTTTGACCTTTTTTGACCTATGATAAATCTCTTGGCCATTTGTTTTGTGTTTTGAAGAGGTTTTAGGTTTTTGATCAAACATAATTTAATTTAATGCATTTTAATTTGATTTTTAATTGTTTAAGTGTGTGAAAATTATGTTGAGCCATTTTTATTGACTTGTGAAGTTTGACTGTGTTTGGGCCTTGGTCAAGGTTGATTTGACTTTTGTTGGATTAAAATCATTGGATTTAGGGGATTGATGAAATGTACATTTCATCTTCCAAAATGAATGAGTGATTTTAATTTGATAAAAATCCTCCCATGACCAATTTGTGTTTGTCTCATTTCCCCTCCCTCTTCATCTTCAATCCCATTCTTTCCCATCCCTCTCATTGACCAATGACATTTCAATATCCTAAGGCTAATTGGTTCATCAATAACTTTGTGTTAGATGAACCAATACAAGTTTGGATTAAATTAGGTCCATCATTTGATCATTTTCTTTTTGTGTGTGGTATGTTTTAGGAGTATGGTTCATTATACCATATCTCTAACATGTATTAACACCAAAATTTCTATTGTCCGGCCTCAAATAGTTGTGACTTCTACATAAGTCCAATTACGATTGCTTAACATAGCGTTAAATTTTGACCCAAAGGCATAGCATTCTAGTAAGTGAGATTTTAAGTCTACCCTCTTTCATGGTATTGTGTGGAAACTTGGTCTTTTTTCCTTCCTTTGGAAGATGTCTTGGTTCAAGGATCCATGCTTGTGAATAGAGGATTGAGTGTTCTCCAAAGAATGACTTAAACAATTGAAAAGAAAAACTCCACTAACATCTAATCAACTAACCCTTGACTAATATTCTATTAGAATTGCTTTAAATTTCAAGTCATTTACTTTATGCCATTTAAATTCAAGCCATTTATCATTTGCCATTATACATATCATTTAACTTGTTTATTTTAATGTCATTTTCCCTTTGCTCACTTGAGCCATATATTGTGATTGTATATATTTGTTTGTATTGTTTTGTTTGTGCTTGTAGTCTTAGGACCTTAAACTACCTAATAAACAACCAACAAAACCCTAAATAATGTTTGTGTGGACGGTTGGATTTGATCTGAGCTTTGGACTTAGAATTAGGCATCATTCCCTATGCAAAAGGACTTGGTCAAAGCCAACATTTCTGAAACCAAGTTCTTGTGATTTGAATTTTCATCTGATATAAGTTTTGAGATTCACTTGAGGTCATCTGCTACATGGTCTTGATGCAAATGTTACTTCGAACCTGTGTCTAATGCCTTATTCTGAGTCATTCAAGGAGTATGGCATTTGATACATGGGGAAGATTATGAAGAAGACTATGAAGTTGCTAACTTGGATGTGGCTATCTTTATTTGATGTCTTGCTCTTCATTGTGCTACTTGCTTATTGATATTGCTTGATTTAAAGTCCAAAGGAAAAATGGGTTTCTATATGACATTCTTGTCTATTGGATTACATCCCATTGGTCCGTTCTTTTCAACTCTTAACTTTTAAATTTTTGCTTAGGATTAGTGTCTTCATCTCCCACCACTTCTTAAATTTCAAATCTCTCCCCCTTTTCAAAACCTTCTTTGCTTGTGATTTCAAACTTAGACCTTATTGCAAATTAGAAACTTTGGCCTTATGCCATTGCATTTTTCAAACTCTTTTTCTTAATCAAACTTGTAAATGAATCTAACCATATTAGACTTGAAATTTCAAAAGACAAAAAGAACTAACACTCATCCAAACTCTTTTAGGCCTTTTGTGTCTCTCTTAAATTTAAATTTTTGTTAAAAGCAATTCACTCACTTTGAAATTGATACCACGAACTACGAGGTTTTGATCCCTCATTTTATGTTGGTACGTAGGCACAAGTCCGAAGGTCTTGTCAAACACAAAACTATAATTAATGAATTCTTCTCTCATCCCCACACTCTATTTATTGCAAACATCATTTTATACCAAAACACATACACACATAAAAAAGGGCTCCCTAGGAGTACCTAGGACACTTTGGGTACTAACACCTTCCCTCTGTGTAACCAACCCCCTTACCTGTAATCTCTGGCATTTTATTAGTTTTGATTTGAAAACTTCTTATCTTTGGGTTTTGTTCGTACTTTTTCCTTTTCCTTTGGAAACAATAAAAGCACAGTGGTGACTCTGGTTTTATTGACGTTAAGTTTATCCATAGCTTAATGGTCATGAATTTACCGCTACAATATTTAATTAAGTTATTTAAAAAATTGTATTGCTGCTTATTTGTCCTTTTTCGGTCTTTTGTTATTGGGATCTTTTAGGCTTCAATTTGGAATTGGGTTAGGCCTAATCCAGACCCCCAAGCTAATCGGGTCAAGTGAATGACCCAATAGCTAATTGGGCCAAGCCCAAAACTCATTGTAATACCCCAAAATTTACCCTTCATTTTTCCTGGAAACTACGCTTTACACCTCATTCATGCATTCAATTTTAGGTTATTTAACATTTGCATTTCATCATGGCAATCGGAATCGGATCCAAGAAGCTTGAACATCACCCAGAACGCTAATCTTGAAGGAGCAAAAATATGCTGCTGAGCTGTCATGCTCGCTAGGCGAGCAGCATGGTTCGCTAGGCGAACTGCACTGTCATGCTCGCTAGGCGAATAGATCATTCGCTAGGTGAAGAGCACGCGTTTCAGAATGTAACAGAAAGAATTTTGGATTTGGGTCTCCCTCATTTGAGCCCACAAGTCCACAAAAATCAGGTTATAAATTCATAGTTTCAGTGAAACAAAATTTCATTCCGATTACCCTGGCAGAAGAGAGAAGCTACAGAATTCAGAGTAACCTCCGGACAGCTCTGAAAGGTTCACTCGGACTCGCACACTTTTTCACCGCCATCCCACACAAACCCTAACATTGCTCTGCAAACCCCGGTGCAATCCAATTTCATTCAATCGCTCCAATCAGGTTTGCCTTATTCCCATTACCCTATGCTTAATTTGAATACTCTGAATGTATGAGGTGTTATCGCGAAGTTTTGCCCACGGGTTTAAATGTATATGAATATGTAAACCAATGCCTTGAATGTTTAATCGTTTCGTTTTCTGAGATGGATACCATAGGGTTTGAGGTTACCGAGATCGGACTATTATCAATGAAGAACCTGAAACCCCCAGGTGTTCGCTAGCACCATCGCTAGGCGAACATGTAGCGAGGCTTCGCTAAGCGACGCAGCAGCGATCGCGACAGTAGCTATTCTTTCTGTTTGTTCTAATCTGTTTTATATTCTATTATGACATGTCTTCTGTTGCATCCATGCATTGCTTCCTAACCCGTTTGTTAAGTTTTGTGAGGGCTCACAAGACCTTAAAAGAGATGGCTTGTATGGTATTCCGCTTTATTTGTGGGATACCCCCTTGAGGTTTATTCCGATTACCTGTACTGACTCGCTTTCTTTGATGGTCTAGCTGGAGAGATTTCCGGGTTTCTCGCTCCTTTAGTTGTTGTTACTTCGGATCTTTATCCGTGTGGTACTTTTACCTCTTTCCCGTATTTTACCGCTTTCTTAGCTGGAAGACCTCGATAGGAGGCAATGTTTGAGCCCCTTGGTGGCATTTTACTTTATGCATGTTTGTATTGTATGGTGTGATCGTTTCCTCATAGGATGTGAGGCTTCGTATAGTCTCCCGTTTGCATGTCAATTAAGGTAGCAATGTTCCTTCGTCTAGGACTTCCTTTTTGCATGAGCATTCCTGAAACCCAAACAAACTCATTGATTTTTCTTCTCCTAAGAACACGTTTACTCCTTCTACTACAGGCGAGTAAGTCTCCAAAGGTCGAGCATCCGGTAGATTGCGTAGTAACGTCGTTCCCCCAAAAACACAACCCTTAACCCGTAGTTAGCCGAACTACGGCTTGCTCTGATTCTCATTCCCGATGAGATACGTAGGCATAAGACGCGATGTCTTAGCGAGCACACTCCTCTTTAACCCCTAGGTAGCCGAGCTACGAAGACTCTGATTCTCATATTCATATGAGATACGTATGCAGTGGATGCGACATCCGTGCGAGTCATTTTCTTTTGACCCCTCTTTTAGTAAATAGTACATTAGATAAACCTACACCCTTTAGACAAGAACAACAAAAGTGGATCCCGTAGAGTACTACGGATGCGTAGGGGTGCTAATACCTTCCCTTCGCATAATCGGCTCCCGAACCCAAGATTTGGTTGCGAGACCTTGTCTTTTCCTTTCCTTTCTCCCAGGTTTACTTTGAGCGTTTCCTTTCCCTCCTTTGGGATAAATAATGCACGGTGGCGACTCTTCTGTCATCACTTTTCTCGCCGGTTGTTTTTTCGCATTCCTTTTTTTCAGGTTGCGACACTCATCCTTGAACCGGGTCAAATATGACCCAAGCCCATCATCTTCTTCCCAAATCCCAAAAACCTAAGGCGCGTAGAAGAGGAAATCAAAATTTGTGAATCACTCAATCCAAACTTTATACTTACGAATTAATATACATTAAGAATTACAAATTACCATTAATCTCGGACTAGATACATTGTGATCCACAAACCCTAAATCTATTTTCAAACAAAATCAAATTACAATCAAGTCCTAACTTTCTAAACTCATACAATCAGAATTAAAATTAAAACCATAAAAAATATTCTATATAAGGCTAAATCTAAAGTGGGATAGGGGATACAAAAAAAACCCTAAGAGATTTACTCTTGTTGCTGAAAATCTAACCCTCACCAAAGCTCCAATTTCCTTGATACTTAGGATTTTACACCAAAACCCTAAGCATCTGAGCTTAGCTTCCATAGGACCAATACCTGCAAATAAAATAAAAGAGATTAGAGAAAGGGAGATCATAGGAAGCAACCAAGATGGATTAGACAAATCAAAATAAAAGGAGGAGACTCAGCTTAACCCGGACATTGTAGAAGAGGTAGGCCTCGAATTCTTGATTTAATGCATATCCATGAATAATTATTATTGCCGTTAGGGTAGGGTTTTGATTCGGATATGTGGGTATGATTCTTCTGTTTTCTGTTGCTGTTTGGTTTAAGATTGGGTGTTAAGGTTGTTGTGATCTATTGATCGATGCAAGTTTTGTGTTGATATGGGTATTATAGGGGTTTCTGGGTAATGTTTAGGGTTATGGTTCATGTGATAAACCATAGGGTTCATCTGGGCAGAGGGTAGGATTCTTACCAGAACCCTTAGGGTTCGTTAGAACCTAGATAAGGTTCTTCAATTGGGATGGGTTTCTAGGCTGAGGACTGGTTAGGGTTAATCTTATGAACCTTATGGTTCATCTGGGGAACCCAGGCATGAAGGTAGGGAGGGGGTCTGGAAAATTTGGATGAACATATGAAGATTCTGGTCGATGTTCAACCAGAATCTGGGTGGGGTGGTGGTCTTGGAGGTGGTAGAAGGAGGGCCGGGAGGTGGTGATAGGAGTGGGTTAAAGAGAGAAGAGAGAGTATAGGGAGTAAGAGAGAGAAATCAGAGTAGAAAATGAAATGGATTTTGAAGGATCCATTTATATACCTCCTAGAGATCCTTCAGATTTAAGACACGTAGGGACCCTCTATTCCTTTGGATGGTCATACTTTGACTCCATGTACTCGGTACACACTTACCTTTAGAGCCATGCACCCTTGATCATCACCCTCTAATTAGTTGACCCCATGATGGTCAACTGATCAAATGGTTTAGACAAAATCTGTGTTTCCCCTAGTCAACACATCCAATGGTCCTGGTTGAGAGTCAGTTGTTGACTCTTCTGGGTGGACTCGTGTGCATTCTGGGCTTAGGAGGAAAATGAACCTCCTTCCATTGCTAATTACCCCCCCCCCTCCCCCCGGTTTTCCAAGCCTATTACTAATTCAACTTAAAATGCCCCCCCCCCTTTAGTTAATTAATTACTTAATTAACTATTAATTAGGGTTTATTTATTTAATATTTAGGATTAATTCAGTTAAACTAATAATTAGGGTTTTCATTTTTTTAATCATTCACGATTTAATTTATGTCATAGGTTAATTTATTTATTTATTTGGGGGTTGGGTATTTAAATTGGGATTATTACGATTAATTAATTATAATAGTCATATTTAAGTAATTAAGGATAAAATTAGGATTAATATAATCAAGAAATAGTGGATAAAAAATTAGGGATAAAATCGGGATAATGGGTATATCATATTGCATCTTATTTAATTTATATTCTTAATCAAATTAAGGTATATTTTTGAAATTAAATGGGATAATAATCAGAGGGATAAAAACTAAGGATAATTCAAGGGATAAAATTCTAGGGTTTTGAAGGGATAAAATCAGGGATAAGGATTGTGTCTAATATTCAAGTATAATCACTAATTTATTTTCTTAAATAAATTAAATATTATATTTTTGCAAAGCAATTAAGGGATAAAATCAATTCAACACACTTCAAACTATAAGTCATCTACCCTAGCGTATTGAGGTATTTTCTTAAAATCAATCACTTATCTACCCTCGATGCGTGAGAATTTTCAAGGAATAGAAGTAATCAACAAACAAATTTTTATACAAGAACTACGATACTCTGATTCCTCTCCTAGTGCGAAGGTACGTAGGCATAGAGTTGTGAACTCTAGCAAGTCCGACAATAAAAAATCTTTTTGGTCTCCTGTCTGTTTCAATAAAATGTTTTCTCTATAAATATGATAAATAATTAATAATTAATTATTAATCAAGCAAACATTTGTAAGCCCACGCTAACCCTACAATTGAAGGAGGATCCCATTGAGTACAAGGAGGTGAGGGGTGCCTAGTACCTTCCCCTTACTTAACTGACTCCCGAACCAAGCATCTCACTCTTAGTTTATAGGTTTTATCATTATTTTCCTGTTCCTTATGAACGAATATAGAATGGTGGCGACTATGTGATTTTTCTAGCCGCGACACATGGAATTTGAATTGAAGATGAATGTTGGTTTGAAATTTGAATGGTTTAATGAAAAATGTTTAAAATGGTGAAATGGTTTTGTTTAAAATGAAATAAGGTTCAAAGATGGTCATTTCCTTGAGGTTTTCTTTAAGTTCAAAGTGGTGGTCTGTCTGGTCCATTTGGTGGTCCATGACCTGGTCCGTGACCTTGTCCAAATGGTGGTCAGTTTGGTGGTCTGACCTGGACATGGACCAAATTATGGACCAAGTCATGGACATGAGGAAAATTCATGGAAAACATGGTTTTTGGTGACTAAACATAGCAATATGAATGGAAATAGGTCTTAGGGGGTCAAGGGAGGGTCATTCGACTTTGGTCAACTAGTTGACCGAAAAGTCAATAGTTTACCAAAAGTTAACAACTGCAAATTTTGGCCAAATGTAATTTTTGTATGTACATGGACATTTTTTTTGATGAGATGATGTAATTGTGAATTGGAATGACATTTGAATGGATTTGTATTGATTGAAATGAATATGGTATAATATTGTATAAAAATGATTGTGGACTTGATTATCCAATTAACCAATCATAAGAACTAAGATTTTAACCAACTTGAATGAACCAAATATCAAAAGGCAAACCATCAAGACAATGAATGTAACGCCCAAAAATAATTATTTGTTATTTTTAATATTTACGTAATTATTATGGTTAGTCGGAAATTAGTCGAAAGTCGTAGAAATTATTATAAGAAATAATAATATAATTGTGGTGTTATTTGAGTAAGTGGGCTTATCATTGTGTGCTATTTAGTAAAATGAGAGGTGTTATATTAGGCCATTAGAGATTAGGATATTTAGTTAATTTAATAAAGAGAAAATAAAAGAAGGGATAGAAAAAAAAAGAGAAACAGTAGTGGAGAGAAGTTAGCAGAAGAGGAATTTGAGAACTGTTGTACGAACGAGAGGGAAGGAGAAGAAAACTTCCGGAATCCGATTCTTAGAGCAACCTTCGATCCAAAATAATAAGGTAAGGGGGTTTATCGTCGTTTAATGGGTATTATGGGTTAACATGTAATGGGTAGTGATAAACCGTCGAATTGACCCTAATTGGGATGATGAGTGCTGAAAAATTGTGATGAATAAACTATGTAAAAGCTGTAATTGAATCTGTAATTGGATGGGTAGTGATTTCCGAACGTATAGCTTTTTACGGAACCGGAATCGGAGGTCCGAAAGTCCTCCAACGGCGGAAAATGCGGAGAATTCTGCATTCTGCTTCGTGTTAGCGCAGGAACAGCTTTCTGTCTTGCGTTAACCGGTTAACCCAGGGTGTTAACCGGTTAACACTATTGTGAATTGTGAAAATTGTTGTTCTGTTTGCGTTAACCGGTTAACCCAGGGCGTTAACCGGTTAACACTGTTGAGTTTTGCCAGAAAGCGTGTTCTGTGTTGCGTTAACCGGTTAACCCAGGGCGTTAACCGGTTAACACTATTGGAAAAGTGAAAAAAAAATTGAATTGCTCAGAATTTAATGAAGTTCGTCGGGGTGAGTCGGGTAATATTATAGTTAATTTTGATGAGTAATTTTGTTGGGTTTATGTTATGAAATGTCGATACAAGTATGACTGAGTTGTTAAGTTATTCCGTGTATGGAAAGTTGTTAAAGATACTGAGTTGTAAGCTTGGTGAGCCAAAGTTGATTATAAGTTGATTATGTTGAAAACATTGTTGTGTTGCTATTATTATTATGTTGTCGAAATTTTAAAGTCGTGTATGTCATGTAAATTCATATGCATTAAGTCGGAGCTTTGCTCACACCACGTTGGCCTGGATTGGCAAAAGTTGAAAGTTGAAGGCTTAAGCCTTGATGCCTCGTTAAATCGGCAAATTTTAAGTTGGGAGTTTTACTCCGAATGGTACCACATGCATGACGAGTCGAGTCTCATTAGAGTTGCATTTTTGTTGTTTCATTGTATGGGTATTTAATTTAATTGAGAAGTGGTGTTTGTGTACGATTCTTAATTACTGTATTGTTTTTCATATACCGGTTATAATTATTGTAACTCACCCCTTCTGTTGAATGTTGTCCTTATGTGACAACGTGCAGGTAATCCTGAGAAGTAGCCGGTTACCGTTAGTCGGGTCAGTGGTCAGTCGCTCTGATACGTAGCACTCGGGGGGATTGTCGCGTGTCTGCTTTGTGGATCTTTTAATTGTTACTAAAATTTAAATCGTTTGAAGGATTATAGTTGTTTACTCTTTAAGTTAAGTCGTATTTATGTTGCTTAAAGATGATAAGAATTTTTTTTATGAATCCGCTGCGTAAGATTTTATGAAGTTGAATTATTGGAGTGAATGACATTATTTTGTCGAATTAAGAAAAGTGTTACATATTGTTATGATTCCTTAAAGTGGGAATTGTTTAAAGTTGAACATGTAATATTCCATTTATAGAAAATTTTACGACTCTGATTTTGTTGTTATAACTCGTGGGTAGAAAATGGGGTGTTACATTAGTTGTATCAGAGCAGGTCGGTCTGTTCGGCCAGTTGTCGTGTCGTTACTGTCTAACAATTGGGTATTGTTACTGATCTAACTTTTAAGTTGTGTTGTAATGATAAGTTGAAATGGCTGGAAGGAATGACGCTGCAATGGCTGCCGCAATGCAAGCGATGGCACAAGCTGTGCAGAACTTGCCAAATGCTGGTGGAGATGCTGGATCACGTAGCTTGGCGACTTTTCAAAGAGAGAATCCGCCGGTGTTTAAAGGGAAGCATGATCCAGATGCAGCCTTGGGATGGTTGAAAGAGATCGAGAGAATCTTCCGTGTTATGGATTGCACTCCAGCTCAGAAGGTTCGGTATGGTACTCACATGCTAGCAGTCGAAGCTGATGACTGGTGGCTAGAGACTCACGAGAGGTTGACCGTGGCAGGTGAAGTCATTACTTGGGATGTATTCCGTAGGGAATTCATGAGAAAGTATTATCCGGAAGATGTCCGTGGTAAGAAAGAAATTGAGTTCCTTGAGCTGAAGCAAGGAAACATGTCTGTCACTGATTATGCTGCAAAATTTGTGGAGTTGTCCAAATTTTATCCTCATTACACTGGTGCTGGTGCTGAATTTTCAAAGTGCATCAAGTTTGAAAACGGACTGTGCTCTGAAATTAAGAAGGCTGTTGGGTATCAGAAGATACGCATTTTTACTGAATTGGTTGATAGCTGCAGGATATTTGAAGAAGACAATAATGCTCATTACAAGATTGTCAGTGACCGCAGGGGCAAGCAACATCAAAACCGTGGCAAGTTGTATGATGCTCCAGTGGGAAAAGGGAAACAAGGAGCTGCTCCGGCTCAGAGGACCAGTAGGGGAGGTGCTCCTGCTGGTATAGTTTGCTTCAAATGTGGTCAGGCTGGTCATAAGAGTAATGTATGCACTGCTGAAGTAAAGAGGTGTTTTCGCTATGGTAAGACTGGCCATGCAATAGCTGATTGCAAGCACAAGGAAATGATTTGTTTTAATTATGGCGAAGAAGGGCATATTGGAAGTCAGTGTCAGAAGCCAAAGAAATCTCAAACTGGAAAGGTGTTCGCATTGACCGGAACTCAAACCTCCAGTGAGGACAGACTTATCCGAGGTACATGTTTCATAAATGGTACTCCTTTAATTACTATTATTGATACCGGTGCTACACACTGTTTTATTTCTGCTAACTGTGCTCGAAGACTGGGTTTAAAATTGTCCGCTTTGGATGGTGAATTGATTGTTGAGACCCCAGCTAAGGGATCAATAACTACTTCTTTGGTATGTTTAAAATGTCCTTTGTCGATCTTCGATAAAGATTTCTATGTTGATTTAGTATGTTTGCCGTTGGATGGCATGGATGTAATTCTTGGTATGAACTGGTTAGAGTATAATTATGTTCATATAAATTGCCATCATAAGTCGGTGAGGTTTTCCACTCCTGAAGAGGAAGGAGTTGACTTATTACCTTTCAGAGAATTGCGAAAATTGATGAAAGAGGGAGCTCAGATGTTTTCTTTGATGGCGACGTTGTCGGTTGAGAGTAAAGCTAAGATTGAGGAACTGTTAGTGGTGAAAGAATTCCCTGAAGTTTTTCCTGATGAAATTCCTAGTGTGCCGCCAGAGAGGGAAGTTAAATTTACTATTGATCTGGTACCTGGTACTAGGCCTGTTTCGATGGCACCGTATAGAATGTCGGCATCTGAATTGTATGAATTAAAGAAGCAATTGGAAGACTTACTTGAGAAGAAGTTTATAAGACCAAGTGTGTCACCGTGGGGAGCTCCAGTGTTGCTAGTAAAGAAGAAAGATGGTAGTATGAGGCTTTGTATTGATTATAGACAACTGAATAAAGTAACGATCAAGAATAAGTATCCACTACCGAGAATAGATGATTTGATGGATCAATTAGTGGGTGCCTGTGTGTTCAGTAAAATTGATTTGAGATCGGGCTATCATCAGATCAAAGTGAAAGATGAAGACATCCAGAAGACAGCGTTCAGAACTCGGTATGGACATTATGAGTATTCTGTGATGCCTTTCGGTGTGACTAATGCGCCGGGAATATTTATGGAATACATGAATCGTATTTTCCATACTTATCTGGACCATTTTGTGGTAGTATTTATTGATGATATTTTGATTTACTCTAAGTCCGAAGAAGAGCACAAGGAACATTTGAGATTAGTGTTGGATGTTTTGAAAGATAAGAAATTGTATGCGAAGCTGTCCAAGTGTGAGTTTTGGTTAAGAGAAGTCAGTTTTCTCGGCCATGTAATTTCAGGAAAAGGTATTGCTGTAGATCCTTCCAAGGTAGAAGTTGTATTGCAATGGGAGACTCCTAAGTCGGCTACCGAGATTAGAAGCTTTTTGGGATTAGCTGGATATTATAGAAGGTTTATTGAAGGACTTTCTAAGTTAGCATTTCCGTTAACTAAATTAACTTGTAAAGGTAAAGCTTTCGTGTGGGATGTTCAGTGCGAAGAGAGTTTTAATGAATTAAAGAGGAGATTGACGTCGGCACCGGCTTTGACTTTGCCAAATCCGGAGGAACCGTTTATAATTTACTGTGATGCTTCATTGATGGGTTTAGGAGGTGTGCTCATGCAAAATAATAAAGTAATTGCCTATGCGTCGCGACAGTTAAGAATTCATGAAAAGAACTATCCTACGCATGATCTTGAACTTGCTGTTGTGGTGTTTGTGCTAAAAATCTGGAGGCATTACCTTTATGGTTCCAGATTTGAAGTTTTCAGCGATCATAAAAGTTTAAAGTATCTATTTGATCAGAAAGAGCTGAACATGAGACAACGTAGGTGGTTAGAATTGCTTAAGGATTATGATTTCGGTTTGAATTATCATCCAGGAAAAGCAAATGTTGTGGTCGATGCTTTAAGTAGAAAGACCTTGCATGTGTCGGCAATGATGATTAAGGAGTTGGAATTAATTGAGCAATTTCGTGATATGAGTTTGGTTTGCGAAGTAACCCCGCAGAGTGTAATGCTAGGAATGCTAAAGATTAATAATGATTTTATGGATAGTATCCGAGAGGCACAGAAATTGGATGTGAAATTAGTAGATATCCTTAATCGTTGTGGTCAATCAGAGAAGAGTGACTTTAAGATTGATGCGAGAGGTGTGTTGAAATTAGGGGAAAGAATTTGTATTCCTGATGACGCGATTTTGAAAAGAAGCATTCTAGAAGAGGGTCATAGAAGCAGTTTGAGTATTCATCCAGGAGCTACTAAAATGTATCAGGATTTAAAGAAAATATTTTGGTGGCCCGGAATGAAAGAAGATGTGGCTCGTTTTGTGTATGCGTGCTTAACTTGTCAGAAGTCGAAGATTGAGCATCAGAAGCCTGCTGGGTTGATGCAACCGTTGGAAGTTCCAGAATGGAAATGGGATAGCATTTCTATGGACTTTGTAACGGGGTTGCCTGCTACTTTAAGAGGGCATGATTCGATTTGGGTGATCGTTGATAGGCTCACGAAGTCGGC
Organism: Lathyrus oleraceus; assembly: GCF_024323335.1. Classification (NCBI taxonomy): domain Eukaryota; kingdom Viridiplantae; phylum Streptophyta; class Magnoliopsida; order Fabales; family Fabaceae; genus Lathyrus; species Lathyrus oleraceus. The sequence continues at coordinate 543,278,808 of NC_066583.1, read as the reverse complement.
TCACTTCATACCTATTAACATCACTTACCCAATTGCGAAGTTGGCAGAGATTTACATCCGAGTAATTGTAAAGTTGCATGGTGTTCCTCTGTGTATTGTGTCGGACAGAGATCCGAGGTTTACATCGGGATTTTGGAAAAGTCTGCAAGATTCGTTGGGCTCTAAGTTGAGGTTGAGTTCGGCATATCATCCTCAAACTGATGGCCAAACTGAGAGAACTATTCAGTCATTGGAGGATTTACTGAGAGCTTGTGTTCTTGAACAAGGAGGTTCGTGGGACACTTATCTTCCATTGATCGAGTTCACATATAATAATAGTTACCATTCTAGTATCGGAATGACGCCTTTTGAAGCATTGTATGGTCGTAGATGTAGAACTCCGTTGTGTTGGCACGAATCTGGTGAGGGTGTAGTACTTGGACCAGAGTTAGTTCGAGAAACTACCGAGAAAGTGAAGTTTATCCGAGAGAAGATGAAAGCTTCTCAGAGTAGGCAGAAGAGTTACCATGACAAGCGGAAGAAGGATTTAGAATTTCAAGCTGGTGACCATGTGTTTTTGAGAGTCACGCCTGTGACCGGTGTTGGGAGGGCTTTGAAGTCTAAAAAGCTCACTCCTCGCTTCATTGGTCCATATCAAATCTTAGAACGAGTTGGAAAAGTTGCTTATCGGATGGCATTACCACCTAATCTTTCGAATTTGCATGATGTATTCCATGTGTCGCAGCTTCGGAAGTATGTCTCAGATCCGTCTCATGTGGTTAGTATGGATGATGTGCAAGTGCGGGATAATCTAACAGTGGAGACAAAGCCTGTACGAGTTGAAGATCGTGAAACAAAGACTCTTCGAGGAAAAGAGATTGTGTTGGTTAAAGTCGTTTGGTTGGGAGCTGCGGGCGAAAGCATGACATGGGAATTGGAGAGCAAGATGCGAGACTCCTATCCTGAGCTGTTTGAAGCAGGTAAATTTTCGAGGACGAAAATATTCTAAGTGGGGGAGAGTTGTAACGCCCAAAAATAATTATTTGTTATTTTTAATATTTACGTAATTATTGTGGTTAGTCGGAAATTAGTCGAAAGTCGTAGAAATTATTATAAGAAATAATAATATAATTGTGGTGTTATTTGAGTAAGTGGGCTTATCATTGTGTGCTATTTAGTAAAATGAGAGGTGTTATATTAGGCCATTAGAGATTAGGATATTTAGTTAATTTAATAAAGAGAAAATAAAAGAAGGGATAGAAAAAAAAAAGAGAAACAGTAGTGGAGAGAAGTTAGCAGAAGAGGAATTTGAGAACTGTTGTACGAACGAGAGGGAAGGAGAAGAAAACTTCCGGAATCCGATTCTTAGAGCAACCTTCGATCCAAAATAATAAGGTAAGGGGGTTTATCGTCGTTTAATGGGTATTATGGGTTAACATGTAATGGGTAGTGATAAACCGTCGAATTGACCCTAATTGGGATGATGAGTGCTGAAAAATTGTGATGAATAAACTATGTAAAAGCTGTAATTGAATTTGTAATTGGATGGGTAGTGATTTCCGAACGTATAGCTTTTTACGGAACCGGAATCGGAGGTCCGAAAGTCCTCCAACGGCGGAAAATGCGGAGAATTCTGCATTCTGCTTCGTGTTAGCGCAGGAACAGCTTTCTGTCTTGCGTTAACCGGTTAACCCAGGGTGTTAACCGGTTAACACTGTTGTGAATTGTGAAAATTGCTGTTCTGTTTGCGTTAACTGGTTAACCCAGGGCGTTAACCGGTTAACACTGTTGAGTTTTGCCAGAAAGCGTGTTCTGTGTTGCGTTAACCGGTTAACCCAGGGCGTTAACCGGTTAACACTGTTGGAAAAGTGAAAAAAAAAAATTGAATTGCTCAGAATTTAATGAAGTTCGTCGGGGTGAGTCGGGTAATATTATAGTTAATTTTGATGAGTAATTTTGTTGGGTTTATGTTATGAAATGTCGATACAAGTATGACTGAGTTGTTAAGTTATTCCGTGTACGGAAAGTTGTTAAAGATACTGAGTTGTAAGCTTGGTGAGCCAAAGTTGATTATAAGTTGATTATGTTGAAAATATTGTTGTGTTGCTATTATTATTATGTTGTCGAAATTTTAAAGTCGTGTATGTCATGTAAATTCATATGCATTAAGTCGGAGCTTTGCTCACACCACGTTGGCCTGGATTGGCAAAAGTTGAAAGTTGAAGGCTTAAGCCTTGATGCCTCGTTAAATCGGCAAATTTTAAGTTGGGAGTTTTACTCCGAATGGTACCACATGCATGACGAGTCGAGTCTCATTAGAGTTGCATTTTTGTTGTTTCATTGTATGGGTATTTAATTTAATTGAGAAGTGGTGTTTGTGTACGATTCTTAATTACTGTATTGTTTTTCATATACCGGTTATAATTATTGTAACTCACCCCTTCTGTTGAATGTTGTCCTTATGTGACAACGTGCAGGTAATCCTGAGAAGTAGCCGGTTACCGTTAGTCGGGTCAGTGGTCAGTCGCTCTGATACGTAGCACTCGGGGGGATTGTCGCGTGTCTGCTTTGTGGATCTTTTAATTGTTACTAAAATTTAAATCGTTTGAAGGATTATAGTTGTTTACTCTTTAAGTTAAGTCGTATTTATGTTGCTTAAAGATGATAAGAATTTTTTTTATGAATCCGCTGCGTAAGATTTTATGAAGTTGAATTATTGGAGTGAATGACATTATTTTGTCGAATTAAGAAAAGTGTTACATATTGTTATGATTCCTTAAAGTGGGAATTGTTTAAAGTTGAACATGTAATATTCCATTTATAGAAAATTTTACGACTCTGATTTTGTTGTTATAACTCGTGGGTAGAAAATGGGGTGTTACAATGAAAGCTATGAAGTATACTTTCATGACCAAGGACTAATGAAAGCATGAATCCAAGAGTTAATGATCAAGGACTGATGATCTTGACAACACCATATGAATGGATGCAACAACCATGAATCAAGATCTTGAAAATATCATATGAATGGATGTAATGACCAAAACTTGAACCAGATGGAATCCCAAACAGGTGGAGATGTAGGTTAGATGAATGAATCTCATGGAAAAAATAAGTTTTATGGTTGATGATGCATGACAAGATGTATGACAATATGGTCGAGAACCTCTTCCCAATGATCTAGGGTTTCAGTTAATTCCATGATCAAAAGTCAACTCAAAATGGCACATAAGTGTCGCATCCGCGAAAAAACAACCGGCAGGCTAAAACAAAAACAGACAGAGCCGCCACCGTGCGTTATTTATCCCAAAAGAGGGAAAGGAAACGCTCAGAGTAAACCTGGAAAAAGCATGGTCTCGCGACCAAAGAGATGGGATCGGGAGTCGGTTATGCGAAGGGAAGGTATTAGCACCCCTACGCATCCGTCGTACTCGACGGGATCCACGCTCTAAAAGAAAGAAAAGGTTGCTAAAACAAACATCACACACACAAACAACACAGGTGGGAAAAGGGGGAAGAGGGCTCGCTAGGATATCGCATCCTATGCCTACGTATCTCGTCTGGAACGAGAATCAGAGCTTCCGTAGTTCGGCTCACGCACGCCAAACAAGACACACACAAACACAGGCAAACCTGGAACCCGAACGCCAATCGCTGGACTTACATCGGCTTCCGAACCAAACAAACACACTCAGGATACGGACAGCCAATCGCTGGGCTTACATCCATATCCTGACACACAAAAGGGTTAACAAGCAAACAAGCTACTAAGGAGTCGGGAACTCGAGCCTAGCAACTGTCAAGCAAACACACACAAAAAAGAAAAAAGGTGCCCGGAGAGACCTCGCACGGTCTCCTGCCTACGTACCTCATCTGGTATGAGGATCAGGGCGACGTAGTTCCCCTTAACAGGGAAAGAAATCCTAACCAGATACAAAGGGAGACACACTACTAGGGAGCTGTACTCGAGTCTAGATGTTATCATGCATATCATCCCTAAGTCAAGGTTTCTAGCTAACTTGCTCAGGCAACAAGCTAATCCTAAACAGGCAAAGCAAAACACACATGCTCAATCAAAATAAAGCAAACATTCACAAGTAGCACACACTATATCCAGTCAAAGTGAGGCTCAAACAAGGGTGAGGCTGCAAGAGCAAGCCAACTGTACAGGGTAGTGTTCGCTCTTAACCCTGACATTGAGAGTCAGGGTGAAGCAGATGAAAGGTGAGTGAAGATGAGACTTCACAGCTCTTATCCCTGGCCAGGGAGAGCTTCAGACAAAGGAGTGTGGGTTCAGAAAGTGGGAACCCTTCTACACTCATGACTCTGACTCAACTGTACAACTGTACAAGATCTTGGGTTAATGTCCCAGTGCATCAACACAGTGGTGTGAGCAGAGGGACGACTCAACAAGAATAGCAGGGGATGGATTGCACATCCCTTAGGTTCTGCCAATTGCCTTAATCAAGGACTTTTCCTGCTTGGGGACAAAAATAAACAAGCACAAACATCGCCTCTTAAGGAGGACTTCAGACAGTTGCCTGGCCAAGTAACAGGCCAGGTCTTCCAGACTACATGGAGTTAGAGTGTTCTACCTCTATTGGTTAAACAACCAAGCAACAGCAAGCGAGTTCTCAAGGAACTATTAGCAACTAATGTACCTGAAATCAATCAAATACAATCAGTATACCAATCACAAAGTCAAAACAAACAGCATAAAAACCAACAGACAACACAAGTAATCATATGTGCAAAGCACAAGTCCAAAGCAAGTGAGCTAGGCATCCTACAAAACAAACAAGTTAGTTCATAGCAATCAACCAAACTCAATCAACTTGCATTAATCTCCTTTAAAACATTTGCTTCTTCAACCTGAAAATCACATTCAAACGTGAGAAACAAGACCACTAGGACAAGCCTAGGGTCCAAAGGAGGTGAAAAATTCAAAACAGCAAGTGAAAATTATCCAAAATCACAATCAAACAATCAAGAAACCAACCCAAGTGATTCCACATTCATATCATTCATCATTATCATTTCATGGAAGAAAAGGCATCAAACATGCAATTTGCAACCTCAAGGGACCAAACAGAATGATCACAATCAAATTTATACCAAAACATTTCAATCAATCCTCAAACAAATCATGATCAAACAGAATCCACAACATGTCAAGCATACCAAATTTCAGCTCATTTGGATCAAGGGAAGTAGGTCAATGAAAATCAGAAAGTCAACACAAATTCAAGCAAGCCAACATAAGGCATCAAAACAAGCATCAACTTCCATCAATCATAAAACATAAGAAAAACATGATAAATGAATGGGATCAAAGCCAAGATGCTCTACAATATGTCTAGAATACACATGTCAAATTTCACATCCATCCAATTAATGACCAGAATTTCACAAAGCAAATACAAACATGTGTCATAAAAAATCAACAAATGACCAAACAGGGGATAAAATTCCAATCAAATAGGAAATGCCATCAATAAATCCAGAAAAATTCACATGTATTCTCAACATCCATATGCTCAATCATGCAAAACTTCAGCTCAATCAAAGGTCCACAAGCATGGCAAATGAAATCATGAAATTGCACCAAGCATGGTGTGACACAAATTGTCACACCTCTATTCAAAAAATCATATCTCATCATCCAGGAACTCAAAAATTGCAAACCACATATCAAAATGCTCCTTAAGATGTCTAGAACATGCTTGTAAAATTTCATCAATTTCTAACGAAGCATCAAGATTTTATGATCAAAATGGTGAGCATGGTACACAAATGACACATTCAAACAATCCCTAGGCATTTAATTTTTCCACACGTGCACAAAAATATTAAAAATTACCAAAAAATAGAGCACATCACAAGGAGAATGGTGAAAAAAATCTCATCAAATTTGGATTATTTTTGAAGAAGTTATGGATTTTTAAAGATCAATGATCAAAAATGAAATAAAAATGGAAAAGGAAAAAAGAAATGAAATAAAATAAATGCTGGAATGGCAAAATTGTAAATATGAAGCAGCGAAGACAAAACGCAGCGTTTCATTTTATTGCATGGCGAAACGTGATTGGCTAGCGCTCACCGGAAACAAGAATTTTAAAATGAAATGGAAAAACACGGATCAAAACGCGTCCTGGAGCTGTTCTTCATCATGTTCATCAACATCATTCCAGAAAATTCATCAAGAACAAACAAGCATGAAAATGGACAAATCGCATATCGCTGAACTCGTCTGAACATGTACATCAACAATATCACCATGATTTAGCCTAATTCCTATCATGCTAAGCAAATCGATCAAAAGAAGTTTTCACATCCAATCTTAAATTCCAGATTTCTCACTCAATTTTCAATGAATTTCAAAACTACAAGCTGCATGCTACTCTATGAACTTAGATCTACACAAGCCATATCATGATTTTGAGAATTATTGAGATCGAGTTCTAACCTCTTGGAGATGGCAGACTGGAAATCGTGAGCTTCAAGGTCCAAAAGTGTGAAACAGATGCAGTTTAATGATGTAGAAGATGATTGGAATGAGTAGCTCAGCTCAATTGTGCACCAGCTTGAAGAATCAACAAAATGACATGGATGAGCTTGATGATAACAGCTGCGAATCTTCAATGCTCTTGCCAAGGTTTCGTGAAACAGATGTACAATGATACTTGTAGAAGATAGATCAAGCAAGAACACACACGATAGATGATGAATTCCAATGGAAATGATGAAAAAAGTGTGAAAAAGTTTGAAGAAAATTGAGAGGTTTTTGGATGAAAAGTTTGTTAGATCTGAGAAATGAAATGTGATTATCATTTTCTGTTATGATTATGATCTTATACCATGTCTTAATCCAAGTGTTAATCATAATTAGGCAAATTGGAAGTGAATTAGCAAAATGAGGTTTATGCATAATTGGCCAAAATGCCCTTTTCTAATTCAGCCAATGCAACAGTACAAAACCAGTTCAAGCAAGTCCTATTTGTCATTTGGAATGTGTTGAAATTGGTTTGGTATGCAAAAGCCATGTATTTCACAAAATCACCTTTTTTTCCCACCAATTTTCAAATTAGTCCACTTGAAAAATGCCATTTTGCTATGATGATTTTTGATGAAATGTGATGATGCATCATGAAAGTTCATGTCAAATGTGGTTTGCTCAAAGAAAGATCACCCAATTTGGCCATTCCATTCAAAAGTTATGCCACTTTGAATTTCAACATTTTCTGAAAATGATTTGATCATAACTTACCAACCACACATGAGAAATTCATGTTCTTGGACTTTTTGGAAAGGTGAGAGCAAGATCTACAACTTTCATGTTGAACAAAATTTCATTTGAAACATTTTTGGACACGTAATTTTGAGGAGAAAAACTTTCCATTTTTGGCAATTTTCCATTACAAGTCACTTTTTATTTTTGGAAAGTTTCCATCTGACTTTATTTTCTTCATTCTTGATGTTTGAAATGTCAAATGAAACTTGTTTGGACATGAATGAAGTGTCTCTAACCCTCTCCCACCTCCAAATCCATCATTTCAGGCACAGTTGACCACAGTTGACTTTTCTGACTGATAGATGAATTGGTTGTGCATTGATCCACTTGAGCCTCAAACTCCTGATGAATTGGCTCAATGATGAAACCCTAGCTTCCATAAGCTCAATATAATCATAAAATGATCCCCATATCCATTGTAGACCCCATCTCCCTCACAAGCCCTGATTGGCCCCATACAACTGATTAGGGTTGACCAGTGGTCAAAACCCTAATCTCAAGGTATCTGATCAATCTCTTGAATCTCTTGGATGATAACAAGACCATGATGATGATGATGTATCATTCCAACCAAGACAAATCTCAACCTTCTTGAGAATCAAGAAACCCTAATTTGTACCACACATCCTCAGATGGTTAATGATCAATTCAATGAAACCCTCAGCTTGCATACATCAACCTTTTATCTTCTGACCAAGACCTAGGAGGATGACTTGCTCAATGTAGCCACATGATATGCAATTATGCAATGCCTAATGACCTAAGAAATGCAATGCAATATGTTAAGCTAGTCCCAAGAGAGGAGGGCAAATTTTGAGGTGTTACAGCTGCCCCTATTCAATCCACTGTGAACCTGTCGATATGAATAGCCTCGGCTTTCAGATGACCAGGATGAAGAGTGATTGAATACCAAGAACAGACGAACAATTTGCACTCTGATGGGATATAATTAACAACGCCTGTCAGAATCAGCGAAGAAACAAACTCGAAAGAAGAATTCGTCTGGTACGGAGAAAGTCGGCATGATCACCGAAACAGAAACGTCGACCTGAGTACCAAAATAAATGGTAACGCAGGGATAACCATGACCTGAACACCACACATCCGCTGGGGATTATTATCTCTTCTTTTTTTTTTTTTGCTTTTCTTGAACCCCGAAATTTTCCTCTTTCGCTCAAGTGATCCCGGATCATTGCATTTGAACCCCGACATCTTGTTTGCCAAAACATTGAACCCCACTCTCCATTTGAACCCCAGTCGCCTGACGATAACCCGCGATCGCCATTGTGAACCCCGTTCTCCAGAAAATGCCGCAACATTTCCCTTTCTCCATTTGAACCCCGCTCTCCAGAAAATGCCTCAACATTTCCCTTTCTCCATTTGAACCCCGCTCTCCCATTTCTCGTGATAATTCCGCTGGCAAACACCACTCTGAGGGCGACATATCAGAGGGTACACCTTCACAAAAGGAAGGTAACATGTGCATCTCTTCTTCAGAAGACACCCATAACGACTTCCATTGGCCTCAGCCAAAGTCTAAGGTGACACATGAACAGAAGATAATCCTGAGGACCTCATCCCGGATTTAATCTTCAACTCCAATTTCCACTTGGACCCCGATCTCCAGAAAATGTCTCAACATTTCCTTTTCTCCATTTGGACCCCACTCTCCAGAAAATGTCTCAACATTTCCCTTTCTCCATTTGAACCCCGATCGTCGCGTTGATCGCGTAGCGTCCTTTGATTTTATTTCCATCTCCGCCCGACGGAAAATTTCCTCCAGTATCACACTACTGGAGAACACTGCTGATCTGACATCATGATGCTAAAACTCCTCAGAGTAACATCTTCACCATCTGGCGAAACTAAATCTCAAACGGTAACCACGGCTTGAGTCGCGCTGATCGCGTAACATTCCCATCTCTGTCCGACGGAAAAGTTTCCTCCAGTATCGCACTACTGGGGAAGTACTGTTGATAAAAAACGGTGCCAAACTCCTCGGAGCTACACCTTCACCCTCAGGCAACCACTTCTCAAACGGTAACCACGGTCTGAGACTAGCTCATGCTTGCAATATGATGCATGATTGATTTTTCTGCATAATGCTCCATAATTATGGAGATGCTACGCGATTTATTATGCAATATGCTATGCTATTTACATGATGCATGTATAAAAAGTATCCCCCTCAAGGGACTCATCTGGGGAGCTCGAGGCACTCTGCTGAGGAACTCGTCAACACTCCGATCTCCACCCTGTTGGGGAATAGCGCTGCTGCTGAGAAAAGGCAACCCTTGCTGGGGAAAACCTCCCTTGCACCCGATCCGCTTGGGAAATTTGCTGGGGATAAGAACCACCAACACTTTGTGGGGATTCAACGGTCTTCGACTTGCTGAGGATATAAATCCCAACTCTGCTTGGGAAACCCTCACAGATACCTCCGCTGGGAAACAGCAACCTTCAGGCCTGGCGACTGGGGAAGCATCGCTCTGAAACCTGCTGGGGATAACCATCCTGACCCTGCTAGGGGACCCACAGACCTCGGATCTGCTGGGGAATTAATCCTTACGACTCTGCTCGGGGAGATACATCCTGACTCGTTTGGACCTTTTCTGCTCCATCATCTTGTATTCCCAACCGCTCCGTACTCGACGAAGAGCAAACTCCTGGGACTTATACAGACTTTTTAATTTTCAGACTTTGAAGAGTCTTCTTGATTAATTCCCAAGGATCGTCGTACGTCCTGGCGTCTTTCCACCATTCTTCAATTCATTCGTCCCTGATTGGACTCCATGGGGATTGTTTTGGAAAAAGCTTCCACATCACAACCTGCGAGTGAGGGAAAATACCTAACAGCACCTGCAAAAGAGATCGTTAGATAAAACCGTGCCCCAGGCGTGTCAAGATTTCAACACTTGGGTCACTCAACCTTCCGAATAAGATTTCAAGCCTCAATCTTATAAGCATGCATTGGAAGGGACCTGTATGTCTCAAAAATGCAAAATTCTTTATCATAATAATCGGATGTTTTTGCAATCAAAGCGGTAATGAAAACAAAAACAAAATTATTTGACTGAATATGCATTTTATTGATTGAAAAAGTGTGGCTCAAATTGAGCAATACAAAGGAAGCAATTCCTAAAAAGAGGTAATTGCGCACAAAAGGAAAAATCTATCCTAATGGCAATGTGAAACCCGTGATCTCATCGAGTTCCAACTCGGTTACACCCCATATGTCCTCAGACTCTCCGTGCTTTCCGCCTTCTGAACAAGACGATTCCGATTAATCCCTACCGGGTATTATCCATGATGCTTTAACCAAAGCGCAAACGATCATGCTAGACGCAGTTGTTCGTTTCAATCCCTCTTTTGCCTGGACCGCCCTTTCGGGTTTTCAGTCCACCGGGATACCCTTTTTTGCCCAAGCCGCCTTTTCAGGTTTTCGACTTGCCGGGTGTACAGTTCTTTCATTTTTATCCCTAATTTTTGCCCGAACCTTTTCTTTCTATTTTTTGGTTCGCCGGGATGCCCATTTTTGCCTGGACTATTTTATTCTTTTCGTCCAGCGGGTCTCTTTATACGAAGTATTTTTTAACTGCGTCCGCATTCACAGGGGATGGAAAATCTTCGCCATCCATGGTCGTCAACAATAAGGCTCCGCCAGAGAAAACCTTCTTGACCACGAATGGACCTTCATAATTGGGTGTCCATTTGCCCCTTCGATCGTTTTGAGGAGGAAGGATCCTTTTCAGCACCATATCACCCACGTGATATACCCGAGGTCGTACCTTTCTGTCAAAAGCACGCTTCATCCGCTGCTGGTATAACTGCCCATGACAGATGGCTGCCAGCCTCTTTTCCTCAATCAGGCTTAACTCTTCGTACCGGGTCCTTACCCATTCCGCCTCTTTCAATTTCACGTCCATCAGGACTCTCAAAGAGGGAATTTGAACCTCAACCGGTAGCACCGCTTCCATTCCATATACCAAAGAGAAAGGCGTTGCCCCAGTAGATGTACGCACCGATGTTCGATACCCATGCAATGCAAACGGCAACATCTCATGCCAGTCTTTATAGGTCACCACCATCTTCTGCACAATCTTCTTAATATTCTTATTGGCTGCCTCAACCGCCCCATTCATCTTCGGACGATAGGGAGAAGAATTGTGATGCTCGATCTTGAATTCCCGGCACAATTCTGCCATCATCTTATTGTTCAAATTAGAACCATTATCAGTAATGATTCTTTCAGGAACCCCATATCGGCAAATGATGTCTCTCTTGAGAAATCTGGCAACGACCTGCTTCGTCACGTTCGTATAAGAGGCTGCCTCAACCCACTTGGTGAAGTAATCAATAGCCACTAATATGAACCGATGCCCATTCGAAGCCGTAGGCTCAATCTTCCCAATCATATCAATGCCCCACATAGCAAACGGCCATGGAGACGTCATTAAACTCAACGGATTTGGAGGCACGTGCACCTTGTCAGCATAAATCTGGCATTTATGACACTTCCGCATGAAATTGAAACATTGGGCCTCCATTGTCATCCAATAATAGCCTGCCCTCAGCAGCTTCTTTACCATTGCATTCCCACTGGCATGGGTACCGAACGATCCTTCATGAACCTCTTTCATCAATTGGCTTGCTTCTCTATCATCAACACATCTGAGCAAGACCCGATCGAAATTCCTTTTGTACAGAACCCCATCCTTATTCAGATAGAACACCATGGCCAACCTTCGCAGAGTCTTTCGGTCCTTCTTCGATGCTCCCTCAGGATACTCTTGCGTCTCCAGATAGCGTTTGATATCGTAATACCACGGCTTCTCATCATCAGGCGCTGTATCAACAGCAAACACATAAGCCGGTCTATCAAGACGTCCCACTTCCACACTGGGGAACTGATTCCACCATTGCACCTTGATCAAGGCAGCCAGAGTAGCCAAAGCATCTGCCAAAGGATTCTCTTCTCTGGGCACATGATGCAACTTCACCTTGGTGAAAAACGTCAACAATCTCCTCGTATAATCCCGGTATGGAACTAAATGAGACTGATGCGTATACCATTTTCCGTTAACCTGATTAACCACCAGAGCTGAATCTCCATATATGACAAGGTTCTTGATTCTCAAATCAATCGCCTCTTCAATCCCCAATATACAAGCTTCGTATTTAGCCACGTTGTTGGTGCACTCAAATGTTAGCCGGGCAGCAAAAGGAATATGGGATCCTTTCGGCGTAACCAAAACAACACCAACACCGCTACCATTCACGTTAACGGCCCCATCAAACATCAGAATCCATTCGGATTCAGGGTCAGGCCCCTCCTCCGGGATTGGTTCCTCGCAATCTTTCGATTTGAGAAACATGATGTCCTCATCAGGGAATTCAAACTTCATCGGTTGATAATCCTCAATGGGTTGCTGAGCGAGGTAATCAGACAATACACTCCCCTTGATTGCTTTCTGAGAGGTATACTGAATATCATATTCTGTCAAAATCATTTGCCACCTCGTAACCCGTCCGGTCAATGCTGGCTTCTCAAAAATGTACTTGATTGGATCCATCTTGGAAATCAATAAAGTGGTATGAACCAGCATGTACTGCCTCAGTCGGCGAGCAGCCCAGACCAAAGCACAGCAAGTTTTCTCGAGCAGTGAATATCTGGTTTCACAGTCGGTAAACTTTTTGCTAAGGTAGTATATGGCATGCTCTTTTCGACCAGACTCGTCATGCTGCCCCAATACACACCCCATAGACCCCTCGAGGACTATCAGGTACAAAATTAACAGTCGTCCCTCCACAGGAGGCATCAGAATCGGAGGCTCCTGCAAATACTCTTTTATTTTTTCAAATGCCGCTTGGCAATCATTATTCCACCTGACCGTCTGATCTTTTCTCAACAATTTGAATATCGGTTCACACGTGGCTGTTAGATGAGATATCAACCGTGAAATGTAGTTCAATCTACCTAAGAAACCACGAACCTCCTTCTCTGTTTTCGGTTCAGGCATTTCTCTTATTGCTTTTACTTTAGCAGGATCAACCTCGATTCCTTTCTTGCTTACAATGAACCCCAGCAATTTACCGGACCGCACTCCGAAAGTGCACTTGTTTGGATTCAACCTCAGTCTGAACTGTCTCAGCCGGTCGAACAACTTGGCCAGATCTACCAAATGCCCCTCTTCTGTTTGGGACTTTGCTATCATGTCATCAACATAGCATTCAATTTCATGATGAATCATATCATGAAACAAAGTCACCATGGCCCTCTGATAAGTAGCACCGGCGTTCTTGAGACCAAATGGCATCACCTTATAACAAAAGGTGCCCCATGGTGTAATGAACGTTGTTTTCTCCATATCATCTGGCGACATTTTGATTTGATTATAGCCAGAAAAGCCATCCATGAAGGAAAACACCGAGAATTGAGCTGTATTATCTACCAACACATCAATGTGAGGTAATGGAAAATCATCTTTCGGACTAGCTCTGTTCAGATCTCGGTAGTCCACACACATTCTCACCTTACCATCTTTCTTCGGGACTGGCACGATGTTCGCGACCCAAGGCGGATAGTTAGTGACAGCAAGGAAACCAGCATCCCACTGCTTCTGCACTTCCTCTTTAATTTTCATCGCCATGTCAGGTCGAGTTCTACGCAACTTCTGCTTCACTAGAGGACAATCTACTCTCAACGGTAGCTTGTGCACAACGATATCGGTATCCAACCCTGGCATATCTTGATAAGACCAGGCAAAGATGTCGACATACTCTTTCAACAATGCCACCATTCTGCTCTTGACACTTTCCTCCAAAGCAGCCCCGATTTTCACCTCTTTCTTGACCTCGTCGGTACCCAGATTCACTGTTTCAATCTGCTCTTCATGCGGCTGAATCACCTTCTCCTCTTGTTTCAACAACCTGGCTAATTCCCCTGGCAGTTCACAATCTTCTTCGTCTTCTTCTTCAACTTGATAGATCGGATTGTCGAAGTCATACGAGGGTGTAACAGGATTGTTATCAATGAGATCCGGAGAATGATCGCATCTGCATGAATGTGGATTCATGCATTGCTTTAGAACCGGTGTGAGACAAATCGAAAAGAAAAATGAAAACATCGCCATTTTTATTTTATTTTTATTTTTAAACTGCAAAAATAAATGAAAAACAGGGAACACCGCTTTTAATTGAAAAACATCCTTTTATTGATGATGCAAATTTGCAAATATGAACATGAGGTGGCCCTTACAATGAACCATTACGTGTCGGGCAACACGTATGGCTTTCATGCATATAAAATTAAAACAGGAAAAATATTACTCTTCCAGCAGAGTGACCGTGATGATCTTTTCAGCCTTCCAGTTCAGGATTCCCATCCCTGGTGCGCACGGCTTTATCCATCGGTCCATTTCACAGTCGCTATCAGCTTCATCACTCATCATGCAGATGTGATCCGGATCCAGCATTCCAGCACTAGTGAATGTTACCGACGTACGGCATCCTCTGCCTTGTCCCACCGAGCCTCTGCCTGGCTGATACCCCACTCCGAAGCGGTCTTTCTTTGCGGAGATATCCATCATCCTACCCCAACCAGGAGCCTCTCCACTCTTTACCACCTCAGCGGCCTGCTTATACAAAGATATGGACGGTTTTTCCTCTTCCTTTGCAAACAGAGCATTCTCCACCTTAACGGTTTCGAAGGCTTGACTCGGCGTCTCCCATATTTCACCGTCCATCTCAATGTACTTGAATGAGGACAGGTGGCTGACAAAGATATCCTCTTCTCCGCACACAGTGACAACCTGTCCTTCCCAAATATATTTCAGCTTTTGGTGCAAAGTCGAGGTCACTGCCCCAGCAGCATGGATCCATGGGCGACCCAACAGGCAACTGTATGCCGGCTGAATATCCATGACGTAGAAAGTCGACTTGAACACCTCCGGGCCTATCTTCACAGGAAGCTCAACCTCTCCAAATACAGCCCGCTTCGACCCGTCAAACGCCCTTACTATCAGATCGGTGGGAGTCAGGATCAACCCGTCACAATTCAGCTTAGCCAGAGCCTTCTTTGGCAGCACATTCAATGAGGAGCCGGTATCAACCAGCACATGCGAAAGCACGGCCCCTTTACATTCCATTGCGATGTGTAAAGCCCGGTTATGATTCCTTCCATCCATCGTCAGGTCCATGTCTGTAAAACCCAACCCATGGCTGGCATGCACATTAGACACGACCGTCTCCAACTGGTTAATGGTTATCTCTTGAGGAACATAGGCTTTCTTCAAGATTTTCAACAGAGCCTCTCTATGCCCCTCAGAGCTTAACAACAACGACAGAATCGATATTTTGGAGGGAGTTTGTTGCAGATGGTCAACAAGTTTGTACTCAGACTTTTTGATAATCCTCAAGAATTCTTCTGCATCATCATCAAGTTTCTCTTCCGACCCAACAGGCGCCGGTGTCACCACTGGAGTACCATCACTCACCACTGCTTTCCCTTTTGCCCTGGCTAAAGCCTCGGCCTTTTCTTTTTTCTCTCTTTCTCCTTCTTCTCTCCTCAACGCGTCAGGAGCAAACAGTCTTCCACTGCGAGTGAAACCGCTGGGACTGGCATTATCCACCTTTGAAACAGTGGTTTCACCTGCAGTTTGATCTTCCACTTTCTCCCCATTGCAATATACCTCTCCACCATAATGCCAAGGCACGACATCATCTTTGTCATACGGAATTGGTCCAGGTACCGTGATGGTAACTGGAGCCGCCTCCGCCAGAGTAGACAAATCCACCGGGTCAAAATAAATCGTTATGGTGGAAACCTCATCTTTCCCCAAATCAACCTTCTCAATCAGAATACTTCCATTTTCTATCAAACCCTGAACAGCCTCTCTCAACAATTCACATCCATTGACAGAAATAGGGCACACAGCACAATCAACACCGCAGCCTGGATGAACCCCATTCAACAACAACTGCCGTTTAACCTCAGCCAGAGGAGTCCTCAGTTGATCAACAGTAGACAGCCCAACCCTAATCTCCTCAGAGATAGCATTCACCCCCCTTTGACCATGCGCAGGCATGGGATTAGCATTGATGTTGGGAGATGGTGCGAAGTTGATAGCTTTTGAATCCACCAGGTCTTGAACTACGTGCTTAAAAGCTTTGCAGTTCTCTACGTTGTGCCCGGGCGCACCTGAGTGAAATTCGCATTTTGCATTCTCATCATAATTGGCTGACCTTTGATCAGGTCTCGAAGGTGCCAGAGTTCTCAACTGTACTAACCCCAAGTCTGTCAACTTCTTTAACAAAAAGGAGTAAGTCACAGGTGGCCTGTCGAACTGACGGTCATTCATTCTTCCCCGCACCTGATAACCAGCCCTCTGAGGCCTCTGCTGAAATGGTTGTCTTTGTTGTTGAGGTTGCTGTTGTTGCTGTTGCGCAGGCTGACTCTGATTATCAGCAGGAATAGTTACCGCAGCAGTGTGCTGGAAGTAACGATCCCTACTGGGTCCTCTCTGAGCATACACCGCGCTGGTATCACCCTCTTTCTTCCTCTGGCCATTCCCAAAAGGCTTCTTCGACCCAGACGACGAAGCATTACCCTGTATCTTCCCGAGCTTCAGCCAGCTCTCTATTCTCTCTCCAGCTACCACAATGTCTGAAAAGTTGGTCACCGGACAACCAACCATTCTTTCAGCAAACGCCCCTTGCAAGGTACCCATGAAGAGATCAGACATCTCTCTGTCCACTAAAGGAGGTTGCACTCTGGCAGCCAATTCCCTCCACCTCTGAGCGTATTCTTTAAACCCTTCATTATTCTTCTGAGACATACCCTGCAGCTGGGTACGACTCGGAGTCATATCAGCATTGAACTGATACTGTTTAAAGAACGCGTCCCCAAGATCTTGCCAATTCTTGATATCTGAGGACTTGAGCTTGGTGTACCACTCCAGTGAGCCTCCGGACAGACTGTCCTGAAAGAAATACATCCACAGCTTTTGGTCCATAGTGTAAGCTGAGATCTTACGGACAAACGCCTGCAGATGAGTCTCGGGGCAGGAACTCCCATTATATCTGTCAAAAGCGGGCGCTTTGAATTTCTGCGGGATCACAATCCCCTCTACCAACCCCATGTTTGACATGTTGACCACCCCAGGAGTGGCATAACTCTCCAAAGCTCGGATCTTTTTAGCCAGCAGCTGAATCTCTTTGTTCTGTGGTTGGGCACCGTACTGACCAAACGGTTCGTTGTGCATAGAGAACTGATCTGCCTCTCGGTCTTCCTCTCTGTCGTCATCAACCCCGAAGAAAGGCGGGAACAGACTGTCCTTCAGATTCTGACCAGGTTGACCCCCAGCAGCACCAAAACCAGCAGCATTATTCACTATTCCCACTGTTGTTCTTTTACCACCGTCTCGAGAACCACCCAGCCCCTGGTTGGAGACACCATCCAGGTTGACACCACTATTTGCCGCTGAAGCCCGCTCGAGCTTCTCAACTTTGTCAGCTAGAGCCTTCTGACCAACTGCAAAACCCTGCATGATGTTGATCAGCTCATTCATCTTGTCCTTCAGCTCGAGGATATCAGTGTTCGGGAGATCCATCAGTCTGGGAGTATTACGTCGCGTGAAGTATCTGTGAGGTCGAGTCGAGTGCAAAGGTACAACTCTGCGAGCACGAGCAATGATTCCTGAAACAACCAAGCACGTTAGCAACAGATACCTGCAAAATAAAACACAAGTTATTATGGTTATGCATGAATGCAGTGTTTATCCACATGAGGAACACTTTGTTTCTCGATCCTGGCTTCATCGAGACAAACAATAATCCGGCAGCAATATTCTGACATTCATCATACAAATCATAGATATATGATTTAGCAAAATACCGCCCAACCATGTGTGTGCTGTGTGAGTGCATACGGGAAAGCAAATAAAGCTTGAAGATCAACCACTGAATGAAAATAACCATCACATAGCAAAATGCACAATAAGTGCCATAGTCATACATCAAATCAGATGCAAATCTCCAGAATCAGGAAAGAAATACAAGCAAATGAATTCCGTCAACAAGCCTGACGGTAATCCTCACAAACAATACAGGCTATCCTGATGAGGGTCCCACAGAAGGCCTTATATCATCGACCATCCTCGCGAACTCTGCGGCGAACCTGAGCTCGGTGTTCTCCTGCTGTAATCTCCCCACCTCCTTCTGGTGAATCTTCATCTGCCTGAAGTAATGATCTCTCTCAGCAATGTAATGATCTCTCTCGGCAATGATCTTCGCTTTCTCTGCTTCCCATTCTGCCGCAAGGACTCTGGCTCTAGCCTCTCTCTGATCTCTCACGAGGATTTGCCTCCTCTTCTCATCTTCAATGACCTTTGCTGCTCTGGCTAGCTTCTCCTTAGTAATGTCATGCTCCCTTGTGGACGATGCTAAGGCTTGGCTTATCTTCCCATAGTAGGCGGTATCCATCTCAAAGCGCTTTGCTTCCAAGGCATGTCGCTTGTCTTGATCTTCCATTCTTACTTTGATCTCTTGATTAGCCATCTGAATCCGAGCGACACTCATCTCCAATTCAGCTTTCTCTGCAAGCAACTGATCTCTGGCTCTCTTCATCTCGAGGAATTCTTCCATACTGACAGAAGAATGCGGACCCTCAATCAAAGGACACCCAGGATCACCTCCCGGAAATGGTAGATGTGTGATCTCGATCCTCTTCCGAAGCCAATCATCAAATAGAGGAAAATACCGGCTATTGACCTTGCCATAAGGAACCTTACCCTTTCGCTGAATGTCGCGCCACTCATCCAATACTTGCCTCAGCTTGGCCTGATTGCCCTCAATCGGGAAGTAAAAGGACTCCTGAATCTCTCGTCCAAGAGGAGGACCCTCCACAGCAAACCCCATCTGTCTCCTGAGAAGCACCGGGTTGTAATTGACGCAACCCTGAACTCCCACAAGAGGCACATTGGGAAGACTCCCACAACTGCATATGAAATCCCGTCCTGCCATACCGTTATGAGTCCATGCTATATCAGCAGCCCGCAAACCCATCAATCTGAATGACCACTTGACAGTCGGATCGAGATGAGCAAAAGCACCTCGGGAAGGCAAATACCCCATAAACCACCTGAATAGCATCTGAGCACAACATCGGATCAGACCACCACGCCGCTTCTCGTTCCTGTTATGAACCGAGTAATAGACATCTCCAATCAGAGTAGGAATAGGGTTCCTCTGCATGAACAATCTGATGGCATTATGGTCGACAAAGCTCTTCTGATTAGGAAACAGAATGATCCCATAAATGCTCACAACAATCAAAGCACAGACCGTCTTCCAATTACCCATAGCAGCATGTTCCTTGGTTTTAGCTTCCAAGAAACTCAAATGAAAACCCGGTAATTTGCCCTTCTCCTTCAAACCCTCCTTGATCATCCCCGGGCTCAAATAAAGAGCACGAGAAATTTCCATAACAACAGGCTCCACCTTAGTGGCAAAGAAAGGAATCTGATCTCGGATCTGGATACCCAGGATGCTAGCATAGTCCTCCATCAGAGGCCCCAACAAGTAGTCCGGGAACACAAAACATCTCAAACCCGGGTCATAGAACTGGAGAAGTGTATGAATGGCGCTTCTGTCGCTATCAGTGAGCCTGAAAACCATCTTCAGAATACCACCGTATGCCTCATGGAACATCCCCACATGGTCGGGTGTAATCAAGGCTATCATATCTCTCAACACACCAATCTCTGGGTCGAAGAAACTGTAGGCAACATCATGCTTCAAACCGATCCTCATGTCGGAGCAAAGAAATCTCTCAACCAGGATCTCAATCAAAAATGTCCCTGCATATGAATAAACATGTGTTAGATGTAGGTAAATGCAAAATATGATGATGCTGATGAATGAATGCAATGCATTGTGCCATCCTCCAAGTCATCTGAACATCTGTTGCACTGAAGCCCGATCTCTGAACTGATCACAACCATCTGAGGGAAAATGTAACCATAAATCCAACTCCAGGGATTCCGAAATAAACGGAACTGAAAGATACATCACCATCATCACCAGACAATCTCTGAGCAGATAACCACAATCCTCTGAATCGGCCCGGGGAATCCTGAAATAAACGGATCCCCACTGATAAATAACACGGACATCACTCCGGCGTCTCGGAAATAAATCCATAAATCCGACTTATAAATATGACTCTGATCAATGGAACCATCAGTCAACATCAAAGTCACCATCTGCACATGCATCTGTAAGAATCACCCTCCCCTCACAGGTAAATTCTAAACAGGTCATCCTAAGGCGGATAATAGTCTCGACAATCGGGCAGAGATACTCAATGGGTTTGCCCTTTCGGGTGTGCCATTGTAGCTCTCTTGAGATCGTCTAAACCAAAGATCCGGGAAATGATCGGTCACCAGAGTCAATAGTTCAGATGAAGTGACTCAACCAGAGTGGAGTACCCCACAAAGGAAGAGCACTATCAAATGAACCTCGTCCGGCTTGTGGTACATCACATTGCCAAGCACATGTTGACCTAACATGAAGGAGGCAACATGAGACCACACTAGTCCTAGGTGTACTCGGGCCTGGGTTTTAGCCCCACTCAGAACACCCACCCCAAACAGAGGAACCACCTGCACAGAGGACGGCAACATGATAGTATGATGCATGCAAGTATTTATGCAAATATACACAGTCAGAATAATAAATGCAATAAATAAAGCGGCACAAGCAACCTAAACTATCCTAAAACGCTAGGAGAGACTCGCTTAGGGAAGATGGACCAGCACAGGTCAACATCTTGTCCTCATCCCCAGCAGAGTCGCCAGCTGTCGCATCCGCGAAAAAACAACCGGCGGGCTAAAACAAAAACAGACAGAGCCGCCACCGTACGTTATTTATCCCAAAAGAGGGAAAGGAAACGCTCAGAGTAAACCTGGAAAAAGCATGGTCTCGCGACCAAAGAGATGGGATCGGGAGTCGGTTATGCGAAGGGAAGGTATTAGCACCCCTACGCATCCGTCGTACTCGACGGGATCCACGCTCTAAAAGAAAGAAAAGGTTGCTAAAACAAACATCACACACACAAACAACACAGGTGGGAAAAGGGGGAAGAGGGCTCGCTAGGATATCGCATCCTATGCCTACGTATCTCGTCTGGAACGAGAATCAGAGCTGCCGTAGTTCGGCTCACGCACGCCAAACAAGACATACACAAACACAGGCAAACCTGGAACCCGAACGCCAATCGCTGGACTTACATCGGCTTCCGAACCAAACAAACACACTCAGGATACGGACAGCCAATCGCTGGGCTTACATCCATATCCTGACACACAAAAGGGTTAACAAGCAAACAAGCTACTAAGGAGTCGGGAACTCGAGCCTAGCAACTGTCAAGCAAACACACACAAAAAAGAAAAAAGGTGCCCGGAGAGACCTCGCACGGTCTCCTGCCTACGTACCTCATCTGGTATGAGGATCAGGGCAACGTAGTTCCCCTTAACAGGGAAAGAAATCCTAACCAGATACAAAGGGAGACACACTACTAGGGAGTTGTACTCGAGCCTAGATGTTATCATGCATATCATCCCTAAGTCAAGGTTTCTAGCTAACTTGCTCAGGCAGCAAGCTAATCCTAAACAGGCAAAGCAAAACACACATGCTCAATCAAAATAAAGCAAACATTCACAAGTAGCACACACTATATCCAGTCAAAGTGAGGCTCAAACAAGGGTGAGGCTGCAAGAGCAAGCCAACTGTACAGGGTAGTGTTCGCTCTTAACCCTGACATTGAGAGTCAGGGTGAAGCAGATGAAAGGTGAGTGAAGATGAGACTTCACAGCTCTTATCCCTGGCCAGGGAGAGCTTCAGACAAAGGAGTGTGGGTTCAGAAAGTGGGAACCCTTCTACACTCATGACTCTGACTCAACTGTACAACTGTACAAGATCTTGGGTTAATGTCCCAGTGCATCAACACAGTGGTGTGAGCAGAGGGACGACTCAACAAGAATAGCAGGGGATGGATTGCACATCCCTTAGGTTCTGCCAATTGCCTTAATCAAGGACTTTTCCTGCTTGGGGACAAAAATAAACAAGCACAAACATCGCCTCTTAAGGAGGACTTCAGACAGTTGCCTGGCCAAGTAACAGGCCAGGTCTTCCAGACTACATGGAGTTAGAGTGTTCTACCTCTATTGGTTAAACAACCAAGCAACAGCAAGCGAGTTCTCAAGGAACTATTAGCAACTAATGTACCTGAAATCAATCAAATACAATCAGTATACCAATCACAAAGTCAAAACAAACAGCATAAAAACCAACAGACAACACAAGTAATCATATGTGCAAAGCACAAGTCCAAAGCAAGTGAGCTAGGCATCCTACAAAACAAACAAGTTAGTTCATAGCAATCAACCAAACTCAATCAACTTGCCTTAATCTCCTTTAAAACATTTGCTTCTTCAACCTGAAAATCACATTCAAACGTGAGAAACAAGACCACTAGGACAAGCCTAGGGTCCAAAGGAGGTGAAAAATTCAAAACAGCAAGTGAAAATTATCCAAAATCACAATCAAACAATCAAGAAACCAACCCAAGTGATTCCACATTCATATCATTCATCATTATCATTTCATGGAAGAAAAGGCATCAAACATGCAATTTGCAACCTCAAGGGACCAAACAGAATGATCATAATCAAATCCATACCAAAACATTTCAATAAATCCTCAAACAAATCATGATCAAACAGAATCCACAACATGTCAAGCATACCAAATTTCAGCTCATTTGGATCAAGGTAAATAGGTCAATGAAAATCAGAAAGTCAACACAAATTCAAGCAAGCCAACATAAGGCATCAAAACAAGCATCAACTTCCATCAATCATAAAACAGAAGAAAAACATGATAAATGAATAGGATCAAATCCAAGATGCTCTACAATATGTCTAGAATACACATGTCAAATTTCACATCCATCCAATTAATGACCAGAATTTCACAAAGCAAATACAAACATGTGTCATAAAAAATCAACAAATGACCAAACAGGGGATAAAATTCCAATCAAATAGGAAATGCCATCAATAAATCCAGAAAAATTCACATGTATTCTCAACATCCATATGCTCAATCATGCAAAAATTCAGCTCAATCAAAGGTCCACAAGCATGGCAAATGAAATCATGAAATTGCACCAAGCATGGTGTGACACAAATTGTCACACCTCTATTCAAAAAATCATATCTCATCATCCAGGAACTCAAAAATTGCAAACCACATATCAAAATGCTCCTTAAGATGTCTAGAACATGCTTGTAAAATTTCATCAATTTCTAAGGAAGCATCAAGATTTTATGATCAAAATGGTGAGCATGGTACACAAATGACACATTCAAACAATCCCTAGGCATTTAATTTTTCCACACGTGCACAAAAATATTAAAAATCACCAAAAAATAGAGAACATCACAAGGAGAATGGTGAAAAAAATCTCATCAAATTTGGATTATTTTTGAAGAAGTTATGGATTTTTAAAGATCAATGATCAAAAATGAAATAAAAATGGAAAAGGAAAAAAGAAATGAAATAAAATAAATGCTGGAATGGCAAAATTGTAAATATGAAGCAGCGAAGACAAAACGCAGCGTTTCATTTTATTGCATGGCGAAACATGATTGGCTAGCGCTCGCGGGAAACAAGAATTTGAAAATGAAATGGAAAAACACGGATCAAAACGCGTCCTGGAGTTGTTCTTCATCATGTTCATCAACATCATTCCAGAAAATTCATCAAGAACAAACAAGCATGAAAATGGACAAATCGCATATCGCTGAACTCGTCTGAACATGTACATCAACAATATCACCATGATTTAGCCTAATTCCTATCATACTAAGCAAATCGATCAAAAGAAGTTTTCACATCCAATCTTAAATTCCAGATTTCTCACTCAATTTTCAATGAATTTCAAAACTACAAGCTGCATGCTACTCTATGAACTTAGATCTACACAAGCCATATCATGATTTTGAGAATTATTGAGATCGAGTTCTAACCTCTTGGAGATGGCAGACTGGAAATCGTGAGCTTCAAGGTCCAAAAGTGTGAAACAGATGCAGTTTAATGATGTAGAAGATGATTGGAATGAGTAGCTCAGCTCAATTGTGCACCAGCTTGAAGAACCAACAAAATGCCATGGATGAGCTTGATGATAACAGCTGCGAATCTTCAATGCTCTTGCCAAGGTTTCGTGAAACAGATGTACAATGATACCTGTAGAAGATAGATCAAGCAAGAACACACACGATAGATGATGAATTCCAATGGAAATGATGAAAAAAGTGTGAAAAAGTTTGAAGAAAATTGAGAGGTTTTTGGATGAAAAGTTTGTTAGATCTGAGAAATGAAATGTGATTATCATTTTCTGTTATGATTATGATCTTATACCATGTCTTAATCCAAGTGTTAATCACAATTAGGCAAATTGGAAGTGAATTAGCAAAATGAGGTTTATGCATAATTGGCCAAAATGCCCTTTTCTAATTCAGCCAATGCAACAGTACAAAACTAGTTCAAGCAAGTCCTATTTGTCATTTGGAATGTGTTGAAATTGGTTTGGTATGCAAAAGCCATGTATATCACAAAATCACCTTTTTTCCCACCAATTTTCAAATTAGTCCACTTGAAAAATGCCATTTTGCTATGATGATTTTTGATGAAATGTGATGATGCATCATGAAATTTCATTTCAAATGTGGTTTTCTCAAAGAAAGATCACCCAATTTGGCCATTCCATTCAAAAGTTATGCCACTTTGAATTTCAACATTTTCTGAAAATGATTTGATCATAACTTGCCAACCACACATGAGAAATTCATGTTCTTGGACTTTTTGGAAAGGTGAGAGCAAGATCTACAACTTTCATGTTGAACAAAATTTCATTTGAAACATTTTTGGACACGTAATTTTGAGGAGAAAAAC
This sequence comes from Lathyrus oleraceus, assembly GCF_024323335.1. Classification (NCBI taxonomy): domain Eukaryota; kingdom Viridiplantae; phylum Streptophyta; class Magnoliopsida; order Fabales; family Fabaceae; genus Lathyrus; species Lathyrus oleraceus. The sequence continues at coordinate 543,253,523 of NC_066583.1, read as the reverse complement.
TTTCCATTTTTGGCAATTTTCCATTACAAGTCACTTTCTATTTTTGGAAAGTTTCCATCTGACTTTATTTTCTTCATTCTTGATGTTTGAAATGTCAAATGAAACTTGTTTGGACATGAATAAAGTGTCTCTAACCCTCTCCCACCTCCAAATCCATCATTTCAGGCACAGTTGACCACAGTTGACTTTTCTGATTGATAGATGAATTGGCTGTGCATTGATCCACTTGAGCCTCAAACTCCTGATGAATTGGCTCAATGATGAAACCCTAGCTCCCATAAGCTCAATATAATCATAAAATGATCCCCATATCCATTGTAGACCCCATCTCCCTCACAAGCCCTGATTGGCCCCATACAACTGATTAGGGTTGACCAGTGGTCAAAACCCTAATCTCAAGGTATCTGATCAATCTCTTGAATCTCTTGGATGATAACAAGACCATGATGATGATGATGTATCATTCCAACCAAGACAAAGCTCAACCTTCTTGAGAATCAAGAAACCCTAATTTGTACCACACATCCTCAGATGGTTAATGATCAATTCAATGAAACCCTCAACTTGCATACATCAACCTTTTATCTTCTGACCAAGACCTAGGAGGATGACTTGCTCAATGTAGCCACATGATATGCAATTATGCAATGCCTAATGACCTAAGAAATGCAATGCAATATGTTAAGCTAGTCCCAAGAGAGGAGGGCAAATTTTGAGGTGTTACAATAAGCACCAAGCATCCTTGATTAGGGTTTCTTAATGCCCACCCCCTAATCAAGGTCTTCAAATCAAGCATGATGCTCCATAATCAATATCCTAACACATGGGCCCACAATTAAGGTTTAGATGATCAAATCAATGCTCAAAAGATCAATCACACGGTCTCCTAGTATCAAAGTCAAGAATTAGGATTTTGAAGCACAAATGAATGTCAAGTTGTGGTCTCCTTGAATCCATGCCCCAATTATTCTATATGAAGAGCCATGGCACATCCCTAGGGCTTGATCCACAAGTAAACCCTAGCATTTGTTAGACACAAAGCTTTGAATCTATGATGGTTATGAGAAGGTGTTAATACGAATGGATGATGTACATGAATAAGTGCATACACTACGCCAAATAAGGGAAAAGAGGGCGCTTTTTTTGGCCTATAACAGCGCTTTAAAGCACCCTCTAATCTGGCGCTGGCATAGGTAAAGACAGCGCTTTGTTTTCCTGGAGAAAGCGCTGTCTAAAGTGGCCACATTATAGTGCGCTTTCAGAAAAAAGCGCCCTCTGTAGTGGTCCATAAAGGGACACCTTAGAGGGCGCTTTCTGGAAAAAGCGCCCTCTAAAGTTGTCAATGTAAAGTGTTTAGAGGACGCTTTCAGGAAAAAGCGCCCTCTAAAGTTGTCAATGTAAAGTGTTTAGAGGGCGCTTTCAGGAAAAAGCGCCCTCTAAAGTTGTCAATGTAAAGTGTTTAGAGGGCGCTTTCTGGACAAAGCGCCCTCTAAAGTGTTAGTTATTTTAAAAAAATTTGTTTGAAAAATAGTGGATATTTAATTGGTAACCTGTTCGCATGCTGCAAAAGTGTAAAATTCATATTGATTTCATCCTTTAATCCAATGTTATACACCATTAATCCATTGATATATACAACATGAATCCATTTATATACAACATTAATCCTCCATATATACAACATTAATATATGATTCTTTGATCAACAATATACAACAACATATTCATGATTTAGTAAAAGTACAACAACAATATACAGCATATATACAACAACAGCATACAACAACAACATTCCATACATATATGTACAACAATATACAACCTAGCTATATGATTCTTTGATCAACAATGAATTGACACAATTCATCCTTCAGTTCATCCAAATGAGCTCTTGAGTAAGATTTGTATTCCTCAAAGTACTACAATTAAGAGAATAAAACATATTCATGATTTAGTAACAAATTAGATGAAATATCCGATAATATTAAAATAAACCCTAAGTTATTATTCCATACCATTTTTGGGATGTCTATACGATTCAACGCAATGATATCTCTCATAAATCTCAATACAAAAAATCCGCAATCGACCGAATTATTTTGCTGAGGAAACTACACAGAAAAACAAACAATATATATATAGTTAATTTCTTACAAACACTATTATAAGAAAAAAACAAAAACTATTATAAGCAAAAATAAGATACTTAATATATACCTCAACTCTGACCCAGGTAATGTCCTTCCTATTGCGATAATTCTTTTTCGATCTAAATTTTATTATTGCCCTAACAAAATAAAAACGTATATTGAGATCAATCTGACAGACATAATTAAATATACAAATACACACGAATATTTAGGGGAATTTCACTTACGCGTCAACCGTCTTCTTCATATTCGGATATTTACTCCAATCACCCGATAACCAATCGAGATAATACACTATTAGTCTCGAAAGATCCATAGCAACCAACACCCAGTGACCACTGTAAAATAAAACAAAAATTTAGATGAATGAAAATTTTCTACGTAAAAGATATACATAGATTAGAATGAAATTATTAGAAAGAAAATCTAACCCGTTGCCAGAATTAAACGGTAAAAAATACAAACTGGGTGTAGTATTATCGTCGGCCGCCATGAATCTATCGACTAGATCATTCTTTACGGATGTTGGATTTTTCGTTATTAACGTTGCGTTGATACGGGAAGCAACAATAAAATTGAAACGGTTACACAATTCAGTTCCCTGCATCAATGTTACATACATATACCTTAAATAGAAACATAATAAACATTAGACTACTCATTGAAATGTGTAAATAAATTGTTCAACTAAGTAAATTATAGATTGATCGGAGTACCATATGTATGTATGAATGACAGCGATGCCCAATTCGTCGTGTTCAAAAAGTTGTTGGAAGTCCTCCTTTGCAATTATTTCGAAATGAGCAGCTCCGAAAACACGTTCATCAAAATCTATACTACGAATGGCCCCGTGCATAATATCGGACTCATCCACCATTTTCTCAAGACGCATCATAATTTGAGATTTTGTCCCGGACGTCGTTGGAATATCCTTAGCAGCGCTTTTCAACTTTCGACCGGGAACCTAAAAATTCATATAAAATAAATCATGACTTTTTGTGATGCAACAGAATCGTTGCGTATATAATTCAATGGGTATATATATTTGTACCTCTTTTTGAGATGCAACCGACTCGATGCGTCTTGAAATCCCTTTACCAACTTTATGTGTGGGTCTTGTAGGAGTCTAACATTACCATGTAATAAGGATTGATTAAATATCATAATTGTAGCTGAATTGAAATGTGAATACTAAATATTCATAATCATTTAGAACATATATACCTCGGCATCAGGGAAAACTAGATCTGACGGCCAACCAACAAAGGATCCGACTGCATCTCGCATCAACGTTGTCTCTGAAACAACGTCAGGTAATGGTAGAACGGCGTCCGTATCTAATACAAGGTCAACCGAAACTTTCATAAATCCCACCGGGAGGGGATTATGGTGAAGTAATTCACCCGAAGTATTGTGCACTTTTCCCTTGCCAACCATGCGATAAGTTGGTGACGATAGATACAGCTGACAAGGTGAAATGCCCTAAACCAATAATAAATGTTATTGTTAACGTGTATATGTGTCAAGTAAAAAAGTGCTATTTTAATTTCATAATAACATATATAATTACCTCGGGAAATTTCGGTTGATAATTGATACTAGCTCGGTCACTAGTATCTTTTGCCTCGGAAGCGCACCTTTCCTCTCTATACCTTGCATTCTCGTTTTGCAGTTGAAGTACTTGTGCCCTTAACTCCGCCAAGGTCTCCATCACCTCTTTGTTGGTAGGATTTTTTGTTTTTGGTTTTTTATAAAATGACGACGGAGTCACACCAAAACCCTTACCCCTCACACGACCGGAATACTCAGGAACATTTAGTACTCGACTAAGTACGCTCCTGCAATTTTGGACCTCGGTTGAAGGTACGGTTTGGGATAAAGTCTCCTGAAATATTATTAGAGGAGATTAAAAATGAATTATATGTCTAACAAAATTTTCGATATGATTAAAGAAATAATGTTACATATACTTACACATTCGTCATAAACATTTTGGACCGCTTCAACGACAGCCCCATCCTTCCCAACCCGAGCAGCCTTCCATAATACGTGCTCCGGAAGAGATGTTGCGTCACTTTTCTCCTCGGCTAGCTACACATTGAATTAGATTATAAGATCATCAATTATAACATATTGTGACAATGTATAAGCTCATAGCATTTGAATATACTCACAATTCTTTGTTGTAACCGTGCATAACCCGTACGCCCTTTTTTGTACGGATACGCGGGTTTTGATGCCCTTTTCCTATTTTTGTCGCTTACTTCCTGGATAAAAAAGTTTAAGGCATATTAGAACCAAGTAACTTAACAATTGTATAATACCATAATTAATAGACATTACATGGAATTTTTCGTTTCTTCGTTTGGCGACAAAGTTATCCCATTCATCGGCTGAAATAATCTCGGCATACTTCATTGGTCGTTCTGCTTCAACAAATTTTCCTTCCTCATCCTTGAGAAATTTGTTGCACAAAAAGGATCGAAATCCTCGGAGTCTTTTTCCGGCCAATTGAATACAATATTTTTGCCAGCTTTCATCGATGTGAAAGGATCTCTAAAAAACATACACATGGAGTGTGTTATTATAAAGTAATATTATAACAATATATGGTCAACAAATAGTCAACAAAAAAAACATATAACAATATATGGTAAGTACCTGTATCTCCGACCATATTTTTTCTTTGCCAACCTTCAAGTCCGGACTTCTCCAATTATCACATGTAATCGGAATATGTTGTCGAACAAGGAAACCAATGTAACTTGCCAACATTGAACCGTTAGGCTCAATTAGTTGGTCTTCAGCACTCCAATGCACTTCAAATTTTACACCCTTGTCTCTTGCACGAATGATTGACTTCATAACAGTCAATCCTCGTTTGATTTCTTTTTCAACATTGTTACGTGATCCATTCGCGTCATGGGTATCGTCTTGGTTAGCCATTTTATCTGTAATATAGAAATGATTCAATAAGACCCAAGTAAGACAATGATTCAATACGTGAACACATTCATATACCTTCCATTTCTCTCATGTTACAATAATCTAAACTCTTTTTTTTTTATCATTATTGAATACAAACTCACACACACCTACTGCATGCAAAAGACCAATGCAAACTTATGGTGTTTGGAACATGAACAAACTTGCATCCATAATCATCAAACTTCCAAGCACAAGCTCAAACACACTTCAAATGATATCAGTTTTCAATCAGAAATAAAAAACTCAGTTTGCCCTAAACAACATTAATCAACATAATGCACAAAATGTAAAACTAAGTTTAGATAATGCCCTAATCAAACACATGAAGAAAGTGAACGATAACGATGGAGAAGAGAAATACCTTCAAGGTGACGGTAACGATGGAGAAGAAAGTGAACAGTGACGGTGGACGCTGATAACGCAGTGAACGTGAACGCAACAGCAGAAAAAGGCGACGGCGACGATGACGGTGAGGGAGGGAGAACGAACGGAGGACGAGAGTAATCGCAGTAGAGAGTAATCGCAGTAGAGAGAAAACCCAGTTACGTAAACGAAATAGCTTATAGAGAGGGAAAATAAAGAGACATGCAGTATATGTTATAATTTTAATGTTTACTAAAGGGGACCTTAGAGGGCGCTTTTTTAAAAAAAGCGCCCTCTAAAGGGGGCCTAAGAGGGCGCTTCTGAAAGCGCTCTCTAAGGCTTTCCAAAAGCGCCTTCTAAACTAGAAATGTACATGGACTTAGAGAGCGCTTTTTTAAAAGCGCCCTCTAAGGGTAACCTTAGAGGGCGCTTTCACTAAAGCGCCCTCTATTGTTGTCCCTCCATTTCCTCATTATTTTTTTTTGGCTTCACTTTAGAGGGCGCTTTGTTACAAAAGCGCCCTCTAAAGGGGGCCTAAGAGGGCGCATCTAAAAGCGCTCTCTAAGGCTTTCCAAAAGCGCCTTATAAACTGGAAATGTACATGGACATAGAGAGCGCTTTTTAACAAGCGCCCTCTAAGGTTACCCTTAGAGGGCGCTTTCAATAAAGCGTCCTCTATTGGTGTCCCTCCATTTCCTCATTATTTTTTTGCTTCATTTTAGAGTGCGCTTTGTTACAAAAGCGCCCTCTAAAGTGCGCTGTCTATTCCAATAGTATGCTCCTTATTTTTTCTCTTCACTTTAGAGTGCGCTTTTGTAATAAAGCGCCCTCTAAGGGGCGCTGTCTATTCCAGTTTTTGGCGTAGTGATATGAATTTTAAGTCATAGGTTGGATGAAAAATGAAAAGGGGAGGGAAAATTTTGGGGTATGACAAAGGGGAGATATGGTTCACCAAGTTTAAATTGAAGACAAATAAAAATTTAAAGGTTATGTGGAGTACATTTTACTGTTATTCATCAAAGGGTCCGATTGAAGTGAATGCGACGATTGCAATATCGATTGAAGATATTCTAAAGATGTTGCAACGTCCTGAACTACCCGTTTGTAATGAAATGTAATGTTAAATTTATGTTAACGATTATTTATGTAATGTTAAGTATTTGAATACTAATGTGTGTTGTTTTTCCAACATTCTGCAATTGTTTCTGGTTTGATATAACATAACATATTCTAGAGATGTATATCGGTAAAATTCAATGAATTTGAATTAAGACTTGTTATGAAGCTGTATCTCTGGATTCACCATGGTATTTATAAAGAGATGCATTTTCAGACTAAATTTTGATAAAATAATAACTCACAAATTTATACTGATAAGTGTATAAAAAATACGACAGCTAGATTCTAAAAATAATTTTGACTTTTCACTATAGCTAGGAAGTATCCAAAATAAAATGTAGAGTATTTTCCAAAAATATACTATGCATATTTATGGGGGAACACATCACCTTACGTCATGATATATTTGCGGAACTAATGTGTTGTTGTGCAGAAATGAATTGATATGTGGGGGGTGGAAATCTAAAAGAAGAGGTAAACAAGACAAGACCCACGACAACTATCATGACATGTCTCAACATCAACAAATACAAAAGCTTAAGCACATGCCATCCTCTTCTAAACTTTAAATTTTAGTACTTGTGATAATTGTCACTTAAAAAAGTTAATTATATTTCTATTCAATACCATTACTCATAAATTATTGTATTGTATTTTATATTAAGATTAATGACACGAATAATTGATAAAATAATTTGATGTTTTTTTTTAATTCATGTAAAATAAATAAGTATATTAGTGATGGTGAAATTGAAGAACTTTTATATTCTCTGAGAAATTTATTTTATAACATACTTATCTATTTTGTCACTATCTTTAGTGTTGTTTATTTTTCTACTTAGCCTATCCTTTTGATCTTTAAAGCATCCATATCCTTTATGAAAACTAAGAATTTTCTTTCCACATTCAACAAAGGATGTCTGAAGTGACATACGACCTGTTTGTTTTGTATGCAATTTTTATAAATGGGATAAATTTTTATGTCCAAATATTTTATTATATTGGCTCTATTTTTTTATGCGAGTTTTTATACATGAAAATATTAAATTTTTACAGTTTTTAAATTTTTATTGATGTGCATGATCCGTCGAGTCTTCTCACTTCATCTTTTTTTTTTTTAGACACATAATATTCTAGACCCTCACTATATCTACTATGCATATTTTGATCAAATTTTTATATAAGAGACTTAAACATAATAGAATTATGTTGTACTCACGCGATTCAATGAATGATGGATGAGACTTTACTCTTTAAGTAAACAATGGCTGCAGAAAAATGTGACCAATGCATATCTATAAAGATGATAACACTTATTTTTGTTTTATTAAAAAGAATTTAATGAGATGAGTTCATTTTTTGCAAAATTTTTATTTTGCAAAATTTTTATTTTGCAAAATTATCAAAACAAAATAAAACTTCAAAATTCAAAGATTTACATAAATATATTTATGTATTACACTTTAAATTTAGTCATCAACCGTTATATGAAAGATTTTAGACTTAGTTTCTGCTGCTATCTGAGTTGAATGGATACCAATTGAACCAATTAACTTGAGCTTTTTTCATAGTCTAAAAACTTTCAAGTACTTAGGACATTGGATATTAAAAAAAGCAAGCACTTATTAGTGATTGACTTTGCAAAAAGCAATGTTTAATTAAGAATGCACAATCTGACATAGAAAGCAACTTCCTCCAATCAAAATGAATAATATTGACTAGACATTATTTCCTACACGTGTCAAATGAAGCAAGAAGACAATTTTTGTGCCCCTATAAATATTGACCCATCAACCATGTGGAGTCTCCTCACAAATTTCGTTGGTTTTGCTATATTACTTGAAAGCTATTAGTTATTTCCTATGGCAAGTTGGAGAATGTTATGCTTTGTTCTTCTCTTCACATCCATTTTGATCTGCCATGATGCTCGTTCTCTTCCTTCTTTTTCTCTCTCAAGTAGTAATGGAAGTCATGCATTTGTTGAGAGTGTTAAGAAAGTGGTGAAAGAGATCATGAGAAGGAAACAATTGTTGGGAACACGGTATTCGACCAATCGCCTTAGTCCAAGTGGACCGGATCCTCACCATCATTAATGCGATCAAAATATCATATAAATATTCGGTACATCTAATCAAAACTAAGATTGGAAGATTATGATTTTGGTTTGATAAAATTAGAATATGACCCGTTTGATTTTAGTGTAAAAATTGAGATGTCTTAAAGGAGTTAACTTCAAATGATTCAAATTTATATTGATGTATGTACCATTTTTATTTTTAATGCAAAAGTTGTGAGACTATTAGATGAAGCACAACAATGATATTTTGAGTGATCCTAGATTGCTTCTTTGTGTTTTTGGATTTTTCAAGTTTTCATGTGAATGGGCGGTTAGTCAAGATAAGGAAAAGTAATGATAACAATTTACACCACTTAATTTCATGCATGTATAAAAAAGAATATGGTCTTATCATCTAAAAAATAAGACAATTTCATTTTCCTTAAGACAATTTCATTTTCCTTCTTATGGTGTGGTCGCACTTTTAAAATTTTAAAAATGACTTCAGTGTTTTTGGAGACGCATCTCCGCACACGCCAAAAATTATTTTTGTTAAAATTTAATTCGGATATGTATCTGCGAAGATTTCTGAGGTGAATTCACATATCCATCTCCGAAGTCATTTCAATCAGACTAACATTGTTATTATTTTATTCACGCATTAATAAACACGAATATTGTATAATAAGGTAAAACGTTAATTAAAAAAACATCCAATCATATTACGAAAATTGTTCTAAGTATGGTAAAAAAATACAAAAATATTTCAAAATACAAATAAAAGTATAACCTACTGTGTATGCCTAATCCTAACCCTCTGGCTCCTCCTCTGTCGCCGATAACCCATGGAATTTCGTGTCTCAGTAATAATGGAACATGCTTGGGAAACCACATCATCGTCACCTCTCTCAAGTAGTCCAGACTTTATACCCTCATATGTAATCCACATAATATTCTAACAGATCGGCAACACGTCAATGGCATGGCCATCCCTGACCTGCTCATTCTCCAAGATCTCCTCATGAGCAGGCCTAGGTGCATGTCCAGGAGCGTCTGGTGTCATGATAAGGTGTGAGACACTATAGAACCAAGTCATGTAATTATCTGTATAAGACCACTGACTTGTGGTTGACATACTTTGATACTCATCTGATACTAAATGGCTCTCGTAGTCCTATAGTATGTCATCAAGATGTCCGCAAACCATGTTGGTAGGAGCAGATACGAAGAGGGATCTCAGAATGACCTGCACATATCCAAGCTGACACATGTATCACTCTGAAAGATACCTGCACGTTAGATTCTCCCCACATGCCAACCATCCAGAGTAAAATGAAATGGGGTCAAAGGGAACAGTATCCGATTAGTGTTGTATGGTGTCCAATTGATGTCATCGTGCTTAGTCCGGTCAATATACACGGAACAACCATATAACACCATTTCATTTGCACGACCAATACAGGCAAGCATATAGCCAATCCTTAGTATGCTCTAGCATACAATCGAACTAGTAAATGCGGCGAAAGTGGGATATGATCCATCCCTGAAAATGAATAAGAAAAAGGCATTAGTAACAAGTGTAAAAGAGTGGTTTTAATATTAATAGTGACTATGAAAATTATAGTCAACAGGGTCCAAGAGCTTGTCATTTGCTTTGTCGTCCAAAGATAAGCTTCACTCGGTTTAGAGTACAGGTATACCAAACAACCCCCCCCCCCCCCCCCGGTTCCACTCGTGAATGATCGATAAGTCGATGAAATACTTAAGGTATGCCACATCGACGTAGGTTGCACGTTTGTCCACAAAAATGGACGTGCCAACCAAGAATGGTAGGAAACACCACAAAGCACACTCCTTGTGGTAGGTAACCTATAGCTCATCGTCGTCGGCATTCTCGGCCAACTCCAAGTTTTCTCCATAAAGCTTCTCCAAGTAAAAAAAATGCATGTGCACCTCTGGTGCTCTCACACTGCATTATGGCATCCATTGGGTCAGCTCCCAAATAAATGACCATCATCTTCTGGGATTCATCACGCTTGATCCTGAAATGATAAAGTAACCTCCCTTTGATGGAAAGTTATAAAAGGCAAGCAACGTCATCTAGAGTCATCATCATCTCACCAATAGGGAAGTGAAAAAATGACGTTTCCTTATGCCATCTCTTAGAAAAATCCCCCTGCATGACATGGCTTATGGTCTTGCACCTGAAGCAACACATTACTACAAGTCAGGAGTACTGGAGGACACTCTGCAACCAATGATCCTTAGGCTGATAAAGCTTTAGAATCTTCATGATATGGTTAACAGACATCAAACAATAGCGCTTCTGTTAAAACGTAATATATATATATATATATATATATATATATATATATATATCAGTCGCAGGGCGAGTGCTTAAAACATATAAATAAAATCGTCAACAAAAATACCTCTCCAGCCCAGACTTGCCCTACAACATGATCTATATAGTATATCAGTAAGGAGGTGTCTGAAGACCCTCTTGGAAAAAGGTCTGCAAGTGGAGAAACACTTTCATGTGTAACAGTAGAAGCTTCATAGACATATTTTTGGTTAGTAAATAATGAAAAATAAAGTATGATACAATTAAATATGCTTGGTGATCTCTCCCAATACAAACCCAATGAATGAGGGGTAAGGAGGGTGCCAAGGTGTGATCCCAGAGCCAATGGAAATGATGAGATAGTATGAGGGATCTTAGGGTCAAAATTGGGGTCTTACAGAAAGCACAATCAATGATAGCTCAGTCTTCGATAGTGGCATTGGCCAAGTTATTTAGCATAGGGAATGTTGCCTAATTCTAAGTCCAAAAGTTCAGATCAAGTCCAACAGTCCACCATGATGTTTTTTAAGGTTTTTGTTATTATTAGGTGTTTTAAGGTTCTAAGACCACAAACAAAAACAAAGACAAACAAACAATATATACAATCACAGATATGGCTCAAGTGAGCAAAGTGAAAAAGGACTGAAACATAAACAAGTTGCATGAAATGTAAATGGCAATGGGTGATAAAGGAGCTGAAATTTAAATTGCATAAAGTGAATGACTTAAAAAAAATAAAGCAACATGAATAAAAATTAGTCAAGTGTTAGTCAAATGTTAGTGATGAGTTTTAATTGATTAAGTCATTCTTTGGAGAACACTCAACCATTCATTCACAAGTATGAATTCTTGAACCAAGACATCATCCATGAGAATGGCTCCAACCTGGATAAATCAACAGGTATGCCACTGGCTCTCATGAAAGGCAAAAAGGTCAAGTTTTCACACAATGCCATGAAGAATGGGAGACTTACAATCTCACTTACTAGAATGATGTGCCTTGAGGGACAACTTTATCTCTATGTTAAGCAAACGTAATTGGACTTATGTAGAAGTCACAACTATCTGAGGTCGGGCAATAAAATATAGGTGTTAATGCATGTTAGAGATTTGGTACAAATAACCAAACTCCTAAAACATACCACACACTAAAAGAAATGGGGAAAACCTATCTCAGTTAGACTTATGTTGATTCATCTGACACAAGGTCATTGATGAATCAACTAGTATTTAGACATTAGAGAAATTATTGGTCAATGATGGATTGGGAAAGAATAAGGATGAAGATGAAGAAGGGAGGGGAAGTAGAAACCCAAATTAGTCATAGGAGGAATTTCATCTGATCAATATTATCTATTCATTTTGGGAGATGAAATATACATTTCATCAATCCCCAAAAGTCAAATCAACCATGATCAAGGCCAAATAGAAATTCAAACATCACAAGACCATAAAAATGACTCAACAATATTTTTAAACATTTAATCAATTAAAAATCAAATTAAAAATGAATTAAAATGCATTTTAAAATGGACAAAATCTAAAATCCCTTCAAAACACCAAATAAATGGCCAAGGGATTTATCCTAGGTCAAACAAGGTCAAAGAACTTTAGACAAAAAATTTCAATATTTTTGGAAAGTCATAAGCATTTTAAAAATATTTAAAATAAGTCAAAAATCATTTAATTCATGAAAAATATCAAAATTAATCCAAAAAATGATTTTAATTCAAAATATGAAAGAAGAAAATATTTAAAGATTTTTGGTAAAAGTCCCATATTTTTTGGATTAAAAATAAAATTTCTATAAATTAAACAAAATAAATGGATTAAAAGTAAAATCAGAAATAAAAAGAAAAATAGAAAAAATGAGGGTCATCAGATCTCCCTCATTAATTGAGGTGGCAGATCTGATGGCCAACACGCATTATCCACCAAACACCCTAATCAACGTGCACGTAGCAATGGTAATCCAAATGGATGATCAGGATTAGAACCTGGTCTCATGATCAGATGGTCTGGACAATGCCAACACACCACCGGAGCCCTAACTCCGTTCATCTTCTTCGGTGAACCTCACCAGACTGGTCCACCCTCAACCAACAAGAAAATGAAAAATAAGGACACTATTTTAAAGAGAAAAATCTCATGAGCTCGAATCTAGCCTCAATTCTGTCCAACTCCAAATATATTGAGAGATATGAGGAATTGAATTTTGAGGTACACGATTTGAGTTGCTTCGATTTGACCTCAAAGCAACTCAATCTTGTTGCCTACATTGGTAACTCTTCAGACAACCAATAAATAAAGAGAATGGTGGAGAATTGAGAGAGAATCGAAGGCTTGATATTTCTGAAAATTTAACTCTGGGTAGCAGTGATTTGGCTTGATCTCAATGTGAATCGACTTGGTTCTTCCTCGTCTTGCTTACAGTGATCAATTGAGATGAAAATGACAATGAATCCTTGGAGTTTGAATCTCAAAACGAAAGGAGAAATTCAAACTCGATTTCAAAGAAATCTTCAAGGAGTTCTATGGAGTAGGGTTCTGGGTTAGCTTGGCAAGGCTTGGGCAATGTGTGTGTTCATTTCTGAAGCAATGCATTTGTATTTATAGGCAAGGGAAATGATTTCTACACCATTTGAATTTTGAGCCAAAGATAGAAATCTAAGTGCATGGATGCATGGGCATTTGCTAGGCCCAAAATGATCAATGCAAATCACTCCAATTCATACACAAATGTTACTGATGTCACCACATGGAGCCATGCAAAGCTAAATTAAAATTGCATTCAAATGTTTCCAAAACAAACCATGAGAAGAACCCATACGCAAGTCCCTCAATTCTTATCCAAAAGAAGTGATATTGGATGATTTGGAAAGGTTACATCAAGGGGAACGACTTTGATGTTGAAAAATTTTACATTTGGAAATTGTATCATGATTAATTTTGAGGTGTAAGATGGAGAAATCAAACATGGTTGAAAATTTTCTAAGTACAAAGTCAAACGACCACTTCTTCCACTTGGAATAACTTTTTCTCTGAGCTCAAAATGAAAATGGTTTCTTAAAAAAAGTTGTATATATTCCATTCCTATTAAATTTGGTCACACATTTGACATAATTTAGATTTGGCATGAGGGAGTTATGGATTTTAGAAGTTGAGGAAAATTGTTTGTTCAATGGTAATGGCCCAAAATGACCTATAATGTTTCCTCTTGGCACATGCCCTTGGAAGTTGAATTTGACATTTATCAAAGAATAAAAGTTGGATAAGACATCTTGAAATTTATTATAAAACTCTGATGGCCTTCATGTCATAAAAATTTAGCAAGTTATGGTCCTTGGAAATTAACCTCCTAACTAGGGCACATACAAAACGATCTATAATCTTTCACCATAAAAAATGACTTTCCAAGCAAAACTAGATATTGATGATAACATGAAAGTTGTTTGGAATGTCATAAAGAGTAACTTTTCTCTTGGAATAATTTTCATATGACAAAAATTGTAGGAGATAGGGTCTAGGGAACCCCAGTTTTGACCAGTCAACTTTCTATAGTCAGCCTCCTTGAACCAACTTGCAAACTTGAAGTTACTTTGATATTTGGGCCTCATGGAGAATAATATATGCTTGAGATGATGTATAATGAAATATCCCTTGATATCTTTGACCAAATGTTAAAGAAACATGATGAGGAAGTCACACAAGATACCTAGATAAATTAGGGCTTCCAAGGCAAATAAGCTTCAAACTCCTGATGAATTCTTGATAAAAATGATAAATGATGAAAATGGGGATCCATATATGACGTCTAGAACCAATGTGAACCTTTACTTGACTAATCTCTTTGCATTTAGAGTCTCAAACCCTAGTTGTGAGTTTGGTGAGGCACTGGTGGACACACACACTACCTACAAAAGAAATAACACTACACATAGACGTATTTTTAGTATTTTGGTTAGTAAATAAAATAAAGTATGATACAATCAAATGTGCTTGGTGATCTCTCCCAATGTAAACTAAAATGAATGAGGGGTGAGGAGGATACCAAGGTGTGATCTCAAAGCCAATGCAAATGATGAGATAGCATGAGGGATCTTAGGATCGAAATTGGGGTCTTACACTCTTATGTTCAGAGACTTCTATAATTAGCAAGAAGACCATATGCCAGCTCAGAGCTTAAGAGCCCAATTTTCATCAACTGAAGATATGGAGAGTTACTTCAACAACCAAGAGTAAAAGCAAGGAAGGATGAGAGACCATATGTTCGTAGAGTGGACGAGATAGAACAATGACTTCAATAACACAATGAATGATATGCATGATCTTTTCTGCAACAATGACATGTGAAAAGACTTATAGTTTATTTTTAATTATTAGAAGATTTTATTTTTATTTTCAAATGTAACCTAGAGAAGAACAATAGCTACCATAATTGCTCCTCCTCTCCCATTGTATTATCCAGTTCATTGTCTATAATAAACATGTTTGTAGTTGTGTTTTTTAGATTTACGAGTTTAGCACTTTAGCATTGAACAGATGATCCAAAAGAAACTTGATCATCAGAATAAAAATTAGCAACTTGAAGGCGAAGGATGAGAAAAAGAATAAATAGACTTGTACTCAACCTATAGATACCTCATATAGTAAGGTTTAAGCCAAATAAATTCCATCATTCATTTTTCTTTCTTTATGAGTGTATCCATGCATATTATTTTATCTGGTTTGATCTATTTCCGATTAAGTTAATTTAGTTTGACTGACACACACAGAGGCATATTTTTGTTTATAACTTTGAGTTTTTTTAACCACCAAGTAGTAATAAGTATATCCATTGCTAACCACTTTGAGCTTTAGCCTTTCTTTCGGTGACGTGGCCTAAAAATTCTTAGACATATGACTTGAAAGATCTTTTCTTTCCACCCTCTCTTTGGAGTTAGGTAGAAGTATAATTCCTTTTGGAAGTGAGCAAAGTTTTAAGTTTGAGGTTGGAGTACCAGAGAATATTGGCCAAAATTGAAAAATTTATGAGAAAAAAAGTAGTGGAAAAAGACACTTCTTAAAAAAGAGAAAAGAAAAAGAATGAAAGTAGAAGAAGGACCAAAAATATCTAGTACCGTCAAAAAGGAACAAAGAGGTATGATGATAGAAGGAGAACTAGGCACCTGACTCCAAAGGTTTAAACCTACTTTTCTAAAAATATCCTACCCAAACATAAGCCAAGTTACAACCTGAAAAGACCTCTAACGTGTGTGTTGTGATTTATATGATGAATTATATTAGAAAATGATTAAGCTAACCATAATCAGTTTTGCATGTTGATTGAGAGATAACCATATCCATTGAGTGAGTCAAAGTGAGATGAGAGATAGGTTGAGTACTTATCAATGTTGATGACGTTTTCTGAATTTGTCAGATAAAAGATGGAAGCTAGAACGATGGTTAGGTAAAAGAAATATTTAACTGAATGATGTTTGATTTTTTTTTGGGCAGCTGGTTTTCTGTTGAAATGTGCAGTTGTCGACGAGTTACTTGAGGACAAGCAACGATGCAAGTTTGGGGTTGTGATGACAGTTCATCATTGCAAGAATTTAGTCAAAGAATCAGATCGAAACAAGTGAAAGATAAGCTGAAATGAAGAAGAAAGACAAAAAGAATGAGAAAAACATAGCTAAGTGTGAAGATTGTGGACTTAGTGAAAATTTGGGTGAAAAGGGGAGCAAAAAGAGTGCAACTTTGGGAAAAATTACATGCAGCATCGCGCGATACAAGTCATCTCACGCGTGATGGTCGCTTTTTCTGACGCTTCTGATCAACTCTGGGATGTTTTAAGGGGAATTTTTGCACTTTGATAAGGGTGACGGAAATTGGAGAGCAAAGCATGATCTTATTTGAAGCCATTGGAGATTTTTAGGGTATTTGAAGTCATTGGAGGCCATTACTTCAAGGGAACTCATATGTTATTTTCATCTATCAATTATGGTATTATAATCTTAATTATGAGTAGCTAAGCTCCTTTAGGTTAGGTTGTGTTATGATGAACTTATTTGATTATTATTGGGTAATATGTTGGTTTGACTTTGTATGAACCTTTTGATTTATAATGTCCTCCAATTGCTTATTATTCTTAATTCTTTTTATGTGAGATACACTTTTTAATTGATTTTGGTAACATAGGGAATACTAACCCTTAGCCTATGTGTTGGACCTAAGGAAATTGTTGTACTTATGCTGGTTGAATAAGAATAGGAGACCCCAAGTAGTGGCATAGGGAATTAACGTTATGTGCATCGTCTAACCCTGCCTATGCTGGAGGACTAGAGATAGAAAGCTCCGAGTAGTGGTTAGTGAGTTATTTTGTGAGGGATTAGGTATAATGGCTTTGTTAATTCTTCGTGGGGTTATAGTGATAAGATAAATCATACAAGGAATCAAACATCAACAATAGAGAAATATGGGGATTCTAAACATAACATGACCGCTTTTGTAATTTTGTTTAAACTCTTATTAATTTTCGTATTGCAACTCGACCCCCCCCCCCCTTTACTATTTTCTATACATTGCATACATTTTGTCTTGTTTGAACTCAGTCCCCGTGGATTCGATCTTTTTATTACTGCGACATTATAGGTACACTTGTCGAAAAGTCATCACCTTTGTACTTGATTAGACACGTAAAAAAATAACTTTCTGTAAGAGGAATTATCTGTTGAAACTCAGACATCAAAAGAGAGATTTTCACTTAAGTCTTCATGTGATCAAGAGGTCTCTAAGTTTTTAAGAGTTTCAAAGAGGATGATCTATTTGATGGATTTTTTATTGGTATTCTTAGGAAAGTTGGATCGGGTCTCCAAACTTCCTTTTGGAAGATCCTTGGTTAGTATCCATTCTATTAAAAAATAAATTCCTTGGTATATTTTCTAATTATATTCCATATCATGGGTTTGTGGGAGAGATCACCCTGGTGAATAATGGGGACCTGGTATGAGATATTAGGTTGATGAGACCTTTATTTATTTAAGAGTTTCCTATGTTTGATTACCATTTTTCTCTTCTCCGAGGAGTTACTCTCACGCATTGTAGATATAAGTGGATTGGAAGCATTCAAGAGAGGGTACTTTCTCCATTACCTCTATTTACCATTTTAGCTAGTTAGTTCTATCTCCTCTTTGTTGTCTAATACGCTTGAGAATCTGACACTTGCCAGCTTTTTCAAAGGTGTTGGTGTTCTCTTGGCAACTTTTTCAAGATAGAATCACTTATAGAGAAAATCATCCCGAGCAGGGATTGATTGCTAACTTTAGCCGGAATTCTTGCCCCTTGTGTGGGGATTTGGTTGAGTTCGTCTCTCATCTTTTTGCTACATGTGAGTTAGCCTTATCTGTATGGTATAAGATATTCTAGTGGTTGGGTTGGCAGGTGACTCTTCCTAGAGATCATAAACTTCTTTTTAGTATTTTCTCTCTTTATGTGGTTAGGTTAAGAATATGAGTGATTTTGTTATGATCTGGCATGTTGATGTCATCTTTATTAGTGTTTCAAAAACTGTGAAAGAAATTAAGGAGGAGAGTTTTTTGCATGGAAATAGTTTATAGGTAAATTAGGGGTGGACTCTTGTATTTTCTCTAACTGGATTTAGAACTATATCCTTTGTCTTAACCAATAGTAGATAGTGCTTTCTTTAGTTCTGAGGTTGATTTTGATTTATGATTTTGTTGTTCTCTTGATGAATTCTTGTTTGTTGAATAGCAGATAGAGTGTTTTCTTTAGTTCTGAGGTAGGTTTTAGTTTATGATTTTGTTGTTCTTTTGATGGATTCTTGTTTGTTGAAGGTGGCCCTGGTGATATAAACTCTTGCATGATTTCTATGGGGTTGGATTTTTAGCTATTGGTGTTTTTATCAGTAGGACTTCTTCAACTTTTTTTGTTTGATTCGTTGTATTATTGATTGTTGGCTCTTCTTGTTGTTGTATTATTATTTGTATTATCGAGTTCATTAGACATTTTTCTTTTGCTTTTTTACTCATTTTATTTGTATTTTTGTGTTATTACTCTTTACTAGTTTTTTACTCATAATTAATTAAATATTATCATTAATTTAATATAAATATTTAATTTTTATTTTAATCATTTAAAAATTGTACACATAATTAAATGAAATACACGCTAATTTTTTTATATTTTAATACATAGAAATTAAACTATTTTTAAAATTATAAATAGTTTATGATTCAAATCCCATACTGTTTATTTAAAACTGTATTGATGACCCATTATTAAAGATTGTTTTTTCTAATATTACTTTTTGCCGTCATGGGAAATAAAACACTTTCTTCTGCTCTCAACCCACATTATGGATAGCAGTTGAGCTTTGAGTTGATGTATATGTATTATATATTATTTTATCCAGTGTATATATGTATATAATAACTATATAAAAGATTATCTTTATCATCCTATAATATAAGGCATAGTACCCCTACCAACGTGCGTTTGGAATACTATTTATAGGAGTTTTATTCCTTTAATTAATTTATTGAGAAGTGTCATTCATGTGGTAACATCAAATTTTCTTATAACCGACCCACAAGTGTGCCACTTATATCCTTTACAAAAGAACATGGACTCTAAAATGATAGTAGCTTACATTGTCATTATTATATTAAGACTTTAAAATATGAGTGAGAAATTAAAAATCAAAAAAGTACTAGTAAAATAACATATATTTTTGGACAAAAGTACAAAAAACATTAACTAAATATATAAAAATATTTTTTTAGTACTCAATACTCTTAGAACATTTATAAGCATTTAGTAGTGTCTATTATTTAAATAGTTCTTAACTTCAAGCACGCATTAACTTTAGAGCACTCATTTTAGTAACTGATCATCAATATTATCCTTGCCTAGACTAATCTATCTCCCATATTTATTAATATTAAAGGTTGCAACACTTCAAAAATGAAGGTCAAAATAAGGTAAAGATAATAAG
Organism: Lathyrus oleraceus; assembly: GCF_024323335.1. NCBI lineage: Eukaryota > Viridiplantae > Streptophyta > Magnoliopsida > Fabales > Fabaceae > Lathyrus > Lathyrus oleraceus. The sequence goes on along the minus strand of NC_066583.1, from coordinate 543,233,508 downwards.
GATTAAAAGAATAGTTTGCCTTTTCTCAAAGTGATAGTTTACTATATAAGCCAAGTAACCTCCATTTAAAAAGAATGAATATAAAAAGAGATATTGACTTTCGGAAGAATTAATGATAATTTTTTACAAGTAGGCTAAAAAGGTGATAGAACACCCTTATTATAGTAGTATAATGTAAAATCAAGTTAGTGATTAAAAGTATTGGGTAGGGGTTCTAAAAGTATTGAAGAATGAGACAAAGATTTTAAAAAAAATCGATTAAGGAATATTTTCCTAATATGAGGTTCTAGTATCAATGTGGTAACTCCTATCTCTATTTCTTCTCGCGCCTATTTCAGAGGTATAAATGCTAAATGTAAGACTTAGGACAATGGATATTAAAAAAAAGCAGGCACTTATTAGTGATTGACTTTGCCAAAAGCAATGTTTAATTAAGAATGCACACTCTAACATAGAAAGCAACTTCTTCCAATCAAAATGAATAATATGGACTAGACATTATTTCCTACACATGTCAAATGAAGCAAGAAGACAATTTTTGTGCCCCTATAAATATTGACCCATCAACCATGTGGAGTCTCCTCACAAATTTGGGTTGGTTTTGCTATATTACTTGATAGCTATTAGTTAATTCCTATGGCATGTTGGAGAATGTTATGCTTTGTTCTTCTCTTCACATCAATTTTGATCTGCCATGATGCTCGTTCTCTTCCTTCTTCTTCTTCTCTCTCAAGTAGTAATGGAAGCCATGCATTTGTTGAGAGTGTTAAAAAAGTGGTGAAAGAAATCATGAGAAGGAAACAATTGTTGGGAACACGGTACTCGACCAATCGCCTTAGTCCAAGTGGACCGGATCCTCACCATCATTAATGCGATCAAAATATCATACAAATATTCGGTACATCTAATATAAATTAAGATTGGAAGATTGTGATTTTGGTTTGATAAAATTAGAATATGAACCGTTTGATCTTAGTGTAAGAATTGAGATGTCTTAAACAAGTTAACTTTGAAGGATTCAAATTTATATTGATGTATGTATCATTTTTATTTTTAAATGCAAAAGTTGTGAGACTATTAGATGAAGCACAATAATGACAGTTTGAGTGATCCTAGATTGATTCTTTGTGTTTTTGGATTTTTCAAGTTTTCATGTGAATGGGCGGTTAGTCAAGATAAGAAAAAGTAATGATAACAATTTACACCACTTAATTTTATATATGTATAAAAAAGAATATAGGCTTCTCATCTAAAAAAATAGACAATTTCATTTTCCCTCTTATGATGTTATGGTGTGGGTCGTACTTTTGAAATTTTAAAAATGTCTTCAATATTTTTAGAGATGCATTTCCGAACGTACAAAAAACTATTTTTGTTAAAATTTAATTTTGATATGTATCTGCGAAGATATCTGGGGTGAATTCACTGGTGCATCTCTAAAATCTTCTCTTCATGTTTCTTGGCAAAAACATTGTCTTAAGTTTGTATTTTTTATGAATCCAAAGTCATTTCAATCAGACTAACATTGTCATTATTTAATTCACACATTAATAACATTGAATATTGTATAACAAGGTAAAACGTTAATTAAAAAAAATATTCAATCATATTACGAAAATTATTCTTAAAGTATGGTAAAAAAATACAAAAATATTCCAAAATACAAATAAAAGTATAACCTAATGTTATGCCTAATCCTAACCCTATGGCTCCTCCTTTGTCGTCGATAACCCATGAAATTTCGTGCCTCGGTAAGAATAGAGCGTACTAGGGCAACCGCATCATCACCACCTCTCTCAAACAGCCCAGACTCTATACCCTCATATGTAATCCGCATAATATTTTGACAGACCGACAACATGTCAATGACATGGTCACCCTTGACCTGCTCATTCTCCAAGATCTCCTCATGAGAAGGCCTAGGTAGACGTCCAAGAGCGTCTAGTGTCATGACAAGGTGTGAGACACTATAGAACCAAGTCATGTAATTGTCCGTATAAGACCACTGACTTGTGGCTGACATACTTTGATATTCATCTGGTACCATATTGCTTTCGTGGTCCTCCAGTATGTCATCAAGATGTCCGCATACTATGTTGTTAGAAGCAGATACATATAGGGATCCCGAATTGATTTGCACATATCCAAGCTGACACATGCATCACTCCGACATATGTAACACCCCGATAAAATAAGATAATTATTTAAATTGAGTTAATAATATATTTATTAATTTAATTAAATAATTGGAATTATTATTATTATTGGAATAATAATTATTGGAATATTATTGGGATTATTATTATTGGATTATTTTTATTGTTATTATTGGAATAAAAGTAGAAATCAGTAAAAAGGTTCCATTTGGTAAAAAGAGTTATTTTCACGTGAAAAGGGAAAAGAGGCAGAAAAGTGGAAAAGGGCAAAGAAAGCCAGAGAACAAGGGTTGAAGGAAGGAAAAGCTTGAAGCTCAGAGATTTGCCGGATTAACTCAGGTAAGGGGGGTTTATCATCGTTTAATGGGTATTATGGGATAATATGTCATGGGTAGTGATAAACCATTGATTGATCTCTGAATTGGATGATTATGATGAAATTGTGAAATATTGGATGAACGAAATTGGGTTATGATTGAGAGGAATTCGTAGGAATTAGATGTAAAAATGTTAGATTTTTGTGAAATCGAATAGGGTATGATTCGTGTTAGATGATATGAACAATTATTGTGAAAAATTGGACTGTGGAAGGTTGAATTGGATAGATCTCGTAGCAGAGAAAGCCATAGCAGATCTGGAAGTCTGGTTTCTGGTCATACGCGTATGGCACTAGGCAGTACGCGTATGAGATGGCATGGTACGCGTATGGCACTAGGCAATACGCGTATGGATGAGGAAGATGATGTTTTGAACGTAGATTGGTCTCTGTTGGTACGCGTATGGAGAAGTGGTACGCGTAGCATACGCGTATGAGATGGTGTTACGCGTATGGGATTTTGTCAGGAGATGGGCCATACGCGTATGGGACTAGGCAGTACGCGTATGGGCAGGATTGTGATTTTCCTGAGCTGTTGTTGTGCAGTTTTTAACTGTTCAGCTGAGTAACGTAATGCAGATGATGTATGATATATTAGGGATCATTTCCCGTTGTTTTGAGTAGTATAGGTATTAGTAGAGTGTGCTAATACTGTGGTTGTTATTTGGCATGATATGATATGCTTATGTGATAAAATACTGATGATATGTGAGGTATGCATGATGCTGTGAATGTATCAGTTATGTGTGCATTTGTGAGTAGACTGTTTTATGGCTTAGAGTGTGAGCATATATCTATTCTTGAATTGTTGTCGATGATGTAGCATTGCTAGATGATTAGCATGCATGTTGTGGCCTTTATGGTGGTAGCTAATTCCCATGGTGAGGAATTAGTGATGAGTTATTGTGGATTGTTGTTGATGTTTGCATGCTAGGTGATTTAGCGTGCATAGCATAGCCCTTGGGGTGGTAGCTAATTCCCATGGTGAGGAATTAGTGATGTGAGTCACTAGGTCTCAAATGAGTGGGACTAGTGAGCTTGGTAGCCGTACCTGGATTTGGTCGGTGAGGTTGAACTATATGTTCACGAATAGTCGGTACCGCATGCATTGAGTCTCATTGCATAATATATGTATGTATGGCGTATAATATGAATGGATGTATTCCAATATTATACGTGTGTTTTATGGTTGTTTTGAGTTTGAGTATGATGATGGTGATGATTATGAGTTGATATTGCCGTTGCTGAATATGTGTAATCTGATTAGGGTAATGATATGTGTTATATTACTTAGCATTACATGATATTTTATAATGCTTATTATATCGATTGAAGGACTCACCCTTACAACTATGTTTTCAGGTAACGAGCAGTGATTGAATAGAAGCTAGTCCTGGGAGTCTAGTGTAGTCCTTAGTGGGTCATGCTCTGGTAGATGTAACATCGGGATGGGATGTTTTACTATGTTTTCTTTTGGTTGTTGAACAACTTTACATGTAATGTAGTACACGATTTGAATGTTGTCATTTTGTATCCGCTGCGAATTATGCAAAAGTGTCCTATTTTGATTGAATAAATGAGCATGACAGGATATATGGATGATTGGTGTGAAATGATTGTGTGACACCCTTCAGGGCATAATTACTCTGATTGATATTTTATTATTTTAATTAAATATTTGGGGTATTTTAGAAGGGTGTTACAACATATATCTGCACATCGAATTCTCTCCACATGCCAACCATCCAGAGTAAAATGAAATATGGTTGAAGGAAACAGTATCCGATGGGTGGTGTATGGTATCCAATCGATGTCATCGTGCTTAGTCTGGTCAATATACACACAGAACAATCGTATAACACCATTCCATTTCCACGACTAATATAGGCAAGCATGTGGTCAATCCTTAGTATACTCTAGCACACGATCAAACCAATGGATGCGACAAAAGTGGGATAGTATCCATCCCTGAAAATGAATAAGTAAAAAGTATTAGTAACAAGTGTAAAAAAGTGGTTTTAATATTAATAGTGACTATGGAAATTACAGTCAACAGGGTCTAGGAGCTTGTCATTTACTGTGTAGTCGAAAGAGAACATTCACTCAGTTTATAGTACAGGTATATCAAACACCCCCCCCCCCGATTCCACTCGTGAATGGTCGGAAAATCGATGAAATACTTAAGATATGCCACATCGATATAGGTTACACTTTTGTCCATAAAAATGGATGTGCCAACCAAGAATAGTAGGAAACACCTCAAAGCACACTCCTTTTGTAGGTAACTTATAGCTCATCGCTGTCGGCATTCTCGATCAACTCCAAGTTTTCTCCATAAAGCTTATCCAAGTAAGAAAATTTTGCATGTGCACCTCTGGTGCTCTCGCACTACATCATGGAGTCCATTGGGTCAACTCCCAAATAAATGACCATCATCTTCTGGGATTCATCATGTTTGATCTTGAAATGATAAAGTAACCTTCCCTTGATGGAAAGTTGTAGATGGCAAGCAACATCATTTGGGGTCACCATCATCTCACCAACGGTGAAGTGGAAAGATGATGTTTTCTTATGCAATCTCTTAGAAAAATCCCCTTGCATGACATGGCTTATGGTCTTGCACACGGAGCAACAAATTTTTGCAAGACCGGAGTACTGGAGGAGACTTTGTAACCAATGATCCTTAGGATGATAAAGCTTCATAATCTTTCTTATGTGTTTAACAGACTTCAAACAATTACGCTCCTGTCAAAACATAAAAAAATATATATTAGTCGTAGGGCAAGTGCTTAAAATATCTAAATAAAAATCGTTAACAAAAATACCTCTCCAGCCCAGACTTTCCCAACAACATGATCTATATAGTATATCAATAACGATGTCTCTAAGGGACCTCTTGAAAAAGGGTCTGCAAGTGGCAAAACACTTTCATGTGTAATGGAATGAGCTTCATCTCGATCTACGTGGTCAGAGGAGACATGCCACTGTGATGAGGATCCCTATGACAGGAGGCTCCTAGAAGTTGATGCTTCCCCATCATGAGGCCTAAGGACGGTTCCCCGCCTAACTATGGTCTGCTCACTCTGAAGCCTAGCCCTCTCACGTCGGACAAAAGTGTGTTGGGCTTCACGATCGAGTATCGGTCTATCGTCATGTTTGCAGTCATTTCTCTTGAAACAATATGAGAAAAAGACACCGATTTGCATCCAGGACAGTTTCAGATATGCATATCCAAAACTAGTAATGATGCAATTCAGAAATGCACCTACGAAAAACCTTGTGCCTGAATCAATGGCAAAAACTAATACCAGTTTTTCCCTAACAATAAAAAACACAATCAAATCGATAGTCCATGTCTCTAAAAGCTATCTATTACAAATTTTACTACTATCTAATGAGAATATAACAAACTATTTTACCTAATACATTAGTAAAAACTCAAAATAAGTTAAACGAGAAACTTACTCAAAAAAGTGTTGAGGATGAGTGAATGGAGTTAACTGAGATTGAAATGCTTGAAGTAGAAGTAGTGTTTATCCTTGAAAAAGCTTGAAAATGGACTGGATGTATGTTGCTCACGAGCTCCAAAGGTATCTCAAAAAAGTTTCAGAAAATGAAGAAGGAGAAGAGGGAGAGTCTGGCGCACGTTATATATATATATATATATATATATATATATATATATATATATATATATATATATATATATATATATATATATTAAACACTTTTGGGGATGTATCTCCAAATTTTCCCTTAGATTTGAAACTAAGGGTTATTTTGGAGATGCGTTTGCGAACAAACCCTAAAACAAATTCAAAGATGCATCTTCGAGTTAAATTTTAGAAAAGTTAGAAAATGGTGCGTTCGGAGATGCATCTCCAAAAACTAGGGATATTTTTTACTTTTCACCAAGGGTTTAGGAGAATATATAAGGGTGGAAAAAGAAATTGCCAAAATAATATGGCTTAGTGGGTTATGTATGAATTATAATTATCTATAAAATCTCCTTAATTATAAGCTTCTCTTACATCATTCACTAATGTTAAAAAAAAATATATTCATATATTTTTTTGATATTATAAGAGAGAATATAATTTTTATATTTTTAATAATATTTTAAATAAAAATAGTTTTGTAAAGTATTTAAGAAAATATGTTGAATTTTACCAATTGTCTTATACTAAAAGAAAAGAAAAAGTAAAAAAAAAAGTTTTATAATTTAAGACAAAAGGAGTATATACTTTGCCTCATATTAATGATCATATTTAACAAAATTATTTATCTAAACATGATCACATTTGATTTCAGGTTTATTTTAATTTTTTTTATTTGTCCTCTATAACTAACACAATTTACACCTCTTGAGTTATTTTCTACTTAATAATTATTTTTGAAGAATACGACATTACTTATTGAGGGGTATATTGGTATATCTTAAAAGGGGTCATAAGTGGTGAGACGGAGATAAAGGATTTGAGTTAAGTTCATAGATTCTCTCCGTTTGTCAGTTTTCTAGTTCGAGCACCTGTTTATTAGATATGATGCCCTTTCCATTGATCACATCATTCTCCTTTAGGAATGGTCACCCGATATAGGGAAGTGGAGGAATGATGTATCTCCATTCCTTAATAGTAAAGAAAGGGACATTTGGCCATGTTCTAAAAAATAGTGGTGGCTTAACCATCCACTCCTGCATCTTCTCAACATTGATTGCTATTTCCAAAGGGCCTATGATCCAGGATCAAGACTTTTATAAATACCACAACGATGGATTTGAGAAAGACAGTATGATTCTCACATAGAAAACTAAATACACTGATCCTTCTCATCTCTTACGTGAGATAGATCTCAATCCTACAACCTTCCTAAAAACCTATGATAACCCTTAATCATTAGGAATTGTCAAGTATTATACTTTTTAGCAAGTACAATTGGCACCCACTTCGGGGCCCGATAAAACTAACCTTAGCCACACTCATCGTTACTCATTATAACTTTCACCATATTATCATGAGAATGCTTAAGTAAATCTCTATAACCACCTTCAACACCATCGTTGGAGGCTTGGCCGGTGAAGGAAAATCAAGTCCTCTTGGAGAAAATACACCTGACAGGTTTTTATAGAAAATATAATACCTGAGAAAGAGGCATGAATCCATAATCACATTCTCGAATAAATACATTATTAGTGTTTTTCCTTATAAAAATGACCCCATGATCATCACGGTTCAATATGATAATTAGGATGTCAAGCGAGTATTATTTGACTCTTGCAGTGTAGCGGGGTTTTCGTTACCTTTAGGTTTATTGACTAAACCAAAAGTAAACATACAATTCGAGTTGGCACCGCACTTTTATTTATCCAAAGGAAAGGCTAAAAAGCGAACAAAAGCCAAGTAAGAAGTTTTATCAAATCAAAAACTAATAAAAATGTCAGAGATCTAGGCAAGGGGGTTGGTTATGAAATGGGAAAGTTTTACGCACCCAAAACATCCTTAGTATTCTAAGGGAACCCTTTTTGCAAATATGTGTTGTAGGTTGGTATTTGTGAAAAGATTTATGCAAAAGATTGGAGGGATGAGAAAAGAATAGATTATATTTACAAATTTTGTTGTTTAAATGGATGAACCCATTGCCTACGTACCATCACAAAGGTAGGATCAAAACCTCGTAGTTCGGGGTAAAAATCACAAAGATTGGTGAATTGATTTGATCAAAAGCCTTAAGGTCTTTTGTTATCAAAGGGAGAAAACTCAACATAAACCAACAATCCATCATGTGAAGAGAGCTTCAACATACTAGTGAGGGGTTAACCCTATAATAAGTATGGAAGACTTATAGTCCAATCACTAAGGATGAGGTGAGATTTATGATAACTCAAACCTATAACTAATGTTTATGAAACAAAGGTGGCTATTGGAACCACAAAAACAACTTGAAGTGAGTTATATTTACAAGTTAGATCTATTTACAAAATGAAGTCAAAGTAGGATTAAGATTCATTCAAAATGAGTATTAATGAAAAGATTTTGAAAAGTCAAAGGCATAAGGCCTAGGTTTCTAGTTTGAAAATAATGTCAAAGTTTGAAAGAAAAGATTTTTGGCTTGGGTTAGAGTGAGGAGAAGAAGAGAAGGGCTAGTCCTAAAGCATACAAAGATAAGAGAGAAGATAAAACCCTTGGAGTTCCTCTTCTTGAAATCATAGAGATGATTCAAGATGCTCCTTTCCTTTGGACTTAGCAAACACAAACAATCAAACTGTTAAGATTCAAGCTCCTAGGATCTCCATTTAGCTTGTCTCTCTTAACTTGGCTATTCATGACAATGGTCCTCCTTACTATCTCAATATGGCCCTATCACAAGAGTAAACATCAAAAAGTTCACAACACAATAAGAGGAATGGACAAAGAATGAGTTTTGGAAAGGAAGTCCTTTAAAGTCAACTTTGAGATTTAGCATTCTAAAGGCATGAGGCTTAGTTGCTCTTCAACAAGTTTAGCATTTTAAAGGCATGAGGTCTAGTTGCTCTTGAACTCCTTTAAGCATATGTATGTCCTAATTCTAAGCCCTTTCTCCTTTTTGCATTAGGTTCACAAAAGACAAAGACAAAACAACCACAAGGCAAATATATATTTATATACAATAATGAGCTCAAATGAGCAAAAGGAAAATGACATAAACATAAAATATGTGCTCAAGTGAGAAAAATGAAAAGCAATATGAATAAATGAGCAAGAAATAAAGTGCATTAAAGTAAAGGGCAAGAAATTAAATGCTCAAATTAAGGTTAGTAATTAGTATGGTTATGTTAGTTTGTCAGAAGACAATGTAGCGCTATGTTAAGCAATCATAAGTGGACTAATATAGTAGTCACACCTATCTGAGGCCGGTCAATAAAACTATAGGCAAATAAACACAAGTTAGAGATCATGACTAGTAAGCCAAGCTCCACAAACTTGCCATGCCAAAAGAAAAGGGAAAGGCCTTGTATGGACTTTAGGTTTTTTGATTGACCAAGAAGCAACCTATCTTGGACACAAAACAACTCACTTGATCTTGGATCAAGTTGAGTTTGGTTTGGATCAAAGAAGATTAAACCTCTCATTTGTCAAGACTAACCATAAGACATTAACTTATTGGCTAAAATAAAAAGAAATGGGATGAAGATGAAATGGATGGAAAGAGAAATAAAGCATCAAACACAATTGATCAAATGTGAACCAAGTCATCATCAACCAATGCTAAACAGAAGAGAAATGAAGATTACAAGTCAACAAGGCAAACATATTTTTTTGGTATTTTTGAATTAAAAATAAATGCAAAAATAAAATAAACAAAATATGGTCAAACCTCAAATTTAATTCAAATCAACTTTAACAAGTCCAATTAAATTCTCATAGGTCTAACATGGTCAAACAAACCTTGACAAATTTTCTCAATAATTTTTGAAATCAGAAACTATTTAAAAACAATTAAAAACAATAAAAAATAACACAATATGGATTAAAATCTCAAATAAATCTCAAATCAAATAAGAAATTGATGAGACTATTTTTCATTGACTTATCATCATCCATAGGTGTTAGGAAAATATTTTTGGATTTTTCAAATATCAAAAAGTATTTTAAAATGAATTAAAACTATTAAAAAGCAAATAATTCACAAAATATATTAAATGAAGTCACAAAAATAATTAAAAATCAAAATATGAAACTAGATTTTTCAAGAATTTTTTTAGCATTGGTCTCATATTTTTGTGACTTCAAATAAAATATTTATGAGTTTTTGAAAATAAAAGGAATTAAATGGAATTAAAAGAAAAATAATAAAATCAGGAAAATCCAGCGCCCTCAGATGGTTTCATTAATTGACGTGGCAATGATCATGTGGCTCAGAGGCGCGGATACACGAAACACTTGAGTCAAGCGCGCTACACTTTGCATTAAAACAAGTCAACATGATGAAAGACCATGATTAAAACGTTTCAGCAAGATCCAATGGATGGGAGGCTACCACGTGGGGATGGTGGTGGAAACCACCATCTTCTCCGGCGATCTAACCAGATCCGGCCACCACGCGCAAGGAAATGAAGTTTAATAAAAATGAAAACTGAGGATATCAAAATGAAGCTGAGGTGATGTACATCACCCCTGTAACCATGGATCATCCTCACAGTTCCTATTTAGAGAGAAACATGAGCTTGAAGATCATGGTACATGAACTGAAATGGCACGATTTGCAAAATTAAGACCACCACTGGCCTGCCTCATGCATGAGGACTTCAGAAAACAACACAAACCAAAGAAATTCACATTATATTACAAGATCTGAATCAAAGAAAATTGAGGTTCTACCTCTGAAATGCAGCTTCAAACAACATGAATTCTCCAAGCTCTTGATCTACTTTTGATCTGGAAGTGTGATTGTGATGCAAGGTTAAGGAATTGAGCCTTGAAGATCAACTAATGATGTTGAAATTCAAGCTTGAAAGTGAAAGAGAAAACTGGAAATTCCTTTAGTGAGGGTTTGGTTTTCAATTCAGCAGCACTTCAGATCTCCACTTGGTTACCATTTGAATGAGAATGCACTCTTATTTATAGCTGAAATGTGATGCAAGGCAATGCTTCCCTCGTGTGCATGAAGTTTGAATCCTCCTTGCATGGGCCTGTACAGGCGCATGTGAGGCCCAAGAATGAATGAAAATCCATGATGAGATCAAATGGACGTGAATTGGACGTGTACAAGGGGTTGCACAAGCTTGCACATGAAGTTACAAAGTGAAATGAAAAAATGAACATAAACATAAAGCCCTTCAAAACTCACACATGGAAAGTCAAAAAAAATAATTGAGTAATGATTAGAAAGCCCTTGAAATAAGGAACCAAAGTCATGTTGGGCAAAAATTCATTTGGCAATTGGAAATTTATGAAAACTGGCTGTGAAGGTTTGGGTACAAAACATGTCTATGTTCCCCTTTGAATTTTTTTACCAAAACCAAGCCTCTTCAAGCCCTTCTGTTTCAATGATGAAAGCTTCAAATGGAAACACCTCCAACATTAAAGTTGTAGATATTTTCTATATGATCAATTTAGACTTAAATTTTGCATCATTTGGATTTTTCATGATAAATTTATGGGCACTTGAAGTTGGGCATTTTTCAAATTCAATGACTTAGGTCAAAAGTGACCTATAATGTTTTGTATTATCACATGTATTTCTTTTAGGATTATGAAATTTTGTCCAACATAACATTTGAATTAGACATCTTAAAATTTCCAATGCAATTGGTCTCACCTCAAAATCATAAAAATTAAGGAAGTTAGGTCCTTGGGAAGTTGACCCAAAATTAGGGTTTCAGTCAAAATGACCTATAATGTTTTGAAATGAATGATGACCTTCCAAGTTTCAAATGGATTTTTGATGAACATTAAAGTTGGTCATATGGTTCTTAAGAACATTGTTTCTCTTGGAGTCATCTTCATTTGACAAACACATCAAAAGTTGTATCTCAGTGATCCTTAGTTTAGTCAGAGGACTTGAATGGTCAACTTCTCAAGGCCAAACTTCAAATCTTGATGAGTGAAAGATTGAGGATCCTCACATAAGCTCATATATGCATAAAATTATGAATTAAAGAAATCCCCTTGATTAAATTTGATCATAGGTTGAGATTGCTTCATGAGCAAGGCACAATCAATGCACGGTTGAATTAGGGTTTCCTTGGGAAACAATCCTCAAGCCCTTTGGGTTATCTTGATAAAATTGGTAAATTGAGACACTTGGGAGACATATATGGTGATTACGAGCTTTGTGGACCATTGTCATGCTTGCTTTTATCTTCATCTAGCCACTTCATTGAGCTTAGGAGCCTCCTAGGAGCATGGGAGCACATGATCACTTGAACTTCAAAACAAAAGAGTTAGTGACATATTTTTGTGCTTTTGGTTAGTAAAAAAATAAGAAAGGAAATAATATACAATACAAGAATGCTTGGTGATCTCAAAACACTCACACAAGTCCCAATCCTATGGTTAAGGAGCCACATATGCTATGATCCTTGAGGCAATGCAATGAGCAATGATATGATGCCATGAGGGATCTTAGGGTCAAAATTAGGGTCTTACAGATGCCCCTATTTAAGGTCATTCTAGCCGGAGATATGAAGGTTAAAATCTTCGCCTCGACGCGGTAAAATGGTCTTAAATAATAACAAAAAGATGAATTTTGGTCCCTAAGAGACCTCATGATGCAAAATGTATGCATGCAAAATAAAATCTTCATGGTGAATAATTGCCCTGAAGGAAAAGAAATCGGGAGGAACTTTGAAAAAAATCCAATAGGAGTAACACACTCACTAGGGAGACAAAGACTCTGGGGAAAAGCAGGGTAAAAATGCGTGAGCAGGTCACGACTTGAAAATTAGCGGAGAGACACGAAGGGATTCCACGAAAATAAATCTGTAGGTGTTTAATTGGCTGCATTGTATGGTAAAACACTAGCTGGATTCTAATGTCTTGACTGATGTCATGACATGCTGTGAAGGTGTTTGTGTGACTGCATTGTAGGTTAGAATATCTAACTGTACTCTGATGTCTTGACTGATGTCATGACACACGTGAGTAGTTTACTGCAGGATTAGCTAATACAGGATTTATTGAATGTCAAATTGGATGTGGTGACATTCATCCCTGTCAGCAGATACTGAGGAATAGAACAGTTGGTGTTCTGTTAGAACTCAGTATTTATTTTCAGTCTGGTTATCAAGGAAATACCAGATCTGGCATAAGGCCTACTGTCTGAATGTCAAACTGGATGTTATGATATTCATCATTGACAGCATATACTGAACAATAAACAGAGTGGTGTTCTACTACACTTCAGTATGTTTCTCAGTCTGTTCTTCAAGAGGATAACAGAACTGACTGAAGGCTAAGTGTGTAAATGTCAAATTGGATGCTTTGACATTTATTAATGTAAGCTGTTACTGTAGAATGGACAGATTGGTCCTGTACAATTCAGCAAATTTGTACAGTCTGTTTTAAAAAAAAATAGACTTAGCATATGGTCCTTGATGTCAAGCTGAATGTTGTGACCTTCATTCCTGACAGCATATGCTATATTGTAGGTTGTTTAGTTTTTCTGTTTCAGCTTTTTCTCAGGCTATTCTTCAGGGATTCAACAGCTGAGAGAAAATCCAGGAAATCAACAATCAAGCTAGATTTAATGAACCTAACAAATAGCCTATTTGTTAGTAACCTAGATATGGAATTTAGGGAAACTCGCGTGACCTTAAATTCAGGAGAATACAAGTGCAAGGCCCAAGTACTGCAATATAAAAGGAAATCATTCCTTCATTCAGAACTGGGGATTTTGAGGCGTGAAGATTTAGTGTGTCCATCATACTTCACTGCTGTATTTTTGTGAGTCTTGTATTAGACATATCTTGTAAACCAAGCTATTATCACGTAGATGATTGCTTTGGTATAGGGTGTTCATTGAGTTGTAAGTGTTGTGTCACTCTAAGCTTTTAAGCGTGAGTGCTGTGTATCTTGATTAAAGCTGTTAAGCACAATCAAGAGTTGTTTGAAGTGTGACTTCAAAATTGTCTTTAATATTGATTAAAGGTAGTAATCACTGAGGTGATTGAGGGGGAGTGAGTAGGAACTCTGATCTTAGTGTAAGATTGAAATTGCATTGGGTAGGGATTAAGTGAAGAGTTGTAAACAGGTGAGTTTAGCTTTGAATTAATACTACTAATAGTGGATTTCCTCCCTGGCTTGGTAGCCCCCAGACGTAGGTCATGTTGGACTGAACTGGGTAAACAATTACTTGTGTTATTTACTACACTTACTTTTAAATTCTGCATAATTCTTGTCTGTGCAGAATTGGATGTCATAACGACCCGTGTGACATCGAAAGTCTGATAACTAGAATTTCAATTGGCATCAGAGCAGGCACCCTGCCTGTTAAATTCTGGGTGAGATCTAGGGAAGTTACTTTCTAGTACCATGGACAAGGATATAGGACACTCAAATAGACCACCCATGTTGGATGGCTCTAACTATGATGACTGGAAGCCTCGTATGATAGCCTTCTTAAGGTCTCTAGATAGCAAAGTCTGGAGAGCTGTCAACAAAGGATGGGAACAGCCAACGAAGACAGGTGAAGATGGAGTCAGTGTGCAAATTCCTGAAGAAGAGTGGGACAAGGAGCAAGAGGCATTAGCCCTTGGAAATTATAAGGCCTTGAATGCATTGTTCAATGGAATCAGTAAGAACATCTTTAGGCTGGTGCACCACTGTGAGCTAGCTAAGGATGTTTGGGATACCCTCAAGATAACCCATGAAGGTACTTCCAAGGTGAAGATGTCCAAACTTCAGATGCTGACCACCAAGTTTGAAAATCTGAGGATGAAATAGGATGAGACTATTCATGACTTTCACATGAATATTCTTGAAATTGCAAACACCTCTGGTGGACTAGGTGAGAAAATGGCTGAAGAGAAACTTGTAAGAAAGATTCTCAGGTCCTTGCCTAAGAGATTTGCTATGAAGGTCACAACCATAGAGGAGGCTCAAGACATCTGCAATATGAAGGTGGATGAGCTCATTGGTTCTCTCCAAACCTTTGAAATGGGCTTGTGTGAGAATGCTGAAAAGAAGAACAAAAGCGTAGCTTTTGTATCTAACACTGAAGAGGAGTCAGAAGTAGGATATACTGGAGGTGATGAAAGCATATCAGAAGCCATAGCCATGCTTGGGAGACAGTTCAACAAGTTCGTGAAGAAGATTGATCAAAGAGGTAGACCTAATGTCAAGAACATCTCGTCTGACATCAGGAAAAGATCAACTTCTGAAGAAAAGTTCAACCAAGGCAAGGGAATCCAGTGTCATGGTTGTGAAGGGCATGGACATATGAGAGCTGAATGCCCTACTTACCTCAAGATGCAAAAGAAGGGGCTAGCTATCACATGGTCTGAGGGAGATTCTGAAAGTGAATATGAAGGAGAATCTGCTAAACATGTCACTGCACTAACAAGTGTTTGTGCCACTGATGATGACTCAAGTGCAGATGAACTGACCTTTGATGAACTTGCTGCAGCTTATAAGAAGCTATGTGTCACCAGTGCAGAAGTGCGTGTACAAGGAGAAAAGCAGAAGAAACTCATCAAGGAGCTGGAAGATGAGAGACAGAAGCATCTGACAGTCATAGAGGGTCTAAATGGTGAGATAATCCTACTGACCTCCAAGCTGGATCAAATGACTAAATCCATCAGAATGTTGAATAAAGGAACTGACACCTTGGAAGAGATCCTAAAGGTGGAACAGAAGTCTGGAACCACATCTGGTTTAGGCTTTGTGAAAAAATCCTCAGCTGAACTCAAACGCCCAAAGGCTAAAATTCAGAAATTCAAGCGGAGGTCACATCCAATGTCTCAACATCGGGGAAACAGGATGAATAATCATCAGAAGAGGAAATTCCAGAAATGGAGATGTCACCACTTTGGTAGGCTTGGGCATATAAAAGCCTTCTGCTATAGGCTTCATGGTTACCAGAACCAAGCCCCTCATGTCAGGCCTAAGCATAAGACATATAGGCACTATGTCCCAATCAAGAAGCGACAATGGTATGCTAGGTTAGCTCACACATCTCTAAGGGCTTCTACCAGAGAAGACTGGTACTTTGACAGTGGCTGCTCAAGACATATGACTGGCATGGAAAATCTATTGGTGGATATTCAACCTCACACTACCAGCTATGTGACCTTTGGTGGTGGTGCTAAAGGAAAAATAAAAGGTGTGGGTAAGCTGGACTGCTCTGGAGTTCCAAAACTGAATAATGTGCTGTTAGTAAGAGGACTAACTGCAAACCTCATCAGCATAAGCCAGCTGTGTGATCAAGGGTTCTATGTTCAGTTTACTAAGGAGCTATGTATTGTGACAAATGGTGACAATCAGGAAGTTATGAGAGGATCCAGATCCAAAGATAACTGTTATCTATGGGAACCGAAAGTCTCAAACTTCTCCACAATCTGCTCCTCAGCCAAGGAAGAACAGGAGGTGAAGCTGTGGCATAGACGTCTTGGACATCTCCACTTACGGGGAATGAAGAAGATCATATCCAAGGAAGCAGTCAGAGGAATTCCAAAGCTGCTTATTGATGAAGGAAGAGTCTGTAGAGAATGCCAGGTGGGCAAGCAAACCAAGATGTCACATCCGAAGCTGGGACATCCTACAACTTCCAGAGTTCTGGAACTGTTGCACATGGACTTAATGGGACCTATGCAGGTTGAAAGTCTGGGTGGAAAGAGATATGCATACGTGGTGGTTGATGACCATTCCAGATACACGTGGATAAGCTTTATCAGAGAGAAGTCAGATACATTTGATGTCTTCAAAGACCTGTGCATCAGACTTCAAAGGGAAAAGGACAGTTGTGTTGTCCGAATTAGGAGTGATCATGGTACGGAGTTCAAAAATTCCAAGTTTGATGAGTTTTGCTCGTCTGAAGGAATAAGTCATGAGTTCTCCTCTCCTATAACTCCTCAGCAGAATGGGATAGTTGAACGGAAAAATAGAACTATTCAAGAATCTGCTAGAGCTATGATTCATGCAAAGAAGCTCCCTATGCACTTTTGGGCTGAAACTATGAATACCGCGTGCTATGTTCACAACAGAGTCACCTTGAGAAAAGGAACCTCCTCCACTCTGTATGAAATATGGAAAGGCAGAAAACCCACTGTGAAGTACTTTCATATCTTTGGAAGTAAATGCTACATTCTCACAGATCGTGAACAGAGAAGGAAACTGGACCCCAAAAGTGTTGAGGGTATATTTCTAGGATACTCCACTAACAGCAGAGCGTACAGAGTGTTCAACTACAGGACCAATGTCCTGATGGAATCCATAAATGTTATTGTGGATGGTAAAGAGGAAGGAATCAATGTCATAGAGGATGTTGAAACATTCCTTGACATTTCAACAGACATTCCAGTCAAGTCTGAAGAAGTACAGGAACCTCCTCCTGAATGTGAAGTAGATGCAACCACCAAAATGCCAACTATCAGAATTCAGAAAGACCACCCTAAGGATCTTATCATAGGGGATCCCAATAGTGGTGTGACTACCAGGTCAAGGGGAATAAGCTCAAATTTCTGTGTTGTATCCAAGGTTGAACCAAAGAATGTGAAAGAAGCCCTGACTGACGAATATTGGATCAATGCCATGCAAGAGGAACTTGAGCAGTTTAAAAGGAATGAAGTATGGGAGCTAGTTCCAAGACCTGAAGGGACCAACATCATTGGTACCAAGTGGATCTACAAAAACAAGTCTAATGAGAAAGGAGTAATTACTAGGAATAAAGCAAGACTAGTAGCTCAAGGATATACTCAAGTTGAAGGGGTTGATTTTGATGAGACGTTTGCACCCGTTGCTAGGCTTGAGTCCATCAGATTGCTGTTAGGTGTAGCATGCATTCTGAAGTTTAAACTGTTTCAAATGGATGTGAAGAGTGCATTCTTGAATGGCTACTTGAATGAAGAAGTCTATGTGGAACAACCTAAAGGGTTCTGTGATCCTAACCAACCTAAGCATGTGTACAAGTTGAGGAAAGCCTTGTATGGGTTGAAGCAAGCACCTAGAGCGTGGTATGAAAGGTTGACTGAATTTCTGACCTCAAATGGATACAGAAAAGGTGGGATAGATAAAACCTTGTTTGTGAAGGATGAAAACGGCAAAATCAAGATTGCTCAAATCTATGTGGATGATATAGTCTTTGGTGGAATGTCAGAACAAATGGTAAAACATTTTGTTAACCAAATGCAATCTGAGTTTGAAATGAGTCTGGTTGGGGAACTGACTTATTTTCTTGGAATGCAAGTCAACCAAATGGAGGACTCTATGTTTCTCTCCCAAAGCAAGTATGCCAAAAACATAGTTAAGAAGTTTGGTATGGATAGTGCTAGGCACAAGAGAACTCCTGCTCCTACTCATCTAAAGTTAACCAAAGATGATGGAGGGCCTAGTGTTGATCAATGCTTGTATAGAAGCATGATAGGCAGTCTGTTATACCTAACTGCAAGTAGACCTGATATTTCCTATGCAGTTGGAGTGTGTGCTAGATACCAAGCAGAGCCCAAAGTGAGTCACTTGAATCAAGTCAAAAGGATTCTCAAGTACATCAATGGGACTTGTGACTATGGGATGCTGTACTCACATGGCTCTGAGCCTGTACTATCTGGGTACTATGATGCTGACTGGGCTGGGAGTGCTGATGACAGAAAAAGCACATCAGGAGGATGTTTCTTCTTGGGAGACAATCTCATATCTTGGTTCAGAAAGAAGAAAAATTGTGTATCTCTGTCCACTGCAGAGGCTGAATACATAGCTGCTGGAAGCAGTTGTTCCCAACTGGTTTGGATGAAACAGATGCTCACTGAGTACAATGTCACTCAAAATGTCATGACATTATTCTGTGATAATCTCAGTGCCATCAATATTTCCAAGAATCCCATCCAACACAGCAGGACCAAACATATTGACATTAGACATCACTTCATCAGAGATCTGGTGGAAGACAAGGTGATTACCTTGGAACATGTAGCCACTAAACTCCAACTGGCTGACATATTTACAAAGGCTCTGGATGCTACTCAGTTTGAAAACTTAAGGGGTAAACTAGGAATATGTCTCTCTGAGAACTTATAGCAACCAATGATGTTTGGGATGTATTGTTTAATATCTCTTCCTATTAAACAATTGGAACTATGCTCTGATTGGTCAACAGATCATAGCTATGCCACTTGCAACAAGTGTGGCAACAAGAGGTTAAGGAGATATCCTAACGTGAGGCGGCCTATGCACCTGCAGGAGTACAAGGACACTGTTCATGCAGGAGTGGTTCTGGATGTCATACACAAAGTCATGGCATCTGATATGGCAGTACCTACTGTAAAGCAAAAGTGGGTGATTACTTGATCAAAGTTGTGAAGCAAGATCAAGTGGGTGCTAACTTGGTTGAAACTGTGAAGTAAAACCAAGTCTGTAATTCTGTCAGTTATGTGTAATTTTGTTTAAGTTATGTTGGTCTGTAGTTTAGAGTGTTGCTTTGGCAACATTTTTGCCAAAAAGGGGGAGTAACAGGTGATACCCCATGACAACAGATTGTTTTGCTAAACAGACATTCAGGACAGATATTCAAGATCCTCTTATCCAGAGGTTGTGCTGCAATTAGAAGTTTTTATTTAACTTCTGTTTGTGTGCTGATGTGTGTGTGAAGTTTTTATTTAACTTCCATGTGTGTGAGTGTGCTGCCACTCTGAGTGTATTAGCTAGGTCTATTTCCTGCTAGATGTGTGATTTCCGCTGCTATGAACTCTGTTGTGGGATCAAAGTGTTTTAGCCAAAAATTTGCCAAATGGGGAGTTTGTAGGTGTTTAATTGGCTGCATTGTATGGTAAAACACTAGCTAGATTCTAATGTCTTGACTGATGTCATGACATGCTGTGAAGGTGTTTGTGTGACTGCATTGTAGGTTAGAATATCTAACTGTACTCTGATGTCTTGACTGATGTCATGACACACGTGAGTAGTTTACTGCAGGATTAGCTAATACAGGATTTATTGAATGTCAAATTGGATGTGGTGACATTCATCCCTGTCAGCAGATACTGAGGAATAGAACAGTTGGTGTTCTGTTAGAACTCAGTATTTATTTTCAGTCTGGTTATCAAGGAAATACCAGATCTGGCATAAGGCCTACTGTCTGAATGTCAAACTGGATGTTATGACATTCATCATTGACAGCATATACTGAACAATAGACAGAGTGGTGTTCTACTACACTTCAGTATGTTTCTCAGTCTGTTCTTCAAGAGGATAACAGAACTGACTGAAGGCTAAGTGTGTAAATGTCAAATTGGATGCTTTGACATTTATTAATGTAAGCTGTTACTGTAGAATGGACAGATTGGTCCTGTACAGTTCAACAAATTTGTACAATCTGTTTTAAAAAAAACAGACTTAGCATATGGTCCTTGATGTCAAGCTGAATGTTGTGACCTTCATTCCTGACAGCATATGCTATATTGTAGGTTGTTTAGTTTTTCTGTTTCAGCTTTTTCTCAGGCTATTCTTCAGGGATTCAACAGCTGAGAGAAAATCCAGGAAATCAACAACCAAGCTACATTTAATGAACCTAACAAATAGCCTATTTGTTAGTAACCTAGATATGGAATTTAGGGAAACTCGCGTGACCTTAAATTCAGGAGAATATAAGTGCAAGGCCCAAGTACTGCAATATAAAAGGAAATCATTCCTTCATTCAGAACTGGGGATTTTGAGGCGTGAAGATTTAGTGTGTCCATCATACTTCACTGCTGTATTTTTGTGAGTCTTGTATTAGACATATCTTGTAAACCAAGCTATTATCACGTAGATGATTGCTTTGGTATAGGGTGTTCATTGAGTTGTAAGTGTTGTGTCACTCTAAGCTTTTAAGCGTGAGTGCTGTGTATCTTGATTAAAGCTGTTAAGCACAATCAAGAGTTGTTTGAAGTGTGACTTCAAAATTGTCTTTAATATTGATTAAAGGTAGTAATCACTGAGGTGATTGAGGGGGAGTGAGTAGGAACTCTGATCTTAGTGTAAGATTGAAATTGCATTGGGTAGGGATTAAGTGAAGAGTTGTAAACGGGTGAGTTTAGCTTTGAATTAATACTACTAATAGTGGATTTCCTCCCTGGCTTGGTAGCCCCCAGACGTAGGTCATGTTGGACTGAACTGGGTAAATAATTACTTGTGTTATTTACTGCACTTACTTTTAAATTCTGCATAATTCTTGTCTGTGCAGAATTGGATGTCATAACAACCCGTGTGACATCGAAAGTCTGATAACTAGAATTTCAAAATCGATGGAAAGACTCGAGCTGACGCAAAGATGCAGGTATTGGGGAATATGCCAATACAACAAGACTATCTACTATGGATACATCAGATAAAAATCCGGACTCAGGCGGGGATGTCCACAAAGGACTCAGCTGAGGAAGAAACAACGAGATATTATCGGTTACTGGGTAATAAACTCAAAGAGAGACATGTCATCAAAACACCGGTTACTGGGTGAGAGAACAACATGCTCAAGGAGAAAGAATATCTAAGACCGGTATAAGGGTGATAGATATCAATCATCCAAAACATCTAAGGAGGACCTAAAAGGCACATCTCCACTCAGGAAAATCTGACTCCACAGGGAACACTAAGTCATAATAGGGAGCAGAAGGAAGGAACACCAGGGATACCGGTTACTGGGCATATAATAGGTGACCAACCAGGTGTGAATTGGGAACATATCCAAAACACTCATCATCCGAAAGGAGGGCTGAAAAAGCAAACTCGACTTACAGGATGGGCATTCGATTCCGCAAGGAAATACAAATCTTACTCGACTGGGGAAGAAAAAGACTTCAATTGAAGAGCGCATGACATATATTATCTATTACCGTCATAACGTAGATAACATACTCGCATGGAAGATTATCCACAACCGGTTACTGGGTTAATAAAGGATAAATCGACCGAAAAGAAAGGATATCGGGATACCGGTTACTGGGTATAAAATGATGACCAATCAGAAGGAGAAACAATCATTACCAAACAAGGGTAAATGAAAGATGACTCGGGGGGATAAATTTCCTGACAAGAGCAATCATCCAGGAGACATATCACCGGTTATTGGGTGGTATACTCAAAACGAAGGAATATCAATACCGGTTACTGGGTAAAGATAACCAACAAAAATGGGATTACATCTACCGGTTATTGGGTAGAAAACCACAGAAATAGGACTTACAACTACTGGTTACTGGGTAAAAGGCCACAAGATTCACTGGTGAAAAGGATGAACAATTACTGGTTACTGAGCAATTGAACAACTAAACCACAGGAACTGCAGGGGATAACAAGAAAGGAGTCGATCTAGGAACAAACTAGAAAGACACAATCAAACAAGACTCAACCCCATGAGGATATAACTCAGGGGAGTAATTCCATCCCAATACATAATTGGGGTGGAAACTGAAACAACAATCATCCACGAGGACATAACTCAGTGGGGAATAAAGAAGGAAAGATAGACACTTTCTGCCTATGGGGCTGACTCTATGTGGAGAGATCAGACATAAACATCTTCTTGGGGAAGAATGTTTCGCCAATAGCAGGAGATAATAAGCAAAGATATATGGCAAAGAATGCAATCATGAATATCTGAATGCTATAATTATGCATGTATATGCATGATTTGTGTATGATTAATGCTGACAAGCAGACATATCTAACACAACCAGGTCCGAGAATCAATGGACGGACATCCGATACAACATCTCAAGAAGAAAGGCAAAGCCTACAGAAGAAATCAGCTCTGGTGAGGATGATCAAATACCGGAAGACATCGATTACCACTGGGATAGGCAAAATCACAACTGCCAACTACCAGGGACTTTCTCGTCCATTCTCGGGAACAAGTGGCTGAGAATCGATAAGATTTGCCGTAGAAGGAACTCTACTAGGGAACTTATCAAGGAAAGATATAAAAATCCGTGGGGCTCAATGCCGGACAGATACTCATCAATCAAAACACTCCCTTCTAACTACTTGAGAGACAACTTTGCAAAGGAGAGAAAGAACAATATGTTCCGCCGGGGAAGGAAGTAACACATCTTCCTCAAAAATATCTCAACACTTAGAAGAAATCTTCAAACACGGAGGGAATCCAAATTATCACACCCGGGCCAGGAAATCCTGCAGGGGACAAACTGTAGGCAACCCTCAAAGGAAACATGCTGGGATAGAAGCGAAACAGATCTTCCACCAACTGCTCTAAACCACTTCCTGCTGAGGAGACAACCTGAAAGCTGATAAAGAGGACATAAACATGCCAAAATATGAACAAATATCTTTTCCTTTTGGAAATCGTACTGTTCTTGGGAAAGCACTAAAGACGTTCCGACTATCCTTTCAGTCATTGTGAATGTTCATTTTGTTTAAAAAAATAGTTTATAAAACTTTATTTGTTTAAAACAATGATACTTATTAATTAAAACATGCAAAAATTTGTTAAACAGAAACAAATAAGAGTGCCAATAATTGGATAAAGGCTCAAATTTATTTAATAGAATGGTAGTCCACAAATGGCGAGACTCCATGGATCTTTACAAATTTGAAATTGGTGATATATATTGAACATAATGACCGTTTCTCCACCAACTCTAAATCCACTGTATTTGAAGCTTCAGTTGATGACGACTGAAAGAGAGTCTTTGACAGATGACAAGCTGTAGAACAAAGTCTTGTCAGGATGCAGTTACTTGCCAAATCCCTAATTTTTGCCTAGATTGCCCCAGGGTGAGGTACTCAATCTAGCGGGATATATATATATTCATTTTTTTTATGTCTCTAATTTTTGCCTGGACCGCCCTTTCGGGTTTTCAATCCACCGAGATGCTCATTTTTTGCCTAAGTCGCCCTTTCGGGTTTTCAACTTAGCGAGCTATTCTATTTTTTATTTTAGGAGAATTATTTCTTGAGTGCATCTGAATTCACAGGACGAGTGAAATCCAACCATCCATAGTTGTAAGCAACAAAGCACCGCCTGAAAAGGCTCTCTTAACAACATATGGACCTTCATAGTTTGGAGTCCACTTGCGCCTGGAATCGGACGCGAAAGATAAAACTTTCTTGAGCACGAGGTCACCTTCTAGGAACACACGAGGCTTGACCTTCTTATCAAATGCTTTCTTCATCCTTTGCTGATATAATTGACCATGGCACATGGCAGTTAACCTCTTCTCTTCAATCAAATTCAGTTGGTCATAACGACTCTGAACCCATTCAGCCTCAGTCAACTTGGCTTCCATCAAGACTCTCATTGATGGGATCTCGAACTCTACGGGGAGCACAACCTCCATGCCATATACCAGGGAGAAAGGGGTTTCCCCTATTGAAGTGCAGATAGATGTACGATAGCCATGCAAAGCAAATGGCAGCATCTCATGCCAATCTTTGTATGTAACAACCATCTTCTGGATTATCTTCTTGATGTTCTTGTTAGCAGCTTCAACATCCCCATTCATCTTGGGTCTATAGGGAGAAGACTTATGGTGTGTAATCTTGAACTCACTACATAGCTCTTTCATCATCTTGTTGTTCAAGTTAGATCCATTATCAGTAATGATCTTATCTGGCACACTATATCGGCATATGAGTCGGCGCTTGATAAACCTCACGACCTCCTGGCTGGTCACATTCACATACGATGCCGCTTCAACCCACTTGGTGAAGTAATCAATGGCTACGAGAATAAAACGGTGACCATTCGACGCCTTAGGTTCAATCATGCCAATCATGTCAATTCCCTACATGGAGAAAGGCCATGGTGAGGAAATAACATTCTGAAGTGTCGGGGGAACATGAACCTTATCCGCATAAATTTGACACTTGTGGCATTTCCTCACATATTTGCAGCAGTCAGACTCCATTGTCAGCCAATAGTAGTCTGCTCTCAACATCTTTTTAGTCATAGCATGTCCATTGGAATGAGTACCAAATGTACCCTCATGGACTTCAGTCATTAACAAGTTTGCTTCGTGTCTACCCACGCATCTGAGCAGGACCATGTCAAAATTCCTCTTATAAAGCACATCACCATTAAGGTAGAAACTGCCAGATAATCTCCTCAAAGTCTTCTTATCTTTGACAGATGCCCCAGGCGGGTAAATCTGACTTTGGAGAAAGCACTTGATATCATAATACCACGACTTATCATCTTGCACTTCTTCAACTGCAAACACATGAGCTGGCCTATCCAAGCGCATCACAGTAATATTTGGAACTTCATTCCAACACTTTACTACAATCATTGAAGCAAGCGTAGCGAGAGCATCCGCCATCCGATTCTCGTCTCGAGGAATATGATGGAAGTCAACCTTAGTAAAGAAAGTTGAAATCCTCCTCGCATAATCTCTATATGGGATGAGGCTAGGTTGATCCGTCTCCCATTCACCCTTAATCTGATTAACAACCAGGACCGAATCACCATAAACATCAAGGTGTTTGATCCTAAGATCAATACACTCTTCCAATGCCATAATACAAGCCTCATACTCTACCATATTATTCGTGCATTTGAAAGTTAGCCTTGCTGTAAAAGGAAAATATGTGCCCTGAGGAGTAATAATCACTGCCCCAATACCATTTCCATACTGATTAACAACACCATCGAACACTATACCCCATCGGGAACCAGGCTCTGGCCCTTCATCGAGTGTAGGCTCATCACAATCTTTCATCTTCAAATACAGAATCTCCTCATCAGGGAAGTTGTACTACACAGACTGATAATCTTCAATTGGTTGATGTGCCAAATGGTCAGCCAAGATACTACCTTTAATAGCTTTTTGAGCTCGATATTCGATATTATACTTAGATAACAACATCTGCCAACGGGAAATCCTCCCAGTTAAAGCAGGCTTCTCAAAGATATACTTGATCGGATCCATTTTGGATATCAACCAAGTCGTATGATTCAACATATACTGGCGTAAATGCTTAGCGGCCCAAGCCAAAGCACAACATGTCTTCTCAAGCGTTGAGCACCGAGACTCACAATCAGTAAACTTCTTGCTCAAGTAGTATATTGCATACTCTTTCTTCCTTGATTCATCTTGCTGACAAAGGACACAACCCATGGAATCATCAAGCACTGTTAAGTACATAATCAACGGTCTCCCTTCAACAGGCGGAGACAGAATCGGAGGCTCAGACAAATACTCTTTGATACTTGTAAGACCCTAATTTTGACCCTAAGATCCCTCATGACATCATAACATTGCATTTGCATTGCCTCAAGGTTCACTAGCATCTTGGTTCCCTTTACCTTTGGGTGGGACTTCTTGCGAGTGGTTTGAGATCACCAAGCATACTTGAATTGTATATCATTGCTTTTCTTATTTTGTTTACTAACCAAAAGCACAAAAATATGTCACTAACATCTTTTTTTTGTAGCTTGAGTAATCACAAGGTCAAAGGCTTCAAGGAGATCATTGGTACAAAGATATGGCCAAGAGGAGATGAAAGCAAGCATGGTAATGGTTCCCAAAGTTCTAATCCATCAAATATTCCTCCCTAGCATCTCAATTCATCATTTTGATCAAAGCAAGTCCAAGGGTTTGAGGTTTGTGCCCCAAGGAAACCCTAATTCATCTGTGCACCATAATGCCTTGCTCTTGAAGCAACCTCAGCCCATGATCAAATACAATCAAGGGAAGTTATTTATTTCATCATTTCATACATATTTGAACTTATTTGAGTGTCCTCAATCACCAATTCATCAAGATATGAGTCATGGACTGGAGAAGTTGATCAGTCAATTCATCAGACTATTTTGAAATTCACTGAGACCTAACTTTTTATGTCTTGGTCAAATGAAGATGATTCCAAAAGAAAAAATGTTCTTAAGGACAATATGAACAACTTTCATGTTCATCAAAAATTGATTTGAAGCTTGGAATGTCATCTGCCATTCCAAGACATTATAGGTCATTTTGATTGAAACCCTAATTTTGGGTCAACTTCCCAAGGACATAACTCATTCATTTTTTATGATTTTGGATGTGGGATCAAATGAATTGGAATTCTTAAGATGTCTAATTCAAATTTTATGTTGAACAAAATTTCAAAATCTCAAAGGAAATACATGTGATAATGCAGAACATTATAGGTCCTTTTGGGCCAAATGCATTAAAAGGCAAAAAAGTCCAACTTCAAGTGCCTATAACTCTTTCATAAAAAATCCAAATGATTCAAAATTTAAGTCCATTTTGATTTTCTTGAAGAGATATACAACTTTGATGTTGGAGGTTTTTTCATTTGAAGCTTGCATCATCAAAACAAAAGGGCTTGAACATTGACCAAATTTGGAAACCTTGCATTGACATGTTTTGCACATCACACTTTAAACTCAAAATTCACTAATTTCCACACTTCAAATGGATTTTTGCCCAACATAACAATTTTTCCTTACATAAAAACCTTTCCAACCATTACCCACATGCTTATGTTTGGATTTTCTAATGGGCATTTTCGAAGAGGTGAATGTTTAGGTTCAATTATGGAATGCACATGAAATCTTGATACACAAGAAAATTCAAAGCAAATTACACGTCCATTTCATTCCAGACTGAGCTCAGCTTGCATTTGGCATTGTTTTTGGGCCTTGTGCATGATCATGCAAGCCCATGCAAGGATTGTCCATGTTCATGCACACGGATTGGATCATGATTTCCTTGCCACTCCTTCTATAAATAGAGACCCTATTCCATTCAAAATTGATCCCTGATTCAACCTGTTATGCTGCACAAATCTCTCCATAGCCATCACTAAAGGAATTTCAATTTTCTTCTAAAAAATTCAGATCTGAATTTCAATTACCTTGGTTGATTTTCAAACCTATAATTCCTCAGCCTTGCTTCCTCTTCATCACTAGATCTCATTGCATGCTTTGGTTGTGAAGGATCGTGCTCTCCATACCTGCGTTTCAAAGGTGGATATCAGAACCTTTTCTCTTCGAAACTCTTTGATCCTTGCTTATTTCTTGAGTTACTTGGTCTGGCTGAAGTCCTCTCAATAGAGGCATCTGATTTGTGCTTTCAATTTTGCAAAAACATGAAGTTCATGATGAACACCATCATACTTCCATCTCTGATTTCTCCATCTATAGAAATCTAAAGTGTAAGTGAATGGTATAGGAGTGATGTACATCACTTCCTCTTTCGATTGATGCCTAGATCACGTGTTTTGGTGCACATTTGCTCTTCTGCAAATTTGAGCTCTCACCGGAGCTAGCCGGAGAAGACGGTGGCGCTGGCCACCGTCTGGTCTCCAGATCCAATCATGGCCGTCCATTCTTGTTTCCAGATTTAATCTCCACCCTTGCTTCTTATGACTTTTATTAATTGTTGGTGTTACGCGTGGACTGAAGCATACCGTGAGCGCGCGCTTCTAGAGCGTTTGGTCAGCCACGTCAATTAATGAGGCTTGATCAGACGCTCCTCGTTTTTTCTAGTTTCTTATTTTCTGATTTAATTTCTTTAATTCCCTTTTATTTCAAAAATTCATAACTCTCTCATTTTTAATCCAAAAATTATGGGACCAATTGCATTAGTCTCCAAATAAATTCTAGTTTCTATTTCTGATTTTTAATATTTTTTATTTTATCATTTGATATTTTTTATAAATTTTCTCTTTTCTGGTTGTTTTTAATTCATTTTAAATAGTTTTTGATATTCAAAAAATACAAAAATATTTTCCTAACCTATTTGAATGATGATGGATCCATGAAAAATATTCTCATCAATTTTTTAATTGATTTGAGATTTATTTGAGATTTTAGTTCAATTAGGTTATTTATATTCATTTTTTAATTGATTAAAAATAGTTTCTGACTTTTAAAAATGCTGAATTTTTTTGTCAAACGTAGTTTGACCTTGTTGAACTTGGGATAAATTACTTGGACCTTTCAAGGTTGATTTGAAGTGATTTTGAAGTTTGACCTTTCCATTATTTTTAATTCAAGTTTATTTTAATATTGAAAATGCCAAAAAATATTTTGCTTATTGTTTGATCTCCAATCTTCATCTCATCTCTGATTTATCTTTGTTTGACTTTGACTTTCAATATCATTTGGTCAATACATATGGATTGGTACATCTTATTTTCACTTTATGCATTTGGATCTTTCCATTTTCATTATCCATTCTCCATCTCCTTCTTCTTTTTCTTCTTTCTTTTTGATCAATGAGTTGAAGGTTGATAAGTTAGCATTGATTAGGGAGACTTAATCTTCCTTGATTCAAATCTAATTCATCTTGATCAATTGATCAAGTGAATGGCTTTGCATTAAGGATAGGTTGTTTTCTAAATCATGCAAAAGGCTTAAACCAATACAAGATCAATTCTCATTTTCTTTTTGGCATGGCAAGCTGTTGGAACTTGGTTCACTAATCAAGACTTCTAACTTGTGTTGTTGCCTACATTATTATTGACCAGCCTCAGATAGTTGTGACTTCTACATAAGTCCAATTACGATTGCTTAACATAGCGCTAAATTTGCCTTATGGCACACTAACTACTAACACTAACTATTGAAAATTAACATTTACTTTTTGCTCTTTACTTTTATGCAATTTACTATTCTTGCATATATTATCCATTTGCTTTTCTCGTTGCTCACTTGAGCACATGTTTATGTTAATGCCATTTGCCTTTTGCTCACTTGAGCACATAATTGTGTATATATTATTGTGCTTGTAATTTGTTTTGATTGTTATGAACCAAATGCAAAGAAATGGACTTAGATTCTAGGACTTTCCCTATGCAAGAATGGACAAATGGATTTAGTTTCTAGGACTTTCCCTATGCAAATTGGAGTAAAAGGATCCTAATGTGAAGATGGATTAGAAGGACCAAATCTCTAAACTCACTCTTGTCCATTCTTGGTTTACTTCATGAAACTTTTGATGTGTGTGCTTTTGTGCTAGGGGATTCTATGAGCTCAAATTGAAGGACCATTGCCATGTTCATTCAAAGTGAAGGACAAGATACCTTGGGGATCTCCTAAGAGACATGTTTGATTGCTTGAGCTTACTATTATTGTGATTGCTTATTCCAAAGGATGGGAGTTACTTGGATCATCCATATGATCTCAAGAGAGGGACTCCATTGTGGTTTTGATTCTTCATCCCTTCTCTTTTTGCTTTGCTTAGGACTTTAGCCCTTCTTCTTCTTCTCTCCACTCTAACCCAAGCCAAAACTTTTTGTGCAAACATTTAACTATTGTTTTCAAACATTAGAAACCTAAGCCTTATGCTTTTGATTTTCAAACTCTCTTTTCATAACACTTATTTTGAATTGAATCCTCAAGTCAACTTTGACCATTTTGGATATACTTCTAATTGGTAAATATAACCCATTAAAATTTCTTCTTTGTGGTTCCAATGGCCACTTTCTTAATCAAATCTTTCATAACCTTTAGCTATTAGGTTTGAGTTATCTTGGTGGTAGATGTAATACTCACCTATATCCTTAGTGATGGACAATGAGTCTTCCATGCTTATTATAGGGTTAATCCCCTCACTAGCATGTTGAAGCTATCCTCACATGGTGGATTTGTGGTTTGGTTGAGTTTTCTCCCTTTGATAACAAAAGACCTTAAGGCTTTTGGACCAATCAATTCACCAACTTGTTTTGAGATTTTTACCCCGAACTACGAGGTTTTGATCCTAATCTTTTTATAAGATGGTACGCAGGCAATGGGTTTATCCATCCAAACACAAAATGTAAATAAACTTGTATATTCTCTTCTCATCTCTTCAATCATGTTTGCACAAACAAATTTTCACAAAACAACAACCTTACAACAAGTATGAAAAGGGCTCCCTAGGAGTACCTAGGATGTTTTGGGTGCCTAACACCTTCCCATTACATAACCAACCCCCTTACCCAGATCTCTGTTTCTTTTTACTAGTTTTTGTTAAAACTTTTAGGTTTTTGTTCGTTTTCTAACCATTCCTTTGGATAAATAGAAGTGTGGTGGCGACTCGACTTGTATGGTTTACCTTGGATTTAGTCAATATCTCTAATGGTAACGAATACCCCGCTACAGAAAAGTGGCGACTCTGCTGGGGAATCTCATTTGCCTAGTGGGTTTTGCCAACTTTTCATGCTTGTTGTATCGTATTGTCTTGTGACATATTTTTGTGCAATTTGGGATTACTGTATTGTATGTAATGATTGATTTGCTTGATATTAATTCCTTGTGTGCTTGGTGATCTTTGTGAGATGAGTTCTATACCCGGACTCGAGTACACTTAGGATAGGAGAATGGCGTAGTCTTGTTGACTTGTGTGGAGTTATTCCTTAGGACGTAGTGCGAAAGTCGTTCAAGTGCAAGATTTGATACGATTGTTACACGATACTACACTCATAAGAGTCTCTCTTGAGAATATTGTTGGAATACGAGTAGTCGTTTCTCCGATAATATCCGAAAGATGGGATGATGACTTTGGGAACCTCTTGTAGAACATGGTTGGCAGGTTTAAGCCCTAGTACACTCCCTTTGGGTGGTTCTTAATCGAGACTCCATGCTCGTGACTTGCAACAAACCCTTGATTCATGGTTGATCCGTTCATGTATCCTTAATATCAATGGAACTTGGGTGTTGATAAGGTGTAAACCATAATCCACCGAAATGGATGATTGATATTAAGGATGATATGATCCATCTCATGACCTTTGTTTGGTGTGCTTTGCTTGATCCTTGAGTGTGATTGTTGCATTCATGCACTCATTTGCATCCATATCATCAATAATGAAGAAGATTTTCAAGAAACTTAAGGGGGTTTATTTGCAAAATTTTCAGACATGGAAAGACAAAGAAGAAACACAAAGAAGTACAGTTTCAGACAACCAGATTTGAAAGAGTTAAGGAATCTGACATCCTATGTACTAGATCCTTTGGGTTTCAAGGCTCGTTTTGGGAAGCTGCTTCCTCTTCTGACTACTCAGGTGGATGAAGGGTTGATGAGTGTATTGGTGCAGTTTTACGATCCCTTGTACCGTTGCTTCATGTTTCCGGATTTCCTGCTTTTGCCCACACTTGAGGAGTATGCCTACCTTGTGGGTATACCTATTCTAGACCAGTTTCCGTTCAGTGGCTTGGAGAGTATTCCTACTTTTCAAGAGATAGCAGATATGTTGCACATAGATGAATCTCTGATTGGTGCTCATATGACTACCAAAGGTAGAATTCAAGGTCTCCCTTCTGAGTTCCTCATTGCTCAAGCTACTATGTATGGGAAGGCCATGAGTGAGGACGCCTTTGAGGCCATATTTGTACTTCTCATCTATGGATTGGTATTGTTCCCCAACATCGACAAGTTTGTGGATGTGAATGCTATTAGGATCTTCTCTACTCTTAATCCCGTTCCAACTCTGTTGGGTGATACCTATTTCTCTTTGTATCTAAGGAATGTAAAGGGTGGTGGCGCCATTGTATGCTGTTTGCCTCTGTTGTATAAGTGGTTTATTTCTCACTTACCGCAAACGGTCGCCTTCAAGGAGAACAAGGGATGTCTACGGTGGTCCACGAGACTTATGTCTCTCACTAATGATGATATCTCTTGGTATAACCGCATGTATGATGGTGTGTAGATTATCGACTCTTGTGGTGAATTCTCCAATGTACCTCTTCTTGGTACATGTGGTGGGATTAACTACAACCCTGTTTTGGCACGTCGTCACCTTGGGTTCCCCAT
The DNA here is from genome assembly GCF_024323335.1 of Lathyrus oleraceus. Classification (NCBI taxonomy): domain Eukaryota; kingdom Viridiplantae; phylum Streptophyta; class Magnoliopsida; order Fabales; family Fabaceae; genus Lathyrus; species Lathyrus oleraceus. The sequence continues at coordinate 543,200,609 of NC_066583.1, read as the reverse complement.
AAAGGATAAACCCAATAATATTTTGTTAGAGGGTGTGTTCTTTCAGGAGGGTAAAGATCCCCAAGGCTTGAAGGGCAGAATGGTCCGTGCTTGGCGCAAGATTCATAGGAAAGGAAGGAAAGAGTTGGGTTCTAAGAATTGTGTTGCTATGGAACCTTACACTGCTCGGGTTAGGAAGAGAGTGTCTGAGTATCTCATGCCTTACGAGTATCCGAGACCTACACCTTTGGTTATGGATGGGCCTTCAACCCTCCCTAACCAAGGAGTAGAGGAGTTGAGAGACAAAGACCGATCACGTGCTTGGATCCGTGAAAGGGAGGAGTTGCTTCAGCAGATCAAGGAGAAGGATGCTTTGATAGAGTTTCTCGAACATCAGGTTATTGATGATCCTGATGATGAATGGACTTCTCTACTTCCTCAGTCTTCCAAGTTTTGGAAAAGAAGTACGATCGACTCGCCAAGGAGAAGGCAGATATGGAGGCAGCCTACGAGAGAGAGGTGAAGAGGCTTCGTGCATCCTATCTTCCTGTGTCCCGAGCTTTGGATGATTGTTTCTAGGGATCCATATGATGACTATTTTCCTTTTCTCTTGTATATGATTGACAATGTTGTACTTCTTTTCCCCGATATTATTTGATGAGATGTTTCCATATGTGATAAATGTTTAATATTTCCAAAAATTTGCAAATAGAACCCTAAAAGTTCCTTTGAAAATAAAAGAAAAATCATATGCACGAGCATTGCATACATCATGTGCATAAGCAGGTTTTGTTCCCAGCTTCTTGTTCTGTGATCTAACTCTGTTGTTCTTCATTTATTTCAAAGACAAGCTGACTCACCGGTACTACACCAGAGCCAACATTTCAAGACTGATGGATCATCTAGAACAAGAGAACCGCGAGCTGAAAGAGGAAGTGGCCAGATTAAGTGCCTTGATGGAATCATTCTTGGCTGCCCAAAGCCAGTCTTCTCCGACACCTTCAACTCCTCCCCAGAGGACGGTCATCTCTGAGATTGTCTCCTCGATTGTGCCTGCGGCCAGTGCACACTTTGCTCCAACGGCCATGCCAGCCGGATTCCCGTGGGGGATGCCTCCCAATTTCATGCCCGAGGGTCCTGCTCCCACCTTTGCTTCTATGCCGGCATCTAGCCCAGTCCTTGTTGTTCCTCCTCCTATCGTGCATACTATGCCCAGGGTAAATGACACCATCTATCATTCTGAGCCGTCTGAGGGCCCAGATGTCTATGAAAAGATGGACGCTATGAACGATCAATTTCTTGAGCTCCGCAAGGAATTGAAAACTCTCAGAGGAAAGGATCTTTTCGGCAAGTCTGCTGCCGAACTCTGCTTGGTCCCTAATGTGAAGATTCTTGTGAAATTCAAGGTCCCTGACTTTGAAAAGTACAAGGGAAATACTTTCCCTCTCAGCCACCTGGTCATGTATGCCAGGAAGATGTCGACTCAGACCGACAACGATCAATTGCTCATCCACTATTTTCAGGACAGTCTATCCGGTGCCGCTCTGCGTTGGTACATGGGTTTAGACAGTGCGAACATCCGATCCTTCAACGATCTTGGCGAGGCCTTCGTCAAGTAATACAAGTACAATGTGGATATGGCTCCTGATAGGGATCAATTGAGGGCCATGTCCCAGAAGGACAAGGAAACGTTTAAAGAATACGCCCAGAGGTGGCGAGAGTTAGAAGCACAGATCGTGCCTCCGCTAGAAGAGAAAGAGATGACTAAGATCTTTTTGAAGACCTTAAGTTCTTTTTATTATGAGCGGATGATTGCTAGAGCTCCTTCTGACTTCACCGAGATGGTGAATATGGGGATGCGTCTAGAAAAAGGGGTTAGAGAAGGACGTCTGACCAGAGAAGAAGGCTCTTCTGCCAAACATTATGGGGCGTTTGCGAAGAAGAAAGATGGCGAGGCACATGCTGTGATCTCCCATGTGAAACCAAGAAGACCCTCTGTGAGGAGGAAGACCGTGCGTCCTGCCTGTAACTAGCACCAGGTGGCTCATATAGCACCAGTTTTCAGAGACAATCAGCAATACCAGCAACATAACAACAATCAGCAACCACATCCGTAATATCAACATCAACAGCACCGACCGCAGCAGCAGGCCTACCAGCCTCGAAACAGTAATCAAACCAGCACGAGTTACGAGAGGAAAAGGGTCACCTTCGATCCTATTCCAATGACGTATGCAGAATTATATCCCTCTTTGATAGAGAGGAAGTTGATTACTCCGAGAGACCCACCGGCTATACCTGCTAACCCCTAGTGGTGGTATAAGCCTGAATTACACTGTGTTTACCATTCTGGTGCTCCCGACCACGACATGGAGAATTGTTACCCTTTGAAGACCAAGGTTCAAGACCTTGTGAGGTGTGGCATTCTGTGTTTCGAGGAAGTAGGTCCTAATGTGAAGAAGAACCCATTGCCCGAGCATGGGAAATTTGTCAACATGGTCCAGGGATGCCCTGGCAAGTACAAAGTCAAATATGTCAGTCACATTCGACAATCGTTGGTCGAGATGCATCGCTTGCTATGTGATTATAGTCATTATGAGCATGACCATGATAGATGCCGAGTTTGTTCTGTCAATCAAAGAGGTTGTCGCCAGGTGCGCAAGGATGTTCAGGAAATGCTGGATGAAGGAGTCATTGAAATCCTTCAAAACAGAAATGTTGACGAAGATGCTGACGAGGTCAACGTAATTTCTCCAGTGTTTCGGATCCCCAAGCCCGTTATTATCAAGTATGATAGTAGCAAGCAGAAGGTTTCTCCTGCCTTGACCATCAAGCCGGCCGGACCAGTACCGTACTCTTCCGAAAAGGCGATTCCCTATCGCTACAATGCTGTTGCGGTAGAAAATGGGAAAGAAGTGTCCTTACCATCTTCCTCTGTTGTTAACATTGCAGATGTTAGTGGTTTGACCCGCAGCGGTCGTGTGTTTTCAGCACCTCCAAAGCCCCAAGCTAATGCTGATTCTGTTGAACGCCCGATTGGGAATGCGGTGAGCATTCCGAATCCGGCACTTGTTGTTAAGCCCTCCTCTACATTGGGAACTCCTGCTTCTGTTGGCCCAAGAGGAAATGAGAAAGAAGACTGTGATGAGATTCTGAGGCTCATCATGAGAAGCGAGTACAATGTTGTAGACCAGCTTCTACAAACACCGTCCAAGATATCGGTACTATCATTTCTTTTGAATTAAGAACCACACCGAGAGGCTCTGCAGAAGGTTTTGGATGTGGCATATGTGGATCACGATGTCACGATAGAACAATTCGATAGCATTGTTGCAAACATCACCGCTTGTAACAACTTGAGTTTCTGCGACTCTGATCTCCTCGAGGAGGGAAGGGACCACAACTTGGCATTACATATATCTATGTGTTGCAAAGACGACGCCATGTCCAATGTGCTGGTGGACACTGGGTCATCATTGAACGTATTGCCAAAAACCACTCTTTCGAAACTGTCATATCAAGGGCCTCCCATGAGGCAGAGTGGAGTAGTTGTGAAGGCTTTCGATGGGTCTCGCAAAACTGTGATTGGGGAAGTTGATCTCCCAATCAAGATCGGACCAAGTGATTTCCAGATTACCTTCCAGGTTATGGATATCCATCCATCGTATAGCTGTCTCTTAGGCAGACCATGGATTCACGAGGCAGGCGCCGTGACATCCACCCTACACCAGAAACTGAAATTTGTGAAGAATAAGAAACTGGTGGTGGTAGGGAGAGAAAAGGCTCTCCTGGTTAGCCATTTGTCTTCCTTCTCATATATAGATGCTGAGGATGAAGTTGGAACTCCCTTCCAAGATTTATCTATTGCTGAGCCTATTGAGAAGAAAACTCCTTCATTTGCTTCCTATAAAGATGCAAAGTTGGCCATTGAGCGTGGCACAACCGCTGGTTTAGGGAAAATGATTGAGCTAGAAGACAACAAGTCTCGGGCTGGCATAGGTTATTCGTCTGGGGTTTTCAACATGCAAGGGTTGTTCAAGAGTGGGGGGTTCATCCACACCGGTCAAGACGAGGAGGCTGCTGCCATTTTGGAAGAGGACGAAGAGGATTCTGGCAACTTCGTCATCCCTGGGGGAATCTGCAATAATTGGGTCGCTGTGGATATTCCAACAGTTATCCATAAGTCAAAGTAATGTTCATTGTGTTTAGAAAACCCTACTCCCATGCCAAAAGGAGGGGTGATGACATTGTTGGCGCATTAATACAATGATATTTTCATTCAATAAATTCATGTTAAATGTTTGTTTTTCCAATTATTTTCCCTTTTGCTTTTTGCATGAAATTGGTGATCACATAAAACTAAAAATAAATAATAATATAGAATAAAATCAATCTTTTCATCTGCATAATGATTGCCTTGTTTGAATTCTAAAGCTTTTCATATCCAAAATCATTATGCAGGTTGATCAAACCCATTGAACATAATGATCCAGCACCATCTCCCAATTTTGAGTTCCCTGTATTTGAGGCAGAAGAAGATGATATTTAAGAGATTCTTGACGAGATTACCCGTCTACTTGAGCATGAAGAGAAGATCATTCAGCCGCATCTCGAGAATATGGAAACGGTCAACTTGGGGTCTGAGGATTGTGTGCGAGAAGTGAAGATTGGGGCACTCCTGGAAGAGTCTGTTAAGAAGGGGTTGATTGATTTGCTACGAGAATATGTCGACATCTTCGCATGGTCATATGAAGACATGCCAGGTCTAGATACTGATATCGTGCAACATTTCTTACCCTTGAAGCCTGAGTGCGTGCCTGTGAAGCAGAAGCTCAGAAGAACTCATCCTGATATGGTAGTGAAGATCAAAGAGGAGGTTCAGAAGCAAATTGATGCAAGGTTTCTGGTGACTTCTACATATCCTCAATGGGTGGCCAATATTGTGCCCGTGCCTAAGAAAGATGGAAAAGTCCGGATGTGCGTGGACTATAGAGACTTGAATAAAGCTAGTCCAAAAGATGATTTCCCTCTACCACACATTGACATGTTGGTAGATAATACAGCTAAATTCAATGTCTTCTTATTTATGGACGGATTTTCTGGATATAATCAGATCAAAATGGCACCCGAGGATATGGAGAAGACAACATTCATCACACCTTGGGGAATATTCTGTTATCGAGTGATGCCCTTCGGTTTGAAGAATGCCGGAGCCACGTATCAAAGAGCTATGACCACCTTGTTTCATGATATGATGCACAAGGAGATCGAGGTATATGTTGATGATATGATCGCCAAGTCAAGAACGGAAGTTGAACATGTAGAGCACTTGTTGAAGCTTTTTCAATGTTTGAGGAAGTACAAGCTTCGTCTGAATCCCAACAAGTGTACATTTGGAGTCCGTTCTGGCAAGTTATTGGGCTTTATTATTAGTGAAAGAGGTATTGAAGTTGATCCTGCCAAGGTCAAAGCAATACAAGAGATGCCTGCGCCTAAAACTGAGAAGCAAGTCCGAGATTTTCTTGGCCGCTTGAATTATATTTCTAGATTCATATCCCACATGACTGCCACATGTGCGCCGATATTCAAGCTCCTCCGGAAAGATCAGTCCCATGATTGGACCGAGGATTGCCAGAAAGCTTTCGACAGTATTAAAGAGTATTTGTCTGAACCTCCAATCCTGTCTCCGCCCATGGAAGGAAGACCTTTGATCATGTATCTGACTGTTCTTGAAGACTCAATTGGTTGTGTCCTTGGTCAGCAAGACGAATCAGGGAAGAAAGAATATGCCATCTACTACTTAAGCAAGAAGTTCACTGATTGTGAGTCTCGATACTCAATGCTTGAGAAGACATGTTATGCTTTGGCTTGGGCTACTAAGCGCTTACGCCAGTATATGATAAATCATACGACTTGGTTGATATCCAGAATGGATCCAATCAAGTACATCTTCGAGAAGCGTGCTTTAACCGGGAGGATTGCCCGATGGCAGATGTTGTTATCCGAGTATGATATTGAGTTTCGAGCTCAGAAGGCTATTAAAGGTAGTATCTTGGCTGACCACTTGGCACATCAGCCGATCGAGGATTATCAGTCAGTTCAGTATGACTTCCCGGATGAGGAGATTCTGTATTTGAAAATGAAAGATTGTGATGAGCCTACACTCGATGAAGGGCCAGAGCCTGGTTCCAGATGGAGTATGGTGTTTGATGGCGCTGTAAATCAGTATGGAAATGGTATTGGGGCAGTAATTATTACTCCTCAGGGCACACACATCCCTTTTACAGCAAGGCTAACTTTCAAATGCACGAATAATATGGCTGAGTATGAGGCCTGTATTATGGGATTGGAGGAATGCATTGATCTGAGAATCAAGCATCTTGATGTTTATGGTGTTTCGGCCCTCGTTGTCAATCAGATTAAGGGTGAATGGGAAACGAATCAGCCTGGTCTCATTCCATATAGGGATTATGCGAGGAGGGTTTCAACGTTCTTTACTGAGGTTGACTTCCATCATATTCCTCGAGATGAGAATCAGATGGCAGATGATCTTGCTACACTTGCTTCAATGATGGTGGTAAGACTTTGGAATGAAGTTCCCAATATCACCGTGATGCGCTTGGACAGACCAGCTCATGTATTTGCAGTAGAAGATGTGAAAGATGATAAGCCATGGTATTACGAAATCAAGTGTTTCCTTCAGAACCAGGTTTACCCGCCTGGAGCATCGGTGAAAGATAGGAAGACTCTGAGGTGATTATCAGGAAGTTTCTACCTCAATGGTGATGTGCTTTATAAGAGAAATTTTGACATGGTGCTGCTCAGATGCGTGGATAGACACGAAGCAGACCTGTTGATGAATGAGGTCCACGACGGTTCATTTGGTACTCATTCCAATGGACATGCCATGGCTAGAAAGATGTTGAGAGCAGACTACTATTGGCTGACAATGGAGTCTGACTGCTGCAAATATGTGAAGAAATGCCATAAGTGTCAGATTTATGCAGATAAGATTCATATTCCCCCGACACTTCTGAATGTGATTTCATCACCATGGCCTTTCTCCATGTGGGGAATTGACATGATTGGAATGATAGAGCCAAAAGCATCTAAGGGACACAGATTTATTCTCGTAGCAATTGATTACTTCACCAAGTGGGTTGAAGCAGCATCATATGCAAATGTGACCAGGCAGGTGGTCGTGAAGTTTATCAAGAATCAACTCATATGCCGATATGGTGTGCCAGATAAGATCATTACTGATAATGGATCTAACTTGAATAACAAAATGATGAGAGAGTTGTGTAGCGAGTTCAAGATTGCACACCATAATTCTTCTCCTTACAGACCCAAGATGAATGGGGCTGTTGAAGCTGCTAATAAGAATATCAAGAAAATCATACAGAAGATGGTTGTCACGTATAAAGATTGGCATGAGATGTTGCCATTTTCTTTGCATGGATATCGTACATCTGTTCGCACTTCAATAGGGGCAACCCCTTTCTCTCTTGTTTATGGCATGGAGGCTGTACTCCCAGTAGAGGTGGAGATCCCATCAATGAGAGTCTTGATGGAGGCCGAGTTGACTGATGCTGAATGGGTTCAGAGTCGTTATGACCAGCTGAACTTGATAGAAGAGAAGAGATTGACGGCTATGTGCCATGGTCAGTTATATCAACAAAGAATGAAGAAAGCCTTTGATAAGAAGGTCAAGCCTCGTGTGTTCCGAGAAGGTGACCTTGTGCTCAAGAAAGTCTTGTCTTTCGCGCCCGATTCTAGGGGAAAGTGGACTCCAAACTACGAAGGCCCATATGTTGTTAAGAGAGCCTTTTCAGGCGGTGCTTTGATACTTACAACTATGGATGGGGAGGATTTCACTCGTCCTGTGAATTCAGATGCAGTCAAGAAATACTTCGCCTAGAAATAAAAACAGAATAGCTCGCTAAATTGAAAACCCGAAAGGACGGCTTAGGCAAAAATGAGCATCTTGGTGGATTAAAAACCCGAAAGGGCGATCCAGGCAAAAGTTAGAGACACAAAAAAAATGAATATATGTATCCCGCTAGATTGAGTACCTCATCCTGGGGCAATCTAGGCAAAAAAAAAATAATAAAAAAAAAATTAGGGATTTGGCAAGTAACTGCATCCTAACAAGGCTTTGATCTACAACTGTCATCCGTCAGAGATTCTCACTCATTCGTCATCAACCGAAGCTTCGAATACATCGGATTCAGAATTGGTGGAGAAATGGTCGTTATGTTCAATGTAGCCCTTTTCCAATATATATCACCAATTTCAAATTTGTAAAGATCTATGGAGTCTTGCCATTTGCAGACTACCATTCCGTCAAATAAATTTGAGCCTTCTATCCAATTATTTGCACTCTTATTTGTTTCTATTCGACAAATGTTTTGCATGTTTTAATTGAGAAAATATCATTGTTTTGAAGAAACGAATTTTTCATAACTTGTTTTTTAAACAAAGTGAACATTCACAATGACGAAAAGATACTTAGGAGATCCTCAGTGCTCTCCCAAGGATGGTATGATCTCCAACAGGGTAAAACAGTTGTTCATATTCCTGGCATGACTGTATCTTCTTCCTCCGGAGCCTTTTGTGGTTTATTCTACTGAGTGGGATGCTTGTTGAGATATTCACCACTCTCTCCTTCAGCGGAGTAGCGACCTTTCCTCCTCAGCAGATGTGATCTCCTTGGTGGGTACGGTACTTGGCGGTTGATCCCCATAATCCCTTTACCTCCTCGGATAGATTTCCCAGTAGAGTTGCTTATGTGGCAGATTTTATCTGTGCAGTGACTCCTATCCCCAGCCGGAATGACTGATGATCATTCCCCTGCAAAGGGCTTTATTTCCGGGTACCCCTGATTCCCTGGCAGATCTGATACTCTCTGTGGAATCTGGCTTTCTCTCTTGGGATGTAGTACCGGATGTTTGTGTGCTTATTTCTTTGAATCTGTTTGTGTTAGCAAGTCATCTCTCATATACCGGGATACCGAAACTTGGTCATCATTATATACCTAGTTTCGGTATCCCGATGTCTTTCTTTGTTGGTCGATTTATCCTTTATTAACCCAGTAACCGGTTGTGGATAATCTTCCATGCGAGTATATTATCTACGTTCTGACGGTATAGATAATATATCTCATGCACTCTTTGGTCGAAGCCTTTTGTTCTTCCCCAGTTGGGTAAGATTCGTATCCCTTTGTGGAATCGAATGCCCATCCCGTAATCGAGTTTGCTTTTTGCCCTCTTTTTTGGATGATGAGTGTTTTGGGAATATTCCCCAATTCACGCTTTGGTTGGTCACCTATTATATGCCCAGTAACCGGTATCCCTGGTGTTCCTTCCTTCTGCTCCCTATTATGACTTTTTGTCCCCTGTGGAGTCAGATTTTCCTGAGTTGAAATATACCTTACTAGGTCTTCCTCAGATGATTTGGTTGATTTATATCTCTCACCCTTATACCGGTCTTAGATATTCATTCTTCCCGAGCATGTTGTTCTCTCACCCTTATACCGGTGTTCAGATCACACGTCTCTTTGAGCTTATTACCCAGTAACCGGTAATACCTCATCCTGTTGCTTCCCCAGGAGATTTCTGTTGGGATCTTCCTCAGTTGAGTCCTTAGGGGACATCCTCACCTGAGTCCGGATTTTTATCCGAAGTATCCGTCGCGGATAATTTTTTGCTGTATTGGCATATTCCCCAATACATGCATCCTCGAGTCAGCTCGAGTTCTTCCATTGATTTATTTCATGGATTCTCTCTGTGTCTCTCAGCAAGTCTCAAGTCGTGACCTGCTCACGCATTTTCACCCTTTACTCCCCTAGAGTCCCCGTCTCCCTAGTGAGTGTATTACTCCTTTGGTTTTTTTTTTTAGTTTCTCCGGATTTCTTTTGGGGATGCCTATCCCCACAGAGTTTTACCATTTGCATGCATACATCTGCATCATGAGGTCTCTTAGGGACCAAAATTCGTCTCTTTGATATTATTTAAGCCCATTCTACCCCGTCGAGACGAAGACTTTAACCTTCACTTCTCCGGCTAGAATGACCTTAAATAGGGGCATCTGTAATACCCTAATTTTGTCCCTAAGATCCCTCATGGCATCATAACATTGCATTTGCATTGCCTCAAGGTTCACTAGCATCTTGGTTCCCTTTACCTTTGGGTGGGACTTCTTGAGAGTGGTTTGAGATCACCAAGCATACTTGAATTGTATATCATTGCTTTTCTTATTTTTTTTACTAACCAAAAGCACAAAAATATGTCACTAACATCTTTTGTTTGTAGCTTGAGTAATCACAAGGTCAAAGGCTTCAAGGAGATCATTGGTACAAAGATATGGCCAAGAGGAGATGAAAGCAAGCATGGTAATGGTTCCCAAAGTTCTCATCCATCAAATATGCCTCCCTAGCATCTCAATTCATCATTTTGATCAAAACAAGTCCAAGGGTTTGAGGTTTGTGCCCCAAGGAAACCCTAATTCATCTATGCACCACAATGCCTTGCTCTTGAAGCAACCTCAGCCAATGATCAAATACAATCAAGGGAAGTTCTTTAATTCATAATTTCATGCATATTTGAACTTATTTGAGTGTCCTTAATCACCAATTCATCAAGATATGAGTCATGGACTGGAGAAGTTGATCAGTCAATTCATCTGACTATTTTGAAATTCACTGAGACCTAACTTTTTATGTGTTGGTCAAATGGAGATGATTCCAAAATAAAAAATGTTCTTAAGGACAATATAAACAACTTTCATGTTCATCAAAAATTGATTTGAAGCTTGGAAGGTCATCTCTCATTCCCAGACATTATAGGTCATTTTGACTGAAACCCTAATTTTGGGTCAACTTACCAAGGACATAACTCATTCATTTTTTATGATTTTGAGGTGGGATTAAATGAATTGGAAAACTTAAGATGTCTAATTAAAATGTTATGTTGAACAAAATTTCAAAATCTCAAAGGAAATACATGTGATAATGCAGAACATTATAGGTCCTTTTGGGCTAAATGCATTAAAAGGCAAAAAAGTCCAACTTCAAGTGCCCATAACTCTTTCATCAAAAATCCAAATGATACAAAATTTAAGTCCATTTTGATTTTCTTGAAGATATATACAACTTTTATGTTGCTGGTTTTTTCATTTGAAGCTTGCATCATCAAAACAGAAGGGCTTGAACATTGGCCAAATTTGGAAACCTTGCATTGACATGTTTTGCACATCACACTTTAAACTCAAAATTCACTAATTTCCACACTTTCAAATGGATTTTTGCCACAAAGTCACTACTTTGAAATGATTGCTTGCCAAACCAGACCAAGCCATGCTGCAAGATTACACAACCCATGTTTTGTTTGCCTTATTTGGCCATGCAGCATATTTCCATTCACTTAATTTTTTTTGCCATAATGAGAAACCTCACGTGCCCTCTTTCTACACCTCACCAATTGCAACCAACTTACATCCTTTGCTCATGGACAAATAATTTATTTCATAGCCCATTAAGGATTGTTTGACCCACCATATTTAAGCCATAAACCCTAAACATGAGAGGAGGCTATGAGTTTTCGAGCAAGCAAGGCAAGGTTCATTACAAGTCATATTTCATTTTCTCATCAAGTTCTTGAAGTGAGGTTCTTGAAGCACCAAGGCAGCACCATTTCCTTCTAGCCTCTCCACAATCAAGAAGCAGTGGACTAGACTTCCACTAGGTAACACTCTTGCTCCATTTCCATAACCATTATCATGTTTGTTTCATTACTCATTACTATGCCAATCATACACTTATGGTAGCTTCTGAAGTCCTCAGTACGAGGCAATGTTCATGTTGTTGATTTGTGTTGTTAATTTCTACTCATGCCCGTGTTCATGTTGACACCTTATTGTCAACTTTTCTCCATGAATAAGCCACCATTTCACCTAAAACAAGTTACCACGTTAATCTTCACATTTTGTACTTGAGATCTGGGTTTTATTTCATGTTTTTTGATGCACTATGATGGTCGTATTTTTGAGTTGAAATTTGAAGAAACACACTGTTTTCCACTGTTTCCTGCATGAACATGGCTAGGGTTTGGTTCCATGAAGAAGATGACCGCGTGTCATCTTGAGAGCCCTTGGATCTGTTGCTTTTGTTTTAATTCTGGCCATCCGTCTTGTTTTGTCTTGTAGTGACTTAAAATAAAGTGACCGGTTGACATAATGTTCACATGATTTTTTAAATAAAACGTTCATTTAATTTCTCACGCCCAGATTTAATGATTTGGATCATGGGCCTTTGCTGTTTGCTTTCCACACCCCACGCTCATGGCCCATCAGCGCTAATACACTTCCATTTTCATTTTCTTTTTTTTAATTTCCAATTTATTCTGTTTTGATTTTAATTAATATAAAATATTTTCTTTGTTCATAAAAATATCCAAAAATATTTTCCATATTGCTTGATGCCTTATTTAATTTTATTTAATTTTTATTTTTGCATTTATTTAATATTAATATTTTATTTTAATTATTCATTCCAAGTGGTCCATTTTAGGATACATTTGATTCTTGATTTTATCTTTATGACTTAAAATTATTTTTAGCTTCTGATTTTTGGGATGAAGGTTGACCACTGTTCCATGGTCAACCTGACTTTTTCTTGGATTTTTATTTCATATTTTCAATTTATTTTTGATTTAATTTTAACCTAGTTTTGTTGATTGACTTTTGGTTTGACTTCTGTTTTATTTCAATTAATTTTTGTACTAATTTTCATTATTTTTAAAATCTTTTTGGGGGATGATGATGTCCTGACCCCACCTTACTTAGTTTAATTTTTCATAATTTTCTTGATTATTTTGCTATTTATTTGATATTTATTAAGTTGGCTCGAATTTTCAGTTGACTTCTTTACTATCAATGTTTGATTTAGGGATTGCTTATGGCAATTGAAGAGATCTTTTGATCCTCCCTTGTTCATCTCATATGCCATGTATTAGAGGCCTTTTATCTTGATTTTATTTGATCCTTACTTCATTTCTTGATTTAATTATTTCAGTGGCCCTTTTGTGTGCATCTTTTTATCTGTCTGATTCATCTGTTATCTGTTATACTTGTTTCTTTCATCCATGCTTACTATTGCTTGATTATTTAACATGTTCATACTTCCCATGCCTTGTTTAATGCTCCGTTATTTCATTCTTTGATTCTTTGATTTGATTATATACCTGTTTACTTATATGATTTGATTAATAACTGTTGCCTACTTGTATGATGATTGAGGCATATATTCTTATTGTTTGATTGCCATGAACCATCCTCATTCATAACAAATGTACCCCTATCCCATAAAGTGTATAATATTTATTCTTTCATTCTTTATTCATCTGTTAATACAAGAATTAAAATGAACATCCGATAATCATTTCAAAACAAGATCAAAAGCTCGATCCAACGTCGAGTAATCATTTTCAAAACTTAACAAAACCAGCACACATTCATCCATCCTCTTGTAAGTCGATCGCCTCAGGCATCGCCATCTACCTGTAAGTCGATTGCCTCAGGCATCGCCATCTACCCTTATTTGTGGCTCCTCTCCTTGCTCCATCTGTCAACTTTTGTTCCGTTTAGGTCGCACCCATTAGGTAGAACCCTTTGTATGATAACATAGGTAGAATTCCCTTATTCTTTGCATGCTAACATTAGGTAGATGTTCCCTTATGTAAATCCTAACATATAGGTCCACATTGCATGACAACTCTAGGGCAGAGCTTCCCCACTTTTAGACCTTCCGTGCGTCTCCGATCTTGTGGCATGTCAGTCCGTTCTATTGCAAAGAGGTAACTGCCTAAGACTCGATTCAGCGAGCTGCGACACCTACTGCTAGGACGTTAAACACATTGCCCATTTTCCTCTGACACAGCTGGTGTCCTCTTTTGTAAGTCCATGTTCAGATGGCAATCCTACCCCTTGTTAGCCGAACTACGACAACTCTGATTCTCATGTTCAGATGAGATACGTAGGCACTAGACGCGATGTCTTGCCGAGTTTGACTGACGACTAACAACTAATCCTTGTTTGCTTTCGCCCTTGCTGCGATCCTTTTCTCTCGCCCTCGTTGCGATCGAGACCTTCCCTTCTCTTGCCCTAGTTGCAATCGAGACCCTTGTTCCCGTAGTTAGCTGAACTACGTTTTGCTCTGATTCTCATTCCAGATGAGATACGTAGGCATAAGACGCGATGTCTTATCGAGCACACTTCTCTTTTACCCATAGGTAGCCGAGCTATGAAGACTCTGATTCTCATACTCAGGTGAGATACGTAGGCAGTGGATGCGACATCCTTGCGAGTCATTTTCTTTTGACCTCCTTTTAGCAGATAGTACCTTAGATATACCTACACCCTTTAGACTAGAACCACAAGAGTGGATCCCGTAGAGTACTACGGATGCGTAGGGGTGCTAATACCTTCCCTTTGCATAATCGACTCCCGAACCCTAGATTTGGTTGCGAGACCTTGTCTTTTCCTCTCTTCAGGTTTTCTTCGATCGTTTCCTTTCCCTCATTTGGAATAAATAACAAACGGTGGTGACTCTTCTGTTTTTTCTCCGCCGATTGTTTTTTCGCAGTCGCGACACTTTGACCTTGGCAGGATCAACTTCAATACCTCTTTCATTGACAATAAAGCCCAATAACTTGCCGGAACAAACTCCAAATGTACACTTGTTCGGATTCAAGCGGAGTTTATACTTCCTCAAACGCTGGAAAAGCTTCAACAAGTGTTCTACATGTTCAACTTCCGTTTTCGACTTCGCAATCATATCATCAACATACACCTCAATCTCCTTGTGCATCATATCATGAAACAAGGTAGTCATAGCGCGTTGATACGTGGCTCCGGCGTTCTTCAAACCGAAGGGCATCACTCGATAACAGAATGTTCCCCAAGGTGTGATGAATGTTGTCTTCTCCATATCATCGGGTTCCATTTTAATCTGGTTATAACCGGAAAATCCGTCCATAAATGAAAAGACATTGAATTTAGCCGTATTGTCTATCAACATATCAATGTGTGGCAGAGGAAAATCATCTTTCGGACTAGCTTTATTCAAGTCGCGGTAATCTACACACATTCAGACTTTTCCATCTTTCTTAGGTACATGCACAATATTGGCCACCCATTAAGGATATGTAGAAGTCACCAAAAACCCCGCATCAATTTGCTTCTGAACTTCTTCTTTAATCTTCATTGCCATATCAGGATGAGTTCTTCTGAGCTTTTGCTTCACAGGCACACACTCAGGCTTCAACGACAAGAAATGTTGCACGATATCAATATCTAGACCAGGCATGTCTTCATACGACCAGGAAAAGACGTCGACATATTCTCGTAACAATTCAATCAACCCCTTCTTAACAGATTCTTCAAGGAGTGCCCCAATCTTTACTTCGCAAATGCAATCCTCAGACCCCAAGTTGACTGTTTCCAGATTCTCAAGATGCGGCTGAATGATCTTCTCCTCATGCTCAAGCAGACGGGTAATCTCATCAGGAATCTCTTCAACATCATCTTCTTCTGCCTCAAATACAAGGAACTCAAAGTTGGGAGATGGTGTTGGATCATTATGTTCAATGGGTTTGATTAACCTGCATAATGATTTTGAGTATAAAAGATATTTCAGAATTCAAACAAAGCAAATCATTATGCAGATGAAAAGATTGATTTTATTCTCTTTTTTAGGGTTTTATGGTGATCACCAATTTCATGCAAAAAGCAAAAAGGAAAAATAACTTGGAAAATAAACATTTAACATGTGATTATTGGATGAATATCATTGTATTAATCAAATTATGCCAACAATGTCATCACTTCTCCTTTTGGCATGGGAGAAGGGTTTTCAAACAAAATGAACACATTACGTTGACTTATGGATAACTGTTGGAACATCAACAGCGACCCAATTATTGCAGATTCCTTCGGGTATGACAAAGTTGTCAAGGTCTTCCTCTTCATCATCTTCCACAATGGCAGCAGCTTCCTGATCTTCGACGGTGTGGATGAAACCTCCACTCTGGAACAGCCCACGATCATTGGAAACACCAGAAGAATACCCTATGCCAGCTTGAGACTTGTTATCTTCCAACTTTATCATTTTCCCCAAACCAGTAGTTGCGCCATGCTCAATGGCCCACTTTGCGTCATTATAGGAGACAAATGAAGAAAGTCCTTTCCTCGAAGGCTCAGCAATAGATAAGGCTTGGAACGGAGTCTCAACCTCATCCTCAGCATCAATATAGGAGAAGGAAGATAAATGACTGACCAAGAGAGCCTTCTCTCCCCCTATCACCACCAACTTCTTATTCTTCACAAACTTCAACTTTTGGTGTAGGGTGGATGTCACGACGCCTGCCTCGTGAATCCATGGTCTGCCAAGAAAACAGCTGTAAGACGAATGAATGTCCATAACCTGGAAAGTGATCTGGAAGTCACTAGGTCCGATCTTGATCGGGAGTTCTAATTCACCGATCACAGTTTTGCGCGATCCATCAAACGCCTTTACAACCACTCCATTCTGCCTCATGGGAGGCCCCTGGTAAGAAAGTTTAGCAAGAATGGATTTTGGCAACACATTGAGTGACGATCCGGTGTCCACCAACACATTGGACAAGGCATCATCTTTACAGTTCATTGATATGTGTAAAGCCAAATTGTGGTATTTTCCCTCCTCAGGAAGATCAGCATCACAGAAGCTCAAGTTGTTGCAAGCGGCTATATTTACAACAATGCTATCAAACTGTTCTATTGTGACATCGTGGTCCACGTATGCCACGTCCAACACCCTCTGCAAAGCTTCGCGGTGTGGCTCAGAATTCATCAACAAAGATAAGACAAATATCTTTGATGGAGTTTGTAGCAGCTGATCAACAACATTATATTCACTCCTTTTGATGAGCCTCAGCATCTCATCACCATCCTCTTTCAATATGCCAGATTGGCCAACCAGGATAGGAGTATTATTATTCTTCACGACAACAGGGTCAACACCCTTCACAACAGGAGAAGGATTATTAGAAGAAGAAGTCCCCATGGGACCAGCAGGACTAACAACACTTCTCTTCATAATGTCTTCATGGGGTTTCGGCTGCGTCGAGAAAACACGACCACTGCGGGTCACACCACTGACATCTGAAATGCTTACAACAGAATTTGAGGGCAACGACACCTCCTTTCAATCCTCCAGCATAATTGCGTTGTATCGGTAGGGAATAACCTTGTCTGATACATATGGGACAGGGCCCGTTGGCTTGATCACAAGAGCTGGAGATACCTTCTTCTTGCTACCATCATACTTGACGACAACATGGTCATGAATTCTAAATACAGGGGAGATAACATCAACTTCGTCCTCATTACGATTCTGAAGTATTTCAATCATCCATGGGTCAATCATCTCTTGGATGTCCTTTCTAACTTGACGACATCCTCTCTCATTGATAGTGCACACCTGGCACCTATCATGGTCATTCTCACAATGACTGTGTTCACACAACAGCTTATGCATCTTGACCAAAGATTTCCTTATGTCATTTATATAGAGGACTTTGTATTTACCAGGGCATCCCTGGACCATGTTAACAACAGCCTTCCCATGCTCGAGCAATGGGTTCTTCTTAACATTTGGACATACGTCCTCAAAAAACAATATCCCACTGCTCACGAGGTCTTGCACCTTGGTCTTCAATGGGTAACAATTCTCCACGTCATGTCCGGGAGCACCGGAATGATATACGCAATGAAGTTCTGGCTTATACCACCACTGAGGGTTGGTTGGTACAGCAGGAGGATCTCGCGGAGTTATCAGCTTTCTATAGATCAAAGAAGGGTAAAGCTCAGCATATGTCATCGGAATCGGGTCAAAAGTTACCCTTTTCCTCTCGTAGTTGCTGGTGCTGGTGTTGTTATTGTTACGAGGCTGGTAGGCCTGTTGTTGTTGACGATGTTGTTATTGTTGTTGTTGTTGATGAACTTCTCTAAAAGAAGGTGCTATATGAGCCACCTGGTGTTGGTTGACGGCTGAACGCACATCCTTCCTCCTCACAGAGGGCCTTCTTTTAATATGGGAGGACACAACATGAGTCTCTCCCTCCTTCTTCCTCACAAAGCCTCCATACTTCTTTGTTGAGGAGCTGTCTTCTCTGGATAACCGTCCTTTGCGGACCCTTTCTTCCAATCTCATCCCCATATTCACCATTTTGGTGAAGTCCGAGGGAGAACTGGCAATCATTCTTTCATAATAGAAAGAACTCAAAGTCTTCAAGAAGATCTTTGTCATCTCCTTCTCTTCTAGGGGTGGCACTATCTGAGCTTCCAACTCTCGCCATCTCTGGGCGTACTCCTTGAAGGTCTCTTTGTCCTTTTGCGACATTGCCCTCAATTGGTCCCTGTTTGGAGCCATATCCACATTATATTTATACTGCTTGACGAAAGCCTCGCCTAAATCATTGAAAGTGCGGATGCTTGCACTCTCTAGCCCCATATACCACCGGAGCGCAGCACTTGTCAGGCTATCCTGAAAGTGGTGGATCAGCAGTTGGTCATTATCAGTTTGTGTTGACATCTTGCAAGCATACATCACAAGATGGCTGAGCGGGCATGTGTTTCCCTTGTATTTCTCAAAGTCAGGTACTTTGAACTTAATAGGGATCTTCACGTTGGGCACTAGGCACAACTCAGCAGCACTTTTCCCAAAGAGGTCCTTCCCCCTCAAGGTCTTCAGTTCCTTGCGCAACTCAAGGAATTAGTCTTTCATTTCATCCATCTTCTCATATACGTCCGGGCCCTCAGATGGCTCGGAATGATAGACGGTATCTTCAACACGGGGAAGAGTGTGCACAACGGGAGGTGGCACAGACAGGACCAGGCTAGATGCCGGCAGAGAAGCGAGAGTAGAAGCAAAACCTTTTGGCACAAAATTAGCAGGCATTCCCCAAGGGAACCTGACTGGCATAGACGGAGCAAAGTGGGTCGTTGCATCAGGCACAGTTGACGTTGCTATCTCAGATATAACCGTCCTCGTGGGAGGAGTTGCAGGAGTTGGCGAAACTTGGCTCTGTGCGGCCAGAACTGACTCCATCATGGCAGTCAGCCTATCAATATCTTCTTTCAAGTCCCTGTTCTCTTGCTCTAGATGCTCCATTATCTTCGAATGATTGGCCCTGGTATTATACCGGTGCGTCAACTTGTCTTCAAAATAAATGAAGAGCAAAGCATTAGACCACTGATTAAGAGCTCAGAACAAAACCTGCTTATGCATATGATGCATGCAATGCTTGTGCATATGGTTTTTTTTAATCAGAGGAAATTTTAGAGATCTATTTTGCAAATATTTTGAGAAATGTTGAACTTTTAAGACATATACGAAATACTCATAGTAATATTTGGAAACTTTTTACACTAATGAAGTAGTACAGTTTTGGTAACCAAATACAATACAAGAGAAAAGGAGAATGAACATCCTATGGAGCCCTAGAAACAATCGTCCAAAGCTTTCGAGATCAGAAGATAAGCTGCACGAAGTCTCTTCACCTCTCTCTCATAAGATGCTTCCATATCGGCCTTCTCCTTGGCAAGCTGATCATACTTCCTCTTCTAGAACCTAGATGAATGAGGAAGAAGAGAAGTAACTACATCATCAGGCTCATCAATAACCTGGTGCTCTAGAAATTCTATCACTGCATCCTTATCCTTGAGTTGCTGAAGAAGTTCCTCCCACTCACGAACCCATGCACGCGACCGATCTTCATCTCTCAACTCTTCTACTCCTTGGTTAGAGAGGGTTGAAGGCCCAACCATAACCATATGGGTAGGTCTCGGATAATCGTACGGCATGTGGTACTCGAGATCTCTCTTTCTCACCCAAGCGATATAAGGTTCCAAAGCAATGCAATTCTTCGGACCAAGCTCCTTCCTCCCTTTCCTATGAACTTTACGCCAGGCACGGACCATCCTAGCCTTCGAGTTCTGGGGATCTTTACCCTCTTGAAAGAATAAGACTTCCAACAAAACATTGTTGGGTTTATCCTTTAAGGGGAACCCAAGCTGACGGCGAGCCAAAACAGGGTTGTAGTTAATTCCACCACATGTACCAAGAAGAGGCACATTGGAGAACTCACCACAAGAGTCAATAATCTGAACACCATCATAAACACGGTTATACCAAGAGATATCATCATTAGTGAGAGACATAAGTCTCGCAGACCACCGTAGACATCCCTTGTTCTCCTTGAAGGCAAGCGTCTGAGGCAAGTGTGAAATAAACCACTTGTACAACAAAGGTAGACAACACACAATGGAACCACCACCTTTTGCATTCCTCATATGCAAAGAGAAATAAGTGTCACCCAATAAAGTCGGAACGGGATTAAGAGAAGAGAAAATCCTAATAGAGTTCATATCCACAAAGTTGTCGATGTTGGGAAATAACACTAGCCCATAGATGAGGAGTACAAACAAGGCTTCAAAAGCTTCCTTACTCATGGCCTTCCCAAACAAATTAGCTTTGGCAATCAGAAAATTAGATGGGAGACCTTGAATTCCACCTTTGGTAGTCATATGAGCAACAATGTCAGATTCATCCACATGAAGCATGTCAGCAATCTCTTCAGAAGACGGAATCTTCTCTAAGCCACTGAACGACAATTGATCCAGAATAGGTATACCCACATGATAGGCATACTCCTCAAGTGTAGGCAAAAGCTGGAAATCCGAAAAAGTGAAGCACCGATACAGAGGATTGTAGAACTGCACCAACACACTCATCAGACCTTCCTCTACTTTAGTAGAAAGAATAGACAGGAGCTTCCCATAACGAGCTTTGAACTCCAAGGGCTCTAATACATAAGATGCCAAACTCCTTAACTCTTTCAAGTCGGGTTGTCTAAAACGGTACTTCTTCGTATTCCTTCTTTGCTTATCCATGTTTGAAAATTTTCAAATAGACCTCTTAAGTTCCTTGAAAATTCTTTATTGTTGATGATATGGATGCATATGAATTCATGAATGTGTGGATGCAACAATCACACTCAAGAATCAAGCAAGTCACACCACACAAAGGTCACGGGATGGTTCACGTCATTGTCAATATCAATCATCCATTTTGGTGGATTATGGTTTGCACCCTATCAACACCCAAGTTCCATTGATATTGAGAATGTACAAGAATGAATCAATCGCAAATCAAGGGTTTGTTGTAAGTCACGAGCATGGAGTCTCGGTTAAGAACCACCCAATGGGAGTGTACTATGGTTAAACCTGACAATCATGTTCTGAAAAGGGTCCCCATAGTCATCATCTCATCTTTCGGATATTATCGGATAAAATGACTACTCGTATTACAAAAATATTCTCAAGAGAGACTCTTATGAGTGTAGTATCACGTAACAATCGTATCAAATCTTACACTTGAACTACTTTCGTACTACGTCCTAAAATAGGCCAAGATGGGCTAGGTATCTAAGGTCCTTGGCTTCTAAGGTTTATATTGGGAAGAGTAATGCCTAACCACGACTACTCGTGTGACATTATTGATCCCAACAAGACCTCCACCAAGTGAATGGGCTTGCAAGCCAACTTGCTAAGGAATAACTCCACACAAGTCAACAAGGCTATGCCATTCTCCTATCATAAGTGCACTCGAGTTCGGGTATAGAACTCATCTCACAAGAAACCACCAAGCATATAAGCAATTAATATATAAAGTAATTCATACATTACAAACAATACAGTCATCCCAAATTTGCACAAAAATATGTCACCAATAAATATAAACATACAACACACATAAGAAAAAAGTAGGCTAAACCCACTAGAGACAATTCGCTCCCCAGCAGAGTCACCACTTTTCTGTAGCGGGGTTTTCGTTACCTTTAGGTTTATTGACTAAACCAAAAGTAAACATACAATTCGAGTCGCCACCGCACTTTTATTTATCCAAAGGAAAGGCTAAAAAGCGAACAAAATCCAAGTAAGAAGTTTTATCAAATCAAAAACTAATACAAATGTCAGAGATCTAGGTAAGGGGGTTGGTTATGAAATGGGAAGGTTTTACGCACCCAAAACATCCTTAGTATTCTAAGGGAACCCTTTTTGCAAATATGTGTTGTAGGTTGGTATTTGTGAAAAGATTTGTGCAAAAGATTGGAGGGATGAGAAAATAATAGATTATATTTACAAATTTTGTTGTTTGAATGGATGAACCCATTGCGTACGTACCATCACAAAGGTAGGATCAAAACCTCGTAGTTCGGGGTAAAAATCACAAAGATTGGTGAATTTATTTGATCAAAAGCCTTAAGGTCTTTTGTTATCAAAGGGAGAAAACTCAACCTAAACCAACTATCCACCATGTGAGGAGAGCTTCAACATACTAGTGAGGGGTTAACCCTATAATAAGTATGGAAGACTTATAGTCTAATCACTAAGGATGAGGTGAGATTTACATCAACCACTATGATAACTCAAACCTATGATTAATGTTTATGAAAAGTTTAAACAAAGGTGGCTATTGGAACCACAAAAACAACTTGAAGTGAGTTATATTTACAAGTTAGATTTATTTACAAAATGAAGTCAAAGTAGGATTAAGATTCATTCACAATGAGTATTAATGAAAATATTTTGAAAAGTCAAAGGCATAAGGCCTAGGTTTCTAGTTTGAAAACAATGTCAAAGTTTGAAAGAAAAGATTTTTGGTTTGGGTTAGAGTGAGGAGAAGAAGAGAAGGGCTAGTCCTAAAGCATACAAAGATAAGAGAGAAGATAAAACCCTTGGAGTTCCTCTTCTTGAAATCATAGAGATGATTCAAGATGCTCCTTTCCTTTGGACTTAGCAAACACACAAGCAATCAAATAGTTTAGTTTCAAGCTCCTAGGATCTCCATTTAGCTTGTATCTCTTAACTTGGCTATTCATGACAATGGTCCTCCTTACTATCTCAAGATGGAATCCCTATCACAAGAGCAAACATCAAAAAGTTCACAACACAATAAGAGGAATGGACAAAGAATGAGTTTTGGAAAGGAAGTCCTTTAAAGTCAACTTTGAGATTTAGCATTCTAAAGGCATGAGGCCTAGTTCCTCTTCAACAAGTTTAGCATTCTAAAGGCATGAGGCCTAGTTTCTCTTGAACTCCTTTAAGCATAGGTATGTCCTAATTCTAAGTCCTTTCTCCTTTTTGCATTAGGTTCACAAAAGACAAAGACAAAACAACCACAAGGCAAATATATATTTATATACAATAATGAGCTCAAATGAGCAAAATGAAAATGACATAAACATAAAATATGTGCTCAAGTGAGCAAAATGAAAAGCAATATGAATAAATGAGCAAGAAATAAAGTGCATTAAAGTAAAGGGCAAGAAATTAAATGCTCAAATTAAAGTTGGTAATTAGTATGGTTATGTTAGTTTCTCAGAAGACAATGTAGCGCTATGTTAAGTAATCGTAAGTGGACTAATGTAGTAGTCATACCTATCTGAGGCCGATCAATAAAACTATAGGAAAATAAACACAAGTTGGAGATCATGACTAGTAAGCCAAGCTCCATAAACTTGCCATGCCAAAAGAAAAGGGAAAGGCCTTGTATGGACTTTAGGTTTTTTGCTTGACCAAGAAGCAACCTATCTTGGACACAAAACAACTCACTTGATCTTGGATTAAGTTGAGTTTGGTTTGGATCAAAGAAGATTAAACCTCTCATTTGTCAAGACTAACCATAAGACATTAACTCATTGGCTAAAATAAAAAGAAATGGGATGAAGATGAAATGGATGGAAAGAGAAATAAAGCATCAAACACAATTGATCAAATGTGAACCAAGTCATCATCAACCAATGCTAAACAAAAGAGAAATGAAGATTACAAGTCAACAAGTCAAACATATTTTTTTGGTATTTTTGAATTAAAAATAAATGTAAAAATAAAATAAACAAAATATGGTCAAACCTCAAATTTAATTCAAATCAACTTTAACAAGTCCAATTAAATTCTCATAGGTCTAACATGGTCAAACAAACTTTGACAAATTTTCTCAATAATTTTGAAATCAGAAACTATTTAAAAACAATTAAAAACAATTAAAATAACACAATATGGATTAAAATCTCAAATAAATCTCAAATCAAATAAGAAATTGATGAGACTATTTTTCATTGACTTATCATCATCCATAGGTGTTAGGAAAATATTTTTGGATTTTTCAAATATCAAAAAGTATTTTAAAATGAATTAAAACTATTAAAAAGCAAATAATTCACAAAATATATTAAATGAAGTCACAAAAATAATTAAAAATCAAAATATGAAACTAGATTTTTCAAGAATTTTTTTAGCATTGGTCTCATATTTTTGTGACTTCAAATAAAATATTTATGAGTTTTTGAAAATAAAAGGAATTAAATGGAATTAAAAGAAAAATAATAAAATCAGGAAAATCCAGCGCCCTCAGATGGTTTCATTAATTGACGTGGCAATGATCATGTGGCTCAGAGGCGCGGATACACGAAACACTTGAGTCAAGCGCGCTACACTTTGCATTAAAACAAGTCAACATGATGAAATGCCATGATTAAAACGTTTCAGCAAGATCCAATGGATGGGAGGCTACCACGTGGGGATGGTGGTGGAAACCACCATCTTCTCCGGCGATCTAACCAGATCCGGCCACCACGCGCAGGGAAATGAAGTTTAATGAAAATGAAACTGAGGTGATGTACATCACCCCTGTAACCATGGATCATCCTCACAGATCCTATTTAGAGAGAAACATGAGCTTGAAGATCATGGTATATGAACTGAAATGGCACGATTTGCAAAATTAAGACCACCACTAGCCTGCCTCATGCATGAGGACTTCAGAAAACAACATAAACCAAAGAAATTCACATTATATTGCAAGATCAGAATCAAAGAAAATTGAGGTTCTACCTCTGAAATGTAGCTTCAAACAACATGAATTCTCCAAGCTCTTGATCTACTTTTGATCTGGAAGTGCGATGGTGATGCAAGGTTAAGGAATTGAGCTTTGAAGATCAACTAATGATGTTGAAATTCAAGCTTGAAAGTGAAAGAGAAAACTGGAAATTCCTTTAGTGAGGGTTTGGTTTTCAATTCAGCAGCACTTCAGATCTCCACTTGGTTACCATTTGAATGAGAATGCACTCTTATTTATAGCTGAAATGTGATGCCAGGCAATGCTTCCCTCGTGTGCATGAAGTTTGAATCCTCCTTGCATGGGCCTGTACAGGCGCATGTGAGGCCCAAGAATGAATGAAAATCCATGATGAGATCAAATGGACGTGAATTGGACGTGTACAAGGGGCTGCACAAGCTTGCACATGAAGTTACAAAGTGAAATGCAAAACTGAACATAAACATAAAGCCCTTCGAAACTCACACATGGAAAGTAAAAAAAAATAATGTGAGTAATGGTTAGAAAGCCCTTGATATAAGGAACAAAAGTCATGTTGGGCAAAACTTCATTTGGCAATTGGAAATTTATGAAAACTGGCTGTGAAGGTTTGGATACAAAACATGTCTAGGTTCCCCTTTGAATTTTTTTACCAAAACCAAGCCTCTTCAAGCCCTTCTGTTTCAATGATGCAAGCTTCAAATGGAAAAGCCTCCAACATCAAAGTTGTATATCTTTTCAATATGATCATTTTAGACTTAAGTTTTGCATCACTTGGAATTTTCATGAGAAAGTTACGGGCACTTGAAGTTGGGCATTTTTCAAATTCATTGACTTAGGTCCAAAGTGACCTATAATGTTTTGTATTATCACATGTATTTATTTTAGGATTATGAAATTTTATCCAACATAACATTTGAAGTAGACATCTTAAGCTTTCCAATTCAATTGGTCTCACCTCAAAATCAAAAAACTTAAGGGAGTTATGTCCTTGGGAAGTTGACCCAAAATTAGGGTTTCAGTCAAAATGACCTATAATGTTTTGAAATGAATGATGACCTTCCAAGTTTAAAATGGATTTTTGATGAACATGAAAGTTGTTTATATGGTTCTTAAGAATATTATTTCTCTTTGAGTCATCTTCATTTGACAAACACATCAAAAGTTGTATCTCAGTGATCCTCAGTTTAGTCAGATGACTTGACTGGTCAACTTCTCAAGGGAAAACTTCAAATCTTGATGAATGAAAGATTTAGGATCCTCACATAAGCTCATATATGCATAAAATTATGATGAAAGAACTTCCCTTGATTAAATTTGATCATACATTGAGGTTGCTTCATGAGCAAGGCACAGTCAATGCATAGTTGAATTAGGGTTTCCTTGGGAAACAATCCTCAAGCCCTTTGGGTTATCTTGATCAAATTGGTAAATTGAGACACTTGGGAGACATATATGATGATTAAGAGCTTTGTGGACCATTGTCATGCTTGCTTCCATCTTCATCTAGCCACTTCATTGAGCTTAGGTGCCTCCTAGGAGCATGGGAGCACATGATCACTTGAGCTTCAAAAGAAAAGAGTTAGTGACATATTTTTGTGCTTTTGGTTAGTAAACAAATAAGAAAGGCAATAATATACAATACAAGAATGCTTGGTGATCTCAAAACACTCACACAAGTCCCAACCAAGGGTTAAGGAGCCACACATGCTATGATCCTTGAGGCAATGCAATGAGCAATGATATGATGCCATGAGGGATCTTAGGGTCAAAATTAGGGTCTTACAGGCAGCTCTGCGGACGTCTTGTTCTAGAACACCTTATAGAGGCTCTAACTCGACCTTAGCATCACCAGGACATTCCAAGGTTCTTCATTTGGCATTTCAGGCGAACATGTACTAGTAAAGGGTAATATAACGCTTAAAACGATGTTCAACTCATAGGCAAATTCCAAAACAATTGAAGTAAATAATATTGTAGCAGATGCCTTATCTTGTTACAATGTCATCATAGGGAGACCTAATATTAACTTATTAGGGGAGATCTTGTCCACCAACAATTTAAGCCTCAAATATCCATAACTTGATGGGCGGATCTACGTAGTTAGGGGGACCATGAGATCTCCTAAAAATGCTATAAGAACAACTTGGAAAATGGAGGGAACCCGTCGCTTTGGGCGCCGCCCCTAATCTAGATGTAGATGATGCCGATGTAGCAAGTTGGGACCCTAGGTTGAGGGTATATAATGAAATTCGTACTCTAACATAAGACTTGAAAGAGGCCCATATTGGCCCCATGAACCACTAAGTCACCAAGGTGGACACCACATTGTATGAATCTGAAGAAGAAGAGTTGGTAGCCATGCTCAGAAGGAACATTTACTTGTTCATCTGGGAACCTTCAGATATGCTAGGCATAAATACCAGAGTGGGGTTCCATCATCTCGTCATTGACCCTAATCTCAAACTAGTTAATCTAAGGAAGTTCAAGGTTGGCGAGGAAAAAAGGGCAGTTATTTATGAGGAAGTGTAGAAATTGACAAGCGCTAGCTTCATAACAGAGGTAAAATACCCATCAAGGCTAGATAACATGGTCTTGGTAAAAAAAATCATCAAACAAATGGATCAGGTTCATCGATTTAATTGACCTTACTGTCACATACCTAAAGGATGTGTACCCTCTTACTAATATAAATCATATGATCGACGAGTCTTTGGGGTGAAAAATATTTAGTTTCATTGACGCCTACTTCAGATACAATCATATTAATATGGATCTTGTGGATGCTCCCAAGACCACATTCATTTCCAATCATGGTAACTATTACTACAACGTCGTGCCTTTTGGGCTCAAGAATGCAGGTGCTACCAATAAGGGACACATGGAAGTGATTATCTTAAAATAAATATGGCACAACCTAGAGGTGTATATTGATGATATGATAATGAAGACTTCAAAAGGGAATATTCATGTGACATATTTCCAAGATGTCTTGGAGTCAGTAAAGAATTAAAACATACATTTGAATCCTACCAAATGTTCATTCAGCGTGCAAGCATGCAAATTCCTTGGTTTCATGAATCATGTTGACCAAGAGAGGAATATAAGAGAATCTCGACAAGGGCGAAGCCATCATCGATATAAGGCGTGCATCCAACATGAAGGAGGTTTAACAACTAATATGATGCCTAGCATCCCTATCTCTTTTTATTTCTTTTGCAGGTGATAAATATTTCCACTTCTTTGACACGCTGAAAAAGAATGAGAGATTCAAATGGATGAGAGAATGAGAGGAGACATTCTCAAATTTAAAAGCGTTCCTAGCATTTCAACCCAATTTGACGCGCATGATAGCATGTTGGCCCTTGAATCTTTATTTAACTATTATCGACCAGGCAATGAGCTTAGTACTCATTGAAGAAACATATAAAGTGGAATGACCTGTCTATTTCACGACCAAGTTGTCTAAGGTAACTGAGGATCTCTATTAGAAGATAGAAAGGCTCGCATTGATGGTAGTGGTGACTGCAAGTAAGCTTAGACCTTATTTCCAAGGACATTTGTTAATGTTAAGATAAAATATCCAATTTTCCAGGTCCTCAAGAAAACATATCTAGCTGGAAGAATGGTGTCCTAGGTTATCAAATTGTTTGAGTACGACATCCAAGGGAGACATCAAATCATAAGTAAGGGCAGATTTCTTGGCAGAATTTAGTTCGCCAATAGACGAGGAGACTTCGCCTTCCTAGACGTTGTCGGTAGATGGATCCTCTAACATGAATGGGAGTGTCGCATGAATGGTGCTAGAAAAAACAGGCAATCTATTGATCAAGCATTCGCTAAAATTCGAGTTCAAGGCTAGCAACACTCAAGTTAAATATGAAGTTCTCATCGCTAGCATGACCCTCAACCAAGAGGTAGGCGCAATAACACAGAAAGATAATAATGATTCCTAGTTGGTAGAAAACAGGTTATTGGGGAATATCAGATGAAGAAGCATTGACTTATAAGGTATTTGAAGAAGGTATGTGATTTGTATGAGCGCTTCAAAACTTTCGAGATGACGCATGTGACCAGGGAGCAAAATTTTAAGGAAGATCTCTTGACTATACTCACCAACTTGAAAAGAAAACTTTACAACCACATGATAATTTAGGAGATGCTCGCCAATCCTAGTATTGAGACAGGAGAGACCATCACTGTTGAATTCACCCAGTCATTAGTTTGGATGGCGTCCATAATATGGTATATGCAATCAAACGAATTGTCACAGAATGAATTATATGCAAAGGAAATACTCAAACATGCATCAAGGTATATTGTTATGGCAAGAAGGTTGTATAAAATGGGAAGAGCCTATCCATGTTAATGTGTTTAGGGGAGAATGAAACCACTTTATTCCTTACTGAAGTACATTAAGGGGCTTGTGGCTATCACATTAGAGGGTGAGCCCTAACCCACAAGATATTGGATATTATTATCTTACCTTGATGATATATATTATGGAGTTTGTCATGAAATGCGACAAATTTCATATACACATTAATCTCCATCACACCCCAACTGAACTCATCCACTTAGTCACAATGGGGTGTAGATATTCTAGGTTTGTTTCCTCAGACACCAGCTCAACTAAAGTTCTTGATCATCAGGGTAAATTATTTCAAAAAATGGATA
The DNA here is from genome assembly GCF_024323335.1 of Lathyrus oleraceus. Classification (NCBI taxonomy): domain Eukaryota; kingdom Viridiplantae; phylum Streptophyta; class Magnoliopsida; order Fabales; family Fabaceae; genus Lathyrus; species Lathyrus oleraceus. The sequence continues at coordinate 543,170,974 of NC_066583.1, read as the reverse complement.
GAGGATGGAGTCATATTGAAGATCACAATAGATAGGGTTCATCATTTTATTGTCAAATAATCATGTGAATATATTAATTGTTTGAGTCATCATTTTAGACAATGGAACTCAATTTTCCAGCACCTCTGTTGTTGATTTTTTTCACGACCTAGGAGTGAAAAGAATGTTTATCTCCTTTGTCTACCCACATACGAATGGATAAGAAGAATCTACTGGCATGGTAATTCTGAAAGTGATGAAGAATAAGTTGGATGATGCCAAAGGATTATGGGAAAAATAGTTACACGATGTACTATGGTCACATCACACAACTCCTCATTCAACCAGCAAGGAGATTCCCTTCACTCTGGTATATGGGGAGGATTCCATGTTGCCTGTAAAAATTGACACACCTTCCTAGTAATGCTCTCAGTTCAATGTAGAGCAGAACAAGACATGGTTAAGATGTGCTGCAAATCTGGTTGAAGAACAAGACACCTTACCCAAGTCCAAGAATTCGATGCCAAGCAAAGGGTGGCTAGAAGATATAACTATAAAGTGGTTCAAAGGGAAATGCAGGAGAGAAACCTATTGTTGATATAGATTTTCATTCCCTCGTATTTGGAGAAACTACAAACCAACTAGGAAGGACCATATCGCATATACTAGAAGTTACCTCGTGGAGCCTACAAGCTCGAATAATTAGATGGAAAACTCATTCCCAGAACTTGAAATTTTGTCAATCTAAGATATTATTATAGGTTATTATTAGAAGGGAGAATCTCCTATCAATATATGAATTTCTTTGAAACTTTTATTATTTGCAAAATGTTATTTTGGACTTGCTAACAACATGGGTGATGTACTTCCACTAGAAATCCCTTGCTGCCTTGAAAACGGTAATATGAATGTTGGACTTCCACTTAAAGATCCCCGCCTCCTTGAAAAAGACAATATGAATTCTAGACTTCCACTAGAAGATCATTTCCTCCTTGAAAAAGGAATATGAATGTTGGATTTCCACTAGAAGATCCTTGCTGCTTTGAAAAGGGAAGTATGAATTCTAGTCTTCCAATGGAAGATCCTTCCTGCCTTGAAAAGGGAAATATCAATGCTAGACTTTCACTATAAGATCCTTTCCACCTTGAAAATGGAAATATGAATGTTAGACTTCTATTGGAAACTTCTTGACGCCTTAAAAAGGGAAATATGAATGTTGGATTTCCACTAGAGGATCCATGTGTGTAACCTTGTTTTGCAGGTGATATGCTTCTAACAAGGAGAACATCTTTTGTTGAAGTTTTGATGATGATAATTTATTCATGATGACTCTAATATCTTCTAAAAAGTCAAGCATAATTGATTAAAAAATAAAGATGCAAACCTAAGTACTAAGGATTGACGGACTTGACTACTGATGATGGCAAACAAATGGAATATAAGCTCAATCATCATATCAAGTGAACTTAAGGAAGTGTCCTAAAAATTAAAGCATCTATTAAAGTATTGAAGTGCAAGGAATCCCAACCTTAGTATAAGTAAATATTGTGTAAAGCAAAAAGGCATTATCGTAAAAGTACATGGCTAAGACACACACACACGCTAAGACGCTTTTTCAGACTGGTTTTTCTCAAGAATTTTTTTTCTAAAATGTCTTGAAGTTGTGCCAGATTAATTGGGAACAATCAAAAATTGCTATGGGCAAAGTCTTGCCTTTTTTACCGATTGGATCACTTGTCTAATGGATTAGATTAGTTCAAAATTGAACTCTAAGTGATTGCGACAACGCCTTAATGGTGTACAATAGCTAGATATATTTTCTTTCCTTTTGGGAACTGGTAATCGATTACCATTGAAGTTTCTAATTGATTAGCATTAAGTTCTAATCAATTAGATTGTCAATACACACACACACACACACACACACACACACACACGATATGATCATTCAACAATATCCTCAACCTTTTGCATTTCCTATTGATTCTACTATCCTTGCTACCCAGAATTCAGGTTTCAACAAAGATAAAGCTTGCAATAATAAAGGCAAGGTAGAAAATAGATTAAAATTAAGGAGTTCCATGATCCACAATCATTTAAACTAAACTAAGCATACAATAAAATATTGTTATTTCAAGCATGGACTTTCCCCCATAATACAAGACAATAGGCCACTTAAGTACATTGTTCCTTACGGTGTTTCATATTGCTCTTAAGTACATTGTACCTTATGGTGTACCTTATTTCTCTAATTAAAACTAGTGTGTTGCAAGATCAGACAACCAAATAAGCTTCACTTATTTATTTTTTCCCCTCAATCTATTCTTATGCGTGTGACCATGTAGGTTCTCCTAACATTGGAAATTATATTAAACCGCACATTTAATATAAGAAAAAGTGAGAAGTATTTAGAAACACACCACATCTACCCAAGCTGCACAAAAATGTCATGTGATATGAAAAAAACCTTTATGTGATAATGTTTATGTGTATAATTACCCTTTTCCATCATGTCTATATTGAACACAAGACATATAGTGTGTTACCATTGTCTCGTTCAATATTAGGCCCTCAGACATTTATCTTGTTACCCATGATGGGAAAATTCCATATGAGTCACTCATGTACCTCAATATGATTAGTGTAGTACCTATCAATCACTTTTGTAATGATCATATTATAGACAATGTTTGATCGACAATAAAGTAGTTGAGTCCATATCTAGGGTTCATAGGTGTTTCAGGTAGAAGGATGGTACACTCCACTATCACATTGCAAATAACTTATGACATTTTCATAAAATTATATGTAGTATTCTCATAGTGGATCAATGCAATATAAATATTACACCTAATATTTATACCAATGTGAAGACTTGATAGTCTTGATACTTTAATGTTATCTGATTTAAAAGTAAAGCCCAACTACAGATACTTTATGAAAATTTCCTTATGTTTAATTGGATATCATTATTAAGTCACACTTAATGTTTCGTTAAATATACTAGCTCTTCTAGGGAATTTATTATTTTGGAAAAACAAACATAACAAAGAAATACCTTTTTATTATTAATAAATAGTTCGATGCAAGTATCGAGTTCTAATAAAACTATTGCACTCTTGGGGTTACACCAACAATATTCCACTAGCACTAAAGTCAATCAAGCATACACCTAATACCAAAAGATATAGTATAGCCACGTGATTTTGTTGCATAATAGGCTTTAGTGGATCAGTGACATTGTCAAGTGTTGGTACTTTGCATATCATTGCATCTCATATGTCTATCATCTATCGAATTAGGTAAAGTCTCTTAAGTATGTTCTTGGATTACTAGTGAGATCTAGGCTCCTTAACTTGTGCAATGGCATCATTTTCATCATAATAGATATCAATAAGATCCATAATTTTAGGGACTATGCAAATTTCGGTAATGGACTTCTTGATCCAAACAACTTCCTTTTCTACATTTGAGGCATTAATATACTCAACCTCGATTGTATAATCAACAATTGTATCCTGCTTTGAACTTTTCCAGCTCAAAACGCCACCATTTAAGCAAAACACATAACCAGATTATGATTTAAAGTAATATTTATCCATCTAGAAAATGACATTGGTGTATTCATATACAACGAGCTCGTCATGAACTCCATATATCAATAATGAGTCCTTATTCCTTCTAGAGTACTTAAGGATATTCTTGACAACAACGTAATGGGACATCATCGGGATCAAACGAGTACCTACTCAATGCACATAAAACATATGAGACATCTGGTCGAGTACATAACATGGCATACATAATAAATCCTATTTCAGATGCATATGGAATATTATTCATGTGGTTCCTTTCTTCCTTAGTTGAAGGGGATTGCATTTTTTATAGACACAAGCCATGTTGCATATGTATGAATCCTTTCTTGGAATCATGCATATTAAAACATATCATAATTTTCTCTATGTATGTACTCTGACTTAGGCCAAGCATTTTTTGTGATCTATATCTATAGATCTTAATTCTTAATGTATATGATGCTTCACTCCGGTCCTTCATATAAAGGAATTTTTCTAGCCAAGTTTTCACTTGCTGCATGTTATGGACATCATTTCCACTGAGTAATATGTCATCTACATATAATATCAAGAAGATGATCATGCTTTAGTTAACCTTCTCGTGCAAAAAAGGCTCATCTTCCTTTTTAATGAATCCATATTGTCTTACTATTTCATCAAAAACAATTTTCCTGCTTTTAGAAACTTGCTTCACTCTATAATTAATCTCTGGAACTTGCATATCTTATTGGATTCTTCTGGTATTTAAAATCCTTTAGGTTGGAAAGCTTTTGTTTTGTTGGAGAAGTTAAAATATCTCAAATTAGATTTAACATCCTGGAATAAACAGGTGTATGGTAATCTTAACTCTCATACTGACAACTTTAAAGAGGTGGTTAGCAATTTGGATTCTCTGGTTGATCTTAGGAACATATCTGATGAGATGATTGAGTCTAGATCTAGAGTGATTGCGGATACTGAAGGTGAGAAAAACACAAGAAGGGGGGTTAAATTGTGTTAGATTTTTCTTCTTTAAGCCTTTTCAGCTCCTGCTTCTGATGTTTCTTAACCAGAGTCTGAACACTTGGTTCAGAGTCTTGTAGCGGTAAATTCATGACCATCAAGCTATGGATAAGCTAGACGTCAATTAAACCAGAGTCGCCATCGCGCTTTTATTGTTTCCAATGGAAAAGGGAAAAGGGAAAATTACGAACAAAACCCAAAAGATAAGAAGTTTTCTAATCAAAACTAATAAAATGCCTGGGATTACAGGTAAGGGGGTTGGTTACACATAGGGAAGGTGTTAGCATCCAAAGTGTCCTAGGTACTCCTAGGGAGCCCTTTTTTGTGTGCATGTGTATTTTTGTATAAAATTATATTTGCAATAAATAGAGTGGAGGGATGAGAAAAGAATTCATTAATTATATTTTTTGTGTTTGAGAAGACTTTTGGACTCGTGCCTACGTACCAACATAAAATGAGGGATCAAAACCTCATAGTTCGTGGTAACAGTTTCAAAGTGAGTGTATTGATTTTAACAAAAATTTAAGTTTAACAAAGGCACAAAAGGCCTAAAAGAGTTTGAATGAGTGTTAGTTCTTTTTGGCTTTTGAAATTTTAAGTCAAGTATAGTTAAGTTCATTTACAAGTTTGATTAAGAAAGGAGTTTAAAATGCAATGGTATAAGGCCAAAGTTTCTAATTTGCAAAAGAGTCTAAGTTTAGAAATCACAAGCAAAGGAGGTTTTGAAAAGGGGGAGAGATTTGAAATTAAAGAAATGGGGAGGAGATGAAGAGGCTAATCCTAAGCAAAAATTAAAAGTTAAAAGTTGAAAAGATCTGACCAATGGGTTGCAATCCAATAGACAAAAATGTCATATAGAAACCCAAATTTCCCTTGGACTTTATAATCAAGAAATATCAGTACACAAATAGCAAGATGAAGAGAAAGGCGTCAAATAAAGATAACCACATCCAAGCTTAGCAACTCCAAGATCTTCTTCATAATCTCCCATGTATCAGATGAACTCAAAGGTAGGCACTAGGCACAGGTTCAAAGTAACAACTTTAATAAGACCATGTAGCAGATGAACTCAAGTGGATCTTCAATACTTGTATCAGATGAACGTTCACTTCACAGACACTTGGTTTCATGAAAGTTGGCATTGACCAAGTCCTTTGCATAGGGAATGCTGCCTAATTCTAAGTCCAACGTCTCAGATCAAATCCAACAGTCCACACAAGATGTCTTTTAGGGTTTTTGTTCTTATTATGTACATTAAGGTCAAAAGACCACAAACACAAACAAGTATATATAAACACAACTTATTCACAAAGTAAGGCTTAAGTGAGCAAAGTGAAAATGGCATTAAAGTAAACAAATTGAATGGTATGAATAGTGACAAATGAATAAAGACTTGAAATTAAAGTGCATAAAAGTAAATGGCTTGAAATTAAATTTTAATTGTTAGTTTATTAGAAGTCAATATTGCTTTTGCTTTGGTTTTGTTTAAGTCATTCTTTGGAGAACACTCAACCCACTTATCACAAGCATGGATCCTTGAACCAAGACATCTTCCAAAGGAAGGAAAAAAGGCCAAGTTTCCACACAATACCATGAAAGAGGGGAGACTTACAATCTCACTTACTAGAATGATATTCCTTTTTGTGTCAACAATTTAGCGTTATGTTAAGCAATCGTAATTGGACTTATGTAGAAGTCATAACTATTTGAGGTCGGGCAATGGAAATTTAAGTGTTAATGAATGTTAGAGACATGGTATTATGAACCATGCTCCTAAAACATACCACACTTGAAAAGAATATGCAAAAGAGTGGACCTAATCTCATCCATACTCATGTTGATTTTGCAATCAACTAGCCTTATGATATAGAGATATCATAGGTCCATGACATGAATGAATAGAGAATGGGATTGAGATGAAGACGGAGGGGAAATGGAATCAACACAAATTGGTCAAAGGAGGACTTTTACCAAATTAAAATCATTCATTCATTTTGGGAAATGAAATGTACATTTCATCAATCCCCTAAATCCAATGATTTTAACTCAACAAAATCAAATCAACCTTGATCAAGGCACAACAACACAAGTCAAAATTAGAAGTCAAACTCAACAAAGTCAAACTCAACAAGTCAAAATTAGAAGCTCAACACAATTTATTTTGCATTTAAATAATTAAAATCAACTAAAATATGCATTAAATTAAATTATAGTTTGTCAAATTCCTAAAACCTTATCAAAACACCAAAGAAATGGCCATGAGATTTATAGGTTAAACAAGGTTAAAGGACCTTGGAGAAAAAATTTCATAATTTTTGGAAACTTAAAACTATTTTTAAACAATTAAAAATATTCACAAAATCAATTAAATCATGAAAAATATTAATAATGATCCAAAAAATAATTTTAATTCAGAAAATGAAAGAGGAATTTATTAATTTTTTGGGGGGAAACTCTCATATTTTTTGGATCAATATTAAAATTAATATGAATTAATGAAAATAAAACAAATAAAAGGAAAATCAGAAAATCAGAAAAAAAATGTGGACCACTTGATCTCCCTCATTAATTAAGGTGGCAGATCAAGTGGCCGCTAGCGCGCAATCCACAATGGACATGAGTCAGCATGCCACAACAATGGTAATTCAAACCAACAGGTGAGATTAGATTAAATTAAATGGATCATGTGGCTCCGAGGACTGCCAACTCACCACCGGAGCCAAAGCTCCGGTCTCCTTCTCCAGTGAGCCTCACCAGACTGGTTCAGTCACAACCATCACCAAAATTAAAAAGAAGGATATGATTTTAAAGTAAAAATGGAACTGAGCTCGAATCTGGCCTCAATTTATCCTAACTCCAAGTATATTGAGAGATACAAGGAGTTGAAATTTGAGGTGCACGATCTGAGTTGCTTAGATTTGACCTTAAAGCAACTCAATCTTGTTGCCTACATTGGTAGGACTTCATACAACCAAAGATCCAAGAGAATTATGGAGAATTGAGTGAGAATCAAAGAGATGCAATTTTCTGGATAATACCTTCAATGTAGGTCTGAATTCGATTGGTTTTGCTCTTGCTTGTGCTTAATCTTGCTTTGAATGCTTGAAGAAGTAGATTAGAATGATCAAAAGGCTTTGGATCCTTGGAGATTTGAATCTCAAAACAGTGAGATTCAAACTTAATTTCCAATGGAGATTCTCAAGGTTGTCCTCAATTCTGAACCTAGAGGTCTCTATTTATAGCCAATCCAATTGATATTTGCACACTTGAACATGGAATCCAAAAATAGCCATGAGTGATGCATGGGTGCATGGGCGTGTACATGCCCATGAAATCATGTCATTTGGTCCATAATTGAATACAAACAAGTTTGAGATCATGTTGGAATGTCATGCATTGGTGTGTGGGAGTTTGAAGTTCAATCTTGCCAAATGATGATGCAATGTTCAAGACATGCGCAACCCATTCAAATCTTGTCCAAAATGGATGAAATTGGACTTTTTGGAAAGGTTAGATCAAGAGGAACAACTTTGATGTTGGACACTTTTTCATTTGAAGCCTGGATCATGATGAATTTTGAGATGGAAGTTGGGAAAATCAAACGTGTCAAAAAAAAATTCTAAGTGTCAAGCCATATGTTCACTTATTCCACCTTGGCTAACTTTTTATGTGAGCTTAAAATGAGAAACGTTCCTTCATAAAAGTTATATCTCTATCAATGTACTTCAAAATGGTCACAAGTTTGACCTCGTTTAGATTTAATATGAATGAGTTGTGCATTTTTGAACTTGAGGCAAATCACTTATTCAATGGCATTGGTCCAAAATGACCTATAATGTATCCTCATATCACATGCACATAAAAGTTGAATTAGCTCTTCCTACAAACATAAACGTTGAATTAGGCATCTTAAATTTGATTTTTCAACTTGTAAATCTTTCATATCATAAAAATTGAGCAAGTTATGGCCTTGGGAAGTTGACCTCCAAATTAGGGTTTAGACAAAATGACCTATAATCTTTCATTATAAAAAATGACTTTCCAAGCAAAACTAGATCTAGACCTCAACATGAAAGTTATTTGTAATGTCATTTAGAGTAACGTTTATCTTGGAATCATTTTCATGTGAGAAACAATTGTAGGAGATAGGGTCTAGGGAACCCTAGTTTTGATCAAATGAATTCCTCTGGTCAACCACCATGAACCAACTTGCTAGCTTGCAATTATATTGACTTTTGGGGCTCATGGAGGATCATATATGCATAAGATTATGAAATTTGAAGTATCCGTTGAAGTATTTGATCAATTGGTGAAGAAGCTTGTTGAAGAAGTTACTTAAGATACCTAGATGGACTAGGGTTTCCAAGGCAAACCAACTCCAAACTCTTGATGAATTCTTGATCAAAATAACCTGTGAAGACCATGGGGATTCATATATGATGCTTAGAGCCATAGTAAACCAATATTGATTGAGCTCCTTGCACTGAGTGTCTTAAATCCTAGATGTGAGCTTGATAGATCAAAGGTGAGCGCATGCCCTACCTACAAAAGAGTTATATTATACAAAGACATATTTTTGGTATTTTGGTTAGTAAAATGATAAAAATAGAAAGCATGATAAACTCGAATTATGCTTGGTGATCTCTCCCATTACAAACCCAATGGATAAAAGGTAAGGAGGATGCCAAGGTATGATCCCAATGTTAATGCATATGATGAGATAACATGAGAGATCTTAGGGTCAAAATTGGGGTCTTACAAGTCTGACTCAAAAAACTTATTTTACTTTTAGAAGACCATAGTAGATTCTGAACCAGGATCTAACTTAGAGGATCAAAGTTGACAACAGCGAAATATTAAGTGCATAAGCAAGGAAAGTAAAAGCAAAAACACAAGCAGTTTATCCTGGTTCCTCTCAAAACTTAAGAGTAGTCTAGTCCCCTTGTACTTCCAAGGGGTTTTCACTATAACTAAACTGATTACAAGCACTCAAGCACCAAGCAAGAGATTTCAAATGCTCAAACACATAAGTAAGAGACTTCCTTTGCTCAAAGCCACAAGTAAGAGACTTATATGCTCAAGCACACAAGCAAGAGACTTACAATTCTCAAACTCTCAAGTAAGATACTTTTATGCTCAAGCACACAAGAAAGAGACTTCCAAATTCTTAAGCACTAAATCAAGAGACTTCTGACTCTGTAAGACCCCAGTTTTGACCCTAAGATCCCTAATGCTATCTCATTATATGCATTGACTTTGGGATCACACCTTGGCTATCTCATTATATGCATTGACTTTGATGCTCTGTTTTTTCTTTATTTAGTAACCAAAATACCAAAAATATGTCTATGTATAGCTTTGTTTCTTTTGTAGGTAGTGTGTGCATCCACTAATGCCTCATCAAGCTTACAATTAAGGTTTGAGACCCTCAGTGCAAGGAGATCAATCAAGATATGATTCAAATTGGTTCTAGACATAATATATGGATCCCCATTATCTTCACTTATAATTTTTTATCAAGAAATCATCAAGAGTTTGAAGTTTGTTTGCCTTGGAAACCCTAATTCATCTGGGTATCTTGTGTGACTTCCTCAGCAAGTTTCTTCAACATTTGATCAAATATTTCAAGGTATACTTCATATTACATCATATTATACATATATTATCCTACATGAGTCCCAAAGATTAAGAGAACTTCAAGTTTGCAAGTTGGTTCAAGAGGTTGACCAGAGAAAGTCAACTGGTCAAAACTGGGGTTCCCTAGACCCTATCTCCTAAAATGTTTGTCATATGAAAATAATTACAAGAGAACAGTTAATCTTTATTACATTACAAACAACTTTAATGTTTACATCAAGAGCTATTTTTGCATGGAAAGTCATTTTTTATGGTGAAAGATTATAGGTCATTTTGTCTGAACCCTATTTAGGAGGTCAACTTCCAAGGACCATAACTTGATCAATTTTTATGAGATGAAGGCCATCCAAGTTTCATGATCAATTGAAATATGTCCTCTCTAAATTTTATTATTTGAGAAATGTCAAATTCAACATGCACAGGCATGTGCCAAGAGGAAACATTATAGGTCATTTTGGGCCATTAACATTGAACATGCAATTTTCCTCTAAAATGCATAACTCCCGCATGCCAAATCCAATTGAGGTCAAATTTATGACCAAATTGAATAAGATTTAAATATATACAACGTTGATGAATAAACGTTTTCCATTTGAAGCTCATAGCAAAAGTTATTCAAGGTGGAAGAAGTGGATATTTGACTTGGTACTTAGAATAATTTCAATTATGTTGGATTTCTCAAACTTCCACCTCAAAATTCATCATGATCCAAGCTTCAATGGAAAAGTATTCAACTTGAAAGTTGTTCCCCTTCATGTCACCTTTCCAAAAAGTCCAAGATAACTTCATTTGGACAAGATCTGAAGGACTTGCGCATGGCTCCTTTGTTGGGTTTGTTTTGGTAAGTTTTGGATTCAAATGCTCATTTCTCTTTGCATGCTTCCATGTGATGACCTCAATACTCATTATGCATGAATTGAAGTTGGATTGCATCATTGATTGGGCCTAGTGCATTTCCCATGCATCCATGTACCATGGTTTCTAATTTTGTCAAAATTTCAAAGGGTGCAAAATTGAATTCCATTGGCTGTATAAACAATTGCATTGCCTCAAGATCAACACACACACCTTGCCCAAGCTTTTCCAAGATATCTCAGAACCTCACACCATAGAATTCCTTGAATATTTCTTTGAAATCGAGTTTGAATTTCACCTTCTATTTTGAAGTTCAAAATCCAAGGATTCATAGCCTTTTTCATCTCAATTGATCACTGCAAGCAAATGGAGGAAGAACCAAGCAAATTTAGATTGAGATCAAGCCATTTGAAGCTACCCGAAGGTGAATTTTCAGAAACTTTGAACCTTTGATTCTCTCTCAATTCTTCACCATTCTCTTTGATTTTTGGTTGGCTGAAGTCCTACCAATGTAGGTAACAAGATTGAGTTGCTTTGAGATCAAATCGAAGCAACTCAGATCATGAACCTCAAATTTGAAATCCATGTATCTTTCAATATACTTGGAATTAGAATAAATGGAGGTCAGATTCGTGCTCCTGAGCATTTTTCCTTTAAAATCATGTCCTTGTTTTTCATTTTGGTGATGGTTGGTGGTCATCCAGTCTGGTGAGGTTCACCACAGAAGATGACCGGAGCCCTAGCTCCGGTGGTGTGTTGGCATGTTCCCAACCCTTTGATCCATTCAAAACATTTTAATCTCGTCCCTTGGTTCTGATTACCACTCTTGCAGCGCGTTTAACTTGGTCTTTGGTGGATTGTGCACGCGTGGCCATCAGATCTACCACCTCAATTAATTAGGGAGATCTGATGGCCCTTGTTTTTTTTGCATTTTCTGATTTTTCATTTAATTACCTTACTTTGTTTAATTCATAATAAATCCATTTTTAATCCAAAAATATGGGAATTTCACCAAAAATCTTTAAATATTTTTCTCTTCCATAATCTGAATTAAAATTATTTTTTGGATTAATTTTGGTATTTTTCATGAATTAAATGTTTTTGGGCATATTTTTAGTTGTTTAAAAATACTTCTGACTTTCTAAAAATCGTGACATTTTTTATCTCAGGGCCTTTGACCTTTTTTGACTTAGGATAAATCCCTTGGCCATTTATTTGGTGTTTTGAAGGGATTTTAGGTTTTGACCAAGTAAAAATGTATTTTAATTCATTTTAAATGTGATTTTTAATTGATTAAATGTTTAAAAATATTGTTGAGCCATTTTTATGGTCTTGTGATGTTTGACTTTCTGTTTGGGCCTTGGTCATGGTTGATTTGACTTTTGTTGGATTAAAACCATTGGATTTAGGGGATTGATGAAATGTGAATTTCATCTCCCAAAATGAATAGATGGTTTTGATCAGATGAAATTCCTCTCATGATCAATTTGTGTTTCTATATCCCCCCCCCCCCCCTTCTTCATCTTCATCCCTATTCTTCCCCATTCCCTCATTTGACTAATGAAATCTCTAATGTCAAAAGGCTAATTGATTCATCAATGACCTTGTGTCAGATGAATCAATACAAGTATGACTGAGATAGGTCCTTCCCATTTTATTTTAGTGTGTGATATGTTTTGGGAGTTTGGTTCTTGGTACCGAACCTCTAACATAAATTAACACCTGAATTTTTATTGCCCGGCCTCAGATAGTTGTGACTTCTACATAAGTCTAATTACGATTGCTTAACATAGAGCTAAATTTGACCCTCAAGGCATAACATTCTAGTGAGGGAGATTGTAAGTCTCCCATTCTTCATGGAATTGTGTGTAGACTTGACCTTTTTTCCTTTCATGGGAGCTAGTGGCATACTTGTTGAATTATCCAAGTTGGAGCCCTTCTCATGGAAGATGTCTTGGCTTAAGGATTCATACTTGTGAATGAATGGTTGAGTGTTCTCCAAAGAATGACTTAATCAATTAAAAGTCACCATTAACTTAACTCTAACCATTGACTAACTCTTATTCATTATGTTTTTACTTTCAAGTCATTTATTTTATGCAATTTAAATTTTAGTCATTTATCATTCATTACCATTTTACATTTCATACAACTTATTTATGTTCAAGTCCTTTTTCACTTTACTCATTTGAGCCATATTTTGTGATTGTATATATATTGTTTGTGTATTTTGATTTTGTTTGTAGACATTAAAATACCTAATAACAACAAAAACCCTAAAACACATTTGGTGGACTGTTGAACTTGATCTGAGCTTTTGGACTTAGAATTAGGAAACTTCCCATGTGCTAAAGGACTTTTCCAATGCCAACATTTTGAGATTGAGCTATCTTGAATTAAACCTTCATCTGATGCAAGACCTTGAAGATTTCTTTGATTCATCTGCTACTCTGTCTTGGTGCTTAATTGCTTATTTTGTTATTGCCTATGTCTGATGTTTTGTTCTAAGTTGATCAAGGAATATTTCATCTGGTACATTGGAAGACAATGAAGACTGCTAGCTATTGGAATGCTTGCTTGGATGTGGCCATATTTTTTTATACCTTAATCTTCACGCTGTCTGGATATTGGTCATTGCTTATTGATCATTGCTTGATTAAAGTCCAAATGAAAATGGGTTTCTATATGACATTGTTGTCTGTTGGATTGCATCCCATTGGTCAGATCTTTTCAACTCTTAACTTTTAAATTTTTGCTTAGGATAGCCTTTTCATCTCCTCCAACTTCTTAAATTTCAAAATCTCTTCCTCTTTTCAAAAACATTTCTTTGCTTGTGATTTCAAACTTAGATATGTTTTAATGATTAGAAACCTTGGCCTTATGCCATTGAATTTTCAAACTTCTTCTTAAATCAAACTTGTAAATCAACATAACCATATTAACCTAAATTTCAAAAAAAAAACAACAAAAAAATAACAACCTGATAACGCAAAAATGTGTCGTATATTTGACTTGACTTGCATTGCAATCTAGTGCCATTTTACTTATTTTCCATAGCATTATACCGTATTTTGTGTTTATTTCAAGTATTTATCAAATAAGAAGTATTTGTGCGGGCAAAGCAGAAAAAGAGCAAAAAGGAAAGGAAACGGATAGAAAACAAAAAAAATACAAAGGGGTGGCACCCACCACCTTAAGTGTGGCGCCTGCCATGCACTAAAGGGGTGGCGCCCACCACCTTAAGTGTGGCGTCCACCACCTTAAGTGTGGCGTCCACCACCTTAAGAGTAGAACCCACCACCTTAAGCGTGACAGCTGCCACTCTCATGTGGCACCCACTACGAAGCCCCATTTCCACCTAGATTCTCTCCATGCTCCGTCTTTCTTGTTCAACCAACCGCCCTAAATTCACGCTAACTATCAAATTTTCAAGGGAAGAATTTTTAGTATAAATTAGGGTTTCCGTCTTTAGTTTTGGGATCTTTTTTTTAACCATAATTTTTTTCCTAGAATTTTAAGCAGATAGATTTACTTGTAAAAGTGATAGATCCTCCACATCGGGGGACTATTGCAATTCTAGTTTTAGGAACTGATTTTGATTGTAATTTTGTACCTGATTGTCAAGCGTGCCAACATTCTCTGAATTCAAGTATCAACGTTAATTCAAGTTCTCAGACAATTTTCCAGGTTTCATTTTAGTTGTTTATTTTAATTGTTTATGATTTCATCTTAGAACAAATTAATTTCAGTCTTTTTAAAATCATGCTTTGTCTTATGTTTAATCATCGTAATAGCATGTTTATGTTTAAACCCATGTCTGGCTAAACCGTTTGATATCGGTATGTAAAGGCAGTCATAATGACAAGATTCGTTAATAATTGGTGTTGATCTTCATAAACTATTTTTCTGGTTATAGTTTCTTATTCTTAAATTAAAACATGTTTTCGTATGAGAGTAAATAGCAAACAAGGTTACAGTCAATAACATGAGAGTGTGAGATTTTAACTAGATAGTTGAAACTAGGCATTAATTCTAAACACAACGAGAGCACTTTAGGATTAATTAGAATTTATTGATTTCCAAAAATTACTTTTAATTCAAATGAGACAGTGAGAGCAAAGCATTCTGGTTTAAGAGTATAGTCAGAGTCAATAACACGAGAGTGTGAGATAAAGTCTTTTAAAGTAATAATTTTTGTTGAAGAGTATTTTGACATTTAAGATTGCGCCAACTATTCATCGAATCCCCGAAGTTTGATGAGTTACATAGTGATATCCCGCTATTAAATATTTCTATTAAAGTTCAGCTTTCGTTAATATTTATTTCTCGTTGTCCCTTAAACCCGAGAAAAATCATCAGGCTTAGATTTATGTAGTAACATTAGATAACGGTAAGTTCGATTTTTGGTCCTTTGGGTTCGATAATCTTTAAAACTACGCGATACGACTGTACACTTGCAGTCACGAATCTTATAGACATACTAAGTCGCAATCAAGTTTTTGGCATCGTTGTCGGGGACTAATTAAGTCGATATCGTAACTCCAGTGTTGAGAAGTATAGACTAAGGCAAACAAAACTATTTCCCTTTTAATTTGTCGATTGTATGTCAAGTACTCGCTCTCGAGGCGAGGAATTAAAGCTACCATTCGATGAACCAGAGTGTTATCTAAGATTAGAACGTCGGATATGAGAAAACCGTATTAAGTACAATCTTCCCGAACCAGTTGTAGAACTAGAGATGGCTGAAGGAACGCACAACCTTCCTCTCAAGTACTATGCCACCCCTTCGCAGGATGAACCACATAACAACATTGTTGCCCCTGCCATCGAGGCAAATAATTTAGAGCTAAAACCTTCGTTGTTGTCAGTCGTGCAACAAAACCAATTTTCTGGTAGTCCCACAGAGGACCCGAACCTACTTGTCAGTGTTTTTCGCAATACACGGACACAGTGAAAGAAAATGGTGTTAGCCCCGAAGCAATAAGACTATGTCTTTTCCCTTTATCATTAAGATATAGAGCTAGAGCTTGGCTCCAATCTCTACCATCCAACTCTGTCACAACGTGGAACGAGTTGAAGAAAGTTTTCTTAGCACAATGTTTCCCACCTAGTAAGACGGCTATGCTAAGGGCCCAAATAAACGGGTTTAAACAAAAAGACAACGAATATCTTTTTGAAGCATAGGAGAGATACAAGGACATGATGAGGATTTGTCCACACCAAGGTCTAGAAGAATGGTTAGTCATCCATACCTTTTACAATGGTCTCTTGTACAACACAAGATTGATAATAGACGTCGCCGCGGGTGGCGCACTGATGGATAAACCTTACAATGAGGCTTATCAACTTATTGAAAGTATGGCCCAGAATCACTATCAGTGGGGAAGTGAAAGAACCTCCATAGAGAAACCTCCAACGAGAGGAGGTATGTACGAAATAAGCAGTCTTGACCATGTCAATGCTAAGGTAGATGCTCTCACTCAAAATATAGAAAACCTGACCATAACACCCATAACCACCATGGTTGTCGTAGCTCCGAACTGCGAGTTATGTGGAGTTCCTGGGCATGCTCCCCCTGAATGTCAACTTTTGGTAGGAATCTCCACAGACCAAGTGAATTATGCTCAAGGAAAGCCTTACTTAAACACCTATAACCCAGGTTGGAATAACCATCCAAACTTTTCGTACAAAAACAATAACGCATTGTATGCACCTAGCCAAGCACCAGCTGTACCACCAGGATGTCATAAGGCTGCCACAACTGCTCCAAATGCTCCTAGGAAGTCAAACCTTGAAATAATGATGGAAAACTTCATAGTTATCCAGGCCCAAAGAAATAAGGATTTCCTAAATCAAAACATACACACTACTGAGAAAATTAAGCAATTAGAAAACAAAGTAGACGCTTTAGCCACCCAAAACAAAATGTTAGAAACCCAAATTTCGCAAGTGGCACAACAACAAGAACCTACTGCTTCCCCTGCAGGTACATTTCTTGGACAACCACAACCAAACCTGAAAGGTCATGCAAATGCTATTACACTACGAAGTGGGACAGAATTAGACGGACCAACCGACCCTAGACTTCAAAATCCAGCCATGCACCAAGACCCTGGTAAAATAACTGAGAAGGAAAATGAACTAAAGGAAAAGAAAAGCGAAGAGGCCATAAAGAAAGAAGAACCATATGTGCCTCCACCACCGTATAAACCTCATATCTTGTATCCTCAAAGACTTGCTAAATCCAAAAGTGTAGGGCAATTCAAGAAATTTGTAGAATTTCTGAAACAATTGAACATCACAATACCTTTTAAAAAATTTATAACTCAAATGCCCTCATACGCTAAGTTTCTTAAGGAGATCTTATCTAACAAGAAGAAGATCGAGGATAATGAAACTGTTACACTTACTGCTGAGTGTAGCGCTATAATTCAAAGTAATATGCCTCATAAGCTGAAAGACCCAGGGAGTTTCTCCATACCCTGTGTAATCGGAACGTTTGTCATAGACAAAGCTATATGCGACTTAGGATCCAATATTAACTTAATGCCCTTGTCCATATGCGGAAGGCTTAAAATGGGAGAGTTGAGACCAACTAGGATATCCATACAACTAGTTGATCGTTCTGTTAAATTTCTCGTAGGTATGCTAGAGAACGTTCCAGTGCGCATAGGTTAATTCTATATTCCTACTGATTTCATAATCATGGACATAAAGGAGGATTCCAATATCCCTATCATATTAGGAAGACCATTCTTAGCTATTGCACGAGCCATTATAGATGTAAAGAAAGGCAAGTTAACCTTTGAAGTTGGTGAAGAAAAAGTCGAATTTATTTTGACGCAATTCTTAAAGGCACCAGCTATAGACGATACATGTTGTCTGCTAGATGTCATCGACGAATGTGTAAGAGAAATGGAGAATGAACAAACTTCATACTCCAAAATATTGAAAATTCCAATGCCTCCTATTGAAGAAGACAATTGGCATGAGAAATACCAAGATGACAGTTTAAGTGAATGTCTAGCACTGACACCCAATCATATGCCTTGCCCGAAGAAACCAACATTAGAACTTAAAACATTGTTAGATACCCAAAAGTGCTTATTTGAGCCATCAATTAAGGGTATCTTTCACTCTATTTCCTTGCTAAATTGTCAAAATCACCTTTGTTTTAGATGAAATGCATTACATTGATAAACAAGCTTGGTGCCTTTGATTTGTGTGTTATTGTGCAGGAAGAAGGCATGAAATAATTGAAATTTAAGACACAAGAAAGTTGGCAAAGGAACCAAAGAAAACAAGCATTCATCAGCATGCTCGCTAGGCGAAGGCTGTGGCGAAGCCTACTCGCTAGGCGAGCGCCCAGCGAAAAGCTCCAGTAAAATGTCAATAAATTCGCCAGGCGAGCTGATAGCGAAGGTGGTAGCGAGTTCGTTCAGTTTTGGTGAAAAGCGCAGCCAGCACTCACTCGCTAGGCGAAGCTCTAGCGAGTCCCCAGCGAGCATTCCAGTAGCAAAACCTCTCAACCTCGCTGGGGCGAAGGTTGGAGCGTGTCCTTCGCTAGGCGAAGGTTTGTTCGCTAGGCGAACATGACAGTTCAACAGACCCTGTTTCTCTGGGCACAGGTGCCTTGTGTGCCACAATTAGACCCTCGCTAGGCGAGCCTTTCTGCTCGCCTAGCGAGCATGACAGCCCAGTACTACTCTATAAGTAGCAGGTGCCACTTTTGAGTGCCAGACCTAGTTTTTACAGCATTTTTCCACTTTTGTACTTTTGTTAGATATTTTTACAGCATTGTTCTTGGGAGCTTTTATGCCCTAGATTTCATTTCTCTTCATCTTGTAACCATCTTCTACAAAAAGAAGGTGGATTCCCATCCAATCTCGATTATCCGACTTGGATGTTGATCAACCTTCTTCCGAAACTTGCCGACCAAGCTACCATGAAAATGAGTAGCTAAGTCCTCCATTTGTCAAGGTTAGATGTAGGTGATTACTAGCTTTGTGTGTAAATGTAAGGATCTTCATGTGTAAACTCTTTAATGGTGAATATATGATGAAAACTTTGTTTCTATTTAAAACTCTTTGTGTTGGTTTATGATCGAGAGATGTTTACCAACTCTTGACCTAGGTTTTCATCCAATCTTGTTTGTTAGCTAGAGATAGTAATGAATGATTTTGTTCACTATAAGGTTGAACCAAAAAGTTGTCATTTTGATAGATTGTGTTCGAGAGAAACAATGGATCAAAATGGGAAAACTCACAATGTGTGTTCGAGAGAAACATATTGGGAGGACTTTGTGAAATGATTTATCATCTAAAGGAGTTTATAAGATTGTTGACCGAACAAATACATGCAAAGTGATCATCGAACCCTAACTTTGGCAATATTTCTCATTTATTCAAACCATAATTTTTACCGCAATTTATTACCTTTTTATGCAAGATAACGTGACAACCAACCAAAACCCTATTGTTACATTGAGTTAGAATTAAAACAACCATCGAACGGCGGTGATATCTTACAATCCCTGTGGATACGATAACAAAAACCCGACACGTAAATTTACAATTAACAAACACTACCCAAAAATTTAAGGTGCGAATTCCTAGAAACTGAACTCGAGTGACCTATAATAGTTAACACAGACTTAGGACAGATAGAAATCGAGAAACTCCTACGTGTTTTATGAAAATATCCAACTGCTTTAGGCTATAATATCTCATATCTAAAAGGAATAAGTCCTTCCATATGCATGCATCGCATTATGCTAGAGGAAGATAGTAAGACCTCTAGAGAACATCAAAGAAGGATAAATCCCGTTTTGAGTGATGTAGTCAAGAGAGAAGTGCAAAAGCTATTAGAAGCAGGAATTACATACTCGATATCTGATAGTCAATGGGTTGGCCCAGTATATGTCGTACCAAAGAAGGGAGGTGTTACAGTTGTTAAGAACGAAAAAGGAGAATCTATAGCACAAAGAGTTGTGACTGGAAGCAGAATGTGCATTGATTATAGGAAATTAAACAAAGCCACTTGAAAGGATCACTTTCCTTTACCTTTTATTGATCAAATGCTTGAACGATTGGCTACGCATTCTCACTTCTACTATTTAGATGGTTATTCAGGATTCTTTCAAATCCCTATTAATTCTGACGACCAAGAAAAAAAACCTCCACTTCTCCTTATGGTACATTTGCCTATAGACGAATGTTGTTTGGACTATGTAACGCCCCCGCAACATTCCAAATATGCATGATGTCAATTTTCGCAGATTTTATAGACGACATCATGGAAGTATTTATGGATGATTTCTCTGTTTGTGGGCAGAGTTTTGAAGGATGTTTATTGAACCTAGAAATGGTACTTGAAAGATGCGTAAAAGTGAATCTCATGTTAAATTGGGAAAAATGTCATTTCATGGTCCGACAAGGAATCATACTTTGACACATAGTGTCTGATAAGGGGATTGAAGTTGACTAAGCTAAAATAGAAGTTATAGAAAACCTTCAACCTCCGAAAACCGTAAGAGAAATAAGAAGTTTCTTAGGACATGCCGGTTTCTACCAACGATTCATTAAAGATTTCTCCCAAATCACCAAACCACTAACTGGCCTATTAATGAAATATGGTGAATTCATATTTTATGACAAATGCTTAAAAGTGTTTGAACAATTAAAAACAACTCTCATCACCGCACCTATCATGTAACCACCTGATTGGAGATTATCGTTCGAAATCATGTGTGACGCTAGTGATTATGTCGTAGGCGCGGTCTTAGGACAAAGAAAGGATAAAACGCTTCATGCAATCTATTATGCAAGTAGAACCTTAGATCCTGCGCAGATGAAATATGCCACCACGGAAAAGGGACTTTTAGCTGTCGTGTTCGCTTTGGATAAATTTCGTTCTTACCTAGTATGAGCAAAAATAATTATCTATACGGATCATGCCGCAATTAGGTACCTATTAAGTAAAAAGGACGCCAAACCAAGACTTCTAAGGTGGATTTAACTCCTACAAGATTTTGATTTAGAAATCAAAGATAAGAAAGGCACTGAAAATGTCGTAGCTGATCATTTGTCGAGAATGGAAGGCATTGAGCCTGAACGAGTGCCTATCAATGATGATTTCCCTTATGAATGACTCATAGCCCAGTTGGAAAGTAATACAGTTGAATGGTCATTAACTTATAATGATACCGAAACAAATGAAGTTGTGGAAGCAATTTATACTAAAACCACATTGCCATGGTATGCTGACTTTGTCAACTACTTAGCAGTTGGAGTGCTTCCACCAGATTTAACTTACCAACAAAAGAAGAAATTCTTCCATGATCTTAAATAGTATTATTGGGATGAGCCTTTGCTTTTCAAGAGAGGCGCCAATGGTATTTTCTGTCGATGTGTCCCTGAAGATGAAGTAGAAAATATAATTTCTCACTGTCATTCTGCTCCCTATGGAGGACATGCAAGCACTTCAAATACTTGTGCCAAGATCTTACAAGTTGGCCTCTTTTGGCCCACTCTATGGAAAGATGTCCACATCGTGTTCATAAATTGCGATCGGTGCCAACGCACTGGCAACATCTCTAGACGCGATGGAATGCCACTTAAAGGAATTTTCGAAGTAGAAGTATTTGACGTGTAGAGAATTGACTTCATGAGACCATTCCCATCTTCTTTTGGTAACAAGTACATACTCGTTACTGTTGATTACATATCGAAATGGATTAAGGTTGTATCCTCTCCAACAAATGATGTGCGAGTAGTAATTAGGCTCTTCAAGCATATACCTTTTCCTAGATTCGATGTGCTGAGACTTGTCACCATTGATGGTGGCTCCC
Organism: Lathyrus oleraceus; assembly: GCF_024323335.1. NCBI lineage: Eukaryota > Viridiplantae > Streptophyta > Magnoliopsida > Fabales > Fabaceae > Lathyrus > Lathyrus oleraceus. The sequence goes on along the minus strand of NC_066583.1, from coordinate 543,149,077 downwards.
ATTTCATTTCAAAGATCTTTGAAAAACTGTTACTGAAAAATGGAGTCCAACACCGCATAGCAACACCCTATCACCCACAAACAAGTGGGCAAGTAGAGATCTCAAATAGTGAAATTAAGCAAATCTTAGAAAAAACAGTTGCCACCTCTAGGAAAGATTGGTCTTTAAAGTTACACGAAGCTCTGTGGGCGTATAGGATAGCTTATAAGACCCCGATAGGCACCACACCATTTAAGCTAGTTTATGGACAACCGTGTCATCTGTCGGTAGAATTAGAGCATAAAGATTATTGGGTCGTTAAGACCCTTAATCTAAATTATACTATCGCAGGCGAGAAGAGAATTTTAGATATCCATGAACTAGAAGAACTTAGATTAGACGCATACGAGAATGCCTGGATCTATAAAGAAAGAACTAAAAAGTGGTAGAACAAGCGTATCTCGAGGAAAGAGTTTAATGAGGGCGACGTAGTACTTCTGTTTAATTCCCGACTTAAACTTTTTCCAGGCAAACTTCGTTCTAGGTCGTCCGGTCCCTTTGAGATTACCAAAGTTTTTCCAAATGGAGCAATAGAAATAAAGGGCAAATCTAGTGAACCATTTATCGTAAACTGGCAGCGCTTGAAACATTATCATAGCATTGAAAACATTGACTATTCCACTAATCTAAAGCTTGTAGAGCTTCCCGCTTACTCCCAAAATTAATCTTTTGTTAAAATTTCGTCGAGCTTACGACATAAAACAAAGCGCTTCGTGGGAGACAACCCGCATCTTAGTCTTTATTTTTGAATTATTAATTCTAGTTTTTCTATTATTATTCCTTACTATTTCTTATTTTTCATCTTTTTTTTCTCTCTTTCATAAAGTCACTCGGTACTTTTCTTTATAATTAACCATTACTGACTTAGCACTATTGTCTGCTTACTCCCAGGCTAACTTAACTTTAGCTAGCTACTAACTTTCACGATGCAACAAGTAGACTATATGGATATCGTTTTCAGGGGAAGAGGTAAGAGGAGACGCTTTGAAGCTTTATCTCAGAGAGAGATGGCACTAACTATCTATCCTGATGGACTTACCATGACTAAGCTAGGTATTCGAGATAGTGTTATGTTTCTGCTTAACCAAATTGGTTGGGATAATTTTGCTGTCAGGAGAAGATTTAGTTCTTACCGTAGGCTAACCCTTGAATTCCTGAGCTCCCTTGTTTACTTGCCTAACCATGGTTTTGGATTCAATAGAGGCATTATCACTTTTAGGATGTTTGGTGTTGATTATCGCTATAACCATAGAGAAATGGCTGAACTCCTAGGATTCCCAAATGGCCCTGATGTCTTTACCGTCACCCAAGAAGAACTACTCACGAACCTTGAACTAAACTATTTTTGGGGAAGCATTACTAGAAACAACCATCCTGAGCCAAATCTCATGCATTCTGAGAACATTCATAATCTTGCGATTCGTTATTTTCATAAGATCCTAGCTCACACCCTATTCGGAAAAGAAGAAAGCATAACCTCCGTGTCCAAAGATGAGCTCTTCATAATGTGTTGTGCTTCACAAGCCTGTCCCGTTAATGCCGCTACATTTATGATAGCCAACTTTGATCGTATGGCACAAGCAACCCATGGACCAATCCTAATAGGATGCCTAGTAACTATGATTACCAATGTTATTGGACTAAGACAACCACTCATTAGACTTAACCCTCCAGGTGGATTCCGACCCATGCACATTTAGTTCTGTTTTAACACTAGTATACATGACAGAAACAATTGGCTCTTTGATTTGGACGGACCACAAGATGCACCACCCTCTCCTCCAGAGACACCCCAAATCTATGACCACTTTGATGCATATCTCTCTGATGCTGACTCAAGCGCCTCTATTGTACCTGATGTGCGGCCTATTGATCACACTGCTGTCATCAACACATTCCAAACTAACATTGCTAACCTTAGAGGCGAATTAAACACTTTGCGCGTGGATCTCCATGGATTTACGGACGTAGTAACAGAGAATTTTGATCACATTTATCAGCATATTTACTCTTTTGCTCCTCCTACCGGCGGTCTTTGTAGTGGCTAATGCATCTGGATTTTACCACATGTCTGACTCTCACATTTAACAATAAGGAGATTGTTCGGCTTTAGTGTGAGAAAAAGGACTGACATTAATTTTAGACTTTTCCATGTGTTCTAATTAGGAATTTTTTATTTTACAATTTTCTAATTTAGGAATTTCTAATTGTTTTCAATTTCATCTAGCAACTTAGCAACTATTATGTAGTCCATTTCTATTTATCACAATTTTCGATTTCATGTTTTAAATTAATTCTACCTTATCCTAGTTAATTTTCACTTTCATGTTTTTTTCTTTCAACTAATTATATTCAAACACCTAACAAAATTCAATGGTCCAATGAAAATACATGTGTCGCGCCTCGAAAAATGAGAATACAACCTAACGAAGCGCAATCGCGCGCTCGCATGATGGACTGAACAGAGTCGCCATCGAACTTTATTTATTCCTAAAAAGGAAAGGGTAAATATCGATAAAACCCAAGAAAGAACGACAATGATTATGGTCGTCGCAACCAATATCAGGGTTCGGGAGTCGATTACGCAAGGGGAAGGTATTAGCTCCCCTCACGTCCGTTGTACTCAACAGGAACAATTAGGTTAGCTGTGCACGTTAGTGTTAGTTTGAAATGTTAGGCTTCTCAAGTTATTAGGTGGGAAAGAAAGAACAGAAGAGAGAAGAATGTTTTTGGATTTTGCAACAAATGAGACTAAACCTAAGTTTTTTATTAATGGGCCTGTAAGATTTCACAATCCTGCTCATACGTATCTCAATAGAGAACTCAAGGCTTACGTAATTCTGGGTAGAAAATGTTTGTTTGTTGGTCGATTTTAGCGAAAGCTATATTGTATTAATCGACAAAAACATTGTTTTACCCAAAACAGATGAGGAGCGGACGTGTACCACACATCGAATGGATTTACAAATCAACATTCGGAAAAACGTCACTTATCTCAACTCAACAATTATGGCCGAAGCATTGCTTTACATCACCTTAAAACAAGATGTCTTTCGTTTTGAAAAGGTTTTTCTGATCAATCTCACGGCGGCGAAGAAAAGAGTTTGATTGGTTGGATGTATTTTTGGGCTTGAAATACGAATATTTATGACTTGCAAGCTCTTACAACTTGGGTCTAATACTCGGGACTACGTCTGGACCTTTCACCCAGGTAATCTTTTTCTTTCAATTTTATTGAGAAAAGACGTTTGAATATGTACAAATATTTTGAAGAGGGAAGACGAACACTTATGGCTTGCAAGCCCTTACAACTTGGGCCTAGCATTCGGGATTACGACTGGATATTTCATCCAGGGTAATCTTTTTCTTCAAATTTTATTGAGAAAAAGATTTGAATATTGGAGCGTTTGAAGAGAAGACGAATACTTATGGCTTGCAAGCTCTTACAACTTGGGCCTAATATTCGGGGTTACGATTGGATATTCCATCCAGAGTAATCTTTTTTTCAGATCTTATTTAAGAAAATGATTTGAATATTGGAATATTTTGAAGAGAAGACGAATACTTATGGCTTGCAAGCTTTTACAGCTTGAGCCTAATATTCGGGATTACGACTGGGTATTCCATCCAGGGTAATCTTTTTCTTCATATTTTATTGAAAAGAGAGGATTGAATAAAAAAAATGATTAATGTGAAGGTTTGAGATTCAAATAACCGAAGCACGGGTTTAGACAACAAAGAGGTTAAATTGATGTTTTCTCAAAAGCTCCATGAAGAGGATTCCAAAATGTGTCAATTGTAATAAATAAATATGCGAATAAAAGAGTTTTGTTTTAACGCTTAAGAAAACGAAGTGTAATAATTAAATAAGAATAATAATAATTAAAATCGAAAAGGGTAATGTTTTCGGGATAAATCAAAACTAAATGGGGTAGAGACTACCCTAAATAGTTAACAAGAAAAATATAAACACCACATAAAATCCACACAAAATGAAGTAAATGGAACAGGTACCAGGCTAGGAATTGAACCAGGGACCTAACGGAAGACAGGAGAAGTCTTTACCGCTAGGCCCAAAGCGGTCTTGTGATGTTTTACTGCATCTGTGCGTACACATATAAGATTACATAAAAAACGAAATAAAAAAAAAGATTGGGCCGAGTGTGGGTGGGCGCAGCCCAATCAAAACAGAAGCGAATGGTACGCTGGGCCTACAACGGGTTGGATCCGACCCAACCCACTTGATGCACCAAGCTTATGGAAAACCCTAACCCTAAATGAAACTACCGCCCCCCTTGTCCAAAAGCAACCCACATAGAAATCAAATCAACAGCTAATGAATATCTATTGTTCCTGAATATCAACAATCATCAATTGGGAAGTGGAAAAGTAGTAATGGCATTGGGCAACGGAAAAGTTTGTGAAATTCCAATCAAAATAAAGAAAAAGGTCGAATTCCCCACACTTCTCCTTTCTCCTTCTCTGTTGAAACCGAAGCAAGAACTCTCTCTCTCAAAACCAAATACTTTCCCAAGAATGCCAAAGGAGAAAGCTTCCATAAACCAAACCGAAACCTTAAACTAATGGTCGATTCCCAATCCTCCCTTTGTCGTATCCAAGGATCCGTCCATTTCCCTCAACCGTCTCCATCGCGAACCGGTTTCATGGATTCGCGGAGAGATGCTTCAAACGAAACGGCCAACGCCCTTATTCGTGACGGTGGCCTTCAAAGTCCACGACGAAAAGCTCGCGACGACGACCGTCCTAACACTCGGGGAGAAGTCCCTTCAAAGACCTTCTCCTTCCTCTCTCAAGGTGGTTGCTGTAAATAATATGATGCAGGGAAAGACAAAAGAACCGACCAAGATCCGACACGGGAAGCTCGTGAAAGTTAAAAAAAAAAACAAAAAATTCGAAGCACCGATGTTGAGGTGACTTACACAGAAATAAACAATCCGGAAAGCAGAAATATGAAAGAAATATGAGTTAGCATACAGAAGAAGAAATGGATAGGAAATATACCCCACAAGAAACGAGTTACGCAAGGCTCAGGTATATCTGTTTCAATCTCTCTACTTCTCTTCTTTTTGTGGATTTGGGTTGCTTATCGGTTCGTCACCGTGATGATTTCTGTGAAATTTTCGGATGTGGTTTTTGGGTCCTCTATGCGTCCAAATTGTTTTGCTTCTGACTGCTCAAAATGTTAGGGTTTGGTGGTTGATAAAATTTTCTATTGTTGTGAGATCCCTACTAGGTTCCCTCTTGTTGGTTTTTATGTTAGATTTTTTTTAAGGGGTGATATTGATGCATAAAATGATGCATCTGATCCAACTTTTCAAGAGATAGACTTTTTTTGTTATTTTGGTATAAACTTTGCCACCACTTATATTTGTTAACAAACTGCTCCTCAACCTTTTTTAATTTGACTCTTTTTATTGGTGTTTGTTTCCTGTAAATGTGTTAAGCTGCTGCTCTGCTATCACTGCCTATACATGACAAATCTTTGCTTGGAAAGAAACAAAGGAACAGAGGGAGGCAAGATAACAACCGGTCCCATGAAGATAAACAAGTCTTATTGCAATACTGTAGAAATTGTGTTCACTATGTACTTTTATCATTAAAAAAAAAAATTGTTATGTTGGTTTTAGTTACTGTAACATAAAAAATGAACTTTAACTAGAAGACTTTTTTTTAATTATTTTGTTTTTTTTTCTTGTGATATAGGCAAAAGGTAGCTTAAAAACTAATTTTTTAATTATTTTTTTTAAATAAAATAAAATGAAAATAATCTAATTATAAATGTTACAAAATATTCAAATAAATTCAAATGAAATGAATAAATTGTAAAAACAAATTAAAATTGTAAAATAAAATGTAAAATAAAATGTAAAACAAAATGTAAATAAAATGTAAAACAAATTTAGAAAAAAAAATTATCATTATCATTTTTTTAAAATTCATATCTTAATTTGTGAAACAAAAATGAATTTGTCAATACTTATTTAAACATAACATAAAAACTTACTTGCCAGAAATTTAAAAATAATACCAAGGCAAATCAAAAAGAACCTAATTTTTTAGAATGTAAAGATATAACTCTAAATAATTAAAACTAAATCTTCCATGAAAAAAAAAATCTAAACCTACAAGCACTTAATGTAATGCAACAAATGTCGATTATGGGCATGTGGTGTATATGAATATGAATGCTTATGAATGAAGATCATATTTTTTATGTGAATTGGTAAATAGAAAAAATTCTAATGAAAATTAAATTAATGATATTAAAATAAAATTAAAAAAAATGGAATAATGTATGAATATGAATGCTTATGAATAAAGGTCATGTTTTTTATGTGAATTGATAAAATAGAAAAAAAAATCTAATGAAAATTAAATAAATGTCAGTGAAATAAATTTTTTTTTTAAAAATGGAATAATTTATGTCAATGAGTGGATGCAAATTGATAAATACAAATGCTTGAAATGTAAATGAATGTCTTTAGACGGGGCAAAATTTAGCGTATGACAGTTGCCCATATTTAAATATCTTTACTAGATGGCATGAGTGATGATAATCCTCATGGTATCAAAAGTGAAAGGTATTTAAATACAAAAGATCCAAATTTTGCCCCTATATGTGATGACATGCCGTGCTATGAGTTGAAAGACCTCTTTTTGGTTTGCTGGGGATATAATGGATCCTAGTGTGATTTTTATGATGGATGATGGACAAACCTGTGGGGAATAATAAGAATACGGTAGCGGTGTTTCATAGGAAATATCAAAGGCAATGGCTGGAGACTCATTGAGGATGACAATTTTCTGGGGAAAAGACATTAGGGAACATCCAAAGTATAATTTATCAATAGGTCCAGACATGACCTGAAACTTTAGAATGTATTTTGACAGTTCTTAAGATTTCTCTTAAGAAATATCCACAGTACGTTTTATCAAATAAGTTCAGACATGACCTAACCCTTTAGAATACTTTTGACAATTATGGGGATCTCTTATAAGAAATATATCCAATCAAAGACTTTGGAGATTTTTAACATAAAATTTACCCAAAATAACAAGATAGACGGGGTCTTCTTACGAGAAGATTATCCATATAACACATTGGAGTTTTCTTACTAGAAAATCATCCTCACAAACTAGATTAGGAGTCTTCTTATGAGAAGATCATCCATGCAAAAGGGTACGATGATTCTTTACAAAGAAATCAATCAAAACCAAACGTCATTGGAGTTTTCAAGAAGAATAACATCCAAGCTTCTGGGAATTCCTAAAATGAAAAGTCACTCATGACTTTCTAGGAACCATCAGGAAAAACAGGGTGATCGAACTCTCTGTATATGCCAATAATTTTACTTGGACCGTAAACAATGGATTACAACTAGCTTCTAACGGATTGGTGACAACTTCAACTGAACTTCAAATGGTGTTGGCAACAATCAAACTTCAGGTACCAATCACGATTGGATTTTCAAACGGAGTGCCAGCTATAACTAGAATTTTTAGAGAAAACCAACAACAATTGATTTTTTAAGACCAAAGTGCCAGTTACTACTGGACTCTAAATAAACTCCAATGACCATGAGATTTTGAAAAAATACCAGTAACCACTGGGTTTTTGATGATAATGCCAGTAACAACTGAATTTTGAAGAGGCCAATGACAATTGAACTCTTGAAACGATACTAGTGACAACTAGATTTTAAGGGTGCCAAATAACAATTGGATTTCTGATAAGATATCAGTGACAACTGAACTTGACATACCAATGACAATCGGATTGGAGATAACACCAGTGACAACTGGACCTTACGGGATGTCAATGATGATTGGACTTTGGATGGAGTGTGTAGCGGGGTATTCGTTACCATTAGAGATATTGACTAAATCCAAGGTAAATCATACAAGTCGAGTCGCCACCGCACTTCTATTTATCCAAAGGAATGGTTAGAAAGCGAACAAAAACCTAAAAGTTTTATCGAATCAAAAACTAGTAAAAATGTCAGAGATCTGGGTAAGGGGGTTGGTTATGCAATGGGAAGGTATTAGGCACCCAAAGCATCCTAGGTACTCCTAGGGAGCCCTTTTCACATTTGTTGCAAAGGTTGTTGTTTTTTTTTTGAAAATTTATTTGTGCAAACATGATTGAAGGGATGAGAAAAGTGTGTATGTTTATCTAATGTACTACTTACTAAAAGAAGGGTCAAAAGAAAATGACTCGCACGGACGTCGCATCCACTGCATACGTATCTCATCTGAATCTGAGAATCAGAGTCTTCGTAGCTCGGCTACCTATGGGTTAAAGAGGAGTGTGCTCGCTAAGACATTACGTCTTATGCCTACGTATCTCATATGGGATGAAAATCAGAGCAAAATGTAGTTCGACCACCTATGGGGTAAGGGTTGTGTTTTGGGGTGAACGACGTTACTACGCAATCTACCGGATGCTCGACCTTTAGAGACTTACTCGCCTGTAGTAGAAGGAGATAACGTGTTCTTAGGAGAAGAAAAATCAATGAGTTTGGGGTGTTTAGGGATGCTCATGCAAAAAGGCAGTCCTAGATGAAGGAACCGCGCTACCTTAAATGACATGCCACGAGAGGCTATACGAAACTTAAGAAATCGGTAACATGCGGGAAAAGTAAAGGGATTGAGAGATCTACCGTACGGATAAAGATCCGAAGCAACAGCAATTAAAGAGATAAGAAACCCAGAGATCTCTCAAGCTAGCACCATCAAAGAAAGTGAGTCAGTACAGGTAATCGGAATAAACCTCCAGGTGGTATCCCACAAATAAAGTGGAACACCAGGCAAGCCATCTCTGCCAGAGTCATATGAGCCCTCACAAAACAAAACTCAACAAACAGGTTAGAGAAACAAGATAGGGTAATCAAGAGTTGCCCCTAAATCAAAATGTAACCACATGCATCATGCCATTAAAATTCACAAAAAGCTCACAAAAAGCAACCAAGGGTAGGAGGCCTAAACCTCTTGTCAAACACATGCATCAAAAGGGTATCAAATTCACCCATAATACCTCATACATTCAGAGCATTCAAATTAAAAGCATAAAGTAATGGGAATAAGGCAAACCTGACTGGAGAGATCGAATGAAATTGAATTTCCCGGTTGGGTTTGCAAAGCAATCTGAGGGTTTATATGAGAGGGAATTGGTTCTTTGCCGATGAGTTCCCTTCAGTCTCTGGAGGTTGCTCTGAACTCTGTTAGCTCTTCTCTCACTATCTTTTTCCCTGCCAGGGTAATAGGAATAGAATTCTTTTTGTTTCACTGAAACTTTGAATTTATAACTTGATTTTTGTGGACCTGTGGGCTCAAATGAGAGAGTCCCAAGTCCAAAAATTTTCTGTTATATTTTATTTATTTATTTTTATTTATTTTTTTTTCATTTTTTTTCCTTTTTCGTTCTTTTTTTTTTAAACACGCGGGCTTCGTCTAGCGAGCATGACAGTTCAGGAAATTCCTTTGAGCGTAGGTGATTTTGGTGGCTTTTCTTGGGACTCGTTAGGCGACCCATTCTGCTCGCCTAGCGAGCATGACAGCTCATGAACAAAATTTTGCTCCTTCAAGATTAACGTTTTGACTGACGAATAGACCCCATTTGAACCTGTTGGAAGTATCTCAAGCCATTCCCTTGTGTTGACTGATCATCTAAATAGAACCCACAAAGTGTCTTGGATGATACTCAAGCTTCAAACAAAAGATGTTAGTGACACATTTTTGTGCTTTTGGTTAGTAAACAAAAGTAAGAGAAACAATGATGTATAATTCAAGCATGCTTGGTCATCTCAAACCAATCACAAGGAGTCCCATCCAAAGGCAAAGGGAACCAAGATGCTAAAGATCCTTGAGGCAATGCAAATGCAATGTTATGATGCCATGAGGGATCTTAGGGTCAAAATTGGGGTCTTACAGAATGCTAGCGACAAATGGTCTTTGGGTCAAGGGATAACACTCAACGACGGGACCGAAGGGGCAACACAAATGAGTACAAAGTACACTTTGAACCATGCATGATTTAACTTTTGTTTTATGCATGATATATGAATGATCATGATTATGAGAATGTTGACACTTGAGTGGACTGGGAGTTTGTGGGGATTGTTTATAGAGATTCTGATTCCTCAACACCAATAACTCAAACCCGTACAAGCAATAGGCGTATCCAGAGGAGAATCTATCAAGATTGACAGTTATAAGTAACCAAAGGGCCATCCTTCCAGAGGATTAATAAATTGTGTTCCATGGAGATTTTTGTTGGTGATCCAGAAGCATTTATGCAATCTTGAGACCTTCGAGAAAACAAATGATTTTCTCTTGATTTTCACATATCAAAGTAATTTTGTTCCTTTCACTAAATTTCAAATTCTTTTCAAGTTTCAAATTTTCATTATTAACAAATAAATGACACTTTGCATAACAAAGAAAAACATAGAAGAACATAATTAACAATGATTGATAGGAAAAACTTGTAGTTTATTCAAGAATGGTAGCACACAAATGGGTAGCTCCATGGAATGTTACAATTTTGAAAATGGTAATAAGGAAAGGTTTACGTTGAATTTAGTGACCACTAATATCCCTAATAGATATGATTCCTCAAAACCTTGCTTCTAAGGGGAGTAACTGGATTGATCTTCCGCCTCAGATTCTTCTGTGTCAATCAGTAACAACTGATGCAGTTTATGCCTTTTGCCCCTAACTTTTGCCTGGATCGTCCTTTCAGGTTTTCAACTTAGCGAGCTATCATTTTTTATTCATCCCTAACTTCTGCCTGGATCGCCCCTTCGGGTTTTTGATCCACCGGGATACCCTTTTTTTTGCCTAAATCGCCCTTTCAGGTTTTCGACTTAGCGGGTTTTTATTAGGCATAGTATTTTTTAACTGCGTCAGAGTTCACGGGGTGTGAGAGCTCTTCATCATCCATAGTTATGAGAATCAAGGCACCTCCGAAGAAGGCTTTCTTCATAACATATGGGCCTTCATAATTGGGAGTCCACTTTCCACGTGAGTCCTTGTGTAGTGGCAAGATCTTCTTGAGCACGAGGTCTCCTTCTCTGAATTCCCGAACACGTACTTTCTTGTCAAAAGCCCTCTTGAGCCGTTTCTGGTATAACTGCCCATGGCACAAAGAAGTCATTCGCTTCTCATCTATGAGGTTTAACTGATCAAATCTGTTTCGAATCCATTCAGCCTCTTCTAGCTTGGTCTCCATCAAGATTCTCATTGAAGGTATCTCCACTTCAATTGGGAGAACCGCTTCCATCCCGTATACCAAAGAGAATGGGGTTGCCCCTGTTGAAGTGCGGACGGAAGTTCGATATCCATGCAGTGCAAAGGGTATCATTTCGTGCCAATCCTTATAGGTTTTCACCATTTTCTGTAGGATCTTCTTGATGTTTTTATTAGCGGCTTCAACAGCGCCATTCATCTTTGGACGATATGGTGAAGAGTTATGGTGCTCAATCTTGAAGCTTTCGCATAGTTCTTTCATGGTCTTATTGTTCAGATTCGTCCTATTATCTGTAATGATCCGACTTGGAACTCCATAACGATAAAAATAATCTCTTTCTTAAGGAACCGTGTGACCATTTTTTTTGTCACATTAGCATAAGAGGCGGCTTCTACCCGTTTGGTAAAGTAATCAATGGCAACCAGGATGAAGCGGTGACCGTTGGAAGCTTTAGGCTCGATGGCACCAATCATGTCAATGCCCTACATTGAGAACGGCCAAGGTGATGTTAAAACATTTAGTAGGGTCGGAGGCACGTGTACCTTATCTACATAGATTTGGCATTTATGACATTTTCTAGCATAATTGAAGCAATCGGATTCCATGGTCAACTAGTAATAACCTACTCTCAAAATCTTCATTGCCATGGCATGCCCATTGGCATGAGTTCCAAAGGATCCTTCATGAATCTCCTTGATCAACAGGCCTGCTTCATGTCCATCTACGCATCTGAACAGAATCATGTCGTGGTTTCTCTTGTATAACACACCATTGCTTAAGAAGAATTTGGATGCTAACTTCCTCAATGTTTTCTTGTCAAGGGTTGTCGCATCTGTTGGATATTCTTGGTTTTGCAAAAAGCATCTGATGTCGTGAAACTAAGGTTTACCATCGGCTCCCTCTTCAATCAACTGACAGTAGGCAGGCTCAACCTTCCCCTCTATCTGAATGAGAGGTGCTTCATTATGGAATCTAACTTGGTACATTGAAGCCAACATAGCCAAAGCATCAACTATTTGATTCTCAGTCCTCGGGATATGACGGAAAGTAATTTCGTCAAAGTATTTTATTATCTCCATGACATAGGCACGATATGGGATCAACTTGGTATCACGGGTTTCCCATTCACCCTTGACTTGGTATATCACCAAGGCTGAGTCTCCACATACTTCGAGGATTTTGATTCGGAGGTCAATTACTGCTTCGATGCCTAGGATGCATGCCTCATATTTTGCTATATTGTTTGTGCAATCAAAACATAACCTTGCTGTGAAAGGAGTGTATCCACCATTCGGATTCAACAGAACAACTCCTACGCCATTGCCCATGTAATTGGAGGAACCATCGAACATGAGCTTCCACCGAGATCCGGATTCCGGTCCTTCATCAGGTCCTGGGATTTCACAATCTTTTACTACCATAATGTCTTCATCAGGGAAGTCAAATTTCAACGGCTGGTAGTCTTCAATAGGCTGGTTTGCCAGCTACTCAGATAACACACTTCCTTTAATGGCTTTCTGGGATACATATTGGATGTCATACTCAGACAGTAACATCTGCCAACGGGCAAGTCTTCCAGTTATAGTAGGCTTTTCAAAGATATATTTTATTGGATCCATTTTTTAGATCAACAAAGTAGTGTGACAAATCATATATTGTCTTAGACGGCGAGCGACCCATGCTAAAGCACAACAATTTTTCTCCAAGAGTGAATACCGGGTTTCACAATCGGTAAACTTCTTGCTCAGATAGTAGATGGCATGTTCTTTTCGGTCGGTTTCATCATGTTGTCCCAACACGCATCCCATTGACTTTTCAAGCACAATTATGTACATAAAGAGTGGTTTCCCCTGAACAGGTGGAATTAGAATAAGGGGCTCTTGCAGGTATTGTCCGATCTTCTCAAAAGCTCTTTGGCAGTCAGAGTTCCATTCAACTGCTTGATCTTTTCTAAGCAACTTGAATATAGGTTCGCACATAACAGTCATATGAGATATAAACCTAGAGATATAGTTCAAACGTCCCAGGAATCCTCTAACTTCTTTCTCTTTACGTGGAGCAGGCATTTGTTGTATTGCTCTAACCTTGTCTGGATCTACCTCAATTTCTCGTTGACTAACAATGAAACTAAGCAACTTTCCAGATCGGACACCGAAGGTGCATTTAGCAGGATTCAGCCGTAGTTGAAATTTCCGAAGATGCTCAAATAGCTTTTGCAAGTGATCTATATGATCCTCTTCACTTTGGGATTTTGCAATCATATCATCTATATAGACCTCAATTTCCTTGTGCATCATATCATGGAAAAGAGTGACCATTGCTCTTTGGTAAGTTGCCTCGACATTTTTGAGACCAAACTGCATTACCTTGTAGCAAAATGTTCCCCCAGGGGTGATGAATATGGTCTTTTCCATGTCTTCTGGATCCATCTTAATTTTATTATAACCCGAGAATCCGTCCATAAAGGAGAAGACCGCAAACTTAGCAGTGTTGTCTACCAGAGTGTCAATATGTGGCAGGGGGAAATCGTCCTTTGGACTAGCTTTGTTTAGATCCATGTAATCAACACATATCTTGACCTTGCCATCCTTTTTGGGTACTGGTACAATATTAGCTACCCATTGAGGGTACTTCGCAACTGCTAGAAAACCGGCATCAAATTGGCGTTTCACCTCGTCACAAATCTTTAGAGCCATGTCGGGTCTTGCTCTTCGGAGCTTCTGCTTCACTGGCGGGTAATCTGGCTGTAGTGGTAGCTTGTGGACAACAATATCAGTATCTAAACCTGGCATATCCTGATACGACCAAGCAAATACATCTACATATTCTTGTAGCAACTTTATGAATCTTTCTTTGATGCTTGCCCCAAGTGTAGTCCCAACTTTGACCTCTTTCTTTTCTTCCTCAGTGCCAAGGTTAATTGTATCCACTGGTTCTTGATGCGACTGAAGGGCCTTTGACTCGTGCTCGAGCAGCCTTTCCAATTCTTCAGGGAAAACACAATCTTCCTTACTATCCTCTTCCGCTTGGTAGATGGGGAGTTCAAAGTTATAGGAAGTAGTGGGGTCATCGAATTCAACTGGTTTATTGATTATTCTGCATGTTTTTTAAATGATGGTTTTTTTAGAAAAGTCGAAAAATGCAAAAGAATTAAAAATATTTTTGTAGTTTTTGAAAGGATTTCCATTTTAAGGAAATAAAAACAAATAAATGAACGATAAGAATTTGAACAAAATGCTCTTTATTTGTCATAATGATTTTGAAATTTAAAGTGGCCCTACAAATGATTCGTTAGCCTTGGGCAGAGCTAAGGATTTTGAAAAAAACAAAGCAAAACACAATTACTTTGACATAGGAAAAACTTCTGGAATCTCAACTGCTTCCAAATTTGTCAAGGCTGCTTCACACCGGTATATCAGATTTGATGCTTCTCCATCTTCAGTGTCATCTTCAACTGCACCAACTTGATCCCCATGGATAAATCATGTGCTTAGGAAAACTTCTTGTATGCTCCGTATGCGGTCCTTTGCAGGGACCAGGGCTCCTTCCTTAGAAGAAGGCTTGTACCCCAAACCAAAACGATCATTTTTCTTGCTAACATTGATGACTTGCCCCCAACCTGTAGGACCTCCACTTTCAAATGCTAACCTTGCACTATTCGAAGAGGCGAACGACAAACTGGTTTTCTCAATAGGATCCTTTACTTTTGCAAGTGTGGCATTGGATATTTCAAGTGCTTGGAAAGAGGTCTCTAAGGCATCTTCATCAGCCTCGATATAACGGAAAGAGGAGAGTTGACTACTGATAAAATGACGAGCTTGTCATCGACGAAAAACTTCATTTTCTGATGCAAAGTAGAAGTCACTGCCCCAGCAGCATGTATCCATGGACGTCCCAAAAGGCAGCTATAAGCGGGATTTATGTCCATGACTTGGAAATTGAATGGGAATATGTGCGGTCCGATTTGGATTGGTAGCTCTACCTCCCCAACTACTGTCCTCCGAGAACCATCAAATGATTTTACCATAAGTGCACTAGGTTTCATTTCCGAACCTTGGTAAGATAATTTAGCAAGCGCCCTCTTTGGTAGAACATTGAGGGACGATCCAGTGTCAACTAAGACCCTGACCAGAGCATCTTCTTGGCACTTTATGGATACATATAAGGCGCGGTTGTGATTCTTCCCTTCCTTAGGTAGCTCTTCATTGCTGAAACTTAGAGTGTTGCAGGTTGTGATATTCGCGACCACCCCATCGAATTGGCCAACCGTTATATCTTGAGTAACATGAGCTTGAGCAAGCACTTTCAATAGAGCCTCCATATGAGCTTGGGAATTCAGAAGCAAGGACAAGATAGATATTTTTGACGGTGTTTGACGTAACTGATCGACTATCTTGTAGTCGCTTTTCTTTATCATTTTTAGAAATTCAATCGCTTCATCTGATTGCACTGCCGGTTGTACCCCTCCATACTCTGGGGCAGGATTTGCAGTTGTAGCTTCCCTTGTTGGTTCTTGAGGGATTATATTGACATCGGGAGTATAAATCCGACCGCTGCGGGTCATTCTGCTCGTCCCTGCGATGTTAGTGATATTGGTGTCAACATTCTCCAAGCTTTTCTCACCTTCAACATCTCTGGGTTCTTCATCTACCACTCCATCTACCACAATTATGTCATATTTCCAAGGTACCGCTTTGGTGCTTTCAAAGGGAAAGGGGGTAGGCATACAAACTACCACGGGTGATGGATGAACAACATCTTTTCTTTGATAAGTTATCTCAACAGGTTCTGGTAGATTGAAAAAGGGTTCAATGACTGAAATTTCCTCATTTGTTGCAGGACCACAAACTTGTAAAACACCTTGATCCATCAAGTTTTGAATATCAGTTCGTACCACTTTACATCCCCTTGGATAAACGGCACATTCTTCACAGTTTTCGTGACAGGTATCACTCAAACTATCTCCCACCAATCTTGCATGGAGTGCTAGCAACGGAGTTTTAACATCTTCAACATTTTTGATTATACAAACATCAGAAACATCCTCAATGGCATTAATATCACCATGCCCCGGCAGAGGGTTACTTTTTACGTTGGGTCCAACATCTCGGAATGAAAGGATCTTCTTCTCAACCAGCTCTCGCACAATATGCTTCAAAGCATAACATCCCTCTAAGTCATGCCCAGGGGCACCCTCATGGAAAGTACAATGGGCATCTTGATTGTACCATGGAGGTAAAGGATTTGGTGGAGGACCCAAAGGTCTGGGAGTCACCAACCCTTTCTGCAGTAACGATGGGTATAATTCAGTGTACGTCATAGGGATTGAAGCGAAAGAAGGTCTACCTCTTTGTACCCTATTTTGATTTGGAAGATTTTGTGGACGTGGAGCCTGTGCCCTTGGCTGTTGATAAGCGAGTGGCATAGGTGCTTGCTGGTATACTGGTGCTTGTTGAATAGGTTGATAGACAGGAGCTTGTGATTGGTTGAAATTTGATGTGACTGCTGCCACATATGGTTGTTGAATATACTGCACTGGATAAGTTGGTTGTTGCTGAGCAAATTGATGTTGCTTCTTCCACGAATGACTCCTTCCTTGATTGGTTGACACTGCGTTTGTTTCACCCTCTTTCTTTCTTTGAAAACTTCTGGGAAACTTTTTGACATTATTACCAGATGTTTTAGAGGTGGTTATCATTTTTCCATTCTTCAATCCAAGCTCGACCTTTATGCCCACGACAACAAAGTCAGAGAAGCTTGCCGAGACACTACTCACCATCCTTTCATAGAACATAGGTTTTACCGTATCCATGAACCAATCTGCTAACTCCTTCTCGACAAGGGGTGGTTCGACTTGTGAGGCAATTTCCCTCCATCGTTATGCATATTCCTTAAATGAATCGTTATCTTTCTGGGACATGTTGAGCAATTTCCTCCTATCTGGGGCCATATCCATGTTATACTTATAATGTTGGATGAAAGCATCAGATAAGTCTTGGAAACAACGAATTCTACTTTGATCAAGGCTTAAGTACCACTTAGAGGGAGCACCCCTCAAGCTGTCTTGAAAGCAATGTATCATAAGTTTATTGTCCTCTACGTGCGCAACCATTTTTTGATAGTACATAATAAGGTGACTTTTAGGACATGAGTGGCCTTCATACCTATCGAAATCTGGGGTCTTGAATTTTGCGGGAATCATAAGACCTGACACTAAGCACATCTCCCTAGCAGCAACACCAAAGACTCTGTCACCTTCCATAGCCCTTAACCTTTTCTCAAGAATCTGATTTTTTTTTCATTCCTCTTATGTCTTCATGCCTTTCATCATCTTCGCCCGAAAAACCCGGAGCATGTTGTTGATCTTCAAAATAAGGTTGCACGTGTGCATGGACAAGGGGTGGTGTGAACGTGTGGACCATGGGATGAGTTTCATTGATAGTTGGTAGAGGAACCGTCTGCTGAGTGGATTGTACAAAACCAGGGGCGCCTTCAACTGGAGGTATGAAGTTGAGAGGTAAACCATAGACTGGTCAAGTGGTCGGCATTGTCCTTGCAGGTTGGGGTTCAATCGTAGGACCAGTGATTTCTGAAACGATCGTCGTTTGGGTGTCCAACTTGGCCTTAATGACTTGTAGTATCTCCATGACTTGAACCATGTTTCCTCGTAGGTCTTCAAGTTCTGAGCTTACTCTCTCCAATTCTTGTTCTTGATCTGCCATTCTTTGACGAGCGATGGCTCTAGTGTTGTAGTGGTTTTGAGGACTCAGTGTGGAACTGAAGAAGACACAAAAATGAGTTTTTTGTTTGAAGAATGACATGAGTGTATGTTATGGGTGCATTTTGTGCAAAGCTCTTAGTTATCTTTATTATTTATTCCAGCAATGTTATAATATATTAAATAAGAATGGAACGTAATAATTGAGGCCCAAAATGACAACTTCCATTAATTAAAATCAAATTCTAATACAAAAGGATTTAACTTCAAGTACAAATGATTCAAATACAAAAGATTTAAACACCAACAATTCGAATTCAAGTATAAGTACACTTAAGCTCCGTCTCAGCTCTTATGATCGTAGCAAGATCTATGGTGAGCTCCTTCATCATTTTCTTGCAAAACTTGATGAAATTGAAAATTTGAGGAGGCGTGTTTTCTGGACACATACACCAATCGGCCTCCTGGAGTTTTTCTGGGAGTTCAAACATGTTGAGGTTAATGAATCACGCTAAGTTGCGGAACTTGCCATTCCATTCAACATAGAGCTCTTGGAGTTTCTTGATGACCTGTTGATCTTCATCTAAGGTTACTCTATCCTCTCTATACAGCCTTTTCCAATACACACAATCATTCTTTAGGAGCAAGTAGGCTGCATCACCTTCTTGACTCTCCAAAACTGCAAACCTCCTATTAGCTTCCTCCAACTGGTACTTGAGATGGTGACAGCTTCTTTGAGCTTCTTCCTTTTTGAGTAACTCGCGAGACAACTTTTCTTTGCATTTATTCAGAGTGTCCTTCAGTTCACAGATCTGTGCCTCAAAGTCGAGCTTAATTTCTTTCTTTTCCATAAGAGATCTATCCAACATTCTTCTTAACTCACAAATTCTATATTCATCTTTCTTGAGCTCTTCCTTTCTGGTCTGGATCACTGATGTGGAACCTATAAGGATATGATCAAGATCGTCCTTCTAGTCTTCCAATAGCCTGGCTCTCTTGTTACTATCCTCAAGTTCCTGGGCTTTCCCCTTACATTCATCCTTCAAATTTTGATTTTCCAAGATAGCTCGGTTCATCTGAATCCGTAATTCAGTATTCTCCAATTCGAGCTCTTTAACCTTAGTAGTGAGTTTCTCCACGTCCTCGGGGAGTATAGGCTTTGGCTCAGGAATTTTAGGAAAAGCTTAAGCATTAAAGATAAATGGCAAATGGATTTCCCCAACTCTTTCTTTCACCCATCGAGTGTAAGGTTCTTTGACGAGAATGTTTCTTTTTCCAAACTCTTTACCCTTCCTAACAACCTTCAACCAAGCCTTTCGGATCGCTCTTACATCAGGATTACTTACTTGGATGTCAAAGAGCACAAATGGATGTAAGTCCTTTGTGTCAAGAGGGCCATCCATGGAGTAGCCGTGTTGCATTCGAGATAACATAGGGTTATAATTGATGCAACCCTTAGCACCTAACAGCGGTACATTAGGAAATTCCCCACAGCTGACAATAATGTCTGGGGTTTCCCACTCTCGGATATACCATCGGATGGAACTTGCAGTGAGAGAAGCTATTCTTTGAGGATATTTAAGTTCCTTTGCCACAAAAGGGCCTTTTTCGGGCATATGTTGCATGAACCAAGTATAAAGCAAAGGAGCACAACACAACAAAGTTCCACCCTCTTTTCATGTCGAGCATGTAGGGCATGGTAAATGTTAGCTAAGAGAAATGGTACAGGATTGCCAGAGAGAAAGACTTCTATGGCTACCTGATCCACAAATTTTTCAACGTTTAGGAAGAGCATAATCCCATGGATCAATAAAGCCAACACAACATAAAATGCGTTCTAATTTTCTTCTTTCTTGAACTTCAGAGCTAAATCTTCCAAGAACATCATGGCAAGACCTTTGAAACCCCCTTTCTCAACCCAATTATCTAGAACAGTTGGGACCTTGATACTTAGGGCTAAAGCTATCTTCTTTGGGCCCGTTTCCTCTTCTAGCTTTGGAAATGGATTAAAATCTTTCAATTTGAGACCCATGATTCTCTCAACTTCTTCCAAAGTAGGAGCTAGTTAGAAATCAGCAAATGTGAAACAGCGTAGAGGTGGATCATACTATTGTGCTAGAGAACTGATAATCCCATAGTCAACTTTCTTAGTCAGAAGGCTCAAAATTTTCCCATAGTCTTTTCCGAAATCATCACTCTTACTGATAGTCAAATCAGAGATCAAACCCTTTAGACTGTCAAGCTTAGGTTCCTTGTACTTAAGTGTGAAAGTGTTTCTCCTTGGAGTTGTCATTTTCACGTTCTCAATTCCTGAAACAAATAAGACACAACTAAGAGTTTGCTTTTTATGATGTTGATTCAATGTGTGTGGATGAATGTGATGCATTTTTTGGTATAATTTCAATAGGCTTAAGGCATAGATAAGTCTGATTGCTTCATATAGAACATGGTTCTCACCCGATATGATCTAAGGTTTCAAAAAAGTTCCTAGAGTCATGGATCCATTAGACTGTTTGCTACCTGCGGCAACTTACTTGTCGGGCATCAACTCCATCTAAAGAATCTACTCTAAGTGAGGTTCTCACATCGATCCAACGAGAAATTCAACTCGCAGACCCATGCTACGCAACCATCTTTCCTAGTTGGACAAAGGATTAAGGTTCTACAAATGGTTCTCAGAGTCATGGATCCTAAAGAAAATATCGAAGCTTACGGCAACTTACTTCCCGAGCGACAACATCCTCTCAAGAATCTACTCTAAGTAAGGTTCTCGCACTGACCCAACGAGAAATTCATCTCGCGGACCCGCACTACTCAACCTCGTCCTATCTTATGTTTTTACTCGAGACTCGGGTAAAAAGTCCTTCCCACATGATTTGTAATCAGAGTATCCAAGTATCAAAGCATAATCGGACCAATACAAAAAATTTATATCAATATGACAATAAAGATAGCAAAATCAAGAAAGAAAATCCACACAAGTAAACAAACAAAGGCACACAAACGACCTAACT
The DNA here is from genome assembly GCF_024323335.1 of Lathyrus oleraceus. Lineage (NCBI taxonomy): Eukaryota > Viridiplantae > Streptophyta > Magnoliopsida > Fabales > Fabaceae > Lathyrus > Lathyrus oleraceus. The sequence goes on along the minus strand of NC_066583.1, from coordinate 543,128,037 downwards.
AGGCTTGACTCACTTAGGGAGTCATTCCCTAGCAGAGTCGTCATCTGTCGCACCTCGAAAAATGAGAATACGACCTAACGAAGTGCGATCGCACGCTCGCATGATGGACTGAACAGAGTCGCCATCGAACTTTATTTATTCCTAAAAAGGAAATGGTAAATATCGATAAAACCCAAGAAAGAACGACAATGATTATGGTCGTCGCAACCAATATCAGGGTTCGGGAGTCGATTACGCAAGGGGAAGGTATTAGCACCCCTCACGTCCGTTGTACTCAACGGGAACCATTAGGTTAGTTGTGCACGTTAGTGTTAGTTTGAAATGTTAGGCTTCTCAAGTTATTAGGTGGGAAAGAAAGAACAAAAGAGAGAAGAATGTTTTTGGATTTTGCAACAAAGGAGACTAAACCTAAGTTTTTTATTAATGGGCCTGACAAGATTTCACAATCCTGCTCCTACGTATCTCAATAGAGAACTCAAGGTTTACGTAGTTCTGGGTAGAAAATGTTTGTTTGTTGGTCGATTTTAGCGAAAGCTATATTGTATTAATCAATGAAAACATTGTTTTACCCAAAACAGATGAGGAGCGGACGTGTACCACACATCGAATGGATTTACAAATCAACATTCGGAAAAACGTCACTTATCTCAACTCAACAATTATGGCCGAAGCATTGCTTTACATCACCTTAAAACAAGATGTCATTCGTTTTGAAAAGGTTTTTCTGATCAATCGCACGGCGGCGAAGAAAAGAGTTTGATTGGTTGGATGTATTTTTGGGCTTGAAAGACGAATATTTATGACTTGCAAGCTCTTACAACTTGGGTCTAATACTCGGGACTACGTCTGGACCTTTCACCCAGGTAATCTTTTTCTTTCAATTTTATTGAGAAAAGACGTTTGAATATTTACAAATATTTTGAAGAGGGAAGACGAACACTTATGGCTTGCAAGCTCTTACAACTTGGGCCTAGCATTCGAGATTACGACTGGATATTTCATCCAAGGTAATCTTTTTCTTCAGATTTTATTGAGAAAAAGATTTGAATATTGGAGCGTTTGAAGAGAAGACGAATACTTATGGCTTGCAAGCTCTTATAACTTGGGCCTAATATTCGGGGTTACGACTGGATATTCCATCCAGAGTAATCTTTTTCTTCAGATCTTATTTAAGAAAATGATTTGAATATTGGAGTATTTTGAAGAGAAGACGAATACTTATGGCTTGCAAGCTTTTACAGCTTGAGCCTAATATTCGGGATTACAACTGGGTATTCCATCCAGGGTAATCTTTTTCTTCAGATTTTATTGAGAAGAGAGGATTGAATAAAAAAATGATTAATGTGAAGGTTTGAGATTCAAATAACCGAAGCACGGGTTTAGACAACAAAGAGGTTAAATTGATGTTTTCTCAAAGGCTCCATGAAGAGGATTCCAATATGTGTCAATTGTAATAAATAAATATGCGAATAAAAGAGTTTTGTTTTAACGCTTAAGAAAACGAAGTGTAATAATTAAATAAGAATAGTAATAATTAAAATCGAAAAGGGTAATGTTTTCGGGATAAATCAAAACTAAATGGGGTATAGACTACCCTAAATAGTTAACAAGAAATATATAAACACCACATAAAATCCACACAAAATGAAGTAAATCGAACAGGTACCAAGCTAGGAATTGAACCAGGGACCTAGCGGAAGACAGGAGAAGTCTTTACAGCTAGGTCGAAAGCGGTCTTGTGATGTTTTACTGCATCCATGCGTACACATATAAGATTACATAAAAAACGAAATAAAAAAAAAAGATTGGGTCGAGTGTGGGCGGGCGCAACCCAATCAAAACAAAAGCGAATGGTACGCTGGGCCTACAGCGGGTTGGATCCGACCCAACCCACTTGATGCACCAAGCTTATGGAAAACCCTAACCCTAAATGAAACCGCCGCCCCCTTGTCCAAAAGCAACCCACATGGAAATCAAATCAACAGCTAATAAATATCTATTGTTCCTGAATATCAACAGTCATCAATTGGGAAGTGGAAAAGCAGTAATGGCATTGGGCAACGGAAAAGTTAGTGAAATTCCAATCAAAATAAAGAAAAAGGTCGAATTCCCCACACTTCTCCTTTCTCCTTCTCTGTTGAAACCGAAGCAAGAACTCTCTCTCTCAAAACCAAATACTTTCCCAAGAATGCCAAAGGAAAAAGCTTCAATAAACCAAACCGAAACCTTAAACTAATGGTCGATTCCCAATCCTCCCTTTGCCGTATCCAAGGATCTGTCCATTTCCCTCAACCGTCTCCATCGCGAACCGGTTTCATGGATTCGCGAAGAGATGCTTCGAACGAAACAGCCAACGCCCTTATTCGTAACGGCAGCTCCCCCCCCCCTCAGATCTCGACGGCGGCCTTCAAAAATCCACAGCGAAAAGCTCGCGACGACGACCGTCCTAACACTCGGGGAGAAGTCCCTTCAAAGACCTTCTCCTTCCTCTCTCAAGGTGGTTGCTGTAAATAATATGATGCAGGGAAAGACAAAAGAACCGACCAAGATCTGACACGGGAAGCTCATGAAAGTTAAAAAAAACAAAAAATTTGAAGCACAGATGTTGGGGTGACTTACATAGAAATAAACAATCCGGAAAGCAGAAATACGAAAGAAATATGAGTTAGCATACAGAAGAAGAAATGGATAGGAAAAATACCCCACAAGAAACGAGTTACGCAAGGCTCAAATATATCTTTCTCAATCTCTCTACTTCTCTTCTTTTTGTGGATTTTGGTTGCTTATCGGTTCGTCATCGTGATGATTTCTGTGAAATTTTCGGATGTGGTTTTTGGGTCCTCTATGCGTCCAAATTGTTTTTCTTCTGACTGCTCAAAATGTTAGGGTTTGGTGGTGGATAAAATTTTCTATTGTTGTGAGATCCCTACTAGGTTCCCTCTTGTTGGTTTTTATGTTAGATTTTTTTAAGGTGTGATGTTGATGCATAAAATGATGCATCTGATCCAACTTTTCAAGAGATAGACTTTTTTTGTTATTTTGGTATAAACTTTGCCACCACTTATATTTGTTAACAAACTGCTCCTCAACCTTTTTAATTTGACTCTTTTTATTGGTGTTTGTTTGCTATAAATGTGTTAAGTTGCTGCTCTGCTATCACTGCCTATACATGACAAATCTCTGCTTGGAAAGAAACAAAGGAACAGAGGGAGGCAAGATAACAACCGGTCCCATGAAGATAAACAAGTCTTATTGCAATACTATAGAAATTGTGTTCACTATGTACTTTTATCATTAAAAAATATATATATATATTTTTGTTATGTTGGTTTTAGTTACTGTAACATAAAAAATGAACTTTAACTAGAAGATTTTTTTTTTAATTATTTTGTTTTTTTTTCTTGTGATATAGACAAAAGGTAGCATAAAAACTAATTTTTTAATTATTTTTTTTAAATAAAATAAAATAAAAATAATTTAATTATAAATGTTACAAAATATTCAAATAAATTCAAATGAATTGAATAAATTGTAAAAACAAATTAAAATTGTAAAATAAAATGTAAAATAAAATGTAAAACAAAATGTAAATAAAATGTAAATAAAATGTAAAACAAATTTAGAAAAAAAAATTATCATTATCATTTTTTTTAAAATTCATATCTTAATTTGTGAAACAAAAATGAATTTGTCAATACTTATTTAAACATAACATAAAAACTTACTTGCTAGAAATCTAAAAGTAATACCAAGGCAAACCAAAAAGAACCTAATTTTTGAGAATGTAAAGATATAACTCTAAATAATTAAAACTAAATCTTCCATGACAAAAATCTCTAAACCTACAAGCACTTAATGTAATGCAACAAATGTCGATTATGGGCATGTGGTGTACATGAATATGAATGCTTATGAATGAAGATCATATTTTTTATGTGAATTGGTAAATAGAAAAAATTCTAATGAAAATTAAATTAATGATATTAAAATGAAATTAAAAAAAATGGAATAACGTATGAATATGAATGCTTATAAATAAAGGTCATGTTTTTTATGTGAATTGATAAAATAGAAAAAAAAAATCTAATGAACATTAAATAAATGTCAGTGAAATAATTTTTTTTTAAAAAATGGAATAATTTATGTCAATGAGTGGATGCAAATTGATAAATACAAATGCTTGAAATGTAAATGAATGCCTTTAGACGGGGCAAAATTTAGGGTATGACAACATGCAAGATGGTCAAACCTACATCATGTGGCGCCTCCCACCTACAACCAATGTGGCGCCTCCCACCCACATCATGTGGCGCCCGCCGCCTAAATCCATGTGGCACCCATTTGACGTGTGGCGCCTGCTACCTTCCCTCATGTGCCACGAAACCTGCCATCTTCACTTTTTTTCCTTGCATGCCAGACACGTTTAAAACTCTTTCAACCACCATTACTTTTTTCTTTGATCACTTCATTTATCACAATTTATTTTAATTTATTTCATTTAAAACCTTTCAACTACCATATTAACTCTATATTAACTTTGTATTTATAACTCCACAAACATCTCTCCATTCCACGGTTCATGAGCAAATTTCCTCTTCTTACTACTCAAATTTTGTGAGTTACTGTCATGGCACAAAGGCAAAGTTACGCAATAATTTTTAGAGAAGGCGAACCAGGTGAAATGCAAACAGAACTCTACATGGCTCTACGTAAAAGAGAAATATAGTCAATAAGGTATGCTGATGAACCTTGTTTAATAGCTTTAGGAATTCTTGGCAGTGTTAACCATATGCTTAATACGTTAAGTTTAAATTATTTCTTATCTTTTAAAGACCCTGTCTATATCCAGCTAACACTAGAATTCCTTAGTCCTCTTATTTTTAACCCCACTCCCAACACAGGTTGTTCCAGTGGGACTGTTTAATTTCGCCTGTTTAATGTAGAGTATGCATTTAGTTTTGCCCAACTAGCTGACTTGCTACAATTTCCCCACGGGGATGGCGTAGTATGTGAGGTCCCAGATACTGATGGTTGGCAGCATACTTTTCAACCATTCTGGAGGACAATAACGGGTATCGAAACACACAATTTTGAGGCAAATAGAGCCTTATTAATTCACAACCCGACCATACGTTATTTCCACCAACTATTGGCTTGTACTATTTTTGGCCGATCAAATTCTAACAAAGTGAACGAGAAAGAATTTTTCTATCTGTTCGCCATATTTGTGCCACAAAAGGTTAATATCGTCCAGTTCATGATTTCTCACATGCAAGCAATAGTCACCGCGAAAAGAGAAGCAATCGTTTTTGGCGGATTGATAACCTCCATAGCTCGACTCCTAGGACTCGAATAAAAATTCTCGTCCCTAACACCACTCCCGTCCCGTACCATTGATATTGACATGACTAGGAGCATGAAATTAGTAAAGAGAAGGCAAGACGGTAAATTTAACTTAATGATTGCTAATAATGTCTTCCCGAATTTCATTCTCCCTAACCCAAACCGCACAGATATTCATAATTCGGATAACTATTACTATATTTATGACTCGGTGCTTAACCCAGTCCCGGCACACATTCTTGAGAATGTAGCTGTTGGCGGGGACATTGTTAAGGATTATGATCAGGTGGAGCAGATTGCTCCTGATACTGACACACACCCACACACCACACATGTTTCTTCTGAAAATTCCGCAGGTACATCGTCCAGGCGTAAGCCCAGAAGAAGAAATGTGGCACCTGTCACTCTTGATGACATTTATGCTGAAATGATGGGACGTAGCGAATTAGACGCTCGCCGCAACCAATGGATTCAAAACATGGAAGCTCAGCAAACTGAGATGATGCAAATCCTTCGAAATATACAGCACGATCAACACGATTATTCTTTCAGGAATGAACATAACATGTAGGGTTTGATCGATGACATGACAGATTCGACAGTACGTGTGGAGGATCTCCAAGACCATGTCTCATATGTGGGTATGCCACCTCACCATCCTGGAAATGGTGGGCGTGGACAAACACGTGGCCGAGGCCACCAGTCGCAGACATTCCAGGTTCTACCTTCCTTTCTTACCTTATGTCATTGCATTAGGGACAATGCTCGATTTAAGTGTGGGGGAGGAAGCTTTACCGCTTTTATTTATCGCTTTCTAGGTAGATTTAACTATTTTCATTTCCTTTGTTAAATTGTTTAGTGTTAGTTGAGTCAAATATCATGCATTGTCAAGTCTTTGTACGTGGTTTTCGTTATTTATTGATTCTCCCATTTTCTTGAGCTTTACCAAACTTTTGTGAAAATCTTGACTTAGAAATACAATGCATCTTTTGAAAATTTTAAGCTATAAATAAAACTTAGGTTGGATTGTATAGACTTGGAAAAACTTTACAAGATCGGTATCGTTTTAACACCTTAAATCTCCTAAGTATAAGATAGATTTGAGTATTTGTCATGCCATAGCCTTAAATTCTATCATTTAATATTCCTTAAGTAGTTTATCTAGTAGTCAACACCATCCTAAACACACACTACGCAAAAAGTCGATGCAAAAAGTGTATGATCTCAGGCTTAAAAGAGAAAAAGAATGACCAAATTAATGAAAAGTATTGTTCCTTCTAAGTTAGGTGACCCTCACCCGGTCATTTAACCCAACGATGCAACCCTCTTTAGTTGTTATTTGAGCCAAAGTGCGAGGAAAATAAAAAAAATAAAAAATAATAATGAGATCATAGTCACTTACAAATTATCTTGCTATGAGTGTGAAAGGATAACGGGCTTAATATGATTGCATTAGAATGAAAAGGGATAAAAAGAAGGATGAGTAAGTTAGGTTTAGGCATGATGACAAGATTCATATTGGTTTGTATAGGAGGGAGACTTATGATTGCACGATTGCAAGTTTGTGTTCCAACGATACCCTTAGTGTGGAAGTTAGTACCTATTGATGGAATTTTTATCGAAGTAGAGTTTGTAGCCTAGAATGAGTATCCGAATGCAACTGTGTTTTTCAAGAGTCTTGATACTATATGCTGTAAAATTTTCCGAAGTTCTTTTATTCATATGTGTAGAATTTGCTTGAGCACAAGCAAAGGTTTAAGTATGGGGGAGTTTGATAACGCGAAAATGTATCGTATATTTGACTTGACTTGCATTGCAATCTAGTGCCATTTTACTTATTTTCCATAGCATTATGCCGTATTTTGTGTTTATTTTAGGTATTTATCAAATAAGAAGTATATATGCGAGCAAAGCAGAAAAAGAGCAAAAAGGAAAGGAAACGGAAAGAAAATGAATAAAATACAAAGGGGTGGCGCCCACCACCTTAAGTGTGGCGCCTGCCATGCACTAAAGGGGTTTCGCCCACCACCTTAAGTGTGGTGCCTGCCACCTTAAGTGTGGCACTTGCCACTCTCATGTGGCACCCGCCACGAAGCCCCATTTCCTCCTGGATTCTCTCCATGCTCCATCATTCTCGTTCAACCAACCGCCCTAAATTCACGCCTACTATCAGATTTTTAAAGGAAGAATTTGTAGTATAAATTAGGGTTTCCGTCTTCAGTTTGGGGATCCTTTTTTTTAGCCAGAGTTTTGTTCTTAGAATTTTAAGCAGATATATTTACTTGTAAAAGTGATAGATCCTCCACATCGGGGGACTATTGCAGTTCTAGTTTTAGGAACTGATTTTGATTGTAATTCTGTACCTGATTGTCAAGCGTGCCGACATTCTCTGAATTCAAGTACCAGCGTTAATTCAAGTTCTCAGTCTTTTTTCTAGGTTCCATTTTAGTTGTTTATTTTAATTGTTTATGATTTCATCTTAGAACAAATTAATTTCAGTCTTTTCAAAATCATGCTTTGTCTTATGTTTAATCATCGTAATAGCATGTTTATGTTTAAACCCATGTGTGGCTAAACCATTTAATATCGGTATGTAAAGGCAGTCATAATGACGGGATTCGTTAATAACTGGTGTTGATCTTCATAAACTATTTTTCTGGTTATAGTTTCTTATTCTTAAATTAAAACATGCTTTCGTACGAGAGTAAAAAGCAAACAAGGTTACGGTCAATAACACGAGAGAGTGAGATTTTAACCGGATAGCTGAAACTAGGCATTAATTCTAAACACAGCGAGAGCACTTTAGGATTAATTAGAATTTATTGATTTCCAAAAATTACTTTTAATTCAAATGAGACAGCGAGAACAAAGCATTCTGGTTTAAGAGTATAGTCAGAGTCAATAACACGAGAGTGTGAGATAAAGTTTTTTAAATCAATAATTTCTGCTGAAGAGTATTTTGACATTTAAGATTGCGCCAACTATTCATCAAATCCTTGAAGTTTGATGAGTTACATACCTATATCCCGCTATTAAATATTTCTATTAAAGTTCAGCTTTCGCTAATATTTATTTCCCGTTGTCCCTTAAACCCAAGAAACATCATCATCCTTAGATTTACGTGGTAACATTAGATAACGGTAAGTTCAATTTTTGGTCCTTTGGGTTCAATAATCTTTAAAACTACGCGATACGAGTGTACACTTGCAGTCACGAATCTTATAGACATACTAAGTCGCGATCATAACCCCATTCAAACCTTTGGCCTTTTGTGCCCCTTTTTATTTAAAATTTTGTTAAAATTAATTCACCAACTCATTTGAAATTTTTACCATGAACTACGAGGTTTTGATCCCTCATTTTTATGTTGGTACGTAGGCACAAGACCGAAGGTCTTGTCAAACACAAAAATATAATCAATGAATTCTTTTCTCATCCCCACACTCTATTTTACCAAACATCATTTTTACCAAAAAACATATGCACGCGTAAAAAGGGCTCCCTAGGAGTACCTATGACATGTTGGATGCTAACACCTTCCCTCTGTGTAACAAACCCCCTTACATGTAATCTCTGGCATTTTATTAGTTTTGATTTGAAAACTTCTTATCTTTGGGTTTTGTTCGTACTTTTGTCTTTTCCTTTGGAAACAATAAAAGCGCGGTGGCAACTCTGATTTTATTGACTTCAAGTTTATCCATAGCTTGATGGTCATGAATTTACCTCTACATAAATTAAGTGGCGACTCTACTAGGGAGTAGTCCTCAATGGGTTTAGCCTACCTTTTTATGTGTATATATTTGTATATTTGATGTTTGTATATGTTGTTTGTATGATATAATATGTCTGTTGTGCTTGGTGATCTATGAGTGGTGAGATAAGTTCTAACCCGAACTTGAGTGCAATTAAGATATAAGGATGTTATAGTCATGATCAACTTGTGTGGAGTAGTCCTTAACAAGTTGGCTTGAGACCGAACTGCTCAGTGGTGACCTCTTTGGAGTTACTGATGTGACATAAGTCATTTATGGATAAGCATTACTTTCTATGATTTGGGGTCTGAGAAGCTGAGGACCATAGAATATTTAACCCAACTTAGCCTATTTAGGACGTAATGCAGAGACTGTTCAGGTGTAGACTTGACAATAGTTATTACACGATACTACACTCAGACGAGTTTCTCTTGAGAATATTATGGGTTGATGAGTCAGTCATCTTAACCTATAATATCCGATAGATGGGATCAAGACTCTGGGAACTTTTTAGAACATGATCTACAGGTTTTTATCCTTAGTACACTCCTTTAGGATGGTTCTTAACCTGACTCCATCTCGTGACTCACAACAAACCCTTTGATTCTCAGTTGATCTGATCAAGACTCATCAATATCAATGGAACTTAGGTGTTGATAAGGTGAAAACCATAATCCAGCAAAATGGATGATTGATCTTGATGATGACTTGATCTATCCCTTGACCTTTGTTTGTGTTTGCCTTGCGTGTGATCCCTTGTTTGTGATTGTTTCATTCATGCATACATGTGCATCATGACATTCATCACAAAAAATAAATTTCAAGGAAACTAAGGTCTTATTTGCAAAAAAAATTAGACCATGGATTATGGACGAAGGAACACTAAGAAGTACAGTTTCAGATGTCCTGATTTGAAAGAGCTAAGGACGTTGTCATCCTTTGTATTAGATCCCTTGGACTTCAAGCAACGTCATGGGAAGCTCTTGTATGTACTATCTACTGATGTGGTTAAAGGACTTCTGAGTGTTTTGGTTCAGTTCTATGACCCTCTTTACCGGTGCTTCACTTGTCCAGACTATCAGCTTGTGCCCACGTTGGTGGAGTATGCCCATCTCTTGGGTATACCGGTATCTGACAAGGTACCTTTTAGTGGATTGGAGTAGATCCCAAAATCTCATATTATAGCTGAATCTCTTCATTTGAAGAAATCTGATATTGATGCTCATTTGGTGAACAAAGGAGGAATTCTTGGGTTGACTTCTGAGTTTCTCATCGGTAGGGCTACTATTTTTGCTCAGGCCGGTAGCATGGATGCTTTTGAAGTTGTTTTTGTTCTGCTCATCTATGGTCTAGCCTTGTTCCCTAACATTGACGGTTTTGTTGATATTCATGCCATTAGAATCTTCTTGATTGGAAATCCTATTCTTACTCTATTGGGTGACATGTATTTCTCTTTGCATTTGAGGAATTGTAAAGGTGGTGGGACTATTGTGTGTTGCGTTCCTCTTCTGTATAAGTGGTTTATTTCGCACTTGCCTCAGACACCTGCTTTCCTGGAGAACAAGCAATGTCTACGGTGGTCTCAGAGACTTATGTCTCTCACTAATGATGATATTGTTTGGTATGATTCTGCATTGGGTAGTTTGGATATTATTGATAGTTGTGGTGAATTCTCTAATGTGCCTCTCATTGGTACACACGAAGGAATCAACTACAACCCTGCATTGGCTCGTCGTCAGCTTGGGTTCCCCTTGAGAGATAAACCTAATAACACTCAGTTAGAAGGTCTATTTTATCAAGAGGATAAAGATCCCCAACATTTGAAGAAAGGGATGGTGCATGCTTGGCATAATGTGCATAGGAAAGGAAGATCTGAGCTTGGTCCACGCAACTGTGTAGATATGGAAGCTTACACTATTTGGGTGAAGAAGAGAGCTTTGGAGCTCAAGATGTCGTATGCTTGTGAAAGACCTATGTCTATGGTTGTGCCTGAGCCATCAACTCTCCATAACCAAGATGTAGAGGAGTTGGAAGACGCACTCGCCAATATGAAGCAAGAGAGAGAGATATGGGAAGAGTGGTTCCATGCTTTGAGCCGAAAGCATGAAGAGTTGTAGCTTGAGTCTAAAGACAAGGATGCACTTATCAAGATTCTTGAAGACCGAGCAGTGAAGAGACAGAGAGAGCCAGAGGGTTTAGTTACCTCTAGCATGCCTCAGCCTTCCGGTGCTTGGAAGAAGATTGTTGATCAACTAGTTCTTAAGAAGGCTCAGATGAAGACATCCTTTGAGTTAGAGATTCGACGCATCCGAAGGAAGTATGCTCCCGTAGCTAGATCATCTGATGCAGTTGCTAGGGATCCTTAGGATGATAGTTTCCTTTTCTCTTGTATTTGTATTTTGGTTTCTAAAATTGTACTCAGTGTAATCCTTCCAAACTTTTATGAATAAAAAGAGATTTTATGGTTAATCAAATTGTTATTATTGTTATTATTTGAATATATATATATATATATATATATATATATATATATATATATATATATATATATATATATATATATATATATATATATATATATATATATATATATATATATATATATATATATATATATATATATATATATATATATATATATATATATATATATATATATATATATATATATATATATATTTGCAAATAGGACTTCATATATTCCTTGAAATTAAAAGCAATCAAAAACATTGCATTTCATGCATCATTTGCATAACAGGTTTCTTCCGCCAGATGTCTTATCAGTTCTTCTTTGTGCATCAGCCAAGCTGACTCAATGCTATAATACTCGTGCTAATCAACCGAAGAGAATGGAGCATCTAGAGCAAGAAAACCGAGAGCTAAAGGATGAGATTGTCAAACTTACGACACTAATGGGATCTGTGATTGTTGCCCAGAATCAGTCATCACCGTGTCCTGCAACTCCTCCTCCTTAGAGGACCGTTATTTTTGAGATTGTTTCTTCAATTGTTCTTGTTGTTGCTGCCAGTCAACCCATTCCTGCTATGCCTGCTGAATTCCCTTTGGGAATGCCATCAAATTTTATGCCAGAAGGGTATGCACCCACATTTATTTCTCTGCCAGCTTCTAGCCCGATCATGTCAGTCCACCTCCTGTTGTTCACACTTTTTCTCGTTTTGAAGACACTATCTACCACTCTGTGCCGTCTGAGGGTCCAGATGTATACGAGAAGATGGATGAAATGAAAGATAAATTCCTTCAGTTGAGTAAAGAGTTAAAGACTCTGAGAGGGAAATATTTGTTTGGGAAGAGTGTTGTTGAACTCTGCTTGGTCCCTAATGTCAAGATTCCAGTGAAATTCAAAGTCCCAAACTTTGAAAAGTACAAAGGGAATACCTGCCCACTAAGCCATCTTGTTATGTACGCCAGAAAAATGTCAACTCAAACTGATAATGATCAGCTGTTGATTCCCTATTTCCAAGACAGTTTAACTGGAGTTGCCTTAAGGTGGTACATGGGTTTGGACAGTGCAAGCATCCATACTTTTAATGACTTGGGTGAAGCCTTTGTCAAGCAGTATAAGTATAATGTGGATATGGCACCTGATAGAGATCAGTTGAGGTCAATGTCTCAGAAGGATAAGGAGACACTCAAAGAATATGCCCAGAGATGGAGAGAATTGGCTGCTCAGATAAGTCCACCTCTTAAAGAGAAGGAAATGACGAAGATCTTCTTGAAATTGCTGAGTTCGTTTTATTACGAACGTATGATCGAAAGTTCCCTTAACAATTTTACTGAAATGGTAAACATGGGGATGAGGCTAGAAGAAGGAGTCTGTGAAGGATGTTTGTCTAAAGAAGAAGCGTCAGCTAGCAAGAAGTACGGTGGTAGTTTCTCCAAGAGGAATGAAGGAGAGACTAATTCAGTATCAGTGGGGAGGAAGAGGAGGCCTCATGTCAGAAAAGGGTCTCAATCCCGTCAACATCAACACTAAGTCTCTTCAGTAATTCCAGTTTTTTCCAACAATTCCAACAATCAATCAATTTTAATTCAGCAACAACAACATTAACAACAACCGCAACAAAGAACCAACTACAACAAAAACAATCATTACCAACAAAACTTCGAAAGGAAGAAGGTCTCCTTTGACCCTATTCCTATGACATATGCAGAGTTATACCTGTCATTGGTCCTCAAGAATCTCATTCAGCCAAGAAACCCTCTGCAAATCCCTGAGCCACTGCCATGGTGGTTCAAGCCTGATCTTCATTGTGCTTTTCACTAGGGAGCCCCTGGTCATGATATAGAGAACTGATATCCGTTGAAGTATGAAGTTCAAAAGCTTGTGAAGTTCAAAGCGCTAAATGTAAAAGCCAATTCGTTTCCTGCTCATGGTAACGCTTCTGTCAATATGGTGGACGGATGTCCAGGGAATTTTAGAGTTTTTGATGTGATACGTATTCAGAGGTCTCTGGTGGAAATGCATAGAAATATGTGTTTAATCAGTGACTGTGAACATGCCCATGACAGTTGTGTCGTTTGCAGCGTGAACCCCCGTGGGTGTATGATTGTCAAGAGAGATATCCAGAAGTTGATGGATGAGAATGTAATCCAGATTCAACAGTCAAGGGATATGGGAGATAATGTGAATGTCATTGTGCCGATATTTAAGACCCCTAAGCGGGTAGTCATTCAGTTTGATAGTAGTAGCAGCAACAATGTCAATAGATCGGTATCGTCGTTGGTTATACGGTTAGCGGGCCATGTCCCTTATGTATCCGATAAAGCTGTGTCATACCAATATAATGCCACTATGATTGAAAATGGTCAAGAGGTTCCTCTACCAGTTGCAGATTCAGTGTTGAATATCGCAGATATTGCAAAGGTGACCCGTAGTGGTCGTGTGTTCAGTCTAGTTTTCTCTAAAGTGATAGAAGATGTTTCAGTAAGTAAGAAGGTAGAGATTCCAGTAGTGAATCTGGTTAGTGCTCCAATATGTCAATCTGGTAAATTCAGCAAATTAAAGATTAATAATGATGATGAGTGTCATACCCTAAATTTTACCCTAAATTTTCACTTGCATCCGTATAAATCAATCCATTTTGTTGTGCATTTTTATCAATTAAAAATCATTCATCAGGGTTCATATAAAAAGTCAGTAGCTCTGGCATTTTATTTGGTCTTGATGACATTCATTCAGTCATTTGTTGATTAAGAAGTCGAAATATTTGATTTCTCAATCTCAATGCATTCTTCATTCAATTGTGATGGAGAGTATTTTTGTCATCTTAATCTTAGTAGGTTTTAATTGTGATGGAGAATCAAAAGTAAATGGTTCAAGAGTGATTTAGTTACATCTGATTGTTTGTTCACGATTATTTAGTTAGGAATTTAGTTTTTATTCACAAGATGTTTGCATTTCGTTACGTGTCACAACATGCATTTTGTTCCACATATTTATATAAGATGTCTCTCGAAATAATTTTTCGGATCTACAGGCAGACCGATCGAATCGTTTCCCAATTGTACATCAAATTAGCGGGTGAAAAACTTTAAATTTGAGCTTTTAGACGTCAGTTTTCTTAATATACGGTTCACATAGTTTAACCTAACATGTTCGTTTTAATTTTTTGACTACTTTTTTAGCCGCATTTTTTCAGTATGAGCCTTTTAACCGGTCATTTTTTATTTTTAAATTTGATCAAAACCTGTATGTTTTCGAGAAGTTTATTTCGCGTTGGTAATTTCGGTGCAGTCTGTTTATTTTTTGGAGCATTTTTGTGCCCGGTTTTTATTCATTTTTTATCCGATTATTTTTATTTCTTTATTAAAATGTTCATGATAATAAAATAGAATTTTCTACGCTCTTGTTTCAATCCGGTTTCGATTATGTAGTTTAATTTGATTTTTTATTTTTATATTAATTTTGCAATTCTTTTATTATTTATTATTTCATTTTTAATTGTTAGACCATAAACGTTAGTAAAAGAAATCAGTGAAGTATAGAAGGAGTCAATGATCACTTTTTCCCATTTTCCTAGCTGACATCAGTTTTCATTGGTAAGAAAAGATCCCTCTCCTTCCTATCAAACAACTTCACGCGTCCGCCTATGAGGGAGAGCTTTGAAAAAGCGTTTTCTAAGAGGTAGAAGATCCAAACGCGATATCAACAAGTGAGTGTTGTTTCCAAAAAATCAGAAGAGGGCATTTATCTGCTTTTCACGGATCATCACACCACCCCATAAAAGATCTCTCCCACATTTGAGATTAAAAAAGGAAAAAATCTTGATGAAGAAGAAAGAGAGAGCATAAAATATTTTCAACAAAAGACTTTTAACCTTCATACTTCCTTCAACCAAAGCCAACACACATCAACACTTTTTCATCAACCTTCCACCATCACCTGCATTTTTTTCAACGACATCAACCTCACAATCTCGCCTCCACCTCCTTCATTTCTATTACCAGTCTTTACCTTACTCTATTTCAATCTCCGGTTCTATTTACGGATCTGTCGTACTCGCATCGATCTCAACCTTCGATCATCATCACTGGAAGTTACTTTCATTTCATGTGTTTGGTATTTTGTAAGTTTTGTTTGTTGCTCTCCAAATACTTTAAGTGACAACTATTTTTTTTTGTTTGATATTTTGTTCTCTTTTGATAGTTAGAGTTAATCATGTATGAGTTTTCTTTTGTGCTTTACCATGAGTATATATCATATGGTGGATGGATGAATTTTTTCCTGACTGTGTTTACTGTGTGACGATTAATTCTCTTTTGCATTGAATCACATCATTTTACTGCTATATAAAAGTTAAGAAATGTGAGATAAAGCATATTTTAATACATATTATTTCAGTAAGGTGCATGCTTGACAAGTACGTGAATGTATCGTAAGGTATTCGGCTGAGTCTTTTGTGTTATGATAGCATATGCTAGGTAGTAGTAACATAGGCATATAAAGAATTAAATGTGGTCTCCATTGAAAATTATGGAAATTAAATTATACTATTTTTCAAGTGATTAGAAAGATAAATATTTGGTAGTATATATAGATAAATATATTTTGATATTATTAAGTGTAAATAAAATAATATGATTTAGTTTGCAAATATTTTAAGAATCTCATTTTTGTTCCTTTTCTTTTTATAAAAATAATTCATTTGTATTAATTTAGGTTTAAATTGTTTTGCCATTGGGTTACTGAATTCTTCAAGTCTTAAGTCCATTAATTTTTACACCCTCATCTTCATATAGCCCACCCCTTTTTCTTTTCATTTTTTAATTTTCTTATTTTTATTTTTATTTTTTATTTTTTATAATTATATTATTATTATTATTAATTGTTATTATTGTTATTATTATTATTAATATTATTATTATTGTTGATTATTATTATTATTATTTATTTATTTTATTTATCATTATTTGTTTATTTTTGTTTGATTGTTATTATTATTATTGTTATATTTGTTTACTGATTAATTAATTATTTGATTTTAATTATTAAATAGAAAAAAATTGATTTATTTGTCCGATCGGTTTTACACAGATGCGTAGCGATTTTGAAGTTAAAAACTCAATTTAACTTCAGAAATTGCTTACACGCATAAAGTCTTGTTGACTGACCTCAAATAGGGTGATTACTACATGAATCTCTTTAAGATTGGTTAACATAACGCTAAATTATGTAGTTTAATTTCTTAATTTTTACTTCGAGTCCCTTGGTTTTCTCTTGGGTCTTCTTACAACGAGATTCTTTTATTTTTACAACTGTCTTTCAAAACTTGTATGATTTAGTTATTGTGTTGTATCCCCATTCGATAAACAGTACCTTCATTCCTGAAAATGTGTAATAAATTTACCGCTTTCATTTACTTTATTGTATCAGTTGATTATTAATTCCAAGATTAAAATCAACCCTTTTTAGAAAAGAATAAAAACAAATACTCGATCCAACATCGAGCAATTTTCATAAATCAGAATCATTTCCACTATCTATTTCTCCATCATTTTCAAAACCATCCAATCATCCTGTATGTTTCAATTCAAACGCAATTAATAAAAACCTTGATCCAACATTGAGTGTCCTTTCCCTATTCAGATCTAAAACACTTAATCGTAATTAAACATCATTTCATTAAAGATTAAAAGGGGGATCATCTCGAGCCTTCGATTCCTCTCCTCAATTACTTGGATACGAGTAGCCTTACTCGGCCATTCGAGCAATTGTCATCTGTTAAAAAACTTCTAACCCCCTCCACATCCAAACTATTTTCATAATCAAACTTTAAGTCAAAACTCATTTTCATAACAAACTTGAACGAAAAAGGAGATGGTTTGGAGCCTTCCATTCCCTTCCCCAAATACTTGGATACGAGTAGCCTTACTCGGTCATTCGAGTATTTTTGGTCCGCTCAAAATACATTAACCTTATTTAAATCCATTCACAATTAAGGATGAAAAGGGAGATGATCTAGAGCTTTCTATTCCTCTCCTCGAGTACTTGGATACGAGTAACCTTAATCATACATTCGAGTAATCGTCATCCAATAAAACACTCAACCAATCAAACTTGTTTTCCGCCCTTGCACGACCTCGAAAACCATTTTCAAAAAAGAGTATGCAACATCCATTTCGATGTGAAACAAACAAAGACTTCAGCCTCCAAGAGCGAGCAACAACTAAAGGTTTAATCGCTCAAATGTTATCCAAGCATCACTCTCTTTAAAAGCAATCCATCCAGTAGTTCTCTTTAAGCATAACTATGCATGCCTTGAGTTCTTCATAGCACCTGAAGATACGTAGGAGCATGATTGCGAAATCTTGTCAGGCACATTAATATTTAAAACCCGTAAGTCTTCCTTTTATTATTTCTTTTTCTCTCTCAATAAGTAGAAGATAACATTTAACATTAGCTAACACTCTATCGCAAGTCTAACTAAGTGGTTCCCGTTGAGTACAACGGACATGATGGGTGCTAATACCTTCCCCTTGCGTAATCGACTCCCGAACCCAAATTTGGTTGCGACGACCATTTTCTTTTTTGTTGTTTTTTGTGGGTTTTATTGATATTTTCCCTTTTCTCTTTTGGAATAAATAAAGTTCGATGGCGACTCTGTTCGAACGTATTTTTTGCGAGTGTGCGAGCGCCTTGTGAAGGATCACGTTTTTCAAGATGCGATAATGAGGTGTTAAGGTTAATCAAGAGAAGTGAATTCAATGTTGTAGAGCAGTTGTTTCAGACGTCATCAAAGATCTATGTGCTATCATTGCTAATGAATTATGAAGCGCATAGAGAAGCCTTGCAGAAAGTGTTTGAAAAAGCTTATGTTAAGCATGATATTACTATGGATTAGTTTAACCACATTGTTGCCAACATCACTTCTTGTAACAATTTGAGTTTTTGTAATGAAGAACTTCCTGATGAAGGCAAGAATCACAATTTGGCGCTGCACATTTCAATGAATTGCAATGAGGATGCTTTATCCAATGTGTTGGTTGATATTGGTTCGTCATTGAATGTGTTACCAAAACAACTCTGTCAAGACTCTCTTACCAAGGCGCCCTAACGAGGTATAGTGGCGTAGTTGTCAAAGCATTTGACGGTTCTCGAAAGACCGTCATTGGAGAAGTGAACCTTCCAGTAAAGATAGGTCCGAGTGAGTTCCATTTTACTTTCCAAGTAATGGATGTCCATTCGGCCTATAGCTGCTTGTTGGGAAGGCCATGGATTCATGAAGCTGGAGCTGTGATGTCTACTCTACACCAGAAGCTGAAATTTGTGAAGAACGGCAAGCTCGTCGTTGTTGGTGGAGAGAAGGAATTTTTGGTGATCCATTTGTCATCTTTCACGTATGTTGATGCTGAGGAGGAGGTTAGGACTCTGTTCCAAGCCTTATCTATTGCTGATGAGTTAAAGAAAATTGGGGCACCCATGACTTCTTTAAAAGATGCACAAGAGGCTATTCAGGATGGCAGTATTGATAAGTGGGGTCGTGTTGTGGAGATCGCCGAGAACAAGAACAGAGTCGGGCTAGGATTTCAACCAGGGCCATTCATCACCAAAGCCAAAGTTATACAACCAATTTTCCACAATGGAGGGTTCATTCATGGGAATGATCAACACTCAGCTGCCATTATTGAAGACAGTGGTGATGAAGACGAAGCTTGCGCCAACTTTATGATGCATGGCCAGATTTGCTACAACTGGGTTGTTGTTGATGTTCCTGTTGTCATTCATCGTTCTAAGTAATTTGTTTTTTATTATTTTTAAGAAAAATATTTCTCCTATGCCTAAGGGAGAAGTGAACATTGTTGGGCATTTTATTTATTATCGTAAATAAAATACAATTTTATTCATCCATATCTATGATGTTTTATTTTTACTTTTTGTTTTTCTGAAAACGGTAATCACAAAAAACATAAATAAATAATAATCTTCCATCTGCATAATATTTGTTCGCACTCCACTTCTCTAAAATCAAAATACCAAATCATTATGCAGGTTGGTTCTCAAACCCATTGAATATAATGATTCTACTCCCTCTCTAAAATTTGATTTCCATGTGTTTGAGATTGAGGAAGAGATTGATGATGAAGAAGTATCTGATGAGTTATCCCGTTTGCTCGAGTATGAGGAAAAAGCCGTTCAACCATTTGAAGAACAGATTGAACTAGTCAACTTGGATCCCGAGGACGATGTGAAGGAAGTCAATATTGAGTCTCAACTGTGTCCAGAAGCTAAGAAGGGGTTGATTGATCTTCTTCGAGATTATTCTGATGTGTTTGCCTGGTCCTATCAACACATTAATATATTGGTAGATAATACAACTAAATTCAAAGTCTTTTCGTTTATGGACGGATTTTTTGGTTACAATCAAATCAAGATGGCACCTAAAGATATGGAGAAGACCACATTCATTACACCCTGGGGAACATTCTGTTATAGAGTGATGCCTTTCGATTTAAAGAATGTTGGTGCAACGTACCAGAGAGCTATGAACACTCTTTTTCATGATATGATGCATAAAGAGATTGAAGTTTATGTTGCTGATATAATTGCCAAATCAAGTGATGAAGAAGAACATGTTGAGCATTTGTTGAAGTTATTCCAGCATTTGAGGAAGTATAAACTCCGCTTGAATCCTAATAAGTGTACTTTGGGTGTTCATTATGGTAAGTTGTTGGGCTTTATTTTCAGCGAGAAGGGTATTGAGGTTGATCCTGCCAAGGTCAAAGCAATACAAGAAATGCTTGCGTCCAAAACTAAGAAGCAAGTCAGAGGTTGTCTCGGCTGCTTGAACTATATCTCAAGATTTATATCGCATATGACTGCCACATGTGCGCCTATTTTCAAGCTTCTTCAGAAAGATCAGTCTTGTGATTGGACCGAAGATTGCCAAAAAGCTTTTGATAGTATCAAAGAGTATCTGCTTGAACCTCCGATTTTTTTCCAGCCTGCTAAAGGAAGACCGTTGATCATGTATCTGACTATTCTGTAAGAGAGTATGGGATGTGTTTTGGGTCAACAAGGAGAATCTGGGAAGAAATAATGTGCAATTTACTACCTCAGTAAGAAGTTCACCGACTGTGAGACTCAGTATTCTATGCTTGAGAAGGCATGTTGTGCATTGGCTTGGGCTGCTAAGCATTTGCGCCAGTATATGTTGAATAATACTATTTGGTTGATATCCAAAAGGGATCCAATCAAGTACATTTTTGAAAAGTCTGCTTTAATTGGGAGGATTTCCCGTTGGCAGATGTTGTTATCTGAGTATGATATTGAATAATGATCTCAGAAAGCTATTAAAGGTAGTGTCTTGGCTGACCATTTGGCTCACCAACTGATTGAAGATTATCACTCAGTGTAGTATGATTTTCCTGATGAAGAGATTTTGTACTTAAAGATGAAAGATTATGATGAACCATTGCTTGAAGAAGGGCCAAAGCCTAGTTCCCGTTGGGGCATGGTATTTGACGGAGCTGTTAATTCGTATGGTAATGGCATGGGCAGTGATTATTACTCCTCGAGGCACTCATTTTCCGTTTACATCTAGATTGACCTTCAAGTGTACAAACAATATGGCTGAGTATGAAGCTTGCATTATGGGGCTTGAAGAGGCCATCGATCTCAGAATCAAATATCTTGATGTCTATGGAGATTCAGCTTTGATTGTGAATCAGATCAAAGGTGAATGGGAGACGAATCAACCCGGTTTGATACCATACAAAGACTATGCGAGGAGGATTTAAACTTTATTTGCAAAGGTTGAGTTTCATCATATCTCTCGAAATGAAAACCAGATGGTAGATGCTCTTGTAACGTTGGCTTCCATAATTGTGGTGAAATTTTGGAATGAAGTTCCTAATTTGACTGTGATGCGTCTTGATAGGCCAACTCATGTATTTGTTGTTGAAGAAGTCAAATATGAAAAGCCATGGTATTTTGATATCAAGTGTTTCCTTCAAAGTCAAATTTACCCGCCTGGGGCATCTTTGAAAGATAAGAAGACTTTGAGAAGATTAGTTGACAACTTCTACCTGAATGGTGATGTGCTTTATAAGAGAAATTTCGATATGGTTTTGCTCATATGCATGGATAGACACGAAGCAGACTTGTCGATGACTAAAGTCCATGAAGATTCCTTTGGTACCCATTCCAATAGACATGCTATATCAAAGAAGATGTTGAGAGAAGGTTACTATTTGCTGACAATGGAATCTGACTGTTGCAAGTTTATGAAGAAGTGCCACAAGTGTCAAATGTATGCAGATAAGATTCACGTTCCTCCGACACTGTTGAACGTTATTTCCTACCCATGTCCCTTTTCCATGTGGGGAACTGATATGATTGGCATGATTGAGCCCAAAGCTTCGAACGAACATCATTTCATTTTGGTGGCTATTGATTATTTCACAAAGTGGGTTAAAGCGGAATCGTATGCAAATGTGACCAAGCAAGTTGTTGTAATTTTTATCAAGAATCATATTATATGCCGTTATGGTGTGTCGAGTAAGATCATTACAGATAATGGATCAAACTTGAACAATAACATGGTGGAAGCTCTTTGCAAAGACTTCAAGATTGCACATCATAATTCTTATCCCTATAGACCTAAGATGAATGGGGTTGTTGAAGCTGCAAATAAGAACATTAAGAAGGTCATTCAGAAGATGGTTGTGACGTATAAATATTGGCATGAAATGCTCTCATTTGCTTTGCATGGGTACCGTACATCCATCCACACTTCAACAGGGGCAACCCCTTTCTCTCTTGTTTATGGCATGGAAGTTGTGCTCCCCGTGGAGGTTGAGATCCCCTCGTTGCATGTCTTAATGGAAGCCAAGTTGACAAAAGTTGAATGGTGTCAGACCAGGTATGATCAGTTGAATTTGATTGAAGAAATGAGATTAACTGCCCTGTGTCATGGCCAGTTGTATCATCAAAGAATGAAGAAAGCTTTTGATAAGAAGGTCAAACATCGCGTGTTCAAAGAAGGTGACCTCATACTCAAGAAGATTATATCTTTCAAACCTGATGCTAGGGTAAAATGGACTCCTAATTATGAAGGCCCATATGTTGTTAAGAGAGCCTTCTCAGGTTGTGTATTGATTCTAACAACTATGGATGGTGAAGAGTTCACGCGTCCTGTGAATGTCGATGTAGTCAAGAAATACTTCGCCTAAAAAAGGAAAAGAACAACTCGCTAAGATGAAAATCTGAAAGGGCGACTTAGGCAAAAATGAGCGTCTAGGTGGATTGAAAATGCGAAAGGGCGGTCCAGGAAAAAGTTAGAGACATAAAACGGAAAACTTATCCCGGTAGATTGAGTACTCCACCTTAGGGAAATCTAGGCAAAAATTAGGGATTATGGAAAGTAACTACATCCGGCTGGCCCTGATCTTTGAACGGTTTTGAGCATGTCATTTTCTCTAGTTCATCATTCTCAACCAAAGACAAGAACATAGTGGATTTTAAAAGTTGGTAAGGAGAGTAGTGATCATTGTATTCAACGTAACCCTTTTCCATGTAAATTACCACTTTCAAACTTTGTAAAGATCCATGGAGTCCCGCCATTCGCGAACCACCATTCTATTAAATAAAGTTGAGATTTTCATCCAATTATTTCTATTCTTATTTACTTATGTTAAATAAAATTGAATTTTTATGATGATAATTTTGAAATAAATTAATGAATAAATATTTTTCTTAAAATGATAAAAAGCAGTCACTTTGAGAATAATCGATTTCAGCAAGGAATGTCAACAGCAATCTAAGAACAAGTAAGTCTTGAAGTGTGAAGCATTGTTGGTCTTCGTCGAGTAGTTGGTTTGGTAACTTTTTCCTCCCCAACTGTTCGCCATTTATCCCCAGCTTGGTTGATGAGTTTCTCCCCGAATATTTCATCATCCAAGTAGAGTTGGTGGGTCTCATCTCCAATTGAGCTGATGATTGGTCTCCTTTGCAAATCCATATGCTCATGTTTTGTATCCCCCAGTTTGTGATTTGGATGACCAGACCCTAGAGATCCGGAACCTTTATTTGGTTTCCATTTGCATTTGATTGTGTTGCATAACTTCAACAATTTCTCCTTTGTATGAATCCGATTTGGTTATCTTTACCTTGGAATTGGCTTATTTCATAATTCCCGAGAAGAATTTGATGATTACTGAGGAATGTGACGGTCTTTGACATAGCCTCCCCAGCAATTTGCTTAATTCCTCATGCAGAGTTTTATCTCTTGTATTCCCCGATAGAGTTCATCTTCTGATAGAAGTTCCCTCTTTCCCGACAGTGTTTGATTCTAAGTAGTATTTAATTTTGTCCCTACAAGGTTGTCTCCCATTTAACATGGTATTAACTTAAAATTCCCCGCAGTATTGATTTGTTTGGATCCTCAGCAGATCCTTCCCTATCCTCGGCATGTTTGGTTGATCATCCTTCGGCAGTGCTCTCCTCCCGCAGAGTTTGCCATGATTAATTGAAAGCATGTTCCCCATGACTTTCCCAGCCATAGTAGATTTATTCTGAGCTAGATAATTTATTTTCATCCCTAGAAATTTCTCCAGTTGGTGTTTCCATCTTGTTGAGATTAGTAGAGTATTTTAGTGATGATTCAAATCTTTGTTATTTGTATCCTTTGTGTTGTTTTGTCAACATAATCATAATCATATACATACATGTTCATGCATAAAACACAACATCAGATATTTCATTATATATTTTATCGCATTGTTTTTTCTCCTGATCCCCTGCTTTGGTGATATTATTTCCCCATGTAGATTTGGTGTGTCTGTCCTCCTTCAATTGTAGTGTCAACCCCTTAAGCAGAAAGACTATAACCTTTCTCATTCCCCACTGAGTTGTTCCCTCGTGGATGATTGTTATTTCAGTTTCCTCCCCAGTTTATCATCTGGATGGAACCACTCCCCTTGAGTTATATCCTCATTGGGTTGAGTCCTTGTTTAACCGTTTCTTTCTAGTTTTTACCTAGATAGATCTTTTGGTCTTCAAGAGTCTATTACCCACTAACCGGTAATATTCTTCTTGATGTTGAGTAAATTAATTTTGCCCAATACCCGGTAAAATGTAATCTACTTCCTTTGTGTTCCCCAGCGGATTCGTTTTCACGTTTCCCCCGGAGAGTCTATCCTTGATATGTTCACTTTAACCAGTGACGGATTTTCTATTCTTTGTGGTATTCAACCCAGTAAACTGGTACATATATTTCTTATTTTCCCAGGAAGTTTATCCTTGATATGTTCATCCTAACTGGTGACGAATATTCTTCCTTTTTGGTTTTCTACCCAATAAAAAGGTTGTTGTAACCCCTATTTTATTCCCCAGAGAGTCTATCCTTGATATGTTCACTTTAACCAGTGACAAATTTTCTCTTCTCTTCAGTATTCTACCCAGTAACTGGTAGTTATAATTCCTACTTTCCCCTGCTGAGTTTATCCTTGATATGTTCATCTTAACCGATGACTGATATTCTCTCTTTGGTATTCTACCCAGTAACTGGTAGATATAATTCCTATTTATCCCCGACAGTCTATCCTTGATATGTTTCCCCTAACCGGTAATGGATATTCTTCCTCTTTCCCAGGTGGTTTATCCTTGATATGTTCATCCTAACAGATGATTGATATTCTTCCTTCGAGTTTATCCTTGATATGTTCACCTTAACCAGTGACAGATACTCTCTCTGTTGGTTTTCTATCCAGTAAAAAGATAGTTATAAATCCTATTTGATTTCTCTCCCTAGTAGGTTATTCTTACCCAGTAACTGGTAAATGGATACACCTTTTTTTCCTCAGTGAGTCATCCTTAATATGTTTATCCTACGGTAACGGATGTCCCTCTGTCAGAGTATATTATCTTCTTACCAAGTAACCGGTAATAGATAATATATTTATTTTACTCCTGTGTTGAAGTTCATTCTTCCCCAGTTGAGTTTGAGTGTGTATTTCCTCAGTGAAATCTCTATCCCCTGTTTGGTTTGAATATTTCAGTTTTGTTCTGATCTATTCCTATCCCCTGCAGATTTCACTTATCCCCAGACCGAGTCCTTCAATTTTTATTTTCGTGGAAAAGTCCCTCGTGTCTCCAGCAGTTTTCAATTCGTGGCCTGGCCTACACATGGCTCTTATCCCTTAGAGTCTTTGTCTTCCCAGTGAGTTTTCCTTATGGGACGCATTATGCTCCTGTGAATTTTCAGTTTCTTCCGTATTCTTTTCCTTTGTGGCAATATATTCCCCACAAAGATTATTTTAACATTCATATCATATGCATCACGAGGTCTCTTAGGGACCAAAATTTGTTTCTAGATGTTGTTACTTAAGTCCATTCTACTGAGTTGATTCAAAGATTTTAGCATTCATATCCACAGTTAGAATGTCCTTAAATAGGGGAAGCTGTAAGATCCCAATTTTGATCCTAAGATGCCTCATGCTATCTGATCGGTCACCATTTTCACTATATTTTCGTTGTTTATCCGACAAGAAACCAAGGATTTTGAGACACTGTGTATGCATTATGGTACCTTTATAGTTAATTTTCATTCCCGTAAGTTATTTAAGCAATTTTATTAATTCTCAGTGTTATTTTGTGTTTTCATGATTTTACGCTTCGGTTGTCGTGTTTATGCCCTTCAGGTCCACAGAGAAGATCCAATGGACTCAATGCAAGAAAGTGGAAAGTTTCGGCGTTCGAAAAAAGAAGACTTTCTAGTTCAGGAAGCCTGACACGGCCACCCGTGTCACTTGACACGGCCGTGTCAGGAGGAAGCTCAAGAAAGTACAAGAAATGCCTAAAATAATGGCCTGACACGGCCACCCGTGTCAGCCTGACACGGTCGTGTCAGGTCACCTGGGGCATGTCATCAAGGAAAAAACAAGAAAGAGAGCTGACATGGCCGACCGTGTCAGCCCAAAACGTGGATTTTCCAGTTTTCGGGCTTTTTCACCGGGCTTGAGCTACATGGACGTTTTGGAGATTTCCACCTTTTGCCAAGGGATTTTCACTATATAAGGAGAGTTTCTACAAGAGAAAAGATCATCTTGGAATACGGCAAAACACAGTATTGTAAAGCAATCAAGTATTACAAAGATCAAGGCATTTGGAGAGCTGAAGATATTCATAAGTGGGAGCGATTAAAGATCAAAGTCATCCAATTACTTGTAATGTGTAATTTTTATCTTGAATTTGTTTTAAACAATATGAGTAGCTAAACCCCCCAATGCTAGGGGGTGTCCCTGATTTAGAATTGTAATGAATTTGAGTTTACATTTGCATTTATAATATTGTTTTTACAGTAACCTTTTGATGTGTTTATTGCTTTCTCTTTCGGACCAATTGAGATTGATTTGTGGTTACCAATTAGGCTGGACCTCCATTGATAAGGTTTTCATAAGGTTACTCTACAGTAGATATCACCTAGGACTAGGGGTACCCTGTATGAACCAGAGTATTCTTGATATTATACAGCTTAACTTCACCCTCATTGGCTATGGACATAGGAATTAAGGTAGATTGATTAAAGGTTTTCTCACCAAAGACTTGGGAGAAAATACCCTTGAGAACTGGTAGTAATTGATATTTGTTGATGCAATAGTGACTCAGAATTGTGATAGGGATAAATCATACACCTTCCCTGGCATTGTTCCTTTTTCTCTATAAACCCTTATTTTCATATTTCTTTACCTTTAAGTTTGTTATTATATTTTTACACTCAAAAACCAAATTAATACTTTTTGTTTAATTGAATGATAATTTAAACTCAATATTAATGTGCAGTCCTTGAGATCGACATTCAGGGAATTTCCTCATTATTACTATAAAAGGCAAAATAGTACACTTGTTATTTTCCCGATCAAGTTTTTGGTGCCGTTGCCGGGGACTGCCAAAATATAGAGTTTAATTTTAAGTTCAATTAAAATTTTGTTGCTCTGCGATAAAATTATTTTTCTGTCATTTATATATTTTTACTCACTAATCTGTGTATGCGAGGAGAGCCCTCAGCAGAATTTCTTTTTGACGCAGAAATTGAGAGATCCCTTCACCGGAGACGTAGAAACGCTAGATTGGATTCCAAAGAAGAAGTTCCCTTAGATCACTCAGAGCCAGAAAGAGAAACTATGGCTGAAATTCCTCCAGTTCCACCGCCTCCACCTCAGGAAAGACTCCTAGGTGACTATGGAGGGGCAAATGCATCGGGTGGTAGATTGACCATTGTCAACCAACCGGTGAATGTGACGAACTTTCAACTGCATCCTAGCACAATCAATCAACTTGAGAGAAAATCTTTCACCGGAAAGGTTAATGAAGATGCCAACAAGCACCTGCAGAGATTCCTGACCATGAGTACTACTTTGAAAATTGATGGTCATACTGATGAAGCAAAAAAATTAAGAATGTTTCCGTTCATTTTAGCTGAAGATGTGGAAGAATGGTTCTACTCTCTTCCAGCCGGCAGCATCACATCATGGGAAGAGATGAAAACTGCATTCTTAAATGAATACTTTCCAGCATCAGTATTCTTGAGGAAAAGGTATGAAATCCTTAATTTCAAACAGAAGGATGGTGAATCATTGGGAGACGCCTACAAAAGATTCAAAAGGGTCTTAGTAGCGTGTCCAACTCATAATATGGATCAGACTGAACAAATGCAGATGTTCGTTAACGGGCTAAATATAAAAACAAAACAGTTGATCGATACAACAGCTGGTGGCTCAACAAATTTCTCAACAGCCACTGGTATTAAAAGGATCATTGAAGCAATAGCCGCAAATGAGCATCTGGAATTATATGATAGGTGTACAAGCAAACCTGAAGGAGTCATTGACCTGAAAATACAAGCAAATAAAATCCATTTGGAAGATACAGTCGCTGCTGAAGTGGAAAAGAAATTGAAAACGATGAATATAGGTACTCAACAGATAGCTCAAGTCCAACCAGCTTAGACCAGCACTTGTGAAATCTGTAATGGACCTCATCACACGGTCTATTGCTTTACTACTCCCCAACAAATTGAAGAGATCAAATTCTTAAAGCAGAATAATCCCTACTCTAACACTTACAATCCAGGTTGGAAGAATCATCCGAACTTCTCCTGGAAAGATCAAAAAGGGAATGTTCCACAACAGGGTCAAGGTCAATATCAGACTCAATATCAACAACAACAAGCTCCAAGGAAAGTAGACTGGGAGATTGCCATTGAAAACATGGCAGCTCAAAATAGGCAATTTGAAGAAGAGACTAGAAACAATCAGAAAAACACCACCGCCTCCCTAAAGAATCTTGAAGTTCAGCTGGGCAGATAGCACAACAACTAGCAAGTTCTCGAACACCAGGTTCCTTACCAAGTGAAACAGTTCAAAATCTGAGAGGTCA
The DNA here is from genome assembly GCF_024323335.1 of Lathyrus oleraceus. Taxonomy (NCBI): domain Eukaryota; kingdom Viridiplantae; phylum Streptophyta; class Magnoliopsida; order Fabales; family Fabaceae; genus Lathyrus; species Lathyrus oleraceus. Next base: position 543,099,045 of record NC_066583.1, on the reverse strand, counting down.
GGAGAATGTTAATACTGTCACAACTAAAGAGAAAAAGGTTGCTAAAAAGAAAAAAATTATATCACCAAGCGAGCCGACTAAAGATGAAATTACAAAAGAAATTAAACCGGTGATTAAGTTGCCCTACCCTCAGAGAGTGACAAAGAAGGAACCTAGCAAGTCAGACTTGGAGAAATTCATGACAATGTTTAAAAGGGTTGAGGGTCGTATGTCTTTGTTCGAAGCACTCGAAAGAATGCCCATGTACAAGAAATTCATGGAAGAGGTATTGGCCGAAAAGAAACCAACCACCGAAGAACAGGTATCCTGGAAGGAACAGTATAGTGCAAACTCACAGGGGCAGAAAATTCCTAACAAACAAAAGGATCCGGGAATGGTAACAGTACCATGCACAATTAAAGAAAGAACCTTCAAAAAGGTACTAATAGATTCTGGAGCTAGTGTGAATCTGATGCCATTATCGATCTATCACAGATTGGGTATTAAAAATATCAGTGATATAAAGACCAATCTGAAGTTTGCGGATCACTCAAGAAAAGATGCATATGGTATAGCTGAAGACGTGCTGGTAACAATAGAGGACTTGATTTTTCCAGTTGATTTTGTAATCCTAGACATACCTAAAGATGATGAGGCACCCCTCATTCTGGGTCGACCTTTCATGCAGACAAGTCGATGCAATCTCAACATGGATCAGTGCACGTTAACCTTGAAAGTTCTCGACAAGGAAATAACGTTGAATGCTATTGAAGACCAGGAGCTAGAAGAAGATACAAAATCTCACAATCAAGTAGACTTAATCAGGACATTGAATGCTATTAGAATCTCACCACTTCCATTAGCCACCCTGACTGGAAAGACTCCCATCTCCATTCCAAAAACCAAGAGAAAGAAAAGACTCCCATCTCCACTTCCATTGAATGCATTTATAATATTGTTTTTACGGTAACCTTTTGATGTGTTTATTGCTTTCTCTTTCGGACCAATTGAGATTGATTTGTGGTTATCAATTAGGCTGGACCGCCATTGATAAGGTTCTCATAAGGTTACTTTACAGTAGATATCACCTAGGACTAGGGGTACCCTATATGAACCAGAGTATTCTTGATATTATACAGCTTAACTTCACCCTCATTGGCTATGGAGATAGGAATTAGGGTAGATTGATTAAAGGTTTTCTCACCAAGGACTTGGGAGAAAATACCTTTGAGAACTGGTAGTAATTGATATTTGTTGATGCAATAGTGACTCAAAATTGTTACAGGGATAAATCATACACCTTCCCTGGCATTGTTCCTTTTTCTCTATAAACCCTTATTTTCATATTTCTTTACCTTTACTTTTATTATTAAATTTTTACACTCAAAAACCAAATTAATATTTTTTGTTTAATTGAATGATAATTTAAACTCAATATTAACGTGTAGTCCTTGAGATCAACATTCAGGGAATTTCCCCATTATTACTATAAAAGGCAAAATAGTACACTTGCTATTTTCCCGATCACTATCTCATCATATGCATTGGCTTTGGGATCACACTTTGGCATCCTCCTTACCCCTCATTCATTGGGTTTGAATTAGGAGATATCACCAAGCACATTTGATTGTATCATACTCTGTTTTTCTTTGTTTACTAACCAAAATACCAAAAAGATGTCTATGTACAATTTTGTTTCTTTTGTAGGTAGTGTGTGCATCCACCAATGCCTCATCAAGCTCACAATTAGGGTTTGAGACCCTCAGTGCAAGGAGATCAATCAAGAGATGATTCACATTGGTTCTAGACATAATATATGGATCCTTATTATCTTCACTTAAAAATTTTGATCAAGAAATCATCAAGAGTTTGAAGCTTGTTTGCCTTGGAAACCCTAATTCATCTGGGTATCTTATATGACTTCCTCAACAAGTTACTTTAACATTTGATCAAATATTTCAATGGATACTTCATATTACATCTTCTTATACATACATGATCCTCCATGAGTCCCAAAGGTCAAAAGAACTTCAATTTTGCAAGTTGGTTCAAGAGGTTGACCAGAGAAAGTCAACTAGTCAAAACTGGGGTTCCTTAGACCCTATCTCCTACTATATTTGTCATATAAAAACAATTCCAAGAGAATTGTTACTCTTTATGACATTCCAAACAACTTTTATGTTGATATCAAGAGCTAGTTTTGCTTGGAAAGACATTTTTTATGGTGAAAGATTATAGGTCATTTTGTCTGAACCATAGTTAGGAGGTCAACTTCCAAGGACCATAACTTGCTCAATTTGTATGAGATGAAGGACATACAAGTTTCATTATCAATTTAAAGATGTCATATCCAACTTTTACTTTTGAGAAATGTCAAATTCAACTTGCAAGGGCATATGCCAAGAGGAAACATTATAGGTCATTTTGGGCCATTACCATTGAACAAGCAATTTTCCTCAACTTATAAAATGCATAAATCCCTCATGCCAAATCCAATTATGGTCAAAATTGTGACCAAATTGAATAGGATTGAAATATATATAACTTTGATGAAAAAAATGTTTCTATTTGAAGCTCATAGCAAAAGTTATTCAAGGTGGAAGAAGTTGATATTTGACTTGGTACTTAGAAAAATTTCAATTATGTTTGATTTCTCAAACTTCCACCTCAAAGTTCATTATGATCCAAGCTTCAAATGTAAAAGTGTTCAACATGAAAGTTGTTTCCCTTAGTGTCACCTTTCCAAAAAGTCCAAGATCACTTCATTTCTACAAGATTTGAGGGACTTGTGAATGGCTCATTTGTGTGGTTTGTTTTGGAAAGTTTTGGATTCAAATGCTCATTTCTCTTTGCATGCTTCCATGTGATGACCTCATTACTCATTATTCACGAATTGAAGTTGGATTGCATCATTTATTGGGCCTAGCTTATTGCCCATGCATCCATGCACCATGGTTTCTAATTTTGTCAAAATTTCAAAGGGTGCAAAACTGAATTCCATTGGCTATATAAACAATTGCTATGCCTCAAGATCTACACACACACCTTGCCCAAGCTTTGCCAAGAGATCTCAGAACCTCACACCATAGAATTCCTTGAAGATTTCTTTGAAATCGAGTTTGAATTTCACCTTCTGTTTTGAAGTTCAAACTCCAAGGATTCATAGTCGAAGGTGATTTTTTAGAAACTTTGAGCCTTCGATTCTCTCTTAATTCTTCACCATTCTCTTTGATTTTTGGTTGGCTGAAGTCCTACCAATGTAGGCAACAAGGTTGAGTTGCTTTGAGATCAAATCGAAGTAACTCAGATCATGAACCTCAAATTTCAAATCCATATATCTTTCAATATACTTGGAATTGGAAGAAATTGAGGTCAGATTCGTGCTCCTGGGCATTTTTTCTTTAAAACCACTTGTTTTTCATTTTGGTGATGATTGGTGGTCATCCAGTCCGGTGAGGTTCACCGGAGAAGATGACCGGAGCCCTAGCTCCGGTGGTGTGTTGGCATGTTTCCATCCCTTTAATCCATTCAAAACATTTTAATCTCGTCCCTTGGTTCTGATTACCACTCATGCAACGTGTTTGACTTGGTCTTTGGTGGACTGCACACGCGCAGCCATCAGATCTGCCACCTCAATTAATGCGGGAGATCTGATGGCCCTTATTTTTTTTTGCATTTTTTTATTTTTCACTTAATTACCTTATTTTGTTTAATTCATAATAAATCCATTTTTAATACATAAAATATGAGACTTTCACCAAAAATCTTTAAATACTTTTCTCTTCCATATTATGAATTAAAATTATTTTTTGGATTAATTTTGTTATTTTTCATGAGTTAAATGGTTTTGTGAAAAATTTTAATTGTTTAAAAATACTTCTAACTTTTTAAAAATCATGAAATTTTTTGTCTAAGGGCCTCTGACCTTGTTTGACCTAGGATAAATTTCTTGACCACTTATTTTGTATTTTGAAGGGATTTTAGGTTTTGACCAAGTGAAAATGTATTTTAGTTTATTTTTAATGTGATTTTTAATTGATTAAATGTTTAAAAGTATTGTTGAGCCATTTTTATGGTCTTGTGATGTTTGACTTTCTGTTTGGGCCTTGATCATGGTTGATTTGACTTTTGTTGGATCAAAACCATTAGATTTAGGGGATTAATGAAATGCACATTTCATCTCCCAAAATGAATGGATGGTTATGAAATTCCTCTCATGATCAATTTGTGTTTCTATCTCCCCCCTCCCTCTTCATCTTTATCCCTATTCTTCCTCATTCTCTCATTTGACCAATGAAATCTCTAATGTCAAAAGGCTAATTGATTCATCAATGACCTTGTGTCAGATGAATCAATATAAGTATGACTTAGATAGGCCCTTCCCATTTTTTTAGTGTGTGGTATGTTTTAGGAGTTTGGTTTTTGGTACCAAATCTCTAACATGCATTAAGACCTATATTTTTATTACCCGACCTCAGATAGTTATGACTTCTACATAAGTCCAATTACGATTGCTTAACGTAGAGCTAAATTTGACCCTTAAAGTATAGCATTCTAGTAAGTGATATTGTAAGTCTCCCATTATTCATGACATTGTGTGGAGACTTGATCTTTTTCCTTTCATGGGAGATAGGGGCATACTTGTTGAATTATCCAAGTTGGAGCCCTTCTCATGGAAGATGTCTTGGTTTAAGGATTCATACTTATGAATGAATGGTTGAGTGTTCTCCAAAGAATGACTTAATCAATTAAAAGTCACCACTAACTTAACTTTAACCATTGACTAACTCTTATTCATTATACTTTTACTTTCAAGTCATTTATTTTATGTAATTTAAATTTTAGTCATTTATCATTCATTGGCATTTTACATTTCATGCAACTTGTTTATGTTTAAATCCTTTTTCACTTTGCTCATTTGAGCCATATTTTGTGATTGTATACATATTATTTGTGTATTTTGATTTTGTTTGTGGACCTTAAAACACCTAATAACAACAAAAACCCTAAAAAAATATTTGGTGGGCTGTTGTACTTGATTTGGGCTTTTGGACTTAGAATTAGGCAGCTTCCCATATGCTAGAGAACTTGGCCAATCCCAACAATTTGAGACTGGGTTATTTTTAATTAAGCCTTCATCTAATGCAAGACCTTGAGGATTTCTTTAATTCATCTGCTACTCTGTCTTGGTGCTTAATTGCTTATTTTGTTATTGCCTATGTCTGACGGTTTGTTCTAAGTTGATCAAGGAATATTTCATCTGGTGTATTGGAAGATAATAAAGACTGCTAGCTATTGGAATGCTTGCTTGGATGTGGCCATATTTATTTGATTCCTTGATATTCATGATGTCTGGATATTGCTCATTGATTATTGATCATTGCTTGATTAAAGTCCAAAGGAAAATGGGTTTCTATATGACATTCTTATCTATTGGATTGCATCCTATTGGTCGGATCTTTTCAACTCTTAACTTTTAAATTTGTGCTTAGGATAGCCTCTTCATCTCTTCCCACTTCTTAAATTTCAAAATATCTCCCTCTTTTTAAAAACATTTCTTTGCTTGTGATTTCAAACTTAGACATGTTTTAATGATTAGAAAACTTGGCCTTATGCCATTGAATTTTCAAACTCCTTCTTAAATCAAACTTGTAAATCAACTTAACCATATTGACCTAAAATGATTAACAACTCCATTCAAACCTTTGGCCTTTTGTGCCCCTTTTTACTTAAACTTTTGTTAAAATCAATTCACCAACTCATTTGAAATTTTTACCACGAACTGCGAGGTTTTGATCCCTCATTTATATATTGGTACTAGGCACAAGACCGAAGGTCTTGTCAAACACAAAAATATAATCAATGAAGTCTTTTCTAATCCCCACACTTTATTTTACCAAATAACATTTATACCAAAAAACATATGCACACATAAAAAAGGGCTCCCTAGGAGTACCTAGGACACTTTGGGTCCTAACACCTTCCCTCTGTGTAACCAACCCCCTTACCTGTAATCTCTGGCATTTTATTAGTTTTGATTTGAAAACTTCTTATCTTTGGGTTTTGTTCGTACTTTTCCCTTTTCCTTTGGAAACAATAAAAGCGCAGTGGCGACTATGGTTTTATTGACGTCAAGTTTATCCATAGCATGATGGTCATGAATTTACCGCTACAGACTCTATAACAAATTGTTAAGATATTTGGGTAAACACTACACTTGATATTCAGTCAGAGGTGTAGATGTAGCGGGGTATTCGTTACCTTATGGTTTATTGACTAAACCAAAAGTAAACATACAATTCGAGTCGCCACTGCACTTTTATTTGTCCAAAGGAAAGGCTAAAAAGCGAACAAAAGCCAAGTAAGAAGTTTTATCAAATCAAAAACTAATAAAAATATCAGAGATCTGGGTAAGGGGTTTGGTTATGAAATGGGAAGGTTTTACGCATCCAAAACATCCTTAATACTCTAAGGGAACCTCTTTTTGCAAATATGTGTTGTAGGTCGGTATTTGTGAAAATATGTGCAAAAGATTGGGGGATGAGGAAAGAATAGATTATATTTAAAAATTTGTTGTTTGAATGGATGAACCCATTGCCTACGTACCATCACAAAGGTAGGATCAAAATCTCGTAGTTCGGGGTAAAAATCACAAAAAGATTGGGGAATTGATTTGATTAAAAGTCTTAAGGTCTTTTGTTATCAAAGGGAGAAAACTCAACCTAAACCAACAATCCACCATGTGAGGAGAGCTTCAACATACTAGTGAGGGGTTAACCCTATAATAAGTATGGAAGACTTATAATCCAATCACTAAGGATGAGGTGAGATTTACATCAACCACTATGATAACTCAAACCTATGGTTAATGTTTATGAAAAGGTTTTAACAAAGGTGGCCATTTGAACCACAAAATCAATTTAAAGTGAGTTGTATTTACAAGTTAGACTTATTTACAAAATGAGGTCAAAGTTGAATTAAGATATATTCATAATGAGTATTAATGAAAATATTTTGAAAAGTCAAAGGCATAAGGCCTAGGTTTCTTATTTGAAACAAAGTCAAAGTTTGCACAAAAAGAGTTTGGCTTGGGTTAGAGTAAGAAGAAGAAGAGAAGGGCTAGTCCTAAAGCATACAAATATAAGAGAGAAGATAAAACCCTTGGAGTTCCTTTTCTTGAAATCATAGAGATGATTCAAGATGCTCCTTTCCTTTGGGCTTAGCACACAACAAGCAATCACACAATATTTGGATTCAAGCTCCTAGGATCTCCATTTGGCTTGTCTCTCTTAACTTGGCTACTCATGACAATGGTACTTCTTACTATCTCAAGATGAAATCCCTATCATACAAGAACAAACATAAAAAAGTTCAACACAATAAGAGGAATGGACAAAGCATGAGTTTTGGAAAGGAAGTCCTTTGAAGTCAACTTGGACATTTAGCATTCTAAAGGCATGAGGCCTAGTTGCTCTTCAACAAGTTTAGCATTCTAAAGGCATGAGGCCTAGTGGCTCTTGAACTCCTTTAAGCATAGGTAAGTCCTAATTCTAAGTCCTTTCTCTTTTTTGCATTGGGCTCACACAAAACAAAAGCAAAACCAACACAAGACAACAATATATTTATATACAATAATGAGCTCAAATGAGCAAAAGGAAAATGACATAAACATAAAATATGTGCTCAAGTGAGCAAAGGGAAAAGCAATATGAATAAATGATCAAGAAGTAAATTGCATTAAAGTAAAAGGCAAGAAATTAAATGCTCAAATTAAAGTTAGTAATTAGTGAAGTTATGTTAGTTTGTCATAAGAAAATTTAACGCTATGTTAAGCAATCGTAAGTGGACTAATGTAGTAGTCACACCTATCTGAGGTCGGTCAATAAAACTATAGGCAAATAAACACAAGTTAGAGATCATGACTAGTAAGCCAAACTCCTACAACTTGCCATGCCAAAAGAAAAGAGAAAGGCCTAGTATGGACTTTAGGTTTTTTGCTTGACCAAGAAGCAACCTATCTTGGACACAAAGCAACTCACTTGATCTTGGACCAAGTTGAGTTTGATTTGGATCAAAGAAGGTTAAACCTCTTATATTGCAAGACTAACCATAAGACATTAACTCATTGCCCAAACATAAAAAGAAATGGGATGAAGATGAAATGGATAAAAAGAGAAATCAAATATCAAATACAATTGGTCAAAAGTGAATCAAATCATCATCAACCAATGCTAAACAGAAGAGAAATCAAGATCACAAGTCAACAAGTCAAACATATTTTTTTGGTATTTTTGAATTTAAAATAAATGCAAAAATAAAATGGGCAAAATAAGGTCAAACCTCAAATTTAATTCAAATCAACTTCAACAAGTCCAATTAAATTCTCATAGGTCTAACATGGTCAAACAAGCTTTGACAAAAAATTTCAATAATTTTTGACATCAGAAACTATTTTAAAACAATTAAAAACAATGAAAAATAACACAATATGAATTAAAATCTCAAATAAATCTCAAATAAATCTCAAATCAATTAAGAAATTGATGAGACCATTTTTCATTAACTTATCATGATCCATAGGTGTTAAGAAAAATATTTTTGGATTTTTCAGATATCAAAAAGTATTTTAAAATGAATTAAAACTATTAAAAACCAAATAATTCACAAAAAATATGAAATGAAGTCACAAAAATAATTAAAAATCAAAATATGAAACTAGATTTTTCAAGAAAATTTTTGGCATTGGTCTCATATTTTTGTGACTTCAAATAAAATATTTATGAATTTTTGAAAATAAAAGGAATTAAATGGAATTAATCAGAAAATAGGAAAATAGCAAAAATGCGCTGCCATTGGATCACTTCATTAATTGATGTGGCAATAATCTGAGGGCTTAGAGGCACGGTCATATGCTATGCGTGAGTCAAGCGCATCACACATGGATTTAAAATAAGTCATAACACGCAATGGCTAGTATTAAAACGTTTGAGCCAGATCCAATGATCCTGAAGCTTCCACGTGGGGATGGTGGTGGAAACCACCATCTTCTCCAGCCAGACAACCAATTCCGACCACCACGTGCAGGGATTTAAACTTTAATGAAAATGAAAAAGCAAGGTATCAAAATGAAGCTGAGGTGATGTACGTTACCCCTGTAACCATGGATTCTCCTCAAAGTTCCTATTTAAAGAGAAACCTGAGCTTGAAGATCATGGTGTTTGATCTGAAATGTCACGATTTATGAAATTAAGACCAACACTAGCCTGCCTCATGCATGAGGGCTTCAGAAAACAACAAAAATCAAAGCAATTCACATTGTATAACAAGATCTGAATCAAAAAGGTTTGGTGATATACCTCTGAAATGGAACTTCAAACAACACGATTTGTTCAAGCTCTTGATCCAATTTTGATCTAGAAGCGTGATGATGATGCAAGGCTAAGGAATTAAGACTTGAAGATCAACTAATGATGTTGAAATTCAAGCTTGAAATTGAAAATGAAAACTGAAATTCCTTTAGGTGAGGGTTTGGTTTTCAATCCAGCAGTGTTTCAGATCTCCTTGTGGTTGATTTTTGAATGAGCATGAGCTTCTATTTATAGCTGGAATGGATGCAAGGTGGTGTTTGGCTCGTGTGCATGAAACTTGGATCCTTCATCCATGGGCCTGTACAGGCGCGTGCAAAGCCCAAGAATGAATGGAAATGCATGCTAAGATCAAATGTAGTTGAATTGGACGTGCACAAGAGGCTGCACAAGCTTGCGTTCCAAGTTATGATGTGAATTGCAAAAATGATCATAAACATTAAGCTCTTCGAAACTCCCACATGGAAAAGCCAAAAATGGTCATGTGAGTAATGGTTGGAAAGCTCTTGGAATAAGGAATAAAAGTCATGTTGGGAAAAAATTCATTTGGAGTTTGGAAATTTATGAAAACTGGCTGTGAAGTTTTGGGTACAAAACATGTCTAGGTTCCCTTTGAAAATTTTACCAAACGCAAGCAACTTCAAGCCTTTCTATTTCAATGATTAAAGCCTCAAATGGAAAAACCTCCAACATAAAAGTTGTATATCTTTTGAATATGATCAATTTAGAGTTAAATTTTTCATCATTTTGAGTTTTAATGAGAAAGTTATGGGAACTTGAAGTTGGGCATTTTTCAAATTCAATGACTTAGGTCCAAAGTGACCTATAATGTTTTGTATTATCACATGTGTTTCTTTTAGGATTATGAAATTTTGTCCAACATAACATTTGAATTATACATCTTAAGCTTTCCAATGCAATTGTTCTAACCTAAAAATCATAAAAATTAAGGGAGTTAGGTCCTTGGGAAATTGACCCAAAATTAGGGTTTCGGTCAAAATGACCTATAATGTTTTGAAATGAACGATGACCTTAAAAGTTTCAAATGGATTTTTTATGAACATTAAAGTTGTTCATATGGTTATTAAGAACATGTTTTATCTTGGGGTCATATTAATTTGACAAACACATCAAAAGTTATATCTCAGTGATCCTCAGTTTAGTCAGATGACTTGACTAGTCAACTTCTCAAGGCCAAACTTCAAATCTTGATGAATGAATGATTGAGGATACTTACATAGGCTCATACATGCATAAAATAATGAATGAAATAACTTCCCTTGATTGAATTTGATCATAGGTGGAGGTTGCTTCAGGAGCAAGGCATAGTCAATGCACAGTTGAATTAGGGTTTCCTTGGGAAACAATCCTCAAGCCCTTTGGGTTATCTTGATCAAATTGGCAAATTGAGATACTTGGGAGACATATATGATGATTAGGAGCTTTGTGAACCATTTTCATGCCTTTTCTCGTCTTCATCTAGCCATTTCATTGAGCTTAGGAGCCTCCTAGGAGCATGAGAGCACATGATCACTTGAGCTTCAAAACAAAAAGAGTTAGTGACATATTTTTGTGCTTTTGGTTAGTAAACAAATGAGGAAGCAATAATATACAATACAAGCATGCTTGGTGGTCTCAAACCACTCACACAAGTCCCACCCCTAGGGTAAAGGAGCCACACATGCTATGATCCTTGAGGCAATGCAATGAGCAAATGATATGATGCCATGAGGGATATTAGGGTCAAAATTAGGGTCTTACAGATGCCCCTATTTAAGGTCATTCTAGTCGGAGATATGAAGGTTAAAATCTTCGTCTCGACGAGGTAGAATGGGCTTAAATAATAACAAAGAGACGAATTTTGGTCCCTAAGAGACCTCATGATGCAAATGTATGTATGCAGAAATAAAATCTTCATGGTGAATAATTGCCACAAAGGAAAAGAAATCAGGAGAAACTGAAAAATCCATAGGAGTAATACACTCACTAGGGAGACAGAGACTCTGGGGAAAAATAAAGGGTAAAATGCGTGAGCAGGTCACGACTTGAACTTGCTGGGAGACACGAAGGGATTCCACGAAAATAAATTGATGGAAAGACTCGAGCTAACGCAAAGATGCATGTATTAAGGAATATGCCAATACATCGAAACTATCCACAAAGGATACTTCGGATAAAAATCCGGACTCAGACGAGGATGTCCACAAAGGACTCCGCTGAGGAAGAACAAACGAGATATTACCGGTTACTGGGTAATAAACTCAAAGAGAGACATGTCATCAAAACACCGGTTACTGGGTGAGAGAACAACACGCTCAGGGAGAAAGAATATCTAAGACCGGTATAAGGGTGAGAGATATCAATCTTCCGAACATCTGAGGAGGACCCAAAAGGCACATCTCAACTCAGGAAAATCTGACTCCACAGGGGACAAAACTCATAATAGGGAGCAGAAGGAAGGAACACCAGGGATACCGGTTACTGGGCATATAATAGGTGACCAACCAGACGTGAATTGGAAACAAATCCAAGACACTCATCATCCGAAAGGAGGGCTGAAAAAGCAAACTCGACTTACAGGATGAGCATTCGATTCCACAAGGAAATACGAACCTTACTCAACTGGGGAAGAAAAAGACTTCGACTGAAGAGTGCATGAGATATATTATCTATTACCATCAAAACGTAGATAACATACTCGCATGGAAGATTATCCACAATCGGTTACTGGGTTAATGAAGGATAAATCAACCGAAAAGAAAGGACATCGGGATACCGGATACTGGGTATAAAATGATGACCAATCAGAAGGAGAAACAATCATTACCAAACAAGGGTAAATGAAAGATGACTCACAAGGGGATAAATTGCTTGATAAGAGCAATTATCCAAGAGATGTATCACCGGTTACTGGGTGGTACACTCAAAAATGAAGGAATATCAATACCGGTTATTGGGTAAAGACAACCAACAGAGAGGGGATTACATCTACCGGTTACTGGGTAGAAAACCACAAAAATAGGACTTACAACTACCGGTTACTGGGTAGAAGGCCACAAAGTTCGTTGGGGAAAAGGATGAACAATTACTGGTTACTGAGCAATTGGACAACTAAACCACAGGGAACTGCAGGGGATAACAAGGAAGGAGTCAATCTAGGAACAAACTAGAAAGACACAATTAACAAGACTCAACCCAATGAGGATATAACTCAGGGGAGTAATTCCATCCAGGTACACAACTGGGGAGGAAACTGAAACAATAATCAGCCACGAGGACATAACTGAGTGGGGAAGGAAGAAGGAGAGATACACACTTTCTGCCTATGAGGCTGACTCTAAATGGAGAGATCAGGCACAAACATCTGCTTAGGGAAGAACATTTCACCAATAGCAGGAGATAACAAGCAAATATATATGGAAAAGTATGCAACATGAATATCTGAATGCTATGATTGTGCATATATATGCGTGGTTTATGTATGATTAATGCTGACAGACAGACATATCTAACACAAACAGGTTCGAGAGCCACAAACGGTCATCCGGTATAACATCTCAAAAGAGAAAGGCCAGGACCACAGGAGCAATCTGTTTTGATGGGGATGATATAATACCAGGAGACACCAATCACCGTTGGGGATAGGCAAAGGTCACAACTACCAACTACCAGGGATCTTCCATCAGTTCTCGGGAACAGGTGACGGGATAACAATAAGATTCGTCGTAGAAGAAACTCTACTGGGGAACTTAACAAGGGATGATGTGAAATTCTGTGGGGAACACGCATCAATCAAAACATTCCCTTCTAACCGCTGGAGAAATATCTCTGCTAAGGGGAGAAAGAACAATTTTGTTCCGTTGGGGAAGGAAAAAACACATCTTCCTCATTGCCATCCAATACTGGAAGAGATCTTCAACCACGAAGGGTATACAAATTATCAAGCTTGGATTAGGCAACCCCACTGGGGATGGGCTGTAGGCGACCATACTAGGGATAAATTGTCAACATTCTCAAAAGAGATACCTCGGCTGAGGGAATCGAAAACAAATCCTTCGTCAACATGTTGTAGTACCGGGGATGAAAAGGGACTCAAGCCCTTCACCAACTGCTCTAGACAAACTTCCTGCTGAGGAAAGAACTTATCTGGAAAAGCAGCTATGCAGGGAACACATGCTTACTCTGTTGGAGACTTCTACTCATACTAGGGAAAGACAAACTTTCCTTGTGAATAGATAGCATACCAACTTTTATCAATCTATAAGGGATTTTAGGTCAGTCCACACAAGGGATGACAACCATATAATTGATAAAACACAAATGCTAGTGTTGGACTCTTTGGGAAGCTGGTGATGTATCACTCTCTTCTGCGCTCGTTGTGGAGACAACTTGAAAGCTGATGAAGAGGATATAGACATGCCAGAACCATGAACAAATGTCTTACCCTTTGGGAAATCATACTATCCTTGGGAGAGCACTTGAAGACGTCCCAACTATCCTTTTAGTCATTATGAATGTTCACTTTGTTTAAAAACAGTTTATAAAAACTTTATTCGTTTAAAACAATGATATTTATCAATTAAAACATGCAAAAATTTGTTAAACAGAAACAAATAAGAGTGTCAAGAATTGGATAAAGGCTCAAATTTATTTAATAGAGTGGTAGTCCGGAAATTGCGAGACTCCATGGATCTTTACAAATTTGAAATTGGTGATATATATTGGAAAAAGGGATAAATTGAACATAATGACCATTTCTCCACCAACTCCGAATCCAATGTATTTGAAACTTCAGTTGACGATGACTGAGCGAGAATCTTTGACAGAAGACACTTGAAGAACAAAGTCTTGTCAGGATACAGTTACTTGCCAAATCCCTAATTTTTGCTTAGATTACCCCAGGGTGAGGTACTCAATCTAGCGGGATATATATTCATTTTTATATGTCTCTAACTTTTTCCTGGACCGCCCTTTCGGGTTTTCAATCCACCGAGACGCTCATTTTTTCCTAAGCCGCCCTTTCGGGTTTTGAACTTAGCGAGCTATTCTGTTTTTATTTTTTTTATTTTTTAGGCGAAGTATTTCTTGACTGCATCTGAATTCACAGGACGAGTGAAATCCTCCCCATCCATAGTTGTAAGTAATAAAGCACTGCCTGAAAAGGCTCTCTTAACAACGTATGGACCTTCATAGTTTGGAGTCCACTTGCCCCTGGAATCGGGCGCGAAAGACAAGACTTTCTTGAGCACGAGGTCACCTTCTCTGAACACACGAGGCTTGACCTTCTTATCAAAGGCTTTCTTCATCCTTTGTTGATATAACTGACCATGGCACATGGCAGTTAATCTCTTCTCTTCAATCAAGTTCAATTGGTCATAACGACTCTAAACCCATTCAGCCTCAGTTAACCTGGCTTCCATCAAGACTCTCATTGATGGGATCTCAACCTCCACGGGGAGCACAACCTCCATGTCATACACAAGAGAGAAAGGGGTTGCCCCTGTTGAAGTGCGGATAGATGTACGATAGCCATGCAAAGCAAATGGCAGCATCTCATGCCAATCTTTGTAGGTAACAACCATCTTCTGGATAATCTTCTTGATGTTCTTGTTAGCAGCTTCAACAGCCCCATTCATCTTGGGTCTATAGGAGAAGAATTATGATGTGCAATCTTGAATTCGCTACACAGCTCTTTCATCATCTTGTTGTTCAAGTTAGATCCATTATCAGTAATGATCTTGTCTGGCACACCATATCGGCATATGAGTTGATTCTTGATAAACTTCACAACCACCTGCCTGGTCACATTCGCATATGATGCCGCTTCAACCCACTTGGTGAAGTAATCAATAGCTACGAGAATAAAACGGTGACTGTTTGACGCCTTTGGTTCAATCATGCCAATCATGTCAATTCCCCACATGGAGAAAGGCCATGGTGAGGAAATAACATTCATAAGTGTCGGGGGAATATGAATCTTATCCGCATAAATCTGACACTTGTGGCATTTCTTCACATATTTGGAGCAGTTAGACTCCATTGTCAGCCAATAGTAGCCTGCTCTCAACATCTTCTTTGCCATGGCATGTCCATTGGAATGAGTACCAAATGAACCCTCATGGACTTCAATCATCAACAGGTCTGCTTCGTGTCTATCCACGCATCTGAGCAGAACCATGTCAAAATTTCTCTTATAAAGCACATCGCCATTAAGGTAGAAACTGCCAGATAATCTCCTCAAAGTCTTCTTGTCTTTAATACATGCCCCAGGTGGGTAAATCTGACTTTGGAGAAAGCACTTGATATCATAATACCATGGCTTATCATCTTTCACTTCTTCAACTGCAAATACATGAGCTGGTCTATCCAAGCGCATCACAGTAATATTGGGGACTTCATTCCAATATTTCACCACAATCATTAAAGCAAGCGTAGCACGAGCATCTGCCATCCGATTCTCATCTCGAGGAATATGATGGAAGTCAACCTTAGTAAAGAAAGTTGAGATTCTCCTCGCATAATCTCTGTATGGGATGAGGCCAGGTTGATTCGTCTCCCATTCACCCTTAATCTGATTAACAACAAGGGCCGAATCACCGTAAACATCAAGATGTTTGATCCTAAGATCAATACACGCTTCCAAATCCATAATACAGGCCTCATATTCTGCCATATTATTCATGCATTTGAAATTTAGCCTTGCTGTAAAAGGAAAATGGGTGCCTTGAGGAGTAATAATCATTGCCTCAATATCATTTCCATACTGATTAACAGCACCATCGAACACCATACCCCATCGGGAACCAGGCTCTGGTCCTTCATCGAGCGTAGGCTCATCACAATCTTTCATTTTTAAATACATAATTTCCTCATCCGGGAAGTCGTACTGCACAGACTGATAATCGTCGATTGGTTGATGTGCCAAGTGGTCAGCCAAGATACTACCTTTAATAGCTTTTTGAGCTCGATACTCAATATCATACTCAGATAACAACATCTGCCAACGGGAAGTCCTCCCAGTTAAAGCAGGCTTCTCAAAGATATACTTGATTGGATCCGTTTTGGATATTAACCAAGTCGTATGATTCAACATATACTGGTGTAAGCGCTTAGCGGCCCAAGCCAAAGCACAACATGTCTTCTCAAGCGTTGTGTACCGAGACTCACAATCAGTGAACTTCTTACTCAAGTAATATATGGCATACTCTTTCTTCCCTGATTCATCTTGCTGACCCAATACACAACCCATGGAATCATCAAGCACGGTCAAGTACATAATCAATGGTCTCCCTTCAACAGGCGGAGACAGAATTGGAGGCTCAGATAAATACTCTTTGATACTGTCAAAAGCTTTCTGGCAATCCTCGGTCCAATCATGACGCTGATCTTTCCGGAGGAACTTGAATATAGGCGCACATGTGGCAGTCATGTGGGATATAAATCTCGAAATGTAATTCAAGCGGCCAAGAAAACCTCGGACTTGCTTCTTAGTTTTGGGCGCAGGAATCTCTTGTATTTCTTTGACCTTGGCATGAGCAACTTCAATACCCCTTTCGCTGACAATAAAGCCCAATAACTTGCCGGAACGGACTCCAAATCTACACTTGTTCAGATTCAAGCGGAGTTTGTACTTCCTCAAACGCTGGAAAAGCTTCAACAAGTGTTCTACATGTTCAACTTCCATTTTCGACTTTGCAATCTATCATCAACATATACCTCGATCTCTTTATGCATCATATCATGAAACAAGGTAGTCATAGCGCGTTGATACGTGGCTCCGACGTTCTTCAAACCGAAGGGCATCACTCGATAATAGAATGTTCCCCAAGGTGTGATGAATGTTGTCTTCTCCATATCCTCATGTGCCATTTTAATCTGATTATAACCGGAAAATCCGTCCATAAATGAGAAGACATTGAATTTAGCTATATTATATACCAACATATCAATGTGTGGTAGAGGAAAATCATCTTTCGGACTAGCTTTATTCAAGTCACGGTAATCCACACACATTCGGACTTTTCCATCTTTCTTAGGCACAAGCACAATATTGGCCACCCATTGAGGATATGTAGAAGTCACCAGAAACCCCGCATCAATTTGCTTCTGAACTTCTTCTTTAATCTTCACTGCCATATCAGGATGAGTTCTTCTGAGCTTTTGCTTCACATGCACACACTCAGGCTTCAACGGCAAGAAATGTTGCACAATATCAGTATCTAGACCAGGCATGTCTTCATACGACCAGGCAAAGAGGTCGACATATTCTCGTAGAAACTCAATCAACCCCTTCTTCACAGACTCTTCCAAGAGTGCCCCAATCCTCACCTCACGAACACAGTCTTCAGACCCCAAGTTGACTGTTTCCAGATTCTCAAGATGTGGCTGAATGATCTTCTCCTCGTGCTTAAGAAGACGGGTAATCTAATCAGGAATCTCTTCAACATCATCTTCTTCTGCCTCAAATACAGGGAACTCAAAGTTGGGAGATGGTGTTGGATCATTATGTTCAATGGGTTTGATTAACCTGCATAATGATTTTGAGTATAAAAGAGATTTTAGAATTCAAACAAAGCAAATCATTATGCAGATGAAAAGATTGATTTTACTCTCTTTTTAGGGTTTTATGGTGATCACCAATTTCATGCAAAAAGCGAAAAGGAAAAATAATTTGGAAAAACAAACATTTAGCATGTGATTATTGAATGAATATCATTGTATTAATCAAATTATGCCAACAATGTCATCACTTCTCCTTTTGGCATGAGAGAAGGGTAAACAAAATGAACACTTTACGTTGACTTATGGATAATTGTTGGAACATCAACAGCGACCCAATTATTGCAGGTTCCGCCAGGTATGACAAAGTTGCCAAGGTATTCCCCTTCATCATCATTAACAATGGCAGCAGCTTCCTGATCTTCAACAGTGTGGATGAAACCTCCACTCTGGAACAACCCACGTTTATTGGAAACACCAGAAGAGTACCCTATGCCAGCTCGGGACTTGTTATCTTCCATATTGTTGGAACATCAACAGCGACCCAATTATTACAGGTTCCGCCAGGTATGACAAAGTTGCCAAGGTATTCCCCTTCATCATCTTCAACAATGGCAGCAGCTTCCTGATCTTCAACAGTGTGGATGAAACCTCCACTCTGGAACAACCCACGTTTATTGGAAACGCCAGAAGAGTACCATATGCCAGCTCGGGACTTGTTATCTTCCATCTTGATCATTTGCCCCAAACCAGTAGTTGCGACATGCTCAATGGCCAACTTTGCATCGTTGTAGGAGACAAATGAAGAAAGTCCTTTCCTTGAAGGCTCAGCAATAGATAAGGCTTGGAACGGAGTCCCAACCTCATCCTCAACATCAATATAGGAGAAGGAAGATAAATGACTGACCAAGAGAGCCTTCTCTCCCCCTATCACCACCAACTTCTTATTCTTTACAAACTTCAATTTTTGGTGTAGGGTGGATGTCACGGCGCCTACCTCGTGAATCCATGGTCTGCCAAGCAAACAACTATAAGACGGATGAATATCCATGACCTGGAAAGTGATCTGGAAATCACTAGGTCCAATCTTTATCAGGAGTTCTAATTCACCGATCACGGTTTTGCGCGATCCATCAAACGCCTTCACAACCACTCCACTCTGCCTCATGGGAGGCCCCTGGTAAGAAAGTTTAGCCATAGTGGATTTTGGCAACACATTAAGCGATGATCCTGTGTCCACCAACACATTGGACAAGGCATCATCCTTACAATTCATTGAAATGTGTAGAGCCAGATTGTGGTCTTTTCCCTCTTCGGGAAGATCAGTATCACAGAAGCTCAAATTGTTGCAAGCGGTTATATTTGCAACAATGCTATCAAACTGCTCTATTGTGATATTGTGGTCCACGTATGCCACGTCCAACACCCTCTGCAAAGCTTCACGGTGTGGCTCAGAATTCATCAACAAAGATAAGACAGATATCTTTGATGGGGTTTGTAGAAGCTGATCAACAACATTGTATTCACTCCTTTTGATGAGCCTCAGCATCTCATCACCATCCTCCTTTAAAATGCCAGACTAGCCAACCAGGATAGGAGTGTTATTCTTGACAGCAACAGGGTCAACAATAGGAATAAAATTATTTGAAGAAGAAGTCCCCATGGGACCGACAGGATTAACAGCAGTTCTCTTTATGACATCTTTATGGGGTTTCGACTGCGCCGAGAAAACACGACCACTATGGGTCACACCACTGACATCAGAAATACTAACCACAAAAGTTGAGGGCAACGACACCTCCTTCCCATCTTCCAGCATGACTATGTTATATCAATAAGGAACAGCTTTGTCTGATGAATACGGGACAGGACCCCCTGGCTTGATCACAAGAGCTGGTGATACCTTCTTCTTGCTGCCATCATACTTGACGACAACAGGCTCAGGAAGTTTAAACAAAGGAGTAATTACATCCACTTCATCCTCGTTACAATTCTGAAGTATTTCAATCATTCCCTGATCAATCATCTCTTGGATGTCCTTTCTAACTTGTCGACATTCTCTCTCATTGATAGTGCACACTTGGCACCTACCATGGTCATGCTCGTATTAGCTGTGTTCACACAATAGCTTATGCATCTCGACTAAAGATTGCCTTATGTCATTTACATAAAGGACTTTATACTTGCCATGTTAACAGCAGCTTTCCCATGCTCGGGCAATGGGTTCTTCTTAACATTAGGACCTACATCCTCAAAAAACAATATACCACTTCTCACAAGGTCTTGCACCTTGGTCTTCAATGGGTAATAATTTTCCACGTCATGTCCGGGAGCATCGGAATGATACACGCAGTGAAGTTCTGGCTTATACCACCACTGAGGATTGGTTGGTCCAGCGGGAGGGTCTCGTGGAGTTATTAGCTTTCTATCGATCAAAGAAGGATAGAGCTCAGCATAAGTCATTGGAATTGGATCAAAAGTGACCCTCTTCCTCTCGTAGTTGCTGGTGCTGGTGTTGTTATTGTTGCGAGGCTGGTAGGCTTGTTGTTGTTGACGATGTTGTTGTTGTTGTTGATGAACTTCTCTAAAAGCAGGTGCTATATGAGTCACCTGGTGTTGGTTAACGGCAGGGCGCACATTCTTCCTCTTCACAGAGGACCTTCTTTTAATGTGAGAGGACACAACATGAGCTTCTCCCTCTTTCTTATTAGCAAATCCCCCATACCTCTTTGCTGAAGAACTGTCATCTCTGGATAATCGTCCTTCACAGACCCCTTCTTCCAGTCTCATTCCCATATTCACCATTTTGGTGAAGTGTGAGGGAGCACTGACGATCATTCTTTCATAGTAGAAAGAGCTCAAAGTCTTCAAAAAGATCTTTATCATCTCCTTCTCTTCTAGGGGTGGCACTATCTGAGCTGCCAGTTCACGCCATCTCTGGTCGTACTCCTTGAAGGTCTCTTTGTCCTTCTGCGACATCGCCCTCAACTGGTCCCTGTCAGGAGCCATATCCACATTATATTTATATTGCTTGACGAAGGTCTCGCCAAGATCGTTGAAAGAGCGGATGCTAGCACTCTCCAGCCCCATATACCACCGGAGCGCAGCACTAGACAAGCTATCCTGAAAGTAGTGGATAAGCAGTTGGTCATTATCGGTCTGTGTTGACATCTTGTGAGCATACATCACAATATGGTTGAGCGGGCATGTATTTCACAAAGTCAGGCACTTTGAACTTAATAGGGATCTTCACGTTGGGCACTAGGCACAACTCAGCAGCACTTTTACCAAAGAGGTCTTTACCCCTCAGAGTCTTCAGTTCCTTGCGTAGCTCAAGGAATTGGTATTTCATCTCGTCCATCTTTTCATAAACATCCGGACCTTCAGATGGCTCGGAGTGATAGATGGTGTCTTCAACTCGGGGTAAAGTGTGCATAATGGGAGGTGACACAGATAGGACCGGGCTAGATGCCGGCAGAGAAGCGAGAGTAGGAGCAAAACCCTCTGGCACAAAATTAGCAGGCATTCCCCACGGGAACCCGGCTGACATAGATAGAGCAAAATGGGCTATTGCAGCAGGCACGATTGACGCAACTATCTTTGATATGATAGTCCTCGCGGGAGAAGTTACAGGAGTTGGTGAAGCTTGGCTCTGGGCGGCCAGAACTGACTCCATCATGGTAGTCAGCCTAGCAATCTCTTCTTTCAGATCCCAGTTCTCTTGCTCTAAATGCTCCATTATCCTTGGATGATTGGATCTGGTGTTATACCGGTGCGTCAGCTTGTCTTCAAAATAAATGAAGAGCAAAGAGTTAGACCACTAATCAAGAGCTCAGAACAAAACCTGCTTATGCATATGATGCATGCAATGTTTGTGCATATGATTTGTTTTTTATCAGAGGAACTTTATAGAGATCTATTTGTAAATATTTGAAAATATTAATCTTTTAAGACATATATGGAATACTCATAGCAATAATATTTGGAAAATTTTTACACCAATGAAGTAGCACAATTTTGGTAACCAAATATAATACAAGAGAAAAGGAGACTGAACATCCTACGGAGCCCTAGAAACAATCGTCCAAAGCCCTCGAAATCGGACGATAAGCTGCACGAAGTCTCTTCACTTCTCTCTCATAAGCTGCTTCCATATCGGCCTTCTCCTTGGCGAGTCGATCATACTTCCTCTTCCAAAACCTGGATGACTGAGGAAGAAGAGAAGTAACCATATCATCAGGCTCATCAATAACCTGATGCTCTAGAAATTCTATCACTGCATCCTTATCTCTGAGTTGTTAAAGCAATTCCTCATGCTCACGAACCCAAGCACGCGACCGGTCTTCGTCTCTCAACTCCTCTACTCCTTGGTTAGGGAGGTTTGAAAGCCCAACCATAACCATAGGGGTAGGTCTTGGATAATCGTATGGAATGCGGTACTCAAGAGCTCTCTTCCTTACCCAAGCGGTGTAGGGTTCCAAAGCAATGCAATTCTTCGGACCAAGCTCCTTCCTTCCCTTCCTATGAATTTTGCGCCAGGCGTGGACCATCCTATCCTTCAAGTTCTGGGGATCTTTACCCTCTTGAAAGAACACACCTTCTAACAAAATGTTATTAGGTTTATCCTTTAAGGCGAACTGATCACACTAAAATTTACGTATTTTTCGACTCCGATTTCGCATGCATTCTAGTTATTTTATTATCGTTTTGTTGTGTTATTACTGTGTTTTCCTTTGTTTTCAGGTTTTTACCTTAATAGGATCCCCGATCAAGAAAAGGAGCGAAAAAGAGCCAAAAACCCTAAAAATCAGCATTTTGCTCTTATGGCCTACCCAATGGCGGGCGCCACAGTCCAAGCCATGACGTGTCCAATTCAAACTTCCATCAACTCCCATGTTTTCCCACCACTTCCACTAAGGCGCCCCACTTTGTGCTTGTGGCGGGCGCCATGGCCTTGTGACGGGCGCCACAAGAGGAAAACGGTTTCCTCTATTTTCAAGTTGAAGGGCATCCAAGTCAATTCCACCTTTTTTATTTGCTTATAAATAGAAACGCGAATTCAGTTTTACAATCACCCAAACTTAGAGCAGAGGCAAACTCAGAAGCAACTTTGTTTCACTTAGGCATATATTCAGTATTTTATAGTGGTAATCGCTTCGCATTGGAGTGTTACCACAATTGTGTCATCAAGTCTGTGATAGAGTCTGTAATCGAGTTTGGAGCACTTTGGAAGGAAGTTAATCCTGCCGCCATTTTCTTTTCCGCATTGCAATTTACTCAGCCCTCCGATTGGAGCAGGTTTTTATTACTCGCCTTTAATTTATTTATTTCCCGCACTCGCTTTACTTTATTTATTTCCCGCACTCGCTTTACTTTATTTATTTCCCGCACTCGCCTTACTTTATTTATTTCCCGCACTTGCTTTTATTTTATTTATTTCCCGCACTCGCTTTACTTTTATTTATTTCCTCGCACTCGCTTTAAATTATTTATTTTCCGCACTCGCACTACTTTCATTTATTTTCCGCACTCGCTTTAAATTATTTACTTTCCGCACTCGCACTACTTTTATTTATTTTAATGCACTTTTACTTTACCATGTCTAGCTAAATTTATAAGGCTAGAATGTAAGGATCGTAATTAAACCAGTAATCCGTACAATTGTTCGTAGAAACACTTAAAGGGCTATTTTAACTTTCAAATTATGTTTTCCCGCACTTCAATTCCGTTGGGTAAGATCGAAAGCCGTCCAACGTCCTTTTAAACTTAATTGTTTTTAACTATTTCAAAAACAGCGAAAGCGCTTTGTCTAGTTCATTAGGAGTTTTTAACATCAAAAAGAAAAGAGATTTTAAAACTATTTTCGGACGCGTTTATAAGTTTAGAGTCTGGTTCGTAAGAACCTCTTTTGGTTAAGAAATCCAGGTTATAATACTTTTCAACTTAGTCAAGATACTATATTTCTTAAAAATAGGTTTACTACTCTAACGCAATGCGCGCCTTTTTATAAGTGACAATAAGAGGGTTTGATTAGGGGGTACAACTCGGTTCTGAATACGCGAAAGCGACAGTTCCCGTTAAATTAGTTCTTTTCAAAGTAGGAAACATTGTCCATAAGTAGTTCTATTAACAAGTACTTGGATTATCAATTGATTACATGAATTACATTCGACCCTGTCTTTATTAATTATATTTTATTTCAGTACTTTATTTTTCAATTGCACACTACAAAAAATACCTATTTTAATTGCCTTTGATAAACACCATAACAACAGATAACGATAGATTGACACTTGGTCTCTGTGGTTCGATAATCTTTTATATTACTCTGACGCGTTCGTACACTTGCGAACACCACACCAAGTTTTCCAACGCATCAAGTTTTTGGCGCCGTTGCCGGGGACCAATTTCGGCAAATTTCATTTTCCTGTTGTTATATCGTTTAGACTTAGGTTATTTCCCGCCGGTCGATGCGAAGAACTCGCAGCACCGGAAGTTTAAGTTTAGTATACCCTCTGGCGGAACCTGAACGTTACGCTCACGCACGTTTATTCTTTCATAGAATTAAGAGAGCTATGGCCGAAGATCAAAACCAAAGACCTCTTAAGGACTTCGCTCAACCATCTAATGAAGAACCTAGTTCTAGTATAGTAAACCCAATCATACCAACCAATAATTTTGAACTTAAACCATCCCTGTTGCAACTAGTGCAACAGAGACAATTCGCGGGTCTCGCTACCGAGAACCCAAACCAACATTTAAAAATATTTCTTCAATTAGCAGATACTTTTAAAACCAATGGAGCTTCTCCTGAGGCAATACGTTTAAGATTATTCCCTTTTTCCCTCAGAGATAAAGCTCTATCATGGTTAGATTCCCTTCCACCCAATTCCATTACGACTTGGGATAACCTTAGAAGAGTTTTCCTTGCTAGATATTTTCCCCCAAGTAAGACCGCCGTTCTTCGAAACCATATAACTAGATTTACCCAAAACCAAGGAGAATCGTTATTCGAAGCTTGGGAGAGATATAAAGAGTTGTTACGAGCATGCCCACATCATGGTTTAGAAAATTGGTTAATCATTCAAACCTTCTATAATGGACTTCATTACAACACAAAGATGACCATCGACGCTGCCGCAGGCGGTGCTCTGATGAACAAACCTTACCCTGAAGCTAGTGCCCTCATCGAAGATATTGCTCAAAACCATCAATCATGGGGAGTCGAACGAGCGACAGTTGAGAAGAAGGAAGCCCAAGAAGGAGTGCATGAACTAAGCTCTATAGACATGATGCAGGCTAAAATGGACGCATTAGCCCTTAAGGTCGAGCATATGTGCATAAACCCAAATACTGTAGCCGTAGTTTCGTCGGATTGTGAGATATGTGGAACCCAAGGATACCAATCCGCTGAATGCAGTCTATTGAACGAAACCCACTCCGAGCAAGTGAACTACACCCAAGGGAACCCATATTCGAATACCTATAACCCTGGATGGAGGAATCACCCTAACTTCTCCTATAGAAACAATAATCCAATTCAAAATAATGCACCTCCGAGACCTAGTTATCAAGCCCCTAGATCAAATCAACCTATGCAACCTGTACCACCAAAGCCGAGCCTTGAGAAAATTATGGAAAATTTTATCACCGCTCAAACCCAACAAAACAAGGAGTTCATGAATCAAAACATTCATGTTAACGAATTGATTACTAAGTTAGGAACCAAGGTTGACCAAATAGTTACTCATACCAAGATGCTTGAAACCCAGATCTCTCAGATAGCTTTAAACCAAGCCCCTCGGACTACACCTGGAGGACAATTCCCTGGACAACCTCAACAAAATCCGAGAGGACAAGCCAATGCCATTACCCTACGAAGTGGGAACGCTTATGATGAGCCACCAAACCCAAGATTGAGTGAACCCGAAACTTCTAAGGAATGTACCAAACCCCCGGACGAAGTAAAGGAACCAGAGGAATCTGAAAACCAGGAAGGTCGAGATAAAGGAGAAGAACCTAAAGATAAAACTTACGTACCGCCCCCGCCATATAAACCACCTATACCATATCCCCAAAGACTCAAACAAACCCAGATTAATAAACAGTATCAAAAATTTATTAAAGTTATAGAAAAACTTCATGTAGAAATCCCTTTCGCAGAAGCCATCACCCAAATACCTTCTTATGCAAAGTTTCTGAAAGACATCCTTACCAACAAACGTAGACTTGACGATCCGAAGCCTTTGGAATGTAATGCAATTTCCGAGGACAAATTAGCAAAGAAAGATAAAGATCCTGGAAATTTCTCCATTCCTTGTCTTTTGGGTAATCATGTTACCGAAAAAGCTTTTCTAGACTTAGGAGCTAGTGTGAGCTTAATGCCTCTAGCAGTTTGCGAGAGATTAAACTTAGGAGAATTACAACCCACTAAGATGTCACATCAGTTAGCCGATAGATCTGTCAAATATCCGATAGGCATTTTAGAAGATGTTCCTGTTAGGATAGGTCAACTATTTATCCCTACTGATTTTGTCGTCATGGATATCAAAGAGGACAATGATATACCAATTCTTCTAGGTAGACCATTCTTATCAACTGCAGGAGCCATAATAGATGTCAAGAAAGGAAAGTTGACATTTGAGGTAGGCGACGAGAAAATAGAATTTATACTTTCGAAATTTCTTATGGCACTTGTGCTGGGAGACTCGTGTTATGCCTTAGACATCATTGATGAATGTGTTAGAGAATTAGAACAAAAAGAAATTATTAAGTTACCATCGACCCCCATAAAGGAAGATGATGACTTTAAAGAACCTTACATCGATGATAACCTTTACGAATGTTTATCCCTTACCCCAGATCCTATGCCATGCCCTAAGAAACCAACCTTAGAACTTAAGGAACTGCCTAAGAACCTGATATATGAGTTCCTCGATGAAAAGATGAACCGTCCAGTTATAGTTAGTGCTACCTTGAGCCAAGTGGAGACGAACCAACTTTTAGACGTTTTACGAAGATATCCCTCAGCCTTAGGATATAATATCTCTGACCTGAAAGGTATTAGCCCATCCGTATGCATGCATCGGATTTCGCTCGAAGAAGATTCAAAACCCTCTAGGGAGCATCAGAGAAGAATAAACCCTATAAAGAGTGATGTTGTTAAGAAGGAAGTTCATAAGTTACTTGAGGCAGGTATAATCTATCAGATCTCGGATAGTAAGTGGGTGAGCCCTGTGCATGTAGTACCTAAAAAGGGAGGCATCACAGTCGTGCAAAACGATAAAGGCGAACATGTAGAAAAACGTTTAGAAGGAGGATGGTGGATGTGTATAGATTATAGAAAATTAAATAAAGAAACTAGGAAGGATCATTTCCCTTTACCATTTATTGACCAGATGTTGGAGCGCCTAGCCAGACACTCTTACTTTTGTTATTTAGATGGATACTCTGGATTCTTCCAAATACCTATTCACCCAGAAGATCAAGAAAAAACTACCTTTACATGCCCCTATGGAACATTTTCCTACAGACGAATGCCTTTCGGCCTCTGTAACGCTCCAACTACTTTCCAACGCTGCATGATGTCAATATTCGCATATTACCTAGATGGTATCATGGAAGTGTTTATGGATGATTTCTCGGTTTGCGGATTCGATTTCCATAATTGTCTTGCTAACCTTGAGAAAATCCTGGAGAGATGCGTGGAGGTGAACCTCGTGCTAAATTGGGAAAAATGTCATTTCATGGTGACCGAAGGAATAGTTTTAGGACATATAGTTTCCGAAAAAGGTATAGAGGTAGATAAAGCTAAAATAGAAGTTATAGAAAACCTAAAACCACCAAAAACAATCAGAGAAATCCGAAGCTTTCTTGGACACGTTGGACTCTACCGGCATTTTATTAAGGACTTCTCCAAAATAACTAAACTGTTAACCGGACTTTTAATGAAAGATGCTGAATTCATTTTTGATGAAAAATGTAATGACGCATTTAATCTTTTAAAGCAAGCATTAATCTCAGCACCCATTATGAAACCGCCCGATTGGTCGGAACCGTTTGAGATAATGTGCGATGCTAGTGATTATGCAGTTGGAGCCGTTCTAGGACAAAGAAAAGATAAAAAGTTACATGCAATTATTATGCCAGTAGAACCCTAGATGCTGCCCAACTTAATTACGCAACAATCGAAAAAGAATTACTCGCTGTAGTTTTCGCTATAGACAAATTTAGATCTTATCTAGTAGGAGCAAAAATTATTGTTTACACCGATCATGCTGCCATTCATTACCTATTAAATAAAAAAGATGCCAAGCCCAGGTTACTTCGATGGATTCTATTACTACAAGAGTTTGATTTAGACATAAGAGATAAAAAAGGCACCGAAAATGTAGTGGCCGATCACCTTTCTAGGCTAGAACATCTAAAACCTGAACTAATACCCATAAATGATGATTTCGCCTATGATAGACTGATAGCTAAAGTAGAAACCATTGAAGACAATAACCTAGATCCTTATGAGCATTCCCAAAATTCCTTAGCAATAAATAACGTACCCTGGTATGCAGATTTCATTAATTACCTAGCTGCTGATATAGTACCCCCTGATCTTGACTACCACCGCAAGAAGAAATTCTTCCACGATGTGAGAAACTTCTATTGGGACGAACCGCTCCTTTTCAAAAGGGGTAAAGATGGCATTTTTCGCCGTTGCATTCCAGAAGAAGAGGTAAACAATATTATCGAGCATTGTCATTCTGCACCTTATGATGGACATGCGAGCACCTCTAAGACATACGCCAAGATTCTTCAAGCTGGCCTATTCTGGCCTACCATGTGGCGTGATGTTTATGCTTTCATTGTCAAATGTGACAGATGCCAACGCATTGGAAACATTTCAAGACGTGATGAAATGCCTCTACGAAACATTCAGGAAGTAGAACTCTTTGACGTATGGGGTATAGATTTCATGGGACCCTTTCCACCATCCTTAGGAAATAGGTATATCTTAGTAGCTGTAGACTATGTGTCTAAGTGGATTGAAGCTATAGCTGCACCCACAAACGACACTAGGATAGTAATCAAATTATTTAAAAATTATATATTCCCTAGATTTGGAACACCACGTTTAGTTATAATCGATGGAGGATCACATTTTATATCGAGAATATTTGACAAACTCTTAAGAAAATATGGAGTTAGGAATAGAGTAGCAACACCATACCACCCACAAACTAGTGGCCAAGTAGAAGTATCTAATAGGGAGATAAAACAAATCCTAGAGAAAACTATTTCTATTTCTAGGAGAGACTGGTCTCAGAAGCTTCAAGAAGCATTATGGGCCTATAGAACCGCTTTCAAAACCCCTATAGGAACTACTCCTTACCAACTAGTTTATGGAAAATCATGTCACTTACCATTCGAGTTAGAGCATAAGGCCTATTGGGCCATTAAAACTTTGAATTTAGACTACTTAGCTGCTGGAGAAAAGCGTACCCTAGACATTCATAAATTAGAAGAACTTAGGCAATCTGCCTACGAGAATGCAAGAATATATAAAGAGAGGACAAAAGCCTATCACGACAAAAGAATAATAAAGAAAAACTTCAATATAGGCGATTCTGTTCTCCTTTTCAACACTAGGTTACGACTCTTCCCTGGAAAGCTACGTTCAAGATGGACTGGTCCTTTCGAAGTATCCAAGATTCTGAGATCCGAAGCCGTAGAAATCAAGAACGATACTTGTAGTCCATTCCTTGTAAATCAGATGATATTAGCACATTCCTTCCTAGGAAGACCGGATGCAGAGACACTACTAAGTGAAGAAGAGATCTTCCTATTATTTTGCGCATCCCAGTCTCGCCCAGTAGCATGTGGGAACTTTTTATTGAATAATCTTAGTGGTATCTCTAGATCCACCGAAGGAGTCATCCATGTTAGTGGAATCATCACACAGATTGCTGTCACTTTAGGTCTGTCTCGCAAGTTGTTGCATCTTCGGACCTATTGTGGATATACTACCATGGACATCGATTTCTGTTTGACCAGAGGATTGATGAGGAGAGCCTCTTTCCACCCATGTCAGTTCCGATTGCTAGTCGAAAGTGAGGCCATCCATTACTTCACATTGCCAGACCCTATGATGACCAGTGTGCATGATCCAGCGAATTGGAGTTATGCTCTAGAGGGCCAGGAAGAGACCGTCGAGGAGCCGAGATCGCCCCCAGTTGCTGAATACACACCTGCACCACCATCTCCTAGAGTCACTGTTCTCTCTAATAATCATTCATTGCAGACACCCGACATACGCACCCAGATCGCTGAGTGCCGTAGAGAGATTGCAGAGCTGAGACAGGAAGTGGCGGACTTAACTTTACAGATGGGAGTGTCTGATCTCACCCATGCTACTGAAGCCGATTGTCTATATCAGGAGATCGCCGAGCTCAGGTAGGAGATAGCCGTGCTCCGTGAATCCACTCAGGCAGACGACCACCCTAATACTTGATCTCACCATTTCAGTTTATTTCTCTTTATATATATTTATCGTATTTGCATTTCTCATTTTACATTATCGCATTTAAATATTATATAAACTACTGCCGTGCATTAGTATTTCTATTTTTATCTATATATGTTTTATATTTATCTTATTTTGCATTTTAATTTTTTTCAGTTATTTATTTATATTTACATTTAATTTCCGTTCTTGTTTTTGTTTCAGTTTCACTTTTTATTTTTCGTTTTTACTTTTATAATTATGCAAGTCAAAGAAACTAGGAGAATCACAAGACAAATGCTATCCAGACCCCCCCAAAGCCAAAAGACAAGCGAAGCCCAAACCAAAGGACCAAAATCTGGCCCAGCCGGATTTTGCCTTGTGGCGCCCGCCACAGCGTCTGTAAATGGTCGGGGCAGACCTCTCTTCTTCACCATTTTTGCAACTTACAACCTCCAAAACCCATTTTTTCACCTTGGAAAAAAGTCCTTGAACCCTCAAAAAGCTCATACTTTCCTAACCATCATACCACACAAATCATTAATCCACTTTCCGTTTTTGATTTCATCCGCCAGATTTTGTAAAAATCCAACCTTTTCACCAACCACTTCATCTTCTTCATCCACATTTCAAGAGCATTCAAATGGAGTTCAACGGATTCGTTCTTCGAGGAGGGAAACCAGGGGAGAGACAAAGAAAAATCATTGAACGGTTGCAAAATCGGGAACTTCTCCCGACAAGTCGGTACACAAGCCCGTCAACAACAATACAACCAGAGACACATGGCACTAATTGAAGCCACCCAAGGTTCCATTATTGGTAACCTTCGAGAGGTGAGGACCGCTCAGGATGCCCTGCAGGCGAGGATGGATCAGAGAGACCGTCGTCGTACCCGATCCCGTCGTCCACCTCAGGATGGCGAGGGCACTAGTGGTCAGCAATAGGTTGCCAGGTAACTCTTCCCTTATCTTATTTCGAAACATTGGAGACAATGTTCGATTTAAGTGTGGGAGGAGCATTTCTCATTTTCCTTTTATTTTCAGTTTTATTTGCTGTTTTTAGACTGTTTATTTCCTTTTAGTTGTTTAATTTCCCTTTTTGTTGTTTATTTTGCTTTCTAGTATAATGCATGAGTCTGACGAGTCACCAAATACAGTGGATCTTTAGTACAATCCTACCTCCCCATACCTTTAGCCTCACCAAAAATTTTTGCAAAAGAAAATAGTGTTATTTCGGAAGTTTTCAGGTTTTAAGGACATGTTTTGAGTAAGGATGCGGTGACTTGGGAGAACTTTGCAAAACATCAGTATCTGTTTTAGCACCATAAGCTTCGTAAATATAGGAATCATTCCCGAAACCCCATATACCATGGCCTTAATCATCATTTCCGTATAAGTCCTTAGTAGTTTATCTCAGCAGTCAGCTCCGGCCTACGCATCCTCTACGTAGGGGACCGATGCAAATAAGTGAATGATCCAGAAAAACAAAAAATAAAAGAAAGCAAAAAAAAAGGCAACTCCGGTATAGGTGACCCTCACAAAGTCATTTAAACCAAAGAATTGTAAAAAAAATGCTACAAAAAGAAAAAAAAGCAGTACTCACTGTTAGTTGGTTCAGAGGTATCTGGCACTGAACTCGGTAGGGCGGATTACGATCCGATCCCCCACAACTACAGTTGGGTCCAATAAAAGGATTTACACATATTTATGTGCCAGAAATCCCATGCTCTGATCATAATCACTAACAGGCCACTCTACTATGAAGTATGTACGGATAACGGGCTTAATGTGATTGCGCCTGAATGAAAAGGACACAAAAAGAGATGAAGAGGCAGGCCTAGGTATTGTGGGATAATATGGGTTGGTTAATATAGGAATGAAGTTTATGTCCGTATTTGCGGATTAGTGTCATCATGATACCCTTAGTTCACTCAGTTAGTACCTATCACTGCATCCCGACTTGAACTTAGAATTTTCACCTGAGCACTCGTTTACACCAGTCTTTCTTTTATGAGCTCTTCAATGTTTTGCTTGAGGACAAGCAAAGGTTTAAGTGTGGGAGAGTTTGATCACACTAAAATTTACGTATTTTTCGACTCCGATTTCGCATGCATTCTAGTTATTTTATTATCGTTTTGTTGTGTTATTACTGTGTTTTCCTTTGTTTTCAGGTTTTTACCTTAATAGGAGCCCCGATCGAGAAAAGGAGCGAAAAAGAGCCAAAAACCCTAAAAATCAGCATTTTGCTCTTATGGCCTACCCAATGGCGGGCGCCACAGTCCAAGCCATGACGTGTCCAATTCAAACTTCCATCAACTCCCACGTTTTCCCACCACTTCCACTAAGGCGCCCCACTTTGTGTTTGTGGCGGGCGCCATGGCCTTGTGGCGGGCGCCACAAGAGGAAAACGGTTTCCTCTATTTTCAAGTTGAAGGGCATCCAAGCCAATTCCACCTTTTTTATTTGCTTATAAATAGAAACGCAAATTCAGTTTTACAATCACCCAAACTTAGAGCAGAGGCAAACTCAGAAGCAACTTTGTTTCACTTAGGCATATATTCAGTATTTTATAGTGGTAATCGCTTCGCATTGGAGTGTTACCACAATTGTGTCATCAAGTCTATGATAGAGTCTGTAATCGAGTTTGGAGCACTTTGGAAGGAAGTTAATCCTGCCGCCATTTTCTTTTCCGCATTGCAATTTACTCAGCCCTCCGATTGGAGCAGGTTTTTATTACTCGCCTTTACTTTATTTATTTCCCGCACTCGCTTTACTTTATTTATTTACCGCACTCGCTTTACTTTATTTATTTACCGCACTCGCTTTACTTTATTTATTTCCCGCACTCGCTTTACTTTATTTATTTCCCGCACTCGCTTTTATTTTATTTATTTCCCGCACTCGCTTTACTTTTATTTATTTCCTCGCACTCGCTTTAAATTATTTATTTTCCGCACTCGCACTACTTTCATTTATTTTACGCACTCGCTTTAAATTATTTACTTTCCGCACTCGTACTACTTTTATTTATTTTAATGCACTTTTACTTTACCATGTCTAGCTAAATTTATAAGGCTAGAATGTAAGGATCGTAATTAAACCAGCAATCCGTACAATTGTTCTTAGAAACACTTAAAGGGCTATTTTAACTTTCAAATTAAGTTTTCCCGCACTTCAATTCCGTTGGGTAAGATCGAAAGCCGTCCAACGTCCTTTTAAACTTAATTGTTTTTAACTATTTCAAAAACAGCGAAAGCGCTTTGTCTAGTTCATTAGGAGTTTTTAACATCAAAAAGAAAAGAGATTTTAAAACTATTTTTGGACGCGTTTATAAGTTTAGAGTCTGGTTCGTAAGAACCTCTTTTGGTTAAGAAATCCAGGTTATAATACTTTTCAACTTAGTCAAGATACTATATTTCTTAAAAATAGGTTTACTACTCTAACGCAATGCGCGCCTTTTTATAAGTGACAATAAGAGGGTTTAATTAGGGGGTACAACTCGGTTCTGAATACGCGAAAGCGACAGTTCCCGTTAAATTAGTTCTTTTCAAAGTAGGAAACATTGCCCATAAGTAGTTTTATTAACAAGTACTTGGATTATCAATTGATTACGTGAATTACATTCGACCCTGTCTTTATTAATTATATTTTATTTCAGTACTTTATTTTTCAATTGCACACTACAAAAAATACCTATTTTAATTGCCTTTGATAAACACCATAACAACAGATAACGATAGATTGACACTTGGTCTCTGTGGTTCGATAATCTTTTATATTACTCTGACGTGTTCGTACACTTGCGAACATCACACCAAGTTTTCCAACACATCACGAACCCAAGCTGACGGCGAGCCAAAACAGGGTTGTAGTTAATTCCACCACATGTGCCAAGAAGAGGCACATTGGAGAATTCACCACAAGATTCAATAATCTGAACGCCATCATAAACACGATTGTACCAAGAGATATCATCATTAGTGAGAGACATAAGTCTCGTGGACCACCGTAGACATCCCTTGTTCTCCTTGAAGGCGAGCGTCTGAGGCAAGTGCGAAATAAACCACTTGTACAACAGAGGCAGGCAGCACACAATGGAACCACCACCCTTTGCATTCCTCATATGCAAAGATAAATAAGTGTCACCCAACAGAGTCGGAACGGGATTAAGAGAAGAGAAAATCCTAATAGCGTTCACATCCACAAAATTGTTGATGTTGGGAAATAACACTAGCCCATAGATGAGAAGTACAAATATGGCTTTAAAAGCTTTCTCACTCATGGCCTTCCCAAACAAAGTAGCTTTAGCAATGAGAAAATCATATGGGAGACCTTGAATTCCACCTTTGATAGTCATATGAGCAACAATATCAGATACATCCATGTGAAGCATATCAGCAATCTCTTGGGAAGACGGAATCTTCTCCAAACCACTGAACGGCAACTGATCCAAGATAGGTACACCCACATGATAGGCATACTCCTCAAGTGTAGGCAAAAGCTGGAAATCCGGAAAAGTGAAGCAACGATACAGAGGATCGTAGAACTGCACTAACACACTCATCATACCTTCATCCACCTTGGTAGAAAGAATAGACATGAGCTTCCCATAACGAGCCTTGAACTCCAAGGGCTCTAATACATAAGATGCCAAACTCCTTAACTCCTTCAAGTCGGCTTGTCTGAAACTGTACTTCTTCGTATTCCTTCTTTGCTTATCCATGTCTAAAAATTTGCAAATAGACCTCTTAAGTTCCTTGAAAATTCTTTATTGTTGATGATATGGATGTGTATGAATGCATGAATGCATGGATGCAACAATCACACTCAAGGATCAAGCAAGTCACACCATACAAAGGTCACGGGACGGTTCAAGTCATCATCAATATCAATCATCCATTTTGGTGGATTATGGTTTACACCTTATCAACACCCAAGTTCCATTGATATTGAGGGTATACGAGAATGGATCAACCGCGAATCAAGGGTTTGTTGTAAGTCACGAGCATGGAGTCTCGGTTAAGAACCACCCAATGGGAGTGTAATATGGTTAAACCTGACAATCATGTTATAAAAAGGTCCCCATAGTCATCATCTCATCTTTCGGATATTATCGGATAAAATGACTACTCGTATTCCAAAAGTATTCTCAAGAGAAACTCTTATGAGTGTAGTATCGCGTAACAATCGTGTCAAATATTAAACTTGAATGACCTTCGCACTACTTCCAAAAATAGGCCAAGATGGGCTAGGTATCTAAGGTCCTTGGCTTCTAAGGTTTATATTGGAAAAAGTAATTCCTAACCACGACTACTCGTGTGACATTATTGATCCCAACAAGACCTCCACCAAGTGAATGGGCTTACAAGTCAACTTGCTAAGGTATAACTCCACACAAGTCAACAAGACTATGTCATTCTCCTATCATAAGTGCACTCGAGTTCGGGTATAGAACTCATCTCACAAGAAACCACCAAGCATACAAGCAATTAATATATCAAGCAATTCATACATTACAAACAATTAAGTCATCCCAAATTTGCACAAAAACATGTCACCAACAAATATAAACATACAACATACACAAGCAAAAAGTAGGCTAAACCCACTAGGAAGAGTTTGTTCCCCAACAGAGTCGCCACTTTTCTGTAGCGGGGTATTCGTTACCTTATGGTTTATTGACTAAACCAAAAGTAAACATACAATTTGGGTCGCCACCGCACTTTTATTTGTCCAAAGGAAAGACTAAAAAGCGAACAAAAGCCAAGTAAGAAGTTTTATCAAATCAAAAACTAATAAAAATGTCAGAGATCTGGGTAAGGGGGTTGGTTATGAAATGGGAAGGTTTTACGCACCCAAAACATCCATAGTACTCTAAGGGAACCTCTTTTTGCAAATATGTGTTGTAGGTCAGTATTTGTGAAAATATGTGCAAAAGATTGGGGGGATGAGGAAAGAATAGATTACATTTACAAATTTGTTGTTTGAATGGATGAACCCATTGCCTACGTACCATCACAAAGGTAAGATCAAAACCTCGTAGTTCGGGGTAAAAATCTCAAAAAGATTGGTGAATTGATTTAATCAAAAGCCTTAAGGTATTTTGTTATCAAAGGGAGAAAACTCAACCTAAACAAACAATCCACCATGTGAGGAGAGATTCAACATACTAGTGAGGGGTTAACCCTATAATAAGTATGGAAGACTTATAATCCAATCACTAAGGATGAGGTGAGATTTACATCAACCACTATGATAACTCAAACCTATTGTTAATGTTTATGAAAAGGTTTTAACAAGGGTGGCCATTGGAACCACAAAATGAACTTGAAGTGAGTTGTATTTACAAGTTAGACCTATTTACAAAATGAGATCAAAGTTGAATTAATATATATTCATAATGAGTATTAATGAAAACATTTTAAAAAGTCAAAGGCATAAGGCCTAGGTTTCTAATTTGAAACAAAGTCAAAGTTTGCACAAAAAGAGTTTGGCTTGGGTTACAGTAAGAAGAAGAAGAGAAGGGCTAGTCCTAAAGTATACAAAGATAAGAGAGAAGATAAAACCCTTGGAGTTCCTTTTTTTGAAATCATAGAGATGATTCAAGATGCTCCTTTCCTTTGGACTTAGCACACAATAAGCAATCATACAATATTTGGATTCAAGCTCCTAGGATCTCCATTTGGCTTGTCTCTCTTAACCTGGCTACTCATGACAATGGTCCTTCTTACTATCTCAGGATGAAATCCCTATCACACAAGAAAAAATATCAAAAAGTTCAAGACAATAAGAGGAATGGACAAAGCATGAATTTTGGAAAGGAAGTCCTTTGAAGTCAACTTGGACATTTAGCATTCTAAAGGCATGAGGCCTAGTTGATCTTCAACAAGTTTAGCATTCTAAAGGCATGAGGCCTAGTTGCTCTTGAACTCCTTTAAGCATAGGTAAGTCCTAATTCTAAGTCCTTTCTCCTTTTTGCATTGGGTTCACACAAAATAAAAGCAAAACCAACACAAGACAACAATATATTTATATACAATAATGAGCTCAAATGAGCAAAAGGAAAATGACATAAACATAAAATATATGCTCAAGTGAGCAAAGGGAAAAGCAATATGAATAAATGAGCAAGAAGTAAATTGCATTAAAGTAAATTGCAAGAAATTAAATGCTCAAATTAAAGTTAGTAATTAGTGAAGTTATGTTAGTTTTCATAAGACAATTTAGCGCTATGTTAAACAATCGTAAGTGGACTAATGTAGTAGTCACACCTATCTGAGGCCGGTCAATAAAACTATAGGAAAATAAACACAAGTTAGAGATCATGACTAGTAAGCCAAGCTCCTACAACTTTCCATGCCAAAAGAAAAGAGAAAGGCCTTGTATGGACTTTAGGTTTTTTGCTTGACCGAGAAGCAACCTATCTTGGACACAAAGCAACTCACTTGATCTTAGATCAAGTTGAGTTTGATTTGGATCAAAGAAGGCTAAACCTCTTATATTGCAAGACCAACCATAAGACATTAACTCATTGGCCAAACATAAAAAGAAATGAGATGAAGATGAAATGGATAAGAAGAGAAATCAAATATCAAATACAATTGGTCAAAAGTGAATGAAATCATCATCAATCAATGCTAAATAGAAGAGAAATGAAGATCACAAGTCAACAAGTCAAACATATTATTTTGGTATTTTTGAATTTAAAATAAATGCAAAAATAAAATGGGCAAAATAAGGTCAAACCTCAAATTCAATTTAAATCAACTTCAACAAGTCCAATTAAATTCTCATAGGTCTAACATGGTCAAACAAGCTTTGACAAAATTTTTCAATAATTTTTGAAATCAGAAACTATTTTAAAATAATTAAAAACAATGAAAAATAACACAATATGAATTAAAATCTCAAATAAATCTCAAATCAATTAAGAAATTGATGAGACCATTTTTCATTGACTTATCATGATCCATAGGTGTTAAGAAAATATTTTTGGATTTTTCAGATATCAAAAAGTATTTTAAAATGAATTAAAACTATTAAAAACCAAATAATTCACAAAAAATATTAAATGAAGTCACAAAAATAATTAAAAATCAAAATATGAAACTAGATTTTTCAAGAAAAATTTTGGCATTGGTCTCATATTTTTGTGACTTCAAATAAAATATTTATGAATTTTTGAAAATAAAAGGAATTAAATGGAATTAATCAGAAAATAGGAAAATAGCAAAAATGCGCTGCTATTGGATCACTTCATTAATTGACGTGGCAATGATCTGAGGGCTCAGAGGCGCGGTCTTGTGGTATACGTGAGTCAAGCGCATCACACATGGATTTAAAATAAGTCATAACACGCAATGGCTAGGATTAAAACGTTTATGCCAGATCCAATGATCCTGAAGCTTCCACGTGGGGATGGTGGTGGAAACCACCATCTTCTC
Source organism: Lathyrus oleraceus (assembly GCF_024323335.1). Lineage (NCBI taxonomy): Eukaryota > Viridiplantae > Streptophyta > Magnoliopsida > Fabales > Fabaceae > Lathyrus > Lathyrus oleraceus. The sequence continues at coordinate 543,060,263 of NC_066583.1, read as the reverse complement.
CGGCCAGACAACCAATTCCGGCCACCAAGCGCAGGGATTTAAACTTTAATGAAAATGAAAAAGCAAGGTATCAAAATGAAGCTGAGGTGATGTACATCACCTCTGTAACCATGGATTCTCCTCAAAGTTCCTATTTAAAGAGAAACCTGAGCTTGAAGATCATGGTGTTTGATCTGAAATGTCACGATTTATGAAATTAAGACCACCACTGGCCTACCTCATGCATGAGGGCTTCAGAAAACAACAAAAACCAAAGCAATTCACATTGTATAGCAAGATCTGAATCAAAAAAGTTTGGTGATATACCTCTGAAATGGAGCTTCAAACAGCACGATTTGTTCAAGCTCTTGATCCAATTTTAATCTGGAAGCGTGATGATGATGCAAGGCTAAGGAATTAAGACTTGAAGATCAACTAATGATGTTGAAATTCAAGCTTGAAATTGAAAATGAAAACTGAAATTCCTTTAGGTGAGGGTTTGGTTTTCAATCCAGCAGCATTTCAGATCTCCTTGTGGTTGATTTTTGAATGAGCATGAGCTTCTATTTATAGCTGGAATGGATGCAAGGTGGTGTTTGGCTCGTGTGCATGAAACTTGGATCCTTTATGCATGGGCCTGTATAGGCGCGTGCAAAGCATAAGAATGAATGGAAATGCATGTTGAGATCAAATGTAGTTGAATTGGACGTGCACAAGAGGCTTCACAAGCTTGCATTCCAAGTTATGATGTGAATTGCAAAAATGATCATAAACATTAAGCTCTTCGAAACTCCCACATGGAAAATCCAAAAATGGTCATATGAGTAATGGTTGTAAATCTCTTGGAATAAGGAACAAAAGTCATGTTGGGTGAAAATTCATTTGGAGTTTTGAAATTTATGAAAACTGGCTATGAAGTTTTGGGTGCAAACCATGTCTAGGTTCCCTTTGAAAATTTTACCAAAAGCAAGCAACTTCAAGCCCTTCTGTTTCAATGATTCATGCCTCAAATTGAAATACATCCAACATCAAAGTTGTAGATATTTTATATATGATAAATTTAGACTTAAATTTTGCATCATTTGGAGTTTTAATGATAAAGTTATGGGCACTTGAAGTTGGGCATTTTTCAAATTCAATGACTTAGGTCCAAAGTGACCTATAATGTTTTGTATTATCACATGTGTTTATTTTAGGATTATGAAATTTTGTCCAACATAAAATTTGAAGTAGACATCTTAATATTTCCAATGCAATTGGTCTCACCTCAAAATCATAAAAATTAAGGGAGTTAGGTCCTTAGAAAATTGAACCAAAATTAGGGTTTCAGTCAAAATGACCTATAATGTTTTGAAATGAATGATGACCTTAAAAGTTTCAAATGGATTTTTGATGAACATGAAAAGTTGTTCATATGGTTCTTAATAACATTTTTTATCTTTGGGTCATCTTCATTTGACAAACACATCAAAAGTTATATCTCAGTGATCCTCAATTTAGTCAGATGACTTGACTGGTCAACTTCTCAAGGCCAAACTTCAAATATTGATGAATGAATGATTGAGGATACTCATATAGGATCATATATGCATAAAATAATGAATGAAAGAACTTCCCTTGATTGAATTTGATCATAGGTTGAGGTTGCTTCATGAGCAAGGCATAGTCAATGCACAGTTGAATTAGGGTTTCCTTGGGAAACAATCCTCAAACCCTTTGGGTTATCTTGATCAAATTGGAAAATTGAGATACTTGGGAGACATATATGATGATTAGGATCTTTGTGAACCATTGTCATGCCTTTTCTCATCTTCATCTAGCCATTTCATTGAGCTTAGGAGCCTCCTAGGAGCATGAGAGCACATGATCACTTGAGCTTCAAAACAAAAAGAGTTAGTGACATATTTTTGTGCTTTTGGTTAGTAAACAAATGAGGAAGAAATAATATACAATACAAGCATGCTTGGTAGTCTCAAACCACTCACACAAGTCCCACCCCTAGGGTAAAGGAGCCACACATGCTATGATCCTTGAGGCAATGCAATGAGCAAATGATATGATGCCATGAGGGATCTTAGGGTCAAAATTAGGGTCTTACAGTAGACAAAATACAACTTATTAAGACTCTAAAACTTAAGAACTTCTAAAATATACACAATGTTAAGATGTTGTAAGTCTAGCTTGTTTTTGACAGAGTAACTTCTCTTTGAATGTCAAGGTTCAGAGTCTGTAATGTAGTGTGTTATATGTTTTTATTGTTCTTCAGGTTTGCTACTCCTTAAGTATAGAGAGGAGAAAGAGACATTGAAGACTTTCACCAAAATGTTGGATAACCTTTTGATGACAGTCTGTCATTGCATGAATTTATTCGAAGAATCGGATCAAAACAAGTGAAAGATGAGCCAAAATGAAGAAGAAATACCAAATAATGAGGAAAAAATAGCTAAGTGTGAAGATTGTGGACTTAGTGAAAATTTGGGTGAAAAGGGGAGCAAAAAGAGTGTAGCTTCAAAAAAAATAACATGTAGCATCGTGCAGCATCACACATGCGATATGGCCATAAAAGTTACATCGTGTGTGATGCAATTCATCAGGTGCACAATGGTCCATTTTTATGGTTTTTTGCTAACGCATTTGATCCACTATGAGCTCTTTTTAAGGGGAAGTTTTACACTTTGATAAGGGTTACGAAAACTAGAGAGCAAAGCATGATCTGGAGAGCATCAAAAGAGATTTTTAGGGCATTTGAAGCCATTAAAGGTCATTACTTCAAGGGAATTCATATGCTATTTTCATCTATCAATTATGATATTGTAATCTGAATTATGACTAGCTAAGCTCCTCTAGGTTAGGTTGTGTTATGATGAATTATTTCAATATTATTGGGTACTATGTTGATTTGACTTTGTATGAGCCTTTTGATATATAATGGCATTCAATTGCTTATTGTTCTTAATGCTTTCTATGTGAGATACTCTTTTAAATTGATCTTGAGCACATTGGGAATACTAACCTTTAGCCTATGTGTTGGACCTAGGGAAATTGTGTTACTTACACTGGTCGAATAGGAATAAGATATCCTGAGTAGTGGCATAGGGAATTAATGTTATGTGCATCGCCTAACCTTGCTTATTTTGGCGGACTAGGGATAGAAAGCTTCGAGTAGTGGTTAGTGAGTTATTTCATGAGGGATCGGTTATAATGGCTTTGTTAATTCGTCATGGGGTTATACTGATAAGATAGTTCATACAAGGCATAAAACATCAACAATAAAGAAATAGGGGATTTTAAACACAACCTGACCGTTTTCATAATTTTGTTTAATCTCTTATTTACTTTTCACATTGTAACTTGACCCCTCCCCCCCCCCCCCCCCTTTTACTATTTTCTATACATTGCACACATTTTGTCTTGTTTGAAGGAAGTCCTTGTGGATTCAATCTTTTTTATTACTACGACATTATCGATACACTTGCCGGGAAGTCATCAAGTTTTTGGCGTCGTTGCCTGGGACTTTTGATATTTCAACAAGGCGACGTTTGTACAACGTTTTACTTTTAGTTTTTTTTTTATTTTTATTTTATTTTCTTAGTAATCGTAGTGCTACTGAGGTATTTCCTATTTGTGTATGCATAGCTCAGGATCGACGTTGACACTGTTTGATCCAGAAATTGAAATAATTGCACGTGTTATTAGGAGAGCAGTCAGGGAAGAAAATATAACTCAAGGGATCATAGTTGAAGATAAAACATTGATTTCTTCTAACTCTGAAGAAGAAACCATCATGGCAGCTATACCACCCATAACTATGGGGGATTATTGTAAAAGAACTGATAAAGGACAGGTTTCGAGAGGGTTTGTATCGGCATACCCTATTAACATTGATATTTTGAATTATATACTTCTAGGTTTAAGAGAAAAACCATTTGATGAGAACACAATTACTGTCGCAACCTGCGAAAAACAACCGGCGAGAAAAGATATGACAGAAGAGTCGCCACCGTGCGTTATTTATCCCAAAGGAGGGAAAGGAAACGCTCGAAGTAAACCTGGAAAAAGGAAAGGAAAAGACAAGGTCTCGCAACTAAATCTTGGGTTCGGGAGTCGGTTATGTGAAGGGAAGGTATTAGCACCCCTACGCATCCGTAGTACTCTACGGGATCCACTTTTGTTGTTCTTGTCTAAAGGGTGTAGGTTTATCTAATGTACTATTTTTTAAAAGAGGGGTCAAAAGAAAATGACTCGCACGGATGTCGCATCCACTGCATACGTATCTCATCTGAATATGAGAATCAGAGTCTTCGTAGCTCGGCTACCTATGGGTTAAGGGGAAGTGTGCTCGGTAAGACATCGCGTCTTATGCCTACGTATCTCATCTGGAATGAGAATCAGAGAAAAATGTAGTTCGGCTAACTACGGGGGGTAAGGGTTGTGTTTTTAGGTGAACGACGTTACTACGCAATCTACCGGATGCTCGGCCTTTGGAGACTTACTCGCCTGTAGTAGAAGGAGTAAACGTGTTCTTAGGAGAAGAAAAATCAATGAGTTTGGGGTGTTTTAGGGATGCTCATGCAAAAAGGCAGTCCTAGACGAAGGAACCGCGCTACCTTAATTGACATGCAAACGGGAGACTATCAAACCATACAAAACAAACATGCATAAAGTAAACACGCCCGCAAGGGGCTCAAACATACATGGGTAGGGCTTTAGTCAAGATGGGTCATATCAACCTCGACAAACAAGCCATGGAAGGGTAATCAAATGGGCTCTTAACCACTGACATTGAACGTCAGGGTGAGCAGATCAAAAGGGTAATGAGGATAAGACCTCATAGCTCTTAACCCTAGACATGGTGAGCTCATGACAAAGTGTGGGGGTTCAGAAAGGTGGAACCCTCTCCACTGACTGACCGGACAAAAGATCTTGGGCTTTTGTTCTGAAGCATCGACACGTAGTGTGATCTTAAAGAACGACGCACTGAATAACGGGGGATTGACTACTAATCCCTTTTATCCGTCAATTGCCTCTTCGTGGAGGTCTTTAGCACTGGTGCCTCTTTTTCGAGGTCTTTAGGCACGAAAATAAACACACAAAAACATTGCCTCCTATCGAGGTCTTCCAGCTAAGAAAGCGGTAAAATGCGGGAAAGATAAAGAGATTAAGAGATCTACCATACGGATAAAGATCCGAAGTAATAGCAATTAAGGAAATAAGAAACCCAGAGACTCTTCCAAGCTAAACACCATCAAAGAAAGCGAGTCAGTACAGGTAATCGGAATGAACCTCCAGGTGGTATCCCACAAATAAAATGGAACACCAAGCAAGCTATCCCTGCAAGAGTATGTGAGCCCTCACAAAAACTCAACAAACAGGTTAGAGTAACATGAGGGAATCAGGAGAAAACAATGACATAACAAACACAAAACAGGTTAGAGCAAGCAGAAAACACAAATGCTGTCGCGATCGCCGTTGTATCGCCTAGCGAAAGCTTAGCGAAGCTTCGCTGCAGGCTCGCCCAGCGATGGTGCTAGCGAACGCCTGCGGGTTTTGGGTTCTTCATTGATAACAGTCCGATCTCGGCAACCCAAACCCTATGGTATCCATGAGAAAAGAAATGATCAAACATTCAAGGTATTGTTTACATATTCATACACATCTAAACCCGTGGGCAAAACCTGACGATGATATCTCATACATTCAGAGTATTCAAATTAGAAGCATAAAGTGATAGAAATGAGGCAAACCTGATTGGAGAGATCGGTTAAAATCGAATGGCACGGCTGGGTTTGCAAAGCACTGTTAGGGTTTGCGTGAGATGGAGGTGAAAAAGTGTATGAGTCAGAGTGAGCTTTTCAGAGCTGTCTGGAGGTTGCTGTAGATTAGTTCATAGGTTTCCCTTCTCTTTTCTGTCCCTTTTTCTCCAGCTTTTTCTCCAGGGTTTTGTTTCACTGAAACTCTAGTATTTATAATCTGATTCCATGGCTTGGTGGGCTCAGAATCAAGCCCAAAATTTTCTGTTATTTACCAAAACGCGCGCGCTTCGCCTAGCGAAGGATCTGCTCGCTTAGCGAGCATGACAGTTCAGGTTCGCTAGGCGAACCATTCTGCTCGCCTAGCGAGCATGACAGCTCAGGAACGGATTCTTGCTCCTTCAAGACTAGCATTTGGAATGATGAATAGACCTTATTTGAACCTGTTGGGAGTAACTCAAGTCTTTCCCTTGTGTTGACTGATCACCCGGATAGAACCTTCAAAGTGGCTTGGATGATGTTCAAGCTTTTTGGATCTGATTCTGATTGATATGATGAAATGCAATATGAAATATTAAATGACCTAAAAATGAATGCATGCATGAGGAGGGAAAATTTTGGGGTGTTACATCTACAGACCCGTGGAAGCATCTTGCACGCTTCTAGGAAATAACTTTAATGTGCAAACCATCCAATGTCATTGAAGACCAAGTTAAATTAAGGTTGTTTGGATTCTCACTGATTGGAAGGGCGAAACATTGGTTACTTTGCCTTCCAATATTTACGGAAAAATGGTTTAGGATTTAAGGACCTCTGACTCGTTAATTTATCTCTTTTGATGAAATGGAGATGAAGGTTGCTAACGGGTGCTTCAGGTATTTCGTGTAATATTCAGGTAGCTAGGTATGGTGTTTTAGTTGTTTCCTCTTTTTTTTGGGGGGGGGGGGGGCATCAGGTTTCAAATGTACCTCTACTTGATGGAGAAATGTGTCTCTTCTCGGATCCAAAGAGGATGATCTATTTGATATATTTTTGTTGGTATTCTTGGGAAAGTTGGTCCGGGTATCCAAACTTCCTTTTGGAAGATCCTTGGTTAGTGTCAGATTATTTGTGTTTCGTTATTCTCATTATTCATTTTGGTTATTCTTCATATTTTCCTATTTATTGTGTAATTTGTTTGGGAATGGTTCATTCATACATTGTTGTAATAGAATATTTATAAGAAACTATTTGGATGGCATATGTATCTATTGATGATCTCTTTAAAGATGATTGAACTAAGCTATTTTGTTGAAAAAGTGACTCCAAATATAAAAGGGATGGTGAATTCTAGACACACCAAAATTTATTCAAGGCGCTAAAAGAAATATAGGATTTTAATAAAAATGTTTGAAAATGAATAAAACACGAGATGAGGAGTTAAGCTAGTGAAAAATAAAGTAAATAAGAGATAAATATGATCACACAAGAGTTTATCTTAGTTCGACCTAAAGCCAACAAGGCCTACGTGTGGTCCCAATGAGAACTTCTTGAGAATTCACTATAATTAAGATTTTAACACATGTTCATATAGTAACCTATAGAGCTTACTGACACTCTTAAAACAAGATTCTCAATCCAAGAGGTATCACCTCTCTTGATTTATAATGGGATCACGTGCAAAAATATGAGAATAGATTACACTACAAGTATAAATAAAATATTTTGAAGCTCAAAGGGTTATAATAGTAACTATATGACTTAATTACACCAGGGGTTCTTTAGGATATTTAATTGTAACAGGTTGATTCTTTAGGACTTTTTTGCTACATTGCAGTCCTTTAAATTGTGTAACGTCTACAACATTGGCCATTTTTTATGAATTCGTTCAAAAAAGCACAATTGTCATTAACCTTGCTTATGTGGCTGTTACGTTACTGAGATGACTGTAACTTTCTTGAGATGTAATTGTTGTAAATTTACCTTTATTTAATCAGAAAAAATACTCTAATTTAAGTTTAAGCATTCCTAAAGTTAACCCTAATTTAACAAACTCTGTAAATACGAGTTGTTGCGAACGGAGATGATGGATTCAAAAGGGAGATGAAGGATTCGAGGGAGACAAAATCAGATATGAAGCTTTAAATGTTTAGGTAAGTCTCGTTTTCCCTATGAAAATGTATTTGATTTATTAAGGTCTAGGATTTTGTATGTGGTCCCTTATACTACTTATTGATTTCTACAGCTTACAACTTTTCTGCTAAAAATGGACGTTTTTTGTGTAAATTTTCATCAAGGGGAACAATTTGATGATAAAGGTAGATATGTATGAGGGATAATGTCAAACTAGAAGTGTGATGGTGATAGATGGAGTTATTTTTAAATTTTGGGTGTTGTTAAAGAAATTGGGTATCCTGGGGTATCTTGGGTGTTGAAAGGAGTAGAGGAAAAGTGGTAGGTAGGGGTTTGTCTGATTCAGATTACATATCTGAAGAGTTGGATACTGATGAGGATTCAAGTAGTGACTACTCAGATAAAGGAACTAAGGAAAAATATCCATCATTTGTGATGCCTAAGAAGTTTGTGGACTATAAATGGGTTTTTGGTACCATGTTCTCAATAAAGGAAGAGTTTAAATAAGCAATGGCAAACTATGTTTTTAACAATGGTAGAGATTTACACTTTATAAAGAATGATAAGACAAGGGTTAGAGTGGAATGCAAGGAAGGATGTGAATGGGTTGCATTATTTCCAAATGAGGATACATGGCAACTGAGAAAATTGATTGACACTCACGCATGCAATATGGAGTTTAATTTAAGGATGTTTAACACTAAATGGCTTGGAAAAAAGTTGTACTCAAATGTTATAGTTAATCTAGCTGTGAAACTCACTATAATACGTGAGAAAGTTCATGAGAAATATAATATTGGTATGAGTAGGATGAAGGCTTATAGGGCAAGGAAGGTATCACTTTATTATGTAGAATGGTCATTCAAGGAACAATATCTGAGGTTGTATGACTACACACATGAGTTGTTGGGATCAAATCCAAACAAAACAATTAAGTTGTAAGTGCAACCAACTGAACCACAAAGTGAGGAAACTGGTCCACAAGTTTGCAAGAAGTTCACTTTTATATTAGACCAACAAAAGGTATAATTCACTTTCACATAGTCATTATCATTTTAGTAACATAAATTATATGGTTAACTACTTTTCTATGTTTATGGGTTGTTACCTGCATTGGAAGAATTGTTGACATGTGTTGACCAAAGATTCTGTATAAGACACTTGTACAACAACTTTAGAAAAATATTTCTTGGCAAGCAGTTGAAAGAAATGACGTGGAGGGAAGCCAAAGCAACATATCCTCAAGCATGGGAAAGGGAAATGAAGGAGACGAGGAAGGTTAACGAAGAGTCCTTCAAATACTTTTGGAAGATTCCACCTGGATTTTGGGGTAAGTCTAGGTTCAATTATAACAACAAATGTGATGTGTTAGTTAACAATATGTCAGAAACATTCAATAGTGTTATAATTGGATCAACACAAAAGCCTATTATTACAATGCTAGAGGATATAATAGGGCACCTTATGGATAGATGGGTAACAAATAAAAACAAGATTGAAGCTTACAATGGTTCTACACTTCCAAGAATTAAAAAGGTTTTGGAAAGACAAACTGAAATATCAAGGTTCTATATGGCTAGGTAATTCACAAACTGAAATCTCATAATTATTGCACTTATTTTCTCTCATAATACTTACTAACTCAATTCAATTTTTATGTTTACAAGGCTTGTTGGTGATATGATTTATGAAGTAAGGCATATCAATGTGTCAAGAGATAAATTCACAGTTGACCTCAAGCAGAAGGAGTGCTCTTGTAGGAGTTGGATGCTCACTGGAATTTCATGCTACCATGAAATTGTATGCATCCAAAGTATAGTTGAAGACCTTGCATATTACATTGCTACCATGTATAGGAAGGAGACTTACTTGGCTTGCTATATACCTATCATCTACCCAACCAATGGCCAAAACTTATGGGAAGAGACCTCATACCCCAACATACTTCCACCCCCATCAAGAAGAGCACAAGGGAGGCCTAAGATAAGAAGGAACAGCGATGTTGATGAGAAGAGAAAAGATACAACAACTATTAGCAGGCAAGGACTGCCAAATAAATGCTCAGTGTGTAGTAAATCTGGCCACAACAAAGCCTTCTGCCCAACTGCACCAAAACAACAAGCATCATCCCATCCTGCACCATCCCAACTTGTACCATCTCAACCTGCATCATCCCAAACACAACCAACTATAAGACTTCAAACTAAACTATCACCAAGAGAAACCCAACACACAAATTCACAATCCCAACCATAACCTACGACAAGATTTCAAACTAGGATATCACCAAGAAGATTTCAAACTTAATCAACACAAACCTAAGCACAACTAACCACAAGACTTCAAGCAAAGAAGGACCACGCCACTAGAATTTAAACAAGAGTCTCACCAAGAAGAGGGATTGCATCATTTTAGGGACCAACAACAACTCTTTAGCCAGCAATAAGGACAACACCTAAGTTGCCTATAAAGAGAAACAAACCATTAGAATGTTGATTGTTATATTTTGTTGAACTAAGAATAATGTAATTTTGATGTCTTAGAAATATGTAATTTGAACCATCACTTTATGTTTTGGATGTCCAATGTGTATTTTGGATGAATATTTCATGTATTTTGAATGCTATTTTGATTACTTAATGAAATATATTAAGGCCTTATCATTATTTTAGTTAATAGGCCTTTTATGTTTAGTCAATGATGTCTATAATGTCTCTTAAAGTCTGACAAATATGGACGTAAACTATGTCCTTACTACAACATAAAATGTGACTGTATACTAAGTTATCAAACACAGGTTAATTCAGTCTCTTAAAGTGTAAGAAATATGTCCTTTAACTATTCTTTAGTGTAACAAAAATTTCCTTTAACTATTCTTTAGTGTAACAAATATGTCCTTTAACTCTTCTTTAGTGCAACAAATATGGGCACAAACTATGTCGTTACTACAACAAATATGGGCAACATAAAATTTTACAGACAAATTAGGCACAAAATAAGCATCACATTAAAGAAATTCATTACAACAACACATGTTCAACATTAGAGTTAGGGCTAACAACAACATTACTAACAACAACATAAACCATAATCACCATTTATGGATCAACATACACATCAACATTACAATAATCACAACTAAAAACATTATGACAAAAACTAGCATCTTCAACATGTTCTTCATCATCTCTTTTGTGTAGTAGTCATCTCCATGGATCTTCGTATTTTTATTTAACACGTTGATTTCCGCATCCTTTTCATTGCATTTTGAACATCTCCTTTGAGTGTTGATTTATGCTTGCCCTTCACCATTGAACTCTTTTTCAACCTACTCAAAAAAGTTGCAGCCACAGTTTGAACCTTTACTCTGTTAACATCTAACAATTAGCATTATCAAATAAGACATAGCAGAAAATAGTAATTAACTTACCATAAAGTTTCTACAGCCCAAAAAAAGCTTCCCAAAATTTCTTCATTTCTTCCTCATTGTTCGTATCGTGGCCTTTGCTCCACAAGCACACCTTGGTTCGATTTCACCATGACTTGCACTTGAAATTAAGGAATTACAGTTAGGGCTACGTGAATTTGAAAATTTTGTACAGTATGAAGCCATTGTTGGAGAACGTAGAATAAAAACTCGTTAGGTACTGATACATATATTCTAGGGATTTGATGAAGAAGACAGAGATTTTTCTCAATTATTTCAAGTAATACTCAAATATATGCCATCTCAGCAACGTAACAGCCACATAGGCATTGTTAACGACAGTTGTGCACTTTTGAAACGGAATAATTTAAAAAGACTAATGTTGTGGACGTTGTGCAACTTAAAGGACTGACATGTAGCAAAAAAACATAAAGGACCAACCTGCTGCAATTAAATATCCTAAAGGACCCCTAGAGTAATTTTGCCTAACTATATAGTAAAAAGGATCTCATAACAAAATTTATTTAGCGAGAGAAAAATAGTTCAATCAGAATAATTTGAGAAGGAAGGAATTTGATATATTTAGCGATAGTTCAATCAGAGTCTGATATCAGAAATAGATATAGAAGCAGAAATAAAGATGCTCAAAAGTAAATTCAAGCAACACACAAAGATTATCCTGGTTTCTCTCCTCAATTGAGAGTAGTCCAGTCTCCTTGCCTCAACAAGAGCTTTTCACTATAACAAAACAAGTTACAAATTGCTCAAGCACACTTGCAAGAGACTTCAATGCTCAATCAACCTAGAAAGAGACTTTTCCTCAAGCAACCTTGCAAGAGACTTCTTCTTAATCAACCTAGAATCATACTTCCTTGCTCAAGTACACAGGCAAGAGAATTTCTTGGTCAAACATGCAGGCAAGAGACTTCCTCTACTTTAAACAAATACACCCTACATTCTCTTTTATAAGAAAATTTTACTTTTTAGATTCATTAAGTAATTGATGTATTTGAACTATATATAGACTAGATACATCAATTATTTAATGAATCTAAAAAGTAAAAGTTCCTGATAAAAGAGAATGGATGGAGTAGTTTAGTATAAATGGTAACCACTATACTTAGATACACAATCAGAAGTATAGCAGTTGTGCAACAACCACAAAGGTTCTTAACCTCTTAATATTTCTAAGATATACAAATATAAGAAATCTTAAAATCTACAATTACGAATGAAAGCTCAGAGTTATGCTCAAGATATTATATTGCATTATTGTACACCTTCCTTCCAATCTTTAGCTTCCTTTTATAGAGGTAGAGAAAGAGTCGTTGGAGGGTTCGAACATAAGAGCAAACTTAGTGAAAAAGCATGCCAAAAGAGATATTTGAGAATGTATCTGGTTAGAAGCATTGTCCACTGAGTATAGCATAGTTCACAACATCTTTCAAAGTACTACGTATCTACCAAAAGGTAGAACATTCTGAAGAGGTCGCATCACCATTCCTTAAGCCTTGCAAAATGAAACCCGAGTTGACCATGTCCAAAAATATGGGGCTTTGATAAGACTATACTGCTTTGGTACAATGTATGCATCATAGGCTCTTCAAACATTCAGAGTATGAGCTTTCACCAGAAGCTGGGACATGAGACCAGAGTTTGAACCTTCAGAGGTTGATGAACACGTTCAGAGTCATTAGATTCTGATTAATCAGAATCATACTTATATTGCTTCTCCACATATGCTTTCAATTAGGATTATATCTATGATTGTGATCCTGCACACTTGAACATATGTTAGCATACCCATTTGTTCTCTAAATACTTTGTTATCATAAAAACCCAAGTGATATGAACAATTTTGTTCTAACAATATCCCCTTTTTTGATGATGACAAACAAATGTATTTAATAATAATTATTGGTCAGATTAACTAACCTGACAATATCAGAGTCTGGGGTTTGTAAGCTCCCCCTGAGTCTAATAGTCCAAATGTTGAGTTTTGTAATCTCCCCCTAAGTTCTATCCAAGTTAATTTAAGCTTATTATGATAGATAAATGTTCATAATGTTAGACTATGGCACGGATCTAGAAGGGGGGGGGGGTTGAATAGATCCCAATTAAAAATTAATTCGGCGCTACCAATTAAAAATTGGTTTTGAAAATTTGTTTTAAGTGCGGAAGCGGCCGAGGAAAATATAGTCTCAAACGAACGGTTATTGGAAAACCGGATATGCGTCTAGCCTATGGATTAGTGATAATGTAGAATAAGAATCACTACACTAGTCACACTATCAATGATTTATTTCACTTGCTAGGATTCCTAGTTCCAATGATTCAAAGAGCAAACCAAACTAGATACACAACTAAGATAATTTTGGTTTAGGCAAATTATCAAACACTTGGTGTGCAAAAACACTCCAAGTGATATTTATGTTGAGTAAGTGATTCCAATTAGTCTAGTACAATATCTTATTGTACTTTGGGTTCAAAAACAGAGTTTTAACTTCTTACTCAATTAATATCAAGGTTTGATAAAAGTGCTTATACAAAAATCACTTATTTTTAAGCCAAAAACAAATAAGCTGAAAAATAGAGAAGACAAAGATTTGATGAGGCAGTTCCCCCGTCGTCCTCGCTTCGGGGTACGTCTGCCCTCAATTCTAAAACTAGAATTGAGATTGCTTTAATAGATATCACCTATTGAGTAGAATAGTTTATACAAGGATTGAAAAGCAAATATACAACAGAATTCTCAAGACGTTGAATGTTGCTTCCACTCCTTGTTCCTGGATTCAAGGTGAATCAAGTCCTTCGATCGTTGTTGATAGACCTCCGATTCCAGCCCCTTTGTTGAATAACTCTCAGTTCTTCAAACCCTCGGCCCGGCTGATCTCAACTACAACAAATCGAACCCGAAATCTTCCCTTCAATATCACTGAATCCGCTACTAGATTGATGAAGACTTCCTCTTCTCAATCACCTTCGCTCAGCTGAAAATTGATGAAGAAATCGTCCAAAAAACCACCAAAATCAAACCAATATTGGAGGACAAAACCCTAAAGGTTTTATTCAAGAAAAAAACCTGTCGCAAGCTTCAACCCGAACCGGATTCCCCAATCTCGGCTTCGAACGTTATCACCTTTAACCAATCACAAAGCACTTCAAAAATGGTTGTGTGTAATTGATGTGTTGTGAGATGTTGAAGATGAAGATGAAGAATCTTGGACACCTATTTCACTTTTTCTTGTTCTTTGTACACTTGAATCAATTTGTCAAAAAAAATGTTAGTTGATACAAGTAACTGAACTTCTATTTATAGTGACAAACCAACCAACCCACTTAACAGCTTTTCAAACAAAGTGGGAATTGCTTAACGACTGTATTTGCACGCGAACGGTCGACCATAGCAGGTCTATGCATCGACGCATAGCCTGCAGCTTTGGACAATCTGAAAAACACATTAGTATGCGTCGACCATAGGTCGGCGTGCGCTAACCCGTGGGAAAGTGAAACCTTCATGCGCCGACCCTGCGGTCGACTCAAGCCTTCGTGCACTGACCCATGAGAAAAAGCACTATGTTATGCGCCGACCCTACGGTCAACTCAAACCCTGCAAATCTGCAAAAAATCAGATTTTTGTGGTTTTCATGCATTTTGTCATGACCACATTTTATCCACATATGTTGTATGAAATATAACAGTTTAGATGAACATAAAAAAGGATATGATATGTGATATGTTGCATTTGTTTTGTAGAGGTGGAATCGACAATGCTGATTCATCCATGGTGGTAATTTGTCATCATCGAAACCTATGATCGTATGTTGTATGACAGTTTGCCCTTACATACTCCCCCTTTTTGATGATGACAACCTGTGTGAAACCAAAGAAAAACAACATACAATATTTACACACACTCCCCCTTTCTTTTGTAATCTAAGGCTGGCTGCAAAAGAAACTATTAATTGTTGTGAATATCTTGGCTTGGCTTTGGTACATGCTCTTCTCCCCCTTTGACAACATCAAAAAGAGAAAGAGAACTATTATTCAACATAACATGATATTCAACAGGAGATAGCGAATCATATAACACTACCACACCAAATATTGTTACTGAACAAATTGAAAAGGAGATAACATTAAACTAGATTAACAAACAAGCATAATAGATAATAAGTTCAGTCAAACAACAAAAGTACATATGCACATGCAGTTTTATGCCCTAATAGCCTCGTCCTCGACCGTAACAAACATCCGGGTTTCTGTAAGGATCTGCCAAAGAGGTCATTTGGTCAGCAACACTACTTAGATACTTGAGGCCCACATCGACAGACCGCTCCTGTCGTGCAAAAGTTTCGGTGAATGTTGCATACCGTTCATTCACGCTGGTTGAGAGGCTATCGAGCCTCTCATTTTGTGCTTGAAGTTGGCTGCTTATATGAGCATAGCGCTCATCCTGAGTGTGTATGAATGATTGTTGAGCCAGCTGCATATCTCGCATCATATCTAAAAGTTCAGAAGAATTTTCTTGCTGCGGAGTGTAGCGGTGTATTCGTCACTTTATGATTTATTGATTAAACCAAAAGCAAAGCATACAAAGAATCGAGTCGCCACCGCACTTTTATTTATCCAAAGGAATGGCTAAAAAGCGAACAAAAGCCTAAGAAGTTTTACACATAGAAAACCAATGAAAAGATCAGAGATCTGGGTAAGGGGTTAATTACGCAATGGGAAGGTGTTAGGCACCCAAAACGTCCTAGGTACTCCTAGGGAGCCCTTTTCACAACTTGTTGTACGAAATGTTATTTGTTTATGAAATATTTATTGTGCAAACATGGATTGAAGGGATGAGAAAAGAATATACAAGTTATTATTTTTGTGTTTGAACGGATGAACCCGTTGCCTACGTACCTTTCCATGGAAGGTAAGGATCAAAACGCCGTAGTTCGGCTAAAAGATTTCCAAAAATATGAGTGGGTTGATTTTAAACAAAAGCCCTAAGGTCTTTCGTTATCCATGGGAGAAAACTCAACCTATACAACCGCACGTCCACCATGTGAGAACAGCTTCAACTTGCTAGTGAGGGGTTAACCCTATAATAAGCAAGGAAGTCTTACAATTCAATCACTAAGGACAAAAGGTGAGATTAACATCAACCAACTAGGGTAAATCAAACCTATGGCTAATGTATGAAAACTTATCAAGAAAGTGGACTTGAGCCACAAAACAATTGAATGAGTGGAATTAATCAATTAGAATTTATTCATAAAAGATGGTCAAAGTGTGATTAGAATTCAATTCAAAAGAAGTATTGTGAGAATGAAGTTTGAAAAATCAGAGGCTTAAGGCCTAGGTTTCTAATTTGAAAAGAAATGAAAATGTTTGCACAATAGTTTTCTTGGTTTTGGGTTAACAGGCAAATGGAGGTTTAAAGAAACAAGAGGTGGGAGGGTTAAGGGATATAAAACTTCTTAGATGTTCACCTCTTGAGATCATATGTAGATGATTCAAGTGATTCCTTTGGAAAAGGCAACAAGCAAATAACAGATGAACAAAGTAAATGGATATTGGATGCCAATCAATGGACTTATTCCAATCTCACAAAACAAAACGGATACCGGATGCCAATCAATGGACTTACACCAATCTCCTAAAACAAAATGGATACCAGATGCCAATCAATGGACTTACACCAATCTCCTAAAACAAAATGGATACCAGATGCCAATCAATGGACTTATACTAGTCTCACAAAGCAAAGAAACAAGGATACCAGATGCCAATCAATGGACTTATACTAGTCTCCAAGGAATGATCATAGGAAACAACTGCCAATAGTTGGACTTACAATTGACTCCTCACAAGAAACAAACAACAAATGCAATAAGCAAGAGGAAACAAGTTGCCAATAAATGGTCTTACACTCGACTCCAAGGAAAGGAATGCCAATGAATGGTCTTAGTTCCAAATCCCACCAGATCATAGGAAACAACTGCCAATCAATGGACTTATGCTTGTCTCCTCCATGGACAAAACAAAATGTTACAAAATGATGAACAATGTTTATGAAATGATATACAAGTAATGATGATACATGCACCAAGGCACACATAAGTAAATATGTACAGATGAATCAGGTAAGCAGACAAACAAGTCAATTAGCACACACTATACACAATCAATTAGGCTCAAGCAAGGTTAGGCTTTACAGCCAACTGGAATGGGGTATTCTGAGCTCTTAACCCTAACATTGAGAGTTAGGGTGAAGCAGATGACAAGGAGATGAGGGGTGTGCCTCATAGCTCTTATCCCTGATTAGGGAGAGCTTTAAACAATGGAAAGTGTGGGAGTTCAGAAAGTAGGAACTCTTCTCCACAAATGATTGACTCTATAAGATCTCGGGTTCTTATTCACTATGCATCTACACATGGTGTGAGCAAGGTGAATGACACACTAAGTAGTAGGAGATGGATTACACATCTCTTTTATCTGCCAATTGCCTCATAAGAGGACTTTTCCTGCTTGGCACAAAGTTAAACAAGCACAAACATTGCCTCTTAAGGAGGGCTTCAGACAGGTGCCTACCAATAACAGTAGGTCTTCCAGACTACATGAAGATTAGGGATTATACCTAAGTGGTTAAGCAACCAAGCAAAGCAAAGTTCAAAAAGAACTTAAAGCAACTTAGGTACCTGTGGAAACAGCTAAACAGATCAGTACAATACTCAGACAAACAGACAACAGTCAATAAGCAACAGACAATCCCAATGTACAAAATGTGTAAGCCATAAGGCAAACTCAAATGAGTTAGCATCAAACTACAAGACACACAAGTGTTAGTAATCAAAAGCAAACATCAATATTCACATGATGAAGCATCATCAACTATGGAACTTGGATGCTTAAACCTGAAATCAAAACTCACATGTAAGCAACAAACCACTAGGTCAAAGCCTAGGGTCAAGGATGGAGAAAAAATTCAAAACATGGGCTGAAATTTAACACAAAGCAACTTCAACCACATATTGACAAATCCTAAAAAGGCTCACATCAAAATCATTCACCAAATGCATTTCATGATCAAGTGAAGTCAAAGGTAATTTCAAAGCTCATATGTGATCATCATGAATGAAAAATTCAAATCAAAACAGAAATGATTCAAATAAATCTGGAAAAAATCATGCAGATTCAAGACATCTAACATGATCAACATACAAAAAATCAGAAACATTGGAGATCATTTGGAATGGAAATCACATGGTACAAGTTGGACATCAAAAGGTGTGACACAAATTGTCACACCAAGTTAACACAAGCATAAAACAGAAATGGTAATTGAGAAAAATGTCAAACCAAAACCAAAATGTCCAGCAATGTGTCTAGATTCATCATGCAAAATTTCACATTCATTGGATTATTTTTGAGCATTTTATGATGGAAAGAACAAGGCATTATCACACATGCATATATATTCAATCATCCTAGAACAAATTATTTTTCCAGCCAGGCACAACTTGTAAATTCATGCTCATAAAAAACTAGACAGAATAAGGAGCATTTTGCAAAAAATTGGG
This sequence comes from Lathyrus oleraceus, assembly GCF_024323335.1. Classification (NCBI taxonomy): domain Eukaryota; kingdom Viridiplantae; phylum Streptophyta; class Magnoliopsida; order Fabales; family Fabaceae; genus Lathyrus; species Lathyrus oleraceus. The sequence goes on along the minus strand of NC_066583.1, from coordinate 543,041,421 downwards.
ATCAATTTGGATGATTTTTCAATTTGTTATGATTTTATGAAGTTGAGGAAAAAATTAAAAATGGAAATGGACATAGCATTGGAAATGTGGAGGGAAAACAAGAAAATGAAAGGCAATTTTGAAAAGTGGTGCGCGCCAGGATCGAACCTGGTTGATTTTTAAATTTGAAATTGAACGCTAAGCACCAAAACGACAGCGTTTCCACTGGAAAACCCTAACGCGCCCAGAATTCGTAGCAAATCATGAATTTCGTAGCTAAATCGTAGCAAGGCATGAAGATTTCGTAGCTAAACCTGGAAATGTGATGATCTTCATCTTCCTCATGAAGATGAAGATGAACTTCATATGCAGATTTCCAGAAAATCCAAAACACGTCCAGAAATCACAAATAATTACACCATTCGAATCATCATCACATGCACATCAAAGATCCATAAACAAATCATGCAAAAACATCATAACAAGTGCAGATCGAAGGAAATAAAATTTGACATCAAACTTTCAACCAAGCATAACTTCATGAATATTGCGCCATTTCACTCAAATTTTATACCAGCATGATCACCAATGAAAGATCTACACAATTATCATGATGAATTGCAAAATAATTGGACTCGAAACCTGACCTCTTTGAAGAACAGAAACTGGAATCGTGCTCTACAAAGCTCAGCAATGCCTCAAATCTTCTCTACAATGCTTATTGAAGTGATCGATGATGAATTGAATGCTCCAGCACGCCTGAATCCAGCTCAATTTCCAAACTCCATTGAACCTTCAAGCTTTGAGTATGGTCCAAACTGGCACGATTTGCTCGAATTCCACGTTCAATCTTGCTCAACAATGCTTCCTGATCATGAATCCATCACTAGAAATGGCTCTTATGTGAAGAACTGCAAAATATTTTTGAGAGAAAAATTTGGATGATTTTTTGAATTTAGATTTGAAAATGAATGTTAATGATGAAAGCAGTTGTGATTAACATCATATAGCCCTTGCTAATGATGCTGAAAACCTGTTTAAGCCAAATGCAATTGAGATTAGCAACTTATGAGGTGTATGTACAAAATTAGATTTTCACCTCATGCACTTCATGCATGCGTGAACAGTGCACAATGCTGATCCAAAACCACTTAAACAAGGCCCATGCAAGTTTTGGAATTGATATTTTATGCATATGATCAACCAAATTGATTTTATGAAATTTCCCTTCAAAAATCTTCATGAGTGAGCACATGATCATGCAAGGGAAATTCAAGCCATGTAATGATATTTTTGGAAACTACAAGCCATGATGAACAAAATGCAAAAAGAACCACCAGAATTGGAGCTTTGGTTCAAAAGTTATGCCCATTTGAATTTTCAAGCACACTTTGCCATGATTGGATCATATCTCCTCAACCACACATTAGAAATTCATGATCTTTGACTTTTTGGAAATGGGAGAGAAAGATCTACAACTTTCATGTTCAACAAAATTTCATTTGAAGCTTTCTTGATGATGTAAGATTGAGTTGAAGTTGGTCCAAAACCTTTCCATTTTTGGAAAGTTCAAATTATAGGTCACTTGCTATTTTGGGAAAGTCTTGACTGGACCTCAAATTCTTCAATGTGAGTGTTTGAAATGTCAAATGAGACTTGTTTGAACATGAATGAAGTATTTCTAATCATTTCCCACCTCCAAATCCACAGTTGACTTGGCCTGTTAAATTTTCAGGTCTTCAGATGACTTGGGAATGTTCTGATGAGATTCAAGCCTCTACCACTTGGGATTTTGCTTCAAAATGACATCATAGCTCATATGAACTCTTGTGAGTGATTGTGGGGCCCAAATCTCAAGAATGACCACCATCTATTGCTCAATGAATGCCTTTAGTTGCCTTGACCTGTTATTACTTCATTTGCAAGTAACAAGGGTTAATGACATATTTTTTGTACTTTTTGGTTAGTGATAAAAAAGAAAAACAATGATATACAAATGCAAACATGCTTGGTGACCAAGAAACACTATCAAAAGATAACCCACCCATAGGGAAGGAAGCAAGGTGACCAATGATCCTTGAGGCAATGTAATGATATGATATGATGCCATGAGGGATCTTAGGGACAAAATTGGGGTCTTACACGGAGGAGACGGTGGAGATTCTTCAACACCATATTGATACGGCTGATAGAATTGGTGTTGTGTTGACCAGCCCATATATTGCCATTCACCCCAGCCACCATGGTTGGGGGCATCTTCTTCAGTCGAATAGGTATCTTGAACCCAAGCGGTGTTTGTCTAGTCGTGTGTGTCTGCTTGTGGAGGACTATCATGTTGCTCAAATGCTTGTCCTTCTCCTTCTTCTTCGTTTTCCTCTTGGTCTTCTTCTTCACTTTCATCATATTCTTCAACAATCCTAGGAATATTCTCCCTGCGAACAAATCTGTATGTTTTCCGCTCATCACACCAAAAGTATCCCATCATAGAGAAAAAATTTGGGCTGAATTCTTTATATGAGGAAATGGAGGTATAAGGAAAGGACGGATAATCAACGTCGGCTGCAGTAAGAACCTCTTGAATAAAAGATCCATAGGCAAGAGCAGTGCCTTGTCCGGAGTCTCGTAAACTGAACATCCTACTAGCAATGTAGTAGGGCCAGTTTATTTTGCACTGATTTTTCAGGATATATATGAGATGAACCTCAGCCTGTTCCACTCGGGAAAGGCCACCCTTCTTAGGCCGCAGGATGCGTGTCACAATCCACTGGAGAATGCGCTCACCTGTTTTCAGCTTACCGGCAGTGACAGTTCGTGGGAACGCATCACTGTTCACAATGTGGTCTGGGTAGGGTCGTTTCAGCATAGCGTTCAAAGCGCTCTTAAACTCATATCCTTCAATTGTGTGAGAATCAGTTACCTCGGGAGGAGGATTTTCATCAGCAGCCAATGTCAGATCAAAATATTTATTCCAAACATCAGACTTGAAAGATACCTTTCTTGTGCCGATCCTGGAGTGAAAATTTTGACCACGAAATTTGTCATGAAGGCAAGTGTAGAACACACGGACCAGGTCTTCGCTATATTTGGCATTGCATCCCAGGAATTTAACAATACCGTGATACTGTAGCAGAGTCATGATGTCTACGAGATGCATGCGTTCTGTTGTGAGTTTGTAGAAGGCATGTTGCCTCACAACTCCTCTTTGACCAATGTCTTTGTTGAAGGTGTCGACAAGAGCCGGTGGAACTAATGAGTCAGCGGTAATGGGTAAGGAGGCAGAGGATGATCCCCTTGATCTCTTACCGGTAGGTCTGCGGGATGAGGAAGCCATGGGTAATGATTCTGAAGCTTTTTGTAAAGGTAGAGAGTGAAGCTTGGTGTAAGATTTTGAGAGTGATTTGCAAGAAGGAGGTTTGTCCTGTTTATAGATGAAGATTTAGGGTTTTGGGAAGAGGAGAGGCCAAGAAACAATAGGCACTTGGTAGGTGCAACTCACAATGTAGTGGGTTAAATGCACACTTAATGAGAATTTGAAATGCAAATGTATAGGAAGTTTGAACATTTTATGCAGAGAAACTGATTTTTCGCGCGATGCGTCGACCATACCCTTTGCGTGCGTCGACGCATACTGTTTGAATTTTTTTAAAAGAGGAAAGTTTTAAGGTGTGCGTCAACCATTGCCCTGTTATGGTCGACTCATACAGGCAAATTTTGCAGATTTTCACTGTTATGCACATATGCTCACATGTTTGATGCATAAATAGAATGCCACACAACATTAAACATCCAAACAGATATGGTATAAGAAACAAGTCATATATATATATACAATATTATCATGTAATACAACTATTTAACCATGAAGGTTGGGAGAGAGAGAAGGGTAAAGGAACAATATCACCTCGATGCCGGAATAACTTGATGAACAATATACTTGTGCTTGCAACAACATTAACTTGTTAGAAGTACAAGACTATAGTTTTAAATGAAATAAGATAAAGCAAGCAATTTATGACGCCCGTTCCGAAATGTCGAGAATACCAAGTTCTCGGCGAATATGAAAGAAAGGCTCAGTAGCTAGCGGCTTTGTGAAAATGTCCGCTAGTTGATTTTTAGTGTCAACATGTTCAAATACAACATCACCTTTCTCTACATGATCTCGAAGAAAATGGTGTCGAATTTCGATATGTTTGGTGCGAGAATGCAACACAGGATTTTTGGTAAGATTAATGGCACTTGTATTGTCACAGAAAATGGGAATACGTTCGAGTTTGAGATTAAAATCCAATAATTGTTGCTTAACTCATAGGATTTGAGCACAACAACTACCGGTGGCAACGTATTCCGCTTCGGCGGTTGACAAAGCAACTGAAACTTGTTTCTTGCTATGCCAACTGACCAAGGAATTTTGAAAATAAATGACAAGTACCACTAGTGCTTTTCCTATCCAATTTGCAACCGGCAAAATCGGAATCGGAGAAACCTACCAATGAGCAATCATTACCTTTGGAATACCATAGTCCATACTTCGGAGTACCGGATAGGTATCGAAGTATTCGTTTGACAGCTTTTAGATGGGATTCCTTGGGACATGATTGGTATCTTGCGCACATACACACGTTAAACATAATGTCGGGACGAGAAGCAGTAAGATAGAGAAGTGATCCAATCATACCTCTATACCTTTTTACCTCTACGTCCTTACCGTTTTCATCTTTATTCAAGTTTGCACATGTTGGCATGGGGGTGTCAATGGCCTTGGCTTTTGCCATGTCAAATCTCTTGATAAGGTCCAAACAATACTTTGTTTGACTCACGAATGTTCCTTCTTTGAGTTGTTTAATTTGCAAACCGAGAAAGTATGTGAGCTCCCCCATCATACTCATCTCGAATTCACCCTGCATAAGATCCGAAAACTCTCTCACGAGATTCATGTTAGTAGACCCAAATATAATATCGTCAACATAAATTTATACTAATATCAAGTGCTTTCCTTGACGTTTAATAAAGAGAGTTGTGTCAACCTTTCCTCTTGAGTAACCTTGATCAAGTAAAAATTTACTTAGTCGCTCATACCAAGCTCTAGGAGCTTGTTTGAGACCATATAAAGCCCTTTTTAGTTTGTAAACATGATCGGGATACTCATGAGATTCAAAACCCGGAGGCTATGCAACGTAGACCTCTTCATTTATGTAACCATTAAGGAACGCACTCTTAACATCCATTTGGAATAGTTTAAAGTCTTTCGCTCAAGCGAAGGCAAGGAGAAGGCGTATAGCCTCGAGTTGGGCAACCGGCGCATAAGTTTCCTCATAGTCGATGCCTTCCTCTTGGTTATACTCTTGTGCGACTAAACGCGCCTTGTTACGGGTTATTACCCCGTTTTCGTCTAACTTTTTCCTAAACACCCATCGGGTGCCGATTACTCGATGACCTCGTGGAGGAGGGACAAGGTCCAAAACCTCATTTCTAGTGAACTGATTTAGTTCCTCCTGCATTGACAAAAACCAGTGTTCATCGAGTAGGGCTTCTTTAGTGTTTTTAGGTTCCATTTGTGAAATGAAAGCGAAGTGATAATAGAAATTACTTAGCTTCGATCGAGTTGTAACACCCTTTGAGATATCTCTGAGAATGTTGTCAATTGGATGGTCTTTGGGAGACTTCCAAGCTTGAGGGAGATCATCGTTTGAAGGCGGATGAGCTACCTCGGTTTCCTCATGGTGTACATCTTTATCCTCCTCAACTTTGACTTTGTCGGGTTGATCAATCCCCGGCTCGCCACCCTTGAGTATGTCTTCCGTAGATGTACCTGCACCATGAACAACACTATCCTACACTACCTTTACCTAGTATTGCTCCACGGTTGTTGTCACCATAGGTTACATATCCTTTCTTCTTAGCCACAAAGTCAATGAAGAGTGATATGTCTCCTGACATGTGCCTTGAGCATCCACTGTCGAGAACCCATCTTCTCTCGGTGGTCTCGAGGCATTGTACCTATGGAAATGCAATTAACACGAGAAGGTACCCAATGGCTTATTGGGTCCTGAATAGTGAGTAACGAAATGGTTGCATTTGGGCAGCCATTGATAAATGCCTTTAGGAACTAAGAATCTCCTAAACCTGCATTTAGCAATGGAGTGGCCTTTCTTGCAACAATAAAGACAAGAGAAATCAACATTTTGATTGCCTTTGCTATCTTCATCCTTTATAACATATTTATATTTTTGATATGGATTAACCATACTTTTTCGAAAGTTTGATTTATCGATTGCAAAGGTAATCTTGGGCTCAAGAGCCTTGTCAAGTTTGGTCTTTAGGTTTCTTACTTCACCTTGCCAAATATAACAGGTATCACACCCATAGTTAATTATCGTATTTCTAAGGTCCTCACAACCTGCTTTTGTGCTTTCTACCGTAGAAGTTTTGAGTGCCTCAAGTTTCCTTTCGGATTCTCGATTTTTTTGTTCCAAATGGATAAAAATTTGGTTATTTGAGGCAAGCCTTTTAAAGGCCTCTTTAGCTTCACAGTGTACAGTATCAAATGCAGCTTGTAATTCATGATGAGACATACTAGAGGATTTTTCATATTTAGCATGTCGTACCTGTTTCTTTTTGTTCTTTTGATGAGCAGAGAGGCATAGGTTTACAGCTTCATCTTCATCACTAGAACTTTCATCATCGGAGGAGTCGCTATCGCTTTCCCAAGCTATATATGCTCTCCTTGGCTTTGATGATTTCTTGTGTGATTTGAATGATTCCTTTTCCTTTGTCTTCTTGTTCATCGAACAGTCCGGTTTGTAATGACCGGGCTTCCCACAAGTGTAGCACGACCCTCTAGTCGTTTTACCTTTTGAGTCATCATTTTTAGAGTACCTCGATTGTTTCCGGAAGTTTACCAAGTTCTTCTCGGAATGTTGGATGTCGTTCTTTCTCACGTAACGATTGTAACGTTTAACAAACAACCCCATATCTTCGCTCTTGTCCTCTTCTTCTTTGTCGCTCGAGGAATAATCACTTTGCTCTTTTGCTTGAGACTTCGAGGAGGAAGTCTTAAGAGCTATAGATTTCTTTTCACTCACCTTTGTTTTGTCCTTCTTTTCTTTCTTTTCGTGTTGTTCTAGGCTCAAGAGTACTTGTTCGTGCTCTTGTAGTTTGCCAAATAATGTTGTCAAGTCTAATATGGTAAGATCATTTGCTTCTTTGATGGCGGTCACTTTCGGCTGCCATTCCCTGTTAAGACATCTCAAGATCTTATTAGTAGCAACATCATTGGAAACCGGCCTACCTAATGAATGTAATCGATTGATGAGATGAGTAAATCTCTTTTGCATGTCAGCAATGGTTTCCCCTTGCTCCATGAAAAAGAGATTAAACTCTTGTGTTAGTGTGTTGATTCTTGCCAACTTAACATCGTTCGTCCCCTCATGGGCGATCTGTAGTGAATCCCACAAGGCCTTAGCAGTAGGACAATGGGATACACGATAGTATTCATCTACACCTAATGAGGAGATTAGGATATTTTTGGCTTTCCAATCATAATTGTATTTTCTTTCATCATCATCGGTCCATTGTGCTTCGGGCTTTGGCACTAATTCATTATTCTCATTGGTCATGGTTATTTCAATTGGACCATTGAGAATAACGTTCCATATTTTTCTATCTATGGAATTTATGTGCACCCGCATACAGTCTTTTCAATAACTATAATTTTCACCATTGAAAATGGGAGCTCTATTATAAGCCCCTTTAGGTTCGTTAGCTATTTTCTATCAAAGTTATATTTTGAAGCACGGAGTGAACCGGTGCTCCTGATACCACTTGTTAGACTATGGCACGGATCTAGAAGGAGGGGTTGAATAGATCCCAATTAAAAATTGAGTCGGCGCTACCAATTAAAAATTGATTTTGAAAATTTGTTTTAAGTGCGGAAGCGGCCGAGGAAAATATAGTCTCAAATGAACGGTTATTGAAAAACCGGATATGCGTCTAGCCTATGGATTAGTGATAATGTAGAATAAGAATCACTACACTAGTCACACTATCAATGATTTATTTCACTTGCTAGGATTCCTAGTTCCAATGATTCAAAGAGCAAACCAAACTAGATACACAACTAAGATAATTTTGGTTTAGGCAAATTATCAAACACTTGGTGTGCAAAAACACTCCAAGTGATATTTATGTTGAGTAAGTGATTCCAATTAGTCTAGTACAATATCTTATTGTACTTTGGGTTCAAAAACAGAGTTTTAACTTCTTACTCAATTAATATCAAGGTTTGATAAAAGTGCTTATACAAAAATCACTTATTTTTAAGCCAAAAACAAATAAGCTGAAAAATAGAGAAGACAAAGATTTGATGAGGCAGTTCCCCCGTCGTCCTCGCTTCGGGGTACGTCTGCCCTCAATTCTAAAACTAGAATTGAGATTGCTTTAATATATATCACCTGTTGAGTAGAACAGTTTATACAAGGATTGAAAAGCAAATACACAACAGAATTCTCAAGACGTTGAATGTTGCTTCCACTCCTTGTTCCTTGATTCAAGGTGAATCAAGTCCTTCGATCGTTGTTGATAGACCTCCGATTCCAGCCCCTTTATTGAATAACTCTCAGTTCTTCAAACCCTCGGCCCGGCTGATCTCAACTACAACAAATCGAACCCGAAATCTTCCCTTCAATATCACTGAATCCGCTACTAGATTGATGAAGACTTCCTCTTCTCAATCACCTTCGCTCAGCTGAAAATTGATGAAGAAATCGTCCAAAAAACCCCCAAAATCAAACCAATCTTGGAGGACAAAACCCTAAAGGTTTTATTCAAGAAAAAAACCTGTCGCAAGCTTCAACCCGAACCGGATTCCCCAATCTCGGCTTCGAACGTTATCACCTTTAACCAATCACAAAGCACTTCAAAAATGGTTGTGTGTAATTGATGTGTTGTGAGATGTTGAAGATGAAGATGAAGAATCTTGGACACCTATTTCACTTTTTCTTGTTCTTTGTACACTTGAATCAATTTGTCAAAAATATGTTAGTTGATACAAGTAACTGAACTTCTATTTATAGTGACAAATCAACCAACCCACTTAACAGCTTTTCAAACAAAGTGGGAATTGCTTAAAGACTGTATTTGCGCGCGAACGGTCGACCATAGCAGGTCTATGCGTCGACGCATAGCCTGCAGTTTTGGACAATCTGAAAAACACATCAGTATGCGTCGACCATAGGTCGGCGTCCGCTGACCCGTGGGAAAGTGAAACCTTCATGCGCCGACCCTGCGGTCGACTCAAGCCTTCGTGCGCTGACCCGTGAGAAAAAGCACTATGTTATGCGCCGACCCTGCGGTCGACTCAAACCCTGCAAATCTGCAAAAATTCATATTTTTGTGGTTTTCATGCATTTTGTCATGACCACATTTTATCCACATATGTTGTATAAAATATAACAGTTTAGATGAACATAGAAAAGGATATGATAGGTGATATGTTGCATTTGTTTTGTAGAGGTGGAATCGACAATGCCGATTCATCCATGGTGGTAATTTGTCATCATCGAAACCTATGATCGTATGTTGTATGACAGTTTGCCCTTACACATAAAAAATCAATATCAAAATAATTGAATAATTAGGGTTCAGGATTAATTAAAAGCATTAAAAAATACTTTTAACCTGCTTAAATACTCCCACGAATTCTCCCCCATTTTGTCATCAACAAAAAGTGAGAAAGGACAAGTCAGCATAGAAGAAGACAAACAAAACTATATGGTAAAAATGAAATCTAATAACACAAGGAACGAAATGATTATTTCTAACACTTATCAGATAAGAAATAATATTTCCCAAAAAATGTAGCTTAGAGAAAAATCACATAAGCAGACAAAATGAGATGCAAACCAGATAAGGAAAGTAAGTTCATATAACAAGAAATCATTTTAATATATAAAAAAGAAAAACAAAGGTTCTAGATCCTAAGACTAAGGTTTCTTTAGAAGATCCAAAATAGCTCTTAGATATGCACCCATGATGTCTTGCCTATCATCCATAGACTTCATTCTATTATCCATTTCAATCTGCTTGACAGTCATGGCTTGTTGAGTAGCACTAACATAAGCTAGATTCTCCTCCATAAGATCTTGTCTAGAACATGAGGATGCAACAGACTCTGAAGTGACCTCCTTCAAATTCTGAATAACTGATGCAACAGAGGTATAGAGAGAACCCCATCTAGCAGAGTATGCTACTAGGTCCGATGCAAAAGGTCTCTCATCAATCAGACTATGTACTTTATCTAAGAGAATATTTTTTATTACACCCATGTTGGTTTTGACAGTTTGTGAAAGGGATGAAGTGTTTTAATGAGAGGGTCCAGGTTCAGAGGATTGGTTTGTAGGGTCAAGTAGTTTTAGAGAGATTTTATGATGAATGAGGTCAAAGGGCATCTGTTCAAACTCAACTCTAGGTTCAGAAGTAAATTGAACTAGAGATAGATCATGAACAATTTGTTCGGTTTCAATATGAAGTTCAAATACAACTTGATCTAGAGGTTAACTCAGAACAACGCTAGGTTCTCTATGAAGAGATTTTAGGGATGAAGGTTGAGATGGTAGTTGAGTTTCTGATGGAAAGGTAATCTCAGGTTGGACAAGGATTACATGTTTAGTTTTAGAAGCAGAACATGTTTGGTTAGAAGGTTGGCCTTGAGGAGAAAATATTTGGATGGGAATGGCAAGGATGTGTTTGATGACCTCAGGTGAAAGTTTTGAAGATTTTAGGTTAAGATAAGACTTAAACCATTATGCATCATACTCTGACTCAGAGCTAGAAGAAGTAGCTTTCCCACTAGAAACATCTATGGAGGGTCAAGAATTGTGTTTAGGGGTGAAGGTTGTTCAGAAGCAGAAAATCCGACTAACTGATTCTCAATAATAATAGTTTCATCAACAGGGAGAGAAATATGTTTTGGTGACTGATTGGGTGAAAGAATTGGTGAGGGGTTGGAGAAATATGGTTAAGGATGGTGTAATCAAAATCATCTTCAGAGATTAAGTTCCGATTAATACATGTTACACTAGTATTTAGAACTTCTTTAGGAGCAACAATTTCTGAGACAACTTCTTCAAGAACTACTGAAGCTTCACTAACAACAATCTTTAACCCATCCATAACTTCAGCAGCTTGTACCTCATCAGATTCTAATGCATCAACAACAACAGCCTCTTGATTCTCAACAACAGAGATTTATGGATGCTTCTCAAACTGATTTATGATAACAGATGCTAAAAGT